>NW_017728909.1:19053957-19083661 GCF_001723895.1 Crocodylus porosus | reverse complement strand
CTGCCAGACCCCAAATGCCTCCCGGCTGTACAAAGATGGCCACGAGCTGGACTGCTTTGACAACTCATGTCCTTCAAGTCGTCCGCACGAGTTAAGCATCTGTTAGGCAGCGTGGTGGGGAGACGCTCCAAAAGTTGAGGTGTTTCAGAAACGGATGCGAACGAGATGATCACAAACGGCATTTTTCACAATGGGTTAAATAGGTTTTCTTTGGGGGGGTGGGGAGTGTCAACAGAACTACCTACTCAGCATAAAATGGGAGAAACGTTGCTGTGAATTAGGCTCGACGTTGCAAATGCCTCCACAAAGGTATAAGGGATTGCAGCAGAGACATAAGACTTGCACAAAAGAACGGCAGGGATATATTTCATGTACAGTATATCATGACAGCCAATGAATTTGGCTGTTATATTGGTATTTACACACCTAAGCTGCAAAACTCATTCCTTTTCAAGACTTATTTATATGCAAAAGAGCTTGTGTGCTTTTGTGCCAGGGCCGTCATACACCACACTGGATGGATTCAGCGCTTTTCAGGCCCAGAGAACATTTGAATTCCAGGCGTTCGCTGTTTGACGTTCTCTCTGCTCCCACCAACACAAAACAAATCTAGCTAATGCAAATATGATAATCTTTTCAGCGGCGGGTTTAAAGGGTGCAGATATAATTAAGCCACTTTTCTATTTGGATTTGCAGTAGCTCCATCGACTTGTTGTTTATATATTTATCGTTGTGTAAACATATATTTCGAACTGTATGGTGCAAGATTTTCAAGTCAAGCGCTTCCTTGGCTCTACCGTAAGCCGGCCTGGAATGAGGTCTGTTTTTCTATTACAGCAGAGGCAAGGGAAGAGAGCGGTAAGAGGGCGATTGACGGGATCAATAACTGCTGACATTGTCCCTGATGCAGGGCTGCAGAGGGATGGCAGGGCTTTGTGTGAGATCGCTGCTGTCCTGCGGACTGTGTTAAGGTGACCCGGCCTCTCAGCTAAACCCCGAGAGCCCAAAACTTCCCGGGGTGCCTTTGCCTCTCTTTGTTACCATATTTTTTTCAGCCGTGATGCATCCTATCCCCCGCCCTGGCTGCGATAGCTCTCCTTTTGGGGTATGCATGTGGAGGACCGCCCTGGGGCAGCTCTCCTTTTGGGACGTGCACCTGCAGCAATGCTGCTGCTTTCCGCTGCCTCTTCTCACTCAGCTCCTTGTCGGGTGACTTTTCTGATGGCTTCCAGCTGCGGAGGCAAGCCTAAACTGGCACAGGTACAGGGGAGCCCTCGGTCCTCTTAGGGGCATCTTGCTGTTTCACATCCATGCCATTCCTGTCTAGCCTTTCACACCATGGGACCGCCACACATCTAAGCATGGCCTGTCGGCCCTTTCCTCTGCAAAGCCCTACAAAGGTGGTGTTGGGTTGCTTGTAGCCTGGAAGACGACCCAGGGTTGGGAGCAAGGATCAGTGTAATGGTTTAAAGGTTGGCAGAGGGCTACTGGGAGCAGATGCAAGCTGTCATGGGCTCGGATAGAAGAAGTCACAAGCTGAGATGCTCTCTGGCAGGATGCTCTGAGACCTCCAGGCGTGGGTAAAATGAGGAAGGCTGGAGCCAGGCTAATGGGCACTGGCGCCTGACCTCATGTCCGTCTACTTGACCGAGTCTCCCACCCCTCTGGAAAGCCATGAAGAATACCAAACGGATAATACGCACATTGACTGAGAGTCCAGCTGGCACCTGGAGTTCCCAGTTAAGACATTGGGAGTTGTGGCAGGTTAGCACTTCGAGTGCCTGATGACCCCTCGCCCCTCCGGGACCACAACGGCTGTGACCGCAGGAGTCCAGCACGACAGAAAGGGCAGAGGAAATACTAACAGGGAGATGCTGCCTTGCACCAGACTGTGTAAAGCAAGGGGGGGGGCGAGATCTTGAGTGGCGTCTCTGTAGATGTGGGGGGAACAGGGGACACAGCAGCAGATAGGGCATGGAGCGGAAAGCAGAGCGGGAGAGCGGCCAGGGGCAGGGAAGTGCAACAGCACTCAGGGAGGGTGCCAAATGGTTGGCCTCCACTCATCTAAAAGGCTAAATTTCCTTGATGAGGGCCAAAATAATGCCCTTTTCCTCTCTTAAAACTGGCTTTTCAAGCTCTATTAAAATTCCTGCAAATCTTTTGTGTCTCTCTAAGGCGCCCTGGTACCTTGGTGCTTCACAGTCATTAACGCTCCTGGCCCCTCTGCTGCGAGGCACAAGGTGTGCAGCGACTTCAGGAAGGTCAAGGGCAAATTGGTGGTAGAGAAGGACCTTGAACCCTAGCCTGCCACGTCCAAGGTCAGCACTGCAAGCACGAGGACATCCTTCCCGTCCACCCTTGCCTTGCTGGGAATGGTGGAGGGTTTCCTTTTTTGTCCAAGTGACAACATGAATCTTGGAGCCATTTGATTGAAATGAAAATGATAATGCGGGTGTGGAGCCAGTTCTCCTTCCTGCTCCTGCTTTTCAGGAGGAAAAAAGTGGGAGAAAGCTGGGGGGGAACATTGCAAACATCTTAATTCTTATTCTAATGATTTTGAATATTTGTTCTCATTTCACAGAAGAGGAGAGGAAAAAAGAAAGATGAAGAAAGGAAATGGAAATGGAAATGCAAAAGGAAAAGGGTCTTGACACCCATCTTGCTGGGATCATTTGACCCCACCGGTCTTCCCTGCCCACGTGCAGTGGGGCTGGACCCGATGATCTGCAAGGTCCCTTGCAGCCCTGAACTGCTATGAAACTATGAAAAGGAAAGAAAAAGAAACAGAAGAAAGAAAAAAAAAAGAAAAAAGATTTCCCCCCCTGAAACAAAAATGGTTTCAGATCCTTTCAAACTCTCCAAGAAAAATATTTACCATTCCTCTACCAGCTCTCTTCCTGATAGCACCAGCCTGCAAGGAGGCAATTAGAGATTACAGCAGCTCTTCATCTCTACCTGGGATTCTTGGACCCGGCATCAGACTCTGAAAAACCCTCCGACTGCAGGTGCTGGGCTGTGCAAAGTCTAGCAGCAGCCTCTCCTCTGCTCCAGCTGGAGGCTCCAGAGAAGTACATTGGCCTCCCTACTGCGAGACAGCCCTGTCAAATCCAAACTTCCCCGGCTCTGTGAAGGCAACTCGACATGGTGCCAAGACGCTGTGTTCTGCGGCTGACTGCGGAGGATTTCGGTGCCCAGATGGGGGAAGGGGCTGCTGCTCGGAGGTGGGGGGGCTCCAGACGAGGAGCAATCAGTGGGAACAGCAAGGAGAGAGCAGCTCTGTGAGCTATGCATGCTCGCCCGGCCATCCTAGCGAGGCAGAGCTCTCCAGCTCGGTGCTGCAAAACCAACACAAGAGCAACACGCTGCTTCATTGGATATGGAGCAAACTGCCTTCCAGGCTCGGGGGCTGCCACTGTTACACTATTTGGGGCCGGATCCTCACCGTATATGAACCCGCAGACCTGCTCTGCAATGCATGGAGCTGTGCTGTCGCACACCAGCTGAAGGCCTGGGCCGGGGTATCACAACAGTGGGAGCGGGGGGGGGTTGTGCAAAGCCATGGCATGGTAACAGTGCGCGTGAAAGCATCCCTGCATCCAGCAGGAAAAGCTTGGAGGAAATCCTACCAGACCTGGGATACTCCTACTTTGTAAGAGAGCTCACACTATCCCAAAAAGTGATGTTGTGGATTTGGAGAAGGGAGGAGACAAGGAAAAGAGCAGAGGGTGCCAAGTCTCCAGGTTGTAGCCGTATTGGGCTAGAGGAAAAAGCATTCAGGACTAGTGGCAGAGGGGATATCTTTTGTTAGACCAACTATGTTTTTGCCAAAAAAATAAATAAAAAGATTTAAATGCACGCTTTCGGGCACTAACCCCCTTCATCAGGCTTTGGAGAAAAGATTGCAAAAGCTCTCCTGGGTAGAAAAGACGGTTCATATTTCATAGGAGGTTTGATGGTGGTAAAAATCTCCTGTTCGAGTGTGCCAACTCGCTCTGGTGAGAGGCCCCATTTCACCATGAACGTTTCCAGTCTTGTGCTGCTTTTCGGGAGGGAAAAATCAGCCCGCCCTATTTCCCCAGTGGACAAGAAGTTTTTGGTTAGGAGGCACCGGACACTATTTTACCTCATCCTCCCCAAGGGATGGGAAGAACATTGCAGGGAACAAGAGAAGGGCAGGCATTACACTTGAGTGGGGGAGACATTAGGCAAGTGGGTAAAGCAAACGGCTTCGGCCTCTCTCGTAAGGCTCATCTGGAAATCTGGGTGATGGCTGCACTCCCCGGGTGAGAAGGGGGCTTCTGCTCTTGCTCGAAGACAAAGAGGATGCCCCAAAAAAGGCCATTTCAGTGGGGTCGTGCTTATTCTCCCCACAGCAAGTCAAGCGCTGCAAGGAGTAAAGCAAGGGAACTGGATGGGCAGCATTTGGGGGAACATTGACATTGGACCTGCCCTTCTTCCCAAGAAAAGAAAGAGAAAAGCGACTGGCGGGACTAGACACCTGGGTAAATTCATTACCCAAAAGACCAGCATTTGCTTTGAGATCTCTCTAATGAAAGGGACGTTTCCATGTGTCGATCCCTCCCTTCCCCTTGTGTTAATCCTGCGCCTCGGAGCATCGCAGAGCCCTAGAAGGAGTTGAACGCTGTGGCGGGAGGCCAGCTCTGCAGCGGGACGGAGACCTTTAACGAAGTATGGTTGACATTCAAAGCACCCGCAGACACGGCCCTGGGTGGGTTGGTGAGAGAGGAAATGCCCTGTGAGAGAAGGGGAGATCCTGGGATGTTTTATTACTCGGGTCTCACCTCTTAGAAAGCCATGTAGCAATGCTATCCCAAGGCAGGCTGGGCCTAGCAATGCCCCTGTAGCCTCTCCCGAATGGCAGCCCCTGTCACTTGGCAATGGATATTTTTCCTGGTTGTTATAATAACAAAGCTACTCCACTGGCCTCTCCTGGACATGGTCTATAAAATGTCTAGGTCCTTTATACATCTACACAAGCACCTGGAAAGACAGTGCAGGTCAGCTTGGGAAGATGCTTCGGTGGGGGACAGGCACAACGCACTATATATGAGCTGGGGGAAAAAAGGATCAGGCCTGGGATTTCATTGTAGCCTGGCAGTGCTTGCTTGGGGCCGTTCGGTGACCAAAGTAACTTAGAGCAGCCCCAGACTGCGCCTACGATCCTCAGGAAGACATATCCCCCTATGGAGGGGCGCAGCCCCCCGTCACATCACTTTTACACACCCCACACAAAGTGGGAAGAAGCTCAAAGCCTCTCTCTGGTCCCTCCGCTTCCCTGCCTCGGTTTCCCCTCTGCTGTGAAACACACCTGGTTCCCAGTTGACCCAAGTGGCTGAAATGGGGAAGGTCCAAGTGTCCGAATGACCTCAACCCAGTCTCACACCGCAGGGAGCGTGAAAGTCGGAGCTGGATCTTTTCACAGACCCCTCTCCTTAATCTCTCGGGGAGCGACCCTTGCCAAATAAAGCGGCGGCATTAAAACGCCCCTGCACTTTCTCATCCCTTTCCCACCTGCTCCCCCAGCCCTTCCCACAGCCTGCGGGCTGGGAGCTCGTGTCCTCTTTGTTTGACTACAAGCCATATTCCAGCGGTCTGAAAAGCCTGCGGAGGGAGCAGGCTTTGCGCGACCGGGGCTGCAGACCAGGGGGATGAGAGGGGCAGCTGGGTGTCAATGCCTTTGCAGGAAAGCAAGCCCCCAACTCCCCAGAGCGAGCTTTGGGAGGGAGCGCGCCCGCTCTGCTCCCCTCCCACAGCATCTCTGCTCCTTCCTGGCTCTGTCAGGAAATCCCTGCCTTGCTGCTGGCCTAACTTCACTGCAGATTTTTTTGGGGGGGCGTGATCCTGTCCCGCAGCCCCTCCGCTCCTCGCTTTGCACCGTCCCCTGTTTGGCTTCGCAATGGACAGTAGCAGCAGTTTCTTTGTTCTTCCACCATCTCCGCCTGTCCCCCCTCCCCAACCTTTCTTCCCTCTGCCCTCAGCGTGGCACTGTTTCTTCATTCTCCAGCTGCAATCCCCAACTATCCCCGGGCTCGCCACCCTGCATCCTGCGCCAGGCAGCGGGCAAGGAGGCCCTCGGGTGACAGTCCCCTCCAAGCACCGGCCCCCCACTTCTTGGCCTGCTCTGCTCCCCCCACCCCTCCATGTCCCCTGCCCCGCCACCTCCGGATAGCGGCCGTCCCCTCTCCCTCCTATTGCCTAGTGCGCTTCTGTGAGCATCGCTGCCCTGGGGACTCTGCCGCCCTTTGCAAACATGAACCAGACTCTCGACACCTCCGGCAATCCCGGCAATATCCCATCCCCTCCTTCCAGCCTTTGGGAGCCGGGGCATGGGGAGGATTATCGCTTTCAAACTCAGGTGTGTAACGCCGGGGGTGCCTGAGTCCCCACCACAGCACCCAAGCCTGCGGTCTCCTTTCCAGAGGCGCTGGCCCATGCCGCTCCTGTCGAGGTCCAGGAGAAAGTGCTTGGCCCTGCAAACCTGTGCTCCTCTAGCCATGTTGTTTTCTTCTTTTCTCATGCTTTCTTTTGCACCAAAATAAAAAAGGGGTGAGGAGCAGGGATATGTTTGCTGTGGTTTTCTCAAGCCTCTGCCATGTGCTGGCACTCGTGATGGCTTTGGATGGGCCAAGAAAGGTCTGCCCCGCCACGAGTCCTCCTCTCATAAGTTTTGGGCATTTATTCCTTGGGATCTTAAAAGAAAAGCTGCAGCTTCACCAGCATGGGGGGAGACCTCCTGGCCTAGCCGTTGCTGAGCAAAGGAGCTGTTAGACTTTCTCTGTCACTTGAATGTAATCTGGAGGGACGGGCCTCAAAACAACCCAAAGCTTTCTACCGCTCTCAGAGATGGGGAAGTTCACAGCTCAGGTCTCCCTCTATCACGGCTTACACTGGGACTTCAGGTCCAAATGCTGGAGAAACTTTGGGAAAGGGCAGCTGTGGACCGGATGCCAGGACTGGAGCCGTGCATAACCGGCTCACCAAAGCTCCTAGCGCCTGCGTACCAGGAGCAACGTCTTCAGCCCCGTTCCTCCTGATTTACACCTTTGCAATGGGTGGGAAAATGTCCAGTGCATTTCCAGTGCTCCTGCTGGGACTGACAACCACAGGCTCCTGGAGAGGGAGTCCTGCTCCCCGGCTCAGGATTGCCGATTTGGGGTCAGGAAGGAAATTACCCTCTGGTCAGATTGGTACGGACACTGGGGGGTTTTGCTTTCCTCTGTACTGGGGGGCATATCCTCTCCCTGTGATCTCTTGAGCCTACATTAACAACCTTTGCAGCAGCAGGACATTGGCCTCCACACTCCCTTTGCTTTATCTGTGGCCAGCTAGGGTGTTATGTCTCCGGTTTTGTGTCAGGGTTGATCGTATCGTTTTGCTCAGATTTAGCTGGGATGGTTTGGAAAGGGCTGATCCTGCCACAAGCAGGGGTTGGACCAGCCGGATTCCTCTATGATTTGGTTTCCCTCCTGCTCTTCAGGCCCCAACAATAGACAAACGCCCTTTTATCCCACCCAACACCCATGCACGCACACACACGCGCTCCTCTTTCTGGCTCTACCTGGGAAACACCCTCCCTTACTCCTTTGCATCCTACGTCTCATTTGCAATCTGTATGTGGTCCAGCTTCTTACCTGAGGTTGGCGTCATGGGTGCGGCGGCAAGACCGTTCATGTTCAGCGCTGCCATTTGCTGCATCTGGGCTGCCGCGAAGGCTGCCATGGGGTTTAGGTACCCCCCTTGTGCCACGGACGCCATGATAGCCGCCTGCTGCTGCATCAGCTGGAACAAAGAGAACAGGGAAAAAATATCACGCATTCACTGGCCCGGCGGTCCAGAGTGCGGACGCAAGCTGCACGTGCCCAGCAGTGGCTCAGGTTTAATGCGCTGCCGTGGATTGGAGGTAGCCATAAATGTGGGGCTAGGAATGGAGGTGTGCCAGGCCGCCCTGCCTTGCACTCAACCCGCCGTCGCTCCTTCAGCAGCTGGGTGGACCACCTCCCAGCGAAGAGGGGGACACAGCATGGGGCTGCCCATTTGTATTACAAAGGCCAGGTTCAGCCTGCAGACTCCTGCCCTCTTGCTAGCAGAGTTGTCTGCTAGATTTTGCTTTGCCCTAAGCCAGAAAGACTCCTCGGCAAGCTATCAAACAACTTCACCCGCAGGTCTCTAACCAGGAGCTCACAAAACCAGGAGCAAGCACCAGGACTCTGCGTCAGACTGACGGCAAAGTGCAAAGCAGCGGGTGTGAGACGGCACGGTTTACTTTTAGCCTTAGCACTGGCTTAGAAGCCACGGAGGCAAATACATGCTCATCCTGATTTCAGGGATCTTGGGCTCGTCATTTTAAAGAATAGCTGCATTTCATCTTGGGAAAGGTGTGTATGAAGTGATGCATATATGGAGGGGCCATTATATTCCCTAAGGAGCCTGGTTCTCTGCGTGGGCTATTCACGTGTGCTTGTGCAGCCCGGGTACAAAGTGCATGTAAAATGCAGTTGCTGAGACGGATGACTAGGGAATACTGGGTGAGTGTCTTTTTTTGCTCTCAGCGTGCATGGGACAACCCAAAGGACAAAGGAGGAGAGACTCGGGACTGTGGGTGGGGGGTGCTATTTTGCTGTTTTTCGATTTTACTGCCCTCCTCATTAGGAAGTCTCATCCGGGTGATGTAGCTTGGTCTACAGGACTCAGCGTTAGAAAGGAAGTCATGGCAAGGAAAGTTTTGCTCTTCACTGGTAGCTATCAGGGTTAAGTCGCTGCTAAATAATCACAACCCCTCTTCCCCCACCAGCTTTGACAAGGGGCTGGGGGTCGGACCTGATGATCTGTTTAGGTCCCTTCCGACCCTAAGCACTAGGATACTGTTTAGGATAAAAGTCTCCTGCCTCTCGAAAGCATTTAGAAGATGGGCAATAGTCTAACACCTGCCTTGGAGTTAGCTACCCTCAGCTCTGCTACTGATCTGCTGATGACCTTGGTCATGTCATTTAAACTCACTCTGCGCCTTAGTTTCCCCCGTCTGTAAAATGAGGAACATGACATTTTTTTTTTCTTCCATTGTAGCACTAAAAAGGCACTAAAAATCCTTCCTGAGATCTTTGCACTAAAAATGCCATACAAGAGCTGATCATTATTCTGGCTGGTATTTTAACATGCAGCATCTCAGTGTCAAGGTGGCAGCTTCCCATTTGATTGTTAATTACCCTTTTTTATTATATACTGCGTAAGACACTTTCACATTTTAATTAGTGATTTACTCTTCTTTGTAATTACTGATGGAGTGATTAGACAATCTTTTATATTGCAGCACAATGCCAATCCCCCTTTAAGGAGTAAATTCGTTAGTAGGCACCAATTGAATTTATTCACCAGATCAGGGGCTGAGCAGGTGATTTCATTAAGTACTCCAATAAAGTGAATGAGGGAGAGGGAATGCATCCATCTTTAAGCAGGGATGGGCTCCAACTTTGGGTGTTTACTGACCCATATCTCATCTCCTGTGCTGGATATTTACACTTCTGGCTGACTGAGGATATAGCTTGCTCCACGGCTGATTATTTAAGTGATGGCTGCTATCCAGTACATACAGGATCTGCTTAATGCTAGTGATCAAATTAGCATTCCTCTGAGGCAAGGAGGTGTCCACTGTCCGAAATGTCTTGAGGAAGCTGAGCCCGGCGTGGCACCAGTTCCCTGAATGAACATCTTTTGCATTTATGGAGGCCTTTAGGCTAGAGACTAACTACACACCATAGGGTCCAATCTCAGCACAGGTAACTAGGTGCAGCTGGGGGACAAATTAGACTCAGAAACCCCTTCCCACTATGCCACCAGTGCTCTATTCATTGGCACCAAACACTGTCATTGGTAGCACACAGCTTCTTGTAGCATGCTGCCCTTTTCCTGGTCATGCCTCATCCGTGAACTGGTGCCTGAGATGAGTTATTCAATATTTTTGGCAAGCTAAAGCTCACTCCATTGCTGTGGCTTACATGGATGTTGTGGGAGATGCATGTTTGCACTACTTGGGCAAAAACTGTCACGGGTAGGCTTTGGGCAATAAGTTGGTGGCACCACTGTTGGCCATGTCCAGCTTAGAGGGTCCTGGATAACAGTTGGTTGCTCCTGTTTAGCATTGCAGGGGGTCTGCCAGGGCCTGTCTACACCCTTGGTAGCAGTGTGCCCTGGTTGGACTTTTAATCCTCCTGCACTTGTTTGCATGCTTTGAATGTAGAAATGCACCCGTGCAGCTGCTCCAGACTCATCCTCAGTGCGCAGTCAAGTGCACAGGAGACCACGGGCTTGGGGTGGCTGTGGAAAGGTGTCCCTGGCTGCCCCCACTGGGGCAGAACTGGGTTTGGAGCATGCCCGATAGGTGTACGGGCTCAGGAATGACATGCCTGGGACGTGTGACTGCCAGAGAGTAGACACCTCTTAAGTCTTCCTATTGGCTCTATAGGAAGCTGAGACCCCTTGGGTTGCCCTCCTGGGGCACAGTCTGCATCTCAGGCATTGCTGCTGCCCACAGGCTCATTTTACTCCCTAGTCCCCCTGCGTGTGACTGAGCAGAGATATCAGAGCTTTCTCCGCATGAGCTAGCACCAGCCCGTGAAGCAGTAAAGCTGTGGGAGCACAGTGGAGGACAGCCATGCTATCGTGCCTATGCGCTGCTTTGTGCTGTGTGGATGCACCCATTGCACCTCTCTGTACATGGAGGATAGCAGCTGCGGAGCAATCACATAACCCTCATCCTCCACACCCACTAGAGAGGGGCTATAATGAAGGTGAGACAGTCTCTTGTAGGGGAAGGTGCGGGGCAGATTGCAACCCACGTTATGGCTGCATGTGTCTGTCTCCCTCAAACCACAGCAGCCTGGCCTCCGTTTGCAGGTGTCACGAGAATAAATACACTGAATATGTTGGGGTACTCGGACAAGACATAGCAGGGACCTGCTTAGTGCCAGAAATTCAAAGTCACAGCACGGTGAGAGCAAAACTGTACAATGGGATGTGAGGGGAAAGGGGACGTGGCAACCTTGGAATAAAAACCCACCTCCTGGCAGATTTGCAGAAGGAGGCCAGGCCCTGTCAGGGTCACTGGTCTCTTATAAAACCTCTGGAGTGCTCCCAGGAGCGTCTGAATAGAAGTCACCCCACTCCTCCCCAAGCCCCTCCCCAAGACAAATGTCCCATCCACCCTCCTTTCATTTAGAAAAGGCCCAATGTGTGATCCCTGTTAATAAAGCTATATAAAGCGAGGCAGTGACCCCACCAGAGGCAAATCAATAGCACAGGGGCCCCTGGGTATTGAGTACTTTAAAATATGCCATTTGAAATGCAGATTTCCTCTGTCTAGGCTGGGGCCATGGTGCACTAATAAGAAAAGCGGCAGCCTTATTATCTCGGGATGCTCCAAGGGGATGGAGGAGCTTTTTCCCTTCCTCCGCCAAAGGACACGTTTCCTTCTTCTGTTGTGACTTCCTTGGCATGCTCTGAGCCTGAGCTGTGAGACGGCTTTATCCCACCCGTCGTTTATCAAATATTTCCTGCTAGCCCAGCTCTGTGACTTTCATGGCCTCATGGAGACCAGAAATGCTCATAAGCGTTGGCCCATGGCGACCAGAAAAGGCCACGAGGGTGGTACGCACCCACGGAGAGGTGGACTTGTGTCACCCATCCTGAAGCTCACAACTCTCAACTGCGAACGGGGAGGAGGTGGGAGGAAGGGTCACAGTGCAGCAATCCAGGTGGGGAATGGAAATGGCCCATGCAATGGCGGGGGGGTCTCCAGCAATGCTTTCCTCATCCAAGTGCTCTTTCTAAGAGTCCTTGGAGGGCTTAGCCTGACAAAGGCACTCAGGAGGTGTCCACAGCGAGCTCCTGGGGAGGCATGCTCTTGGCTATCTGCTCCCACTTAGAGGTACCAAACACAGGAATTGGCTTGTATTGCGCAAGCGTCTCCCACGGGCACGCCGGGGACATGGGGTTTGACAGCAGCCAGGACCGAGGCCTCCCCAGTGACTTCCCCATTTCATTCCCAGGTCTGGTGCGTGTGCATGGCTGGGTAAGGGCTGGCTGCAAGAGGCCCCCTTGAAGCAGATTGCTTTGGGGAGCAAAAGTGCACAAGCTTCAGCTGGGCTCCACGATTCTTCTTTACTTCCTAAATTGCTGCCTGCTCTTAATCAGCTCCTGTCGCACCACCGCAGGGAAGGCTGGCCCATGGGCTCAGTGCTCCTGAATGCAGCGGCCATGGGTAGAGCAGCACTCGGACATGTTGCACAAACCCTGTAAGGTGGAGGTTGGCAACCTGAGGTCCCACAGGCTGGAGTTGGCTTGCAAAGTGCTCAGCTCTGGCTTGCAGCAGGACAGGAGACTGCCTGCAAACAGCCCAGCCCGACACTTTCCCCTTTTCTGCCCTGAGCTGTGCTCCCGATCCTGTTTGCGGAGCCTCCCTCTGCAGTCCTCTCATCTGCTCTGCTGCATTTGCCCCTTCCTTTTGTTGTTGGGGAAGGGATTGGGAGAGGAAGCAGTGGTATGGGGCTGTAGCAGGTGCCTTGGGGTATGTGGAGAGGCTTGTGGTCTGCAATCATTGTTGGGTTGCAGGCTATGAGCTGCCACTTGGCCCCTGCTCCAGTGGGGCCGTTCCCAGTTTGTCTCCACTTTCCATGGCAAGAATTTGGCTGGTTTCTTCTCAGCATAAGACCCCATTTTTTATGGGGGGGACCCTAGTTCAATTAAAAGGTTGGTCCATTTTCATGAATGGAGACAGTGGCCGTAATGTCATTTTAGGGGACTTTGAAGAAAGTCGTGAGCAATCACGTATGTAATGTATTAACACTACATACGAGATTGCTCACGACTTTCTGCAAAGTCCCCTTAAAATGACAGGAGGGTTTGGAAGACCCTTGGCATTTGGGAGTGAGGAAGCTGATCGGCTGCAGTCTCGCCTTGCAAATGGGCTGGTGAAAAATGCGTACGAGCTGTCCAGACTCAAAGGGTTTAAATGTTGTATGCTGTACTTACCCAGGAGATTTTGCAGTGCATGGTCTCAGCCGTGCACACATGCATTTGCTAGCTTTCTGCTAGCCTGTGCTGCAAACTCCCCTCGCTCATTCATTCCCTAAACATGGCTCGTTCTATACAATTATTGTTAATTATCTATATGCCGAGAGGCTCCCCACTGAAATCAGGGCCCTGTTGGGCTAAGCACTGCCTATGAGCACATCTAGAGAGGCAGACTCTGACTTAGAGACAAGAGAAAGAGCAGAAGAAAGGAAGCATCATCACGTCCATGTTACCAGTGGGGAATGGAGGCATACAAAAATAAATGAGTGGCCCAATGTCACATAAAGGGAAATAGCATGTGGTTATGGAACAAAAGAGGGTATCAAAATCAGTAAGTATGAGAGGGGAGATTTACTTCTGCTAAAAACTTTCTGAGAAAGAGCAATCAAAACACCAACTGGTATCCCAGGCCAGGAGACACAGGTGAATCATACCGATCCTTTGATTTTTTTTTCAGGGTTATGCTATATCTCAGTCTCTACACAGACTAACTTTGTGTTTGCTTTTCATTCTTAGCATTTGGGTAATAATCATAGCACAAACCCAACCACAACTTTCTATCTTCAATGGTTGCCCTATACTAACGCCTAGCTAATTCATCCTCATGACACCCCTAAGAGGGGAGAGAGGTAAGTCGTGGGATAGACTAGCAGGTGGGGGAAGGAAAACATTTTTCAAGCAAAACTTGTTTTAGCAAAATCAATCAGATTTGGCAGCACTAAAATCCTTCCAAATTTGGATCGAAGTGTTTAAAAAAAACAACAAAAGGCCACTCCCACCCCAGGAAAAAGATGTATGGCTTTTTAAATGCATTTTGAATGCCATGTTTCTGATTCATAATGAATTTAATTGCAAAATGTGATTTAATTGGTTTTAAGGAATTAAACCCACCCTAAAAATATGGAACAAACAAAACATCTGCTATTGGGTCAAATTAAATGCTACATTTAATTGAAGATTTTTTAAGTGTTGATTCACTGTTTCTGTCTGACCCAAAGTCATTTTTCTTAATTGTCTGGTGTTGCCACCAACCCCCCCAATTCTATTATTTGGCCAGTTCTCCTAGCAAATATTTGTCTAGAGATTAGTTCTGTCTGCTGGAGGGTATCAGGACAAATGAAATGAATGACATCACCAGTGTCAAGTAATCTGTCCTGTTTTTTAGATATTAAAAAAAACCAAACCCTTTTATCAATATTGGCCAGTCTTTTGCCTGCATTGAGCCAGGAAAGAGGCCTGAAACCATGTCACAACATCTGTAGAAGTTAATACTGGAGGAATAATGCCCCCCCTCGTATTCACTCGGATTGTGCCGTGGGTACTGTGCTTACGACAGAGCCGCTCCTTCAGCTCAGCCGGTCGGAGTCGACGTGGCAGGGTGGTGTGAGCCTCCCGACATGTGGCCACGTGGGTGATCACAAATGCATGGCAATCACTGGCTATAGTTTAATCACTGTAGTTGCCTTCATTTCATAGCTCTGGGGGTGACTCTAATTTGCTGGATGTAAATGACTCACCCAAGGCCCAAGAGCAAAGTCAAGGTGCCCTGCCTGACCTCTTCCTTCATTCCTCGCTGGTAAATCCTGGCTTTTCCCCCGCCCCCTGCTCCTCTACAATGCAATCCCTCCCCTGGCTGGACTTTGGCCAGGACACTGCGGCTAACGCTCCCACATCTTTTTTTTTTCTTAATGCAAACTTGATTTATGACTTTGATCTTATTTTAAATAATTTAAAAATTAAATAATGTATACGGTGTCTGTCAGGTTCCTGAGCTCCTTTGTTCTGGCTTTTCTCTTCTTCATTTTCCTAGCCATTTTCCTCCTGCTCTTTTGTACGTTCGTTATAAACGGATTCCCCTTTCCATGGGGCGGCATACCAGAGCAATGCT
The DNA here is from genome assembly GCF_001723895.1 of Crocodylus porosus. Classification (NCBI taxonomy): domain Eukaryota; kingdom Metazoa; phylum Chordata; order Crocodylia; family Crocodylidae; genus Crocodylus; species Crocodylus porosus. The sequence goes on along the minus strand of NW_017728909.1, from coordinate 19,068,687 downwards.
AGAAAACTACTAGGCAGACGTGCAAGAGCTCAAGAAACTTTGTTATGGGGCTCCTTTAGACCTGCTCTCTATTACTGAGTTTAATATCCTCTGTCGAGATGTGTTGCCCTCAGTTTAGATGCTGGCTGGTGCTCTATGCATGCATTAAATACAATCAAACATTGCTCAATCACACGGGAACATTATTTAGGGTGGGAAGGCTCTGCAAAGAGAAAAGCACCCATCGGGTCTGGGATCTTATCAGACTAGTCAACTTGGCTAGACATGCACACTAGAAAAGGGATGGGGTGGATGGAAATTTCGACTTCTTGAGTGACAACAAAGGGGCCAGACACAACCTTGCATCTACCTGCCTGGTCCCACATGAGGGTGGAGATGCAAAGGGCATAGGTTGAAGGGAACTTGAACCTCCACAGCCTAACCTAGAGGACAAGGAAGGGGCATGCACTGGCCTCTGGAGAAGCACCCCGGCCCTGTAGAAAAGTCTCTGTAAGGACCTAGCCTATTTCTAACGGAGCGACATTAGATAGGAGCTAGTGTCGAGGTGCAGGACTGCTGCATTAGCTCCCCTGGCCTTCCGGGGTGACTGAAGGCTCTCGTTGGCAGGTGTCAGATGAACCCATTAAAAGCAGAAATGTTAAGGAGAAAGGTTTTGAGGGCAAGCACCAGTCCTTTGTGCTAGACGTGCATTAAGGCCATTGTTACATGACCTCCTAGGGAGGCCAGGCACAATGGGAGATGGTGCTTGACACGGTTATAGCCAGAGTAAGAGACAGTCACGGTCCTTAGGGCTTTACAATCCAAATAAGGACCACTGTACCCAGCTTGCAGACTGGGGAAGTGAGGCACAGAGAGACTAAGTGACTTGACCAAGGTCACAAAAGGAATCGGTGGTTGAGATGGGACATGCGCCTGCACCACCGCAGCCCTGCTCTAGTGCTTTCCTCCTTAGATCACTCTTCCTCTCAGCTTGACTTAGCTCTTCAACTTGGATGGCATCATCGCACCAGGAGAAAAAAAGCACCTCTCCCTTTTCCTCCCTTCCTTTCTCCCTCTCTCTATCTCTCCATCTCTCGCTGGCATTTATGAGGTGCCAATCACCCTGATATCTAAGTGCCGGCAGTCCGATGTGGCTTTCCTGAGACCAAAGGACCGTCATACAGCCCTCGCGCTTCACTCCCTGCCTTTTGTGCGCGATGCCGAGATGAAACCGATAGGAAGAGACACAGATAGAGGCTGATTGAGGGATGGGATCCGGGTGCGCAGGCACCGCGCAATAACGCGATCCCGGCATTTCGACAGCTCTGCAGTCCCTCGGGTAATTGGTGTCACCGGCTTGTCATCTCCACTGGGTCAAGTTCTAAAACTTTGTTTCCCCCTTCTTAGCATATTTATAGCAAGGGGGGTGGCAGTAAGAAGAAGCTCCCACTGCATTCACTGAGAGTAGGAGGCCCAGCCGCTGCACTGACCCTTTCTGCAGAGACAAATCCCTGTTTGAGTGCCTGCCTCCCCGGATTTCTTTTCCTTCTCCTGGGGAAAAGAGATGCTGAGGAATTCCTCTTGCTAAAAGTAAAGGGCTGGATTGCACTGCTAGTTTCCCCAGGTACATGCAGAATTATTCCATGACTACTGCCATCAGGACCATTACTCTGAGTTTAATTGGGTGTAAGTGAGGCCCAGGGTGCACGGTGGGAAAAAGGATTAGGTGAACTCACTGAAATGGGGTGCTGCCACGGGGGGGAAATCAGGGTGCCTGCATGTCTGTATGCCTCCCACTTGCTGAGAGGTGGCCAGTTGCTCTCTGTGAACGGGTGATGACTTGCCCTCTCACCACCTAGTTCAGAGGTGCTGTAATAGGTCCCACTGCAAGCAGCTGCTCCAGACTAGCTGCACTGCATCCCAGTATGACTGGCACTGGTCTACCAGACCCACATAAATCCCATCATTAGAAATGCATTGCGAGACCAGGCCCCGAGAGCAAAACTTAGCCTGGAGCAGCAATTCTCAACCAGGATGCCATGGCACCCTGCGGTGGCTTTGAGATCCTTTCGAGGGTGCCATGGGATGCCACACCATGTTAGTACCATTAGGTTGGCAAGCATGATTTACAAGATAAACCCAGAGATTTCAAGCTGTCTGAGTCCTTTGCAACAATAAAACCGATTCTATTGTTTTTCTGTAGGCAAAAAAAGCGTGAAAGCAGAGCTGGCATTTAGTTTATCCAGAGGTGCCTGAAGTCTACCCAGGAGTGCACTGAGCCTAAAATAGTTGAGACGCCCTGGCCTACGGGGTCCAGATGGTGGGCACCTCCATGCGCATCTGTCTACATGCCTACTTGCTTCAGCAACTGGAGGGGGTTGTCAGAGAAGGTGGGAATGAAAGGATGGGCAGAAGGGAGGAAAGAAAGAGAACAAAAAAAAAACCGACAGAAGGAAGGAAGGAAGAGCGGTGTAGGGAAAGCAAAGAAATGGCTCGGCTCTTGGCAAGCATTTCTGGCTGGGAAGTCACTGTCAAATCTCTCTGCCTGCCCTGGGCTCTCATGGACCTCCTGGTCCCCCGCTGATGCTGATACACTGTAGGGGCACTGACACTGCATCCTCCAGCTGGGATGCCCCGGGCAGCAGTCGCTGTGCTCAGAGACGTCCGTGTCCTGGAGGTGCAGCGTGTCAGAGCGCTCCCCTGCTGACTGCAGCAGCCTTGTCCTGCTTGAAAGGCTAGCGGAGCGCAGTCAGGGACACCTGGGGAGAGGAGGGCTCATTCATCATGCGGGGAGGAGAACAGGGGCGGGCGGCGAGGGCTCCTCGCTGAATGACTGGGAAATCAAGAGGATGGGGAAAAAAGAACGGAGCCTGCTTGATGGGGGAGGGAATAATAATAGTAATAATAATAATAATAATAATAATAATAATAAAAAAGCTCTTTGCAGCCAGGTCATGCAAGCTGGAAGGGGAGAGGGGGGCTTTCATGGAGACTTTGAGGTGCATATGATATCTGGGGAGAAGCCAGGGAGGGTGCTGGCCTCCCCCAAGGACAGCTGCTAGGGTATGCATGGGTTTCTAAGTGATTCAGTGACCCAGAGGATGCTTAGGCCCTCACTTCAAAAGCAAAGGCAGAATAAATTTCATAGATTTCATAGACATTAGGGCTGGAAGGGACCTCGCAAGAGTCCAGCCCCCCGCCCAAAGGGCAGGAAGTCAGCTGGGGTCATAGGATCCCAGCAAGATAAGCATCCAATCTGAATGGAGAAGGGGCTGTGGTGGACTGAATTTAGGGCTCACTTACGAGTGGGAGCTGATTGCCCAGCAAGGGAGGTCTAGCAGATGCAGAGGGATTGAGGTACACTTGGGTCCAGGTCTCGTCTTTGCCACAGGCAGTATCAGCATGGGCAAAGTCAGGAAGGTTTTGTCTACACTGCCTCCACGCTGCACCCAGGAGAGCCAGAAAGAGACCCTCAAGCCCTCCCTCTTGCTCCCCACACACCAGATCCCAGAAATGAGGCAACAGCTGTCTTAGATCAACCCTGAGCACGTGCCAGTAAAGCAGGCCTGAGTCAGATGGCCCAAGAGTGGCGCTGGGTATGCTTTCAGCCTGCTCCAAGGTGGCTTTGTGCCTCATTTTTGGGGGGTTGGCACCTCGCTGAATGGGAGCGAGAGGTCAGGAGGTCTGGGCAGGTTCTCTCACCACCGTGCTGTTCGAATAAGTAAGGGCTGGCTCAGATCAGGAGTAGTGTTGCACATGGTCACCAGCTTACCAGAATTTGGGTTGTGAGACCCAGAGTTGGTTGTGGCCCCATAAAAGCAGGGCTGGCTGGCTCAGACAGTCTTGAAACCTGTGTAGCAGTGTCTGGACGCAGCAACTATTTTAACCTCCGGTGCCTGTCTGAGAGATGATCCAACCTGCACGAGGCTGGGTGGCTCCGTGATCTCAGCCTCGGCATGCAGAGCCAATTGAACGAAGGAATCACATTAGTGTCATTCTTTCCTCCCATATGGTTTGTCTTTGTGCTGGGCCCTTGGATGGTGGGTGTCCCATTGCAACATGTGTCCCATTGTCCCCAGCCCGTTGTAACATGCTGGGAGGTGTAGCTATACTTACTGCCTGTGCATAGGCGCCGTACGCTCCAAACTGGATAGCCATGGGGTTGAACATGCCCATCTGTCCTGCCATTTGCTGCATGCGCCTCATTGTACGCTCCTTGTCCGTGTCTGCAAACTTCACCACCAGGCTGGAGGAGGCTCCCTGGAGGAAGGGAAACCAAAAGAAAGAGCACAGGGGAATTTTCCCATTAGCTCCCAGTGGAACCGAACCATATCTGCAAGTACAATGGAGACAGGATGGTGTTGGTTTCTAGCTGGCCCCCAAAGCAATGCTCAACCCAACCAACCTTCTGCGGTGTTTCTCTTTCATCCCCATCTCAGCACGGTAAGAGTAGCAGCAAGGAGGGATAGACGGCTCTATGGGGTAGTGTGAGTGATGCTCCCATTTATCTCTGAGCATTTGGTTTCTTTGCTGCAAGCTAAATTCTCTCTGCAAAGAGGCTCAGGGAGGACTCGCTGGCCCCTTAACTCTCACTCGAGTGCAAAGATGCAAAGGGCAAGCTGCTGCCATTGCACTGCGACTGAGTGACCCTGGAAAGGGTACCTAGCAGAGGTGAAAGGGGGATCTGCTCTGCTGAGCCTGCTAAGCTTATTAGCTGCAGTGAGGAGAGCCTTCCTCATCTCAAACCATTTTGGCATTAGCTAGCAATAGCGATAAGATGGCAAAGCACTTTCTGTAAGATGACAGATGGAGCCTGCAGCAGTGAGGAGCAAAACCTTTTCATCACCCGCAGGCTACTGAAGTGGACCTGATTGTGCTGGGTGGCTTTCTAAAGACCTCAGCGTTGACCGGTCTGCTTCTGTTCGAGTCAGTGAAAAGTGGAGCAAAGATTGGTGAGCTAATGGTGAGCACTTGGGAAAACCTCATCCAGCTGGCTTGACTTGCCATTGAGAGGAGTGCGCAGCAGGCACACGGCTATTTGCCATGTGCATTAGGACTGCAGTAGAAGTACAGTAAAGGTAATATCTGGAGTGGGCTGGAAGAGGTGCCTTAGCTACAGCCGGGAAATAACATGTCTGTCAAATGCATGGACACTCAAGCTACTCATGAAACTAGACCTATATACATTCGCTTCCCTTAACCAACTGATGTTTTCTGCTCATTTTTGGAGACCTTGATCTTCCACCCAAATGAGGAAACCCATCAGCTTCCCTAGCAGGGGCCTGGCAGGCTGCAATTAGTCATGAAATAGGATGCAGGACACACGTGCACATTTTACTCGTCGGTCATTTTGATGCTCAGAAACGTGGCCATAATCTCCCTAGACACATGTTAGTCTTTCAGCAAATGTCTTGGTGGAATTACAAGCAGGGCAGCTTCCAAGTGCAGTCACTTGCAGATGCAGCCACGGTAGCAACAGTATAAACCCTAACGTGGGGGGGAAAGGGAGGTGAGAACAGCAACTAATGCAACCCCTGCTTCCAGCATGCCCTGCTACCTCCCCTACAGAAAGAGCATGCCATGGGAGCAGCAGGTGGCAAAGTCAAGTCCCCAGGCAAGTATGAATCTGTGGCTGATTATTGGGTGACCAGTGGAGCGGGCCAGAAAATGGCCTTTTTAATCCTGAAAAAAAAAAAAATAGGGGGAAAAAAAAATCACTCTGACTTAGGAGAAAAGGCCCAGAGTAGGAAGTATTTTATGGGAATGTCTTGTGCAAAAGTCTGCCAGGAGAACTGGAATTTGTGTCTTGCTCCCCGCGCTTCCTGGCGGCTGCATTGCCCCCTTCCCCATGAGACCAGCTACCCATGAGAGTTGGGGTCCCACCGTGCCTGGGAGCTGGCAGGGGCAGGCAAACAGGATGTCAGAGGACTGACAAATCTTCGTCGAAGCTGAGCCGTTCCCATGCAACATCTCACTTTTGAGGAACTGGCTTTTTCCAGTGGAAAACTGTTCCATCAGAAAATGTCTCCCCAGCTCTAGAGGCAGCACCAGCCGTGGCACATGCTTTCCACGTTGCTGGCCACGGATACTAATTTTGTTTCTGTGCACCGTTACGGGGGCAGGAGGAGTACGAGTCAATTGCTTTCATCTCCCCGCTCCGTTCCAACGGAGGCAGAATTGCTTTGCTGCTGGCTAGAACGATCTGATTAAGATGCTATAATACACATACATGTGTTTAAATGCAATATATGCATATGCAACAGCCTCTCCACATCCTCAGTTATGAATAAAGAGTTGAGGAATTAATATGCTAAAGAAACTAATACGAGGGCGCACAATGAACAATGTTCCCCCGGATTAGCAGCACATTCTGGGATTTCAGTGGTGAGGAATCTTTCTTTTTGACCTGTCACTCTCTCTCCCTCTAATAAATCTATAACCCACTTGAACAATGTGGAGCAGAACAAGGGAGTGAAACAAATGGTTTAGCAAAACAAAGGGAAGGAGAGATGAATGCTCTATTCAAGGATGTAGAGTGGTATCCAGGAGTTATTAAGAGAGCAAAGCAAGGGGGGGAAAAAAAATCCACATTCACCAGTTTTTCTGCTCAAGGCTGGGCAACTTCTCATTTTTTTTAATCACCTGATGTAGCTATTGATCCTTTCCCAAATCACACTCTTAATTGCAGCTCATCGACAAATGAATATTTTAATGCATACATTTCCTGCTAATTATCGCCCAGACCAGTCCTTAATTAGATGTCAACACTCATTTAATTAACCCTGATCCAAGAGGCGGTTTGGTAACCTGGATCTAACGATCTGAACCTATTTGCAGCTGTATTGGAGAGAGGCACCGGTCCACAGCTGACCGGGTGGCTCAGTACAGCTATCGCCACCTTTATGCCTATTGATGCTGAGAAAGCACGCAGCTTGCAATGGTGCAAGTTTGGGTTTTTTTTTAAATGGATAAGGTGGACTACTGTCCGAAGATATGTCATGAAGCAAAGTATGATTTTTTGGGATAAGGCACTAGGATGAGAGCAGGGAGCTGGATTGTTAACAGGGTCTGCTGCCAACCCACTGCATGAGCAAAGCCCATCATGTCCCATTTCTGTCCTGCCTTTCCTGTTCACACAGAAACTTCCCAGGGCTTGAGCACTTCTCGACCGATGTGTTTCTTAGAGCACCTGTCAAACAGGGACCCTGGTCTTGTCTGGAGCCTTTAAGCACTATCCGAATAGAAACACGGTAGAAACACCATCAGCCGATAGTAAATCTGATAGTTGTAATCAAGGCCTTAGACCCCCCATCAATAATCCCTGGCTCCACAGGCAGGCAAGGTTTTTTGAGTAAATCTGGTATCTTTTATTAGACAGCGACAGGCAAAATGTGGCCCGTGGGCTGGATGCGGTGCTGCCAGGCCATTCTGCCCCCAAATTTAGAAAATCAATATTTATTTGCCCCTGGCTGCCTGTCATGCGGCCCTTGATAGCTTACCAAAAGTCACTAAGTGGCAAAATAATTGCCCGCCCCTGTATTAGACCAACTCAAGTCATTGGAAAAAAAAAATGTTTGAGTAAACTTTCAGGTTTAAAAAACCCTTTGTCAGGCTGAGGAAACGTCTGCAGTCGGTGTGTCCTTAGACCAACCCGGCTATAATCTACACCCCTGAGTCCACGGGGCATTTGAACGATGAAGACACTCGCATTTCACAAGTAGTTGGAGATCCTCGATTGAAAGTTGCTCTGTACTGTGCTCTGTACTATATCTCGGGGATTCGCAGAGCGAAAAACCAGAAAGGATGCGAGTTCCTGCTGAACGTCTCATACTCCGCCACCTACTTTTTATCATTAGTACTATTACCTCCCCATCTAATTTTTATCATTAGCATTATTATAAAAGCTCAGTAGTAGAGACCGTAGTCCCGAGAAGCAGACACTCGTGGGGGTGCTCCAGAGTCCACTGAGGTCAACGGGAGCCTTCCCATTGCCTCCGGCAGGCTTTCAGTGCGGCCCCGCGGACACGAAACATGTATTTCTTCTCTCAAACTCTGCGCAGAATGGGAGGTCATTTCCATCACTTCCTAGCTCCTTCGTAAGGTGCTTTGATACCTAAAAGGCTGGCAGAAGGGCTCAGCATCACCATTATCATTATTAATAATATTATTTCTTCCCATTTTCTCTACAGCCAGCAAGTCTATCCTGCTCCCCTTGTCGGTAATGTATGGCTCCCCTTCGTCGGCAGTCAGACTTTCTCCAGACGAGCACCGCAAGGAAAAAAATGGAGGGAAAATCGCCCTGCACCACGCTCACTTTGTAATCCCTAATCAGAGTCCTCCGAGGGAAAAACTAATTTCCCAGCCTGTCTTGACGTGTGAAATAAAGTCATTCTTGAAAACGGGCGCTTGACAGGTCGCTTGTGAAATTTCATATTCAACTAAAAATAAAATATCCATCCATTGATATTTCATTAAAAGGCCCAGAAAACAAATCTTTTTCCTGGTGGTTGAGCGTGTTTCCCATTAGTTATGGCCTTCCAAATGGAGTGTATACACAAATTAAGAATAAACTTGAGAAAGGGACTGTATAACACGGCAGAGCCCTACATTTCATAGAACAAAAAACCCAAACCAAAAAAACACCCTAGGAAATTACTTTCTTGCAAAACAAGGGGATGCATTTATTTTTTTTTGCAGTCAGCTCATAAGCCTAAATACCATTCATTTCAGGGGCAACTAGTCCTCTGAATATTTAGACTTTTCAGAGCACGCTCATTCATTTTTTTCCCACTTCAGCAACTGTCCTGAGCATGTGCTTAATTTTAAAAGCCTGAATCTGTGAGGAACTGTAGCCTAAATCATGCATAGGTCAGCTTCAGTCTACTGGTTGGCTCAGTGGTGGGGTGGTCTACAGTCTGGGGCCAAGTGTAAGAAGAAGCAGGTTCGTACAATTAGGTTCCTGGGATTTAACAGTCTAAGGGCATGTCTTCACAAGACGCTTACTGTACATCACCTAATAACACTGGGTGCATCTACATGTGCACATTTACTGTGCAGTAAATGCAGGTTTCAAATTTACACCCGCTTAGTTACTGCTCAGCAATGCATGTGTAGATGCCTTACTGCACAGTAACACTGCGGACTGACTTTGGACTAAAGTTAGCTGGCTGGTGTTTATATGTGCAGGGATTAAAATGCACTAACGCTCTGGGTGGACTGACTTGGGACTGAAGTTAGTGCATTGGGACACAGTGTTAGTGTGTTTTAACACCTACATGTATAGATGCCGGCCTATTCCTGCTTCCTGCGCAGTAAGTTACTGCACAGTAAATTTGAGCTGGCGTAAATGCTTGTGTAGACATGCCTACTGTGCAGTAGTGTCATGGCAAAAACCATGATAATAGCTTAGTGTGCAGTGCTATTAGGCTAATAGGCAGCACGCATCACTAAATAACCATGCGCCGGTGCTACTGTGCAGTAACTAGAAGTACTGCACGTTTAGTTGGCACTTCATTAAGGAAGGACTAAACTAAATGCACAATTAACGAATAAGAGAATTAGTCATGCAGCTCCCATTAGAGTCCCTTCAAAATCCCGGCTGTGTTTAGAGCCGTCAAATAGATGGGGACGGATGGAGGTTGAGTGTTTGTGAAAATATGATCCCCTGTATGTATGTAGGTACCTGAGTTTGAAAAACTCAGCTGGACATCTATTCCCGGCTGTGAGCCTGGCTTGATTACATGACCTTGGGCGAACAGTTAGGGCCGGTCTTTTCAGACCAGAGCGCTAGAAGCGAGCGAGGCATGTAAAGATGCCGAGAGAAGCTGTTTGCCTCAGCACTTCCTAGCATTAGACCATTTAATTAGGTGCCTGGCTTTAAGGCCCTCCCCATGTGGAAACAGGGCGAGACGCTCAGCTGGCTGAAACCTGTGTTGCTGCACGGAAGTCAGCGATGCTGAATTACACCGGCAGAGGGGGGCGACCCTCGTTCGTAAAGCACCTTGGGATCCTTCAAGACTAGGATGAGCCGTGAGAAAGAACACGGTATCCAATTAAACCTGTAGAGGAGAGGGAATTTTAGGCAGGCAGAATGTAATTACAGGAGCTGGAATTGGGCCAGGAGATCAGGAAAAACACCCTTCCTCTTGTGAAATATGCCATGTTTTTTTGTACTCGGGGCTTCAATTTCGTGTCTCATCTGAAAGATGAGTGGGAAGCCAGCCACCAGGAGCGATTTAACCGCACGGTCCTGAGAGCCGGTTTCGACACACTTGAGACGCGGGTGACAGAGACAGAGTGGGGAGAGCAGACATTCATCCAGGGCTGGAGTGACAGAGCCCTTTGATAATGCTTCTCCCTCGGTGGAGGGGATTCTTCATGGCATGTCTAAGCAGAGATAGTTGCTGCAGGTACTTCCGTTCACAGGTCTCCTGAGCTGTAATTTATTTGGAGAGCATGCTTGATTTAGGTCTTACTTCCCTACACACTTCTTAGTAGGTGTCACTCTGTGCTAAAGTTATTACTTTCTGCAGGGTAACTGAATCATTAACTCCTGGAGAAACTGTACCTGATTTTAATTGGAAATAACTAGATGCCTAGCCCAGATAGTAGACGCAGCCCAGGTAGTAGCCGCGGCCCATGAACGGAAACCCTGGCTCCAAACGACCCATCTTTGGGCAAAGTCGGGATCTGAACCTCAATGGGGTATTGTGATAAACCTTACACGCCACATCACTTAGATCAAAATAGGAAGCCTATCTTTGTTTTTTTTTAAATTTATTAAAGTGGGTCTACAAAAATGTCTATGGAAATAAAAAAAATCAAGTTTGCATTTAGGGGATGTCATATGAAAAAAAAAGGGGGAAAGCCCAGAATTTTTATTTTTAAAGGTTTTGGGCCAAAATTTTTCTCTTTTGGGGAATTTGCCTTTTTACATGAGTATTATCTGTGACAAGTCTCTATTCAATCCATCCAGGAAGAGCACGCACCAACTGCAGATGCTTCCGCAGCCCAGTGAAGGGTATTTATACCCGAAAGTTTGCTAAGAAGATTTTTTCCCCAACTATTTGAGTAGGTCTAATAAAAGATACCACATTTACCCAACAAACCTAATCTCCCTGTGTCCTTAGACCAACACGGCTACAACCTACACCCCTGTAAGTCTCATTTTGACAGACAAACCAATTTTCTTTGAAAACAAATTTTGAACACTAAGTCTTGACCAATTCTATCATTTGTATTATGGTCGTGTCTCAAATTCCCAACTTGGATGCCATCATACACACACAAAAAAGCAAGTCTCTCCTATAGTATCTAACCAGGCAAGACTGGGAAAAAAATGAACACAGAGATGAAGTGAACTGTTCAGGGTCCCTCCCAACTGGACTATGCTTCCCCTTTAGTACCAAAGGGCGATATAGAAACTCAGCTGGACTGAATAGGATGATCTGAGAAAGACATAAGAGTTAAAAAGGGCAAGGTGGGGAGGGGGGGAATGTCATTTTTAACTGGTTTGTGTTTAAATGTGTATATTAAATATAAGAATGAATGCAGCGGCAGCATTTTTTAAGTACAAATTTTAAGTACAAATCTATTGCACATACGCGTGCATCCCAAGTTGTCTCTAACTGCATCACCCTACACTTCCACTGCTTTGTGTTCATAGCACGAAGGGAGCCCTATGATCTGTACAATAATACGTCTTTACTCATTCATAGCATCGTCCCTCTAAGTTCAAAGCCCTCCAGCGATATCATGTCATTACTCAGGCCTCACATCACTCTTTTGAGGCCTTACATCACTGTCTGGAGACATCATATTTCTATTTTATATATGGGGAGATCAAGGTAGAGAGTGAAAAAAAGGCAGGTGTCTGTCTTTCTTCCTTTACACCTCATTTGGTATAAAAATCAGGTCCGCTCCACTGGCATGGAGCAAGATGCTGATTTGAGCTGGCTGGAGGATCTGAGTGCATAGGATCCTACTTCCACCAGGCACTCACGACCTTTGGCCGTGACATATGGCGGCTGTTGAACCCGGCGCACCACCACAATGCAGGCTTTTTGGATACTAGAAATGAAGCCGCAGATCCTATCTGATTGAAACTGCCAGGGGATTGTCAAGAGGCAGCATGTAATTATTTGTTGGGATTTGTCTGGGAACCCTGGATTAATACATCTCGTCTTGCAAAAGGTATCGTGGGATCTTTTGCAGGGACAGAATTGCCAGGGCTGCAGTTTAATGTGTCAGCTGAAAATTGGGATTTTGATCTGACTGACCCCCTCTTTGGTCTTCAGAAAAAAAAACCCCAACCTATCTTGGATTTTATTTGACCCCTTCAGCCAAAGACAGCTGGGTGACCGAAAGTGAAGTGCATCCTGGTAGTGCTGACCAGATGCTGATTGCTAACCCGCGAGAAGGGGAGGACACAGCACAAAATCATCCTCCACCCGCAGCCGGACAATTGCCCTCCTTCAAACTAAGATACAGAGATTCGTAGGAAATAGGTGGAAGAATCCAGGATGATTACTTCTGACCCAAAGCCCACAGATGTCAATGGGATAATCCCGTTGTGTGGGATGAGGATCCTATTATGAAACTGTTGTACGAAAGAAAAGAAATAACCACGGCGTGATAAACACCTACCCCAAAGGTGTTGGTTTCTCTTCTCCATCAGGAAAAATGTGTCCTTAGAGGGGCACAAAGTTCCCAAGTGGAGTCCCCCTCCACCAGCCCAGGCACCCCCTACCTAGACAAGGTACCTTTGCAGTCTCCCGGACGGCGGGTTTATAAATGGCACTGATTCCCAAGCAAGGTCGGCAACTGCAAATTATTTGAGCCCTGTTAGGCTCCAATTTCCTCCAGATGAGACAGGTGTTGAGCACGGCATACCCTGCGGGGGCCGTGTTTGATGACACCGAGACCTCTACCATGTTCAGCTGCTGCAGCCTTCTTCCCCCCACCCCTCTCCTCTTGTTGATTTAGCTCCTCTCTCCCTTTGGACCCATAAAAGGACATTATGGCACCAATTAGCTCCTTTTGTCTAAGGCAAGGATGTGAGGCTCACTATCCGTTATCCCTCTTATCCCATTTGGAGGTAATGAATTCTGCAGCGCGGAACGGTTTTGAAGGGAAGGAAGAGCGAGCGAGCAAGGGAGCGCGAGAAAGACGCCAACTGAAGCCCGTCGATTCCCGGGGGTCTCTTCGCTGTCCTGCCAGATGCCGGCACTGCTAGGAAGATGTGACTAGAGAGGAAAAGCAGCTCAGATGAGTGCTTCGGCCCCAAAAGGCCATCTTCGGTGCTGGTATGATTCATACCCCCTGTCAGGAAGGCAGGCTGCCTGGCTTTCTATTCCAGGACCTAGGAACATCTGATTTATTAGTTCATTTATGAAACAATGGGGAAGGGAGGGAACATCATCCTGTGATTTTATTTTACTTTTTTTATTGTAGGAATTAAAGGCTATTATTTTAATGTCAGGGAGCTACTGGCACCTCTAGCCGACAGAGAAGAAAGCAAGCACTGGTGATGGTGGTGGCAGCAGTGGCTTGAGCAGACCTAGTGACCTCTATATTTTGTGGTGACTAATGGACAAGGGACCATCCCTGCACGGGAGGTTCACTTGACTTCTGATGGCAACGGGGCCAGGACCACTTGCACGTGGCAATGTTTTATGTTTCCATTGTGCCTTTTTTTCTCTCCAAGGGCCAGAAATTACTTTCCCTAAGGCAGGAGCATTGGGCATCCATGACGAAATGGCAGCCATCCCGCTCAGGGACAGGACGCAGTTGTGGATGGGTACGGTGGTTCTTATCCATAAGAAGAAGAAAGTGGTGTGGATGATTAACAGGCCTTGAGTAAAACTAGTGAGTCTATTTGGGATGCACCACACTTTGTTCATGCTTTACAGAGAAAATGAAGGGGAAAACAGGTCTGTGTCTGTGATCACTTCATTGACATCAACTGAGCAGAGGATTAAAAGGGCTGAGTTGTGTTTAAAGCATAGGCAATGCTAGTCCACTTCCCTGTTGTGCCATAGGCTTCCTGTGTAACCTCGGGCAGCTCACATTAGTGCAAATTGTTCAGAGGTGCAGGTGACATTTAAGTGCTCAGCTCTCACTGGCTTCCACTGGGAATTAGGCACCTAACATTTTTATTTGTGAAAATCTACCCCTGAATTGCTATGCCTCTCTGTTAAACACTGATGACAACCTTCCCCTTCTTGACTTCAGGTGCGCATGAGCTTGTGCACTGAAAGGCTCATTGGGGCCCTAATTTTATTTGGGGTCTTCAGGCATGGGTGTAACATAAATAAGGATAAACTGAGTTGCATTACATTTAGTGCCAGGCTCACTGTTGTTATTTTTTGTATGACTCTTGTTATTTTTTTGTATGATGGCATGGTGTTGGGTTTGGTGATGACTGTTGTTATATTTTGTATAAGGACCAATCTCATTTCCTTTCATGACCAGGTGACCTAACACCTGGACAAGGGGGAAGAGATTGATGTCATATATCTTGACTTTAAAAGAGCCTTCGATCTGGCATCCCGCGATCACCTCTTGGCAAAACAGGCCAACTGCAGGCTCGGGTGCACCATGATCCGCTGGCTGGAAACTGGCTCCGTGGTTGGACCCAGAGGGTAGTAATTGATGGCAGTCACTCATTGCAGTGCCCTGTGACCAGTGGGGTCCCTCAAGGCTCTGTCCTGGGACCCATACTGTTCAACATCTTCATTAACGATGTGGACA
>NW_017728909.1:19042121-19053351 GCF_001723895.1 Crocodylus porosus | reverse complement strand
GCTTATCTTGCTGGGATCCTATGACCCCAGCTGACTTCCTGCCCTTTGGGCAGGGGGCTGGACTCGATGATCTCCCAAGGTCCCTTCCAGCCTGAATGTCTACGAAATCTATGAAATCTATGGTGTTGGGTTTGGAGATGACTGTTGTCATATTTTGTGATAAGGGCCTGGTGTTGGGTTCTGGGGAAGAACCGGGGTCCTGCTATGTTAGGTCTGATACAGAGAGGGATGGTTGACCAGCATGTGGACGAGAGTGATTTGGCAGCTGTAATCGTGACTGAGCAGCCCTCTTCCGGGCCCACTCTGCTCACCCCACATGGGCTAGAAAAGGTGCTCATGGGAAACTATCACTCAAGTCCATTGCAAATGCAGGAAGAATCTGCTGCAGGGATCTCAATACGTTGAAATCCCACGACAACATCAGGAGACAGAAAAGCGTGAAGCAGTGTGTGGTGGATCAAATCACGAATCCAGCACCACCCAGCCCATATGGAAACACGCGCCTGAGCTGCAGGAGAGTCTGTCAGTCTTAGATCTAGATAGGTCTCATCATTCATCTTTGGACACACAGATAAGACAATCATGGAAGACAGTCATCCTCAACGGTGAGGGATTGCAGAAGGAGAAGGAGGAGGAGACGAATGGCACCTGCTGCAATGAGTGCACAGTCTAGATGCATAGCCTAGTGGTTGGACCAGGTTAATCAGAGGTGATGGGAGGCTAAATTACAGAAGCCTTTCTGCAGTAGGAAACACTTGCTTGAGCCTGCTGCCTGCCTGCCTGTTCATTTAAACGAGCTCCAAAAAATGCATCTTTAAATAACTCACTCTGGCCAGTAACAACCAAAACCAAAGCATTACTAAGGCATCCCTGCCTCTAGATGCATCCTCTTCAAAATGCCTTTGCTCTGTAACCTCTTTGGTTAGAGGGAGAGATGCAGCATTTTCCAGTGCCAAACACACTGTTCGTGTTCAGCAAATTCCTTTTTTGCAAATCTTTGGAGAATGATGCACTGAATGCTTAAGTGGCAAGTATAAAGGCAAGACCATAGTCTCAATGAGCCTACGCTCTACAAAGCGGATGTAGCATTATCGTTACTCATATTATCGTAGCATCCCAGAGCCTGCATCATGGCCCAGCACAACACTGTGCTCGACCCTGTATGGGTACAGAACAAAAATGCCAGTCTGTGGCCCCAAAACTGAGTACCAGGCAAGTCACCTGGGGTCATCTGATCGCAGCGGTCTTTCCTGCCCAAGTGCAGGGAGGCTGGACCCAATGATCTGTAAGGTCCCTTCCAGCCCCTAACAACTATGAAACTATGAAACCAGATGGACACATATGGGGACCAGAAGGAAACTGTGCACCAGTATCAGTTTTTTATCAGACACACTGGTCCAAGCACTCCGATGTCACATTATCTAAGCATTATGAACATGCATCAGAAAGAAATGTGGCAAAACTGTGATGCTAAACTTGAGGATTGTTATTTCCATGATTTCTTTTTAATTACCCTCATTCTCTTGTGAATGCTAGTTAGTGCTTTTCTCTTGTGAATGTTAGGTAATGCCAGGGACAGGCTTTGCAATCATTGTGATGGCTGCTACTGATTGGTGGGGTGCATCACTGAATTGTGGAGCTATGTCAAGACGTTGTCTGGACACTGCCACCCTCCCTCCTGCATACTTGGTTGAACTCCTGATCTCTCTTGTTCTTAGACTTTTTAAAGTTCCTAGGGGCATATATTGATATTATATGTCTAGACAGTTTATTGCACAATAGCATGCCCGTTCAATTGACATTTTTGGCCAACATGATGCAAACCGTACCGACCAGTAGAAACCATCAAAGACTGCTTGTGGAGAAGGAATTTTTACTAAGGTGACTCCAGTCCATTTCATTGAGGTGGGAACATTATTTGGCTTTAAAAGTAGCAGAGGCTTGGGTCTCGGGCCTACCAAATTTTTTTGAGAAACAAGTGACGTTTTCAGAAAGTCTACAGAAGTGGGAGCTGGTTCATTCACTCCTTCTGGGTATGTCTTTCTGGCCTGAATGGACTACAGAAGGATGCGTGGTGTTTTCTGGATCAAACCTACCCAAGTTTTGCACAGTAGCACGCCTGCTTCTAAGAAAACCCAGCAGCAACAATAACACTAATAGTAATAAAACCAAAACAGGTACCTGACGGGGCCCAAAAAGGAGGTGAGTGTGTGCAGTCTGTGGGGGTGCGGAGAGATGGGGAAAGTTTTCTTCTACGAAAGAAATGATCCAATTTGAAGTAAGTCCCTTATGAGAAGAGCTGTGACAGAGGCTGATCTGTTCCTGTTAATTTTCACAGTGCAGCTGTCAGCGGGTCTGTAAATAGTACTCCGCGAAGCCAACACTTCCTATCCACACATCAACCGTTCAATTAACAGAAGAACAGAAGAAGGAAATAAAGTGCACCACAGCCTTCTATCATGGCTTTGATGTTTCCCAGCAATTTATGAAAGTGTACACAAATCTAATTACAAGCCCCACTGCTTCCCATTTACATGGAGCTTCTCAAGTTCAGAGCTGTTTATATCAAAATAATTGTTAAAAATACCTCCGCTAATCTACGGCACCGTGGCCCCCTGCTCACCGCAGCCGCCACGCTGCTCCTCCCGGGGCGTTTCTGCCGACTCAGCGCTTTGGCACCAGCATCTATGTACAATAAAAAGCTGCTTCCCTGCTGCCGTGCGTGCTAGTTGCACAGGCTACAACTTCATCAGGACCACAAAGGCCTGTTCCGCCTCCTTCCTCTGCCTGCTTGTCATTCCTTTTCATCTCCTACAGACTGTCTCTAGCTTAGTAGCGGAGTCGGTGCTTCGGAAAGCGCTGCGTGCATTGACTGCATTGTAGCAACCCATAGCAAAAAAATAAAAAAATAAAAAAAAAAATGTGGGAGGAAATAGGGCAGTAGGTTACAGGTTAGTTTGTTTCTATACCACTGCCCTCTATTGCATAGTCATATCATAGACCCTATCAAGTGATGGAGAGTCTCTTGTAGTCAAATGGCAGGAACCCGTGTTTGGAGAGGAGGCAGGGAGAGCTGCATTTCATCTCCACTCTTGCTAGAAACTTTAAGGTGGCTACTTTACAGTGACAACTTTGATGGCCCCCAGTGGACAGGGGCCTGTTACATTACTAATATTTTAGGAAGTCCCACGTGCATGGTCCGATCCAAAGGTTTCGACTCACCAGTCTCGTGAACCTCCCTGGCTCTTCCAGGAGGTATTGCTGGCAGATCACAGGGGCCAGCTGATGACTTAGGAGACCAAGTAAGTAGGGACAGAGCTGTGTAAGTAGTAAGAGGGAGGAAGCGATGATAGGTCTGGTGATGGAGGTGGAATTAGGAGGAGGCACTGTGATGTGATTGGAAGACATTGCTTTGAATGGAGATGAGCAGGACAGTGTGGGATTTAGGCGAGGCCCTGATGGACAAGCTTGGCTGCAAGTTTTGGCTACATGGATGCGAAGAACAGGTCAGGTCTCAGAGACATTAAGGAGACAAGCAGCATCAAGACTGGGACATGAGCTGGGTTTGCAGAGCAGAAGCCATAGCGAGGTCCAGGTTAGGTTACATGCCAGGAAGACCTTTCAAAGGTCAATTCATTTATCTTCCTGGAAATGCTTCTGGAATAGGGCTGAAGGTGAAGGAGGAACACACAGTGCCTGTCCTTTCTTTTAATGAAATGTTTGCAATGCAACCAGATGGATAAAATATTATTCAGCCCTTTCCTGCAAAAAGCAGCTGTCTGCAACAGGTGATTCCCCGTCTCATGCCGCAGCCACTTGAAAGCATCTTCAAGGGACTGCTCACCCTCTCGCCTCAGAGGAGGGAGGATTATCTAGTAGCATGGGCATCACTTTGGCATTTGGAAAATGGAAGTGCAGCTCCCTGCCACAGACCCCCCTGTGGGATCTTGGGCGAGTCCCTTAACCTTTCCATGCCTCCCTTCTGCATTGATGAAATAGGGAAACAGGGTCTTATGAAGCTAAATGCATGAAAAAATTGTGAAGCTCTGATCCTGTAATCCTCTGAGGGGCACATAAGGAGAATCAGCTAAAGCCTACCTGTATTTGGGGCCTGATTTCTAATCACTCCAAAGACTTCAAACCCTCTTTTCTTCATTTTAGCTGCTAGTCCTGTTCATCTGCAGGTCATATTTTTCCCTCTCCACTTTCCCCAGCAAGCAGCATCTTCTGTTCTCACCCTTAGGTTGTTCAATGCCTTTCCTGACTACATCTTTCCACCTCAATGCTGGCCTTTTCTTTTCTTCTTCTTATTCTCTTCAACTTTCAATTGCCATCGCTCTTTTGGCCATATTACCTTCCTCACTAGCCACCTCAGTTTGACTTCTCTACCTTTTCTCCACCATGCTTTACACTACTTCCATCCCTTTGCCTGCAAGGCTCC
This sequence comes from Crocodylus porosus, assembly GCF_001723895.1. Taxonomy (NCBI): domain Eukaryota; kingdom Metazoa; phylum Chordata; order Crocodylia; family Crocodylidae; genus Crocodylus; species Crocodylus porosus. The sequence goes on along the minus strand of NW_017728909.1, from coordinate 19,048,910 downwards.
CCATATTCCCTGTACTAGTTCTCTTAGTTTGCTTCTTCACCTACAGCCACGGGCCCTCCGGCACCGCTCAACCTCTTGCTAAAGCAACCATGGGACACCCCTGTACGTTGCTTCTGGAAAGCACCCAGCAGATCAAGCTGTATTTTGTTTCAGAGGAATATTTCATTTGGCCTGACACCCTTTCTGACACCACGCAGGTGCTAATACATATGTATGGACATAGACGGCCAGATGTTCAAAGTGTTCTGCATATAGAGTGATCTGCCTTTTTTTTTCCCCAAATAGAGCCAGTGATACTAATCCCTCAATAGGAATCTGAATACTTCAGGAGATTTGGGCCACATTGACACTAGCAACATGATTTGAGTTCTGGGCGAGGTTTTCAGAAGTGATGAATGAGCAACGTTAGTCAGTCATGAACTTAAGTGACTAATGAGCGAAAAAAAGTCCCATGGACTTTCATTCCACTTGCGCGCCTCAGCCAATTAAAGGAGATCCTGAAAGTAACCTGTTGCACTTCGGGCCTGTTTTTTGAGATGTGATGCGCGCTGACAACTGGAGCTGTCAGAATAATTGAATTTTTTTTTTTTTCAGTCCAGTGGCTGAATCAAAAAATTGGAAAAGTTTCGTTTCGCCGGTGAACCAGAAACAAAACGAGACAACATAAAACAAAAATGTGTCTGGCCAAACAAAAATGCCTCTGTTCATTTTCAGGACTCATCTCATTTTTGACACTGAATTTATCTATCTTTGGTTGGAAACAGAAAAACAGCATCTTTTGATGTTTACATTCCCCCCGTTCCCTCCCACCCCCCCCGCCCTTCATTTTTTTTTGTAGCTGAAACTATTCGACGTGTCCTTTCAAATTCATAAATAATTTTGGCTGGTCCAAAACTGCAGCTTTCACTCAACAAAAATCTTTCTCCAAGAAACTTCACGCAGTTCCACTGATAACTTCAGCCAAAATCAGGGATGGGATTGTAGATGCTTAGCACTTCTTAGAAACCAGCTATAAGACATTTCCCATCTATTTCTGAGCCCCCCTATTGTGCTCACTTCCTACATAATGACAAGGGAGAGAAATCGGATATTTCCCTTTCGAAGCCGCTAGGAGCATCATTAGCAGTATAGGGCCCATGACATAGAGGACAGCAGTTCTGCCCCTAGTTATCTTAGTCCTGTACTATAGTCAAGGTGAAAAGCAAAACATAAACAGAGGTAAGTATGTACAGTCATAAACCTCCTTTTGTGGCATGAAGAGGACGGAGGTCTGATCCCCAAATCAGACAGTACTAAAATGAGTTTTGTTCGGATGACTTCGATAGGCGCCTGCTGAGCTAACAGGTGCTCCCTTGGAGGCGGGGCACTCAGCGCTTGGAGGGGCGAGTGGAGAGAAGGTAATTTGCCTTTCTATTAAGCCTTATCATCCCTATCGGCTCGAAACATGTCTCAAGCAGTTCCCGGTTAAATCTGGAGCGTTAGAAGTGGTCGGTGACTCTACTGCCTGCCAGCGGTTGCTAAGTCAGGAGTCCTGATGAGTTATGTCTTTCACATGCTAACTTTCTGAGAGTTAAGCTGGCTTAACTTTTTTTTAAGCCAACTTAATTGTCAGAGCGTACACATGTATGTGGAGCGGAGTCGGCTTACATGCGGCTCAAGATGGTACACCTCCGAGGTGTCACAGAAGCCATCCTACAGAAGGCGGGATGTGGGACATCCTCCAAAAGGCAGGTTGCGGGAGCCATTGAAGAGGCAGGGGGAGGACAAAGTCCCAGGAGACCAGAGAGAGGGGAGGATAGGCAGAGACAGAAGTGGTTGGAAATGCTGATCCCGCATGGAAACGAGGGACTGAGGGTCGTTAAAAGAAACACAGCCACGGTTCTTACACACTTCAGTTAAAGAGACCATGCAAGGACCAAACGTAGGTAGAAATGGATGAAACGACTGGACTCACAAACAGCAATTCTCCCGTAGCATCTACGTGGCGTGGAAAAAGGGACCTTTCACACTGCCCTCGAATGGCCTGGAGATGAGCTCCAAGGAGGAAGGAAACCCTTGCAGGGAGGCACAGCGGTCTATGGGATGAATGGCAGTCAAGCCTGTGTCCAAGGAAAGGTTAAAAAAAGAAAAAAACTTCCATAAAAGAAAGTTGCCTTTTGAAACTATTAGGCAACATATGTTGTGTGAACAGGAAGTCACAGCGGAGCAATAATCCTGACAGCTGTGGAGAAGCAGGAGTCTGCCGCAGGAACGAACGGCTCGAGACCTGACAAGAAAGATGATGGATGCCCCATTGGTAGTACACGAGGACAAGGCAGGAGACGTTTAAAATTGGCTGCACCACAGGAGCAACTTTGAGCTGGAGTCAGAGCCGGACAAATGCAGCGGGCTCTCGGAGTGACTGGAGTGGTGAGAGAGGCAAAAGGCTGCTTTTCTTTTGAAGTACGGGGCTTTCGGTCGCCAATTCACTGAGGCACAGGATGAGCTTTTGGCTGAGGAGCCAGCCCGTTCGCATCTGTGTAAGTCCCTTCCTCCCCCAAAAACCCCCAAAAGGGCTAGTTCTGGAGGTGAGAAATCCCCTTGGCCCTGCTGACACCAAGAAGGTACTACCCTTGACCCAACAGCCTGGCCCATGGCTCATGGAAGTTGACCATCTACCTTTGGGAAGAGCATGAGTGTGGCCCGCAGGCTCTTGGCCAAGCTGTCATCTGGCCATTTGGAGAAGTCTAGTTACCTTCTTCCCTTCACAAAAACTGGGCAGCGGTGAACTGTCTCTTCAGCCCGGGAACAAGTCAGCACCGTGCCCAAGTCATTTGGGCCCACTCCTCAAGCAGCGTGTCCAGACAGGGCAGGTGCTTGGCCCACCACGGGCTGCATCTCCAAGGTGTTTCCCCTCGTTCCACACTGACAAGATGGACCCTCCCCTACAGTTCCCCCAATTTAGGGTCTTCTAGGGGATCCTCTCTCCCTCCAGCACTTCCCTTCTTCCACATGTGTGCTTCCTCAACAACTTGATAGGGATCACCTTGTCCTGTCCCCTCCACCCTCCTCCTCATTTCTTCCTAACTGGGTTGGATACTGGAAGATGGCTGGCTGGCTCTAGACCCTTGGAGGGACAAGCCGCCCTGCTATAGAGTCCAAGAAAGAAACAGGAAACAGAAAGAAACCACATGCTGAATTTTTGGGGGCTGACCCGTGGTAGGTGCAAATCAGCAAAACTCAATACATTTTAGGGAACAACATCAGCTAGGATCTGGCAAAGGGAGCTGTCCCAGGGATGCTTCTGTTCCCCGTCTCTGGCCATGGTTTACTATCCCTTCTCCTTGTGTTCACTCATCTAATTCAGACTGAGGTGCTCAGGAGGGACACGGGAAACCCTGCCCCCATTAAAAGCAGTCAGAGAACTCCTATTAGTTTCAATGGGGGCAGCTTTTCCCACCTGCTAGTGCTTGCCTCCAAAATGTGCCCATCACCCTGAAAAATACTAAATTGATTTATTCACCCAGCTTCAATAGGAAGCAGTGTTCTCTTGCATTTCCTGTCTCACGTTTGGTGCTAGGCTGCTACATTTTACCCAGGAGGGGGTTGCATTTCTCTCGCTATGGCTGGCTCAATCATGAGACGTGCTAAGCGCTCACCAGACCCATTAAGGTGACGAGGAGTTGACTGTATTGCCAGAACCAGGCCCAACATTTGCAAGCATTTTGGGAGCTTTCTGGATCCAGTACAGGTTGTGCTATTATGCCTTGGTCGTCCCAGGATTTCTCAGGCAGGAGTGCTTCACAGAAATGGCAATGCCCATATGGCATACGTGAGGAGGCAAAATTGACGGAGGCACCAGCTCAAATTTTCTTTGACCTACAACCCAAGATGCAAAGTTGACTTCAGGAGTAAGGCACAGAAGTGCTTGAGTGCAGGACGGCATCCAAAATGACCATGGGACAGAAGAGTTTGCCTTGGCACAGAAGGGCATTGAGGGACTGCAGTGAGAAAGCAAGAAGGCAAGAAGAACACAGATGGGCAGGTGGTGAAACATAATCTGTGCACAACTCCAACATGAAGATGTGCTAATATTTGCCTTCTCTCTTTTGATCCTAATTCTTGCCTCTTTTTTTCTGAGTCCGTAAGTCCTTTGAGGCAGCAACTGTAAATTTGAATACATAACTGTACAATATCAAACCTAGTTGTTCCATTGGGTTCAACTGGGCTCTGATCCCTGGCCAGGACAGGCAGAAGCTGATTCATAGGTTTTAATGCCAGAAGGGACCATTGTAATAATCTAAGCTGATGCCCGTGTAATACTCACCATAATATTTTACCAAGCGGGTTCTGTATCAGCTCCATCAGTATTGGGAGAGATGGAGGATATTGTTTAAAAACTGACAGCTAGTCATTTTTTTAAAGGCTTGGAGTGACACAGTACTGACCACATCCCCATTGCAAGTTGTTCCTATGATTAATTAACCCCACTCTTAAAAAGAATATACTTAATTTCTAGGTTGGATTTGTCTAGGTTCAGGTTCCCACCACTACTTCTGTTAGGGTTTAAAATCCCTACTGTTAAAAATCTTTTTTTCCTTGTAAGGACCTAAAGTGCACGATCCAATCACCTCTTAAACTTTTCTAAAATAAATAGATTGAGATTGTTAAATTGTTTACTGTCAAGCAGGATTTGCAGGTCCCATCTAAAACTGTTGGCTTCTTTCTGACCTGACGTATCAACTTCCTTGTTCTCCTTGTATTATTCATACGATGATAATTAGCAATAAACAGCATAAACAAATTATAAAAAACCAAAATCTGTTAGGCCAGATTGTCTTTCCTCCTGCAACCACTCTGTTTTACATTCTTATCTGTGCATGATGGACGCATGCGCATATGTTGGTGTGCAAATGTCCACACATACCAAAACAAGCTTTCTCTTATTTCTCTCCTAACTTCCAGGCAGGAATCCCAACCCAGTTGGATACTAAAACAAGAAAAGAGAGCCCTGGTAGATCTCCTGGTGGATCTCTCTGCAACTGGTTTAACACTTCTCTTTTAATTCAAATCTGTAGAGATTAGACTAATGACCACTGTTTCCCCAGGCACGTACCTTTTGCAGTTCTAGCAGGCATGTCTACATGTGCAATTAATGTGACGGAATATACTCCGGCTCAGTTTGAGCTGGAGTAAACTAATTTCGCCATTCGCAGATTCATAGATGTTAGGGTCAGAAGGGACCTCAGCAGATCATCGAGTCCGACCCCCTGCACCAGGCAGGAAAGAGTGCTGGGGTCAGGTGACCCCAGCCAGGTGCATGTCTAGCCTCCTCTTAAAGACCCCCAAGATAGGGAAGAGCACCACCTCCCTTGGAGCCCATTCCAAATTTTGGCCACGCTTACCGTGAAGACATTTTTCCTGACAACCTAAATCTGCTCTCTGTCAGTTTGTGGCCATTGTTTTTAGGTGCTCCAGGGGGTGCCCTGGTAATAAGAGCATCTCCTATCCCTTGCTGTATCTCCCCCTCTGATGAATTTGTAGGCGGCCACAAGTTCCCCTCTCAGCCTTCTCTTGCAGAGGCTGAAGAGATCCAGGTCCCTCAGTCTCTCCTCGTAGGGCCTTACCTGCAGACCCCTAACTATACAAGTGGCCTCCTCTGGACCCTCTCAAGATTATCCACATCCCTCCTGAAGTACGGCACCCAAAACCAGACGCAGTGCTCCAACTGCAGCCTGACCAATGCTGCATAGATGGGAAGTATCACCTCCCCGGACGTGTCTGTCATGCACCTGCTGCTGCATGATAAAGTGTGGTTAGCCTTGTTGATCACTTCGTCATGCTGACGACTCGTGTTCATCTTGGGGTCAACTATGACTCCGAGATCCCTTTCCACTGCCGTGCTGCTGAGAGGGTCCTCCCCCAGCCTGTAAGTGTGTTGGTGGCTCCTTCTCCCCAGGTGCAGGGCCATGCACTTGTTCTTGTTGAATGGCCTCCTATTCTGCTCTGCCCACTTCTCCAACCTGTCCAGATCCACCTGGATTTGTTCCCTACCCTTTCGTGTGTTAACTTTACCCCATAATTTGGTGTCATCCACAAATTTGGACAGTGTTCTCCATGCCTTCATCCAAGTCACTGATGAAGACATTGAACAGCACCAGTCCAAGGACTGAATCTTGGGGCTCTCCACTGCTTGCATCTTCCCAGGTCCATGCTGACCCATTCACCACCACTTTTTGGGTACATCCCATTAGCCAATTTGCCACCACTGGACCATGTATATCACCATCTACACATGCATTTAAGTGCACCAATTTACTGCAGCATAGGATATAGTTTCATAGTTGGTAGGGTGAGAAGGGACCTGAGCAGATCATCAAGTCCGACCCCCTGCCATGGGCAGGAAAGGATGCTGGGGTCAAACGACTGCAGCAAGGTGTATGTCTAGCCTCCTTTTGAAGACCCCCAGGGTAGGAGCCAGCACCACTTCTCTTGGAAATTAGTTCCAGATCCTACCCACCCCGACAGTGAAGTCGCGCCTCCTGATGTCTATTCTGAATCTCCCCTCTGCCAGCTTGTGACTGTTATTCCTGGTCACTCCTGGTGGTGCTCGGGGGAACAGGACTCCCCCAGTGCCTGCTGATCCCCCCCGACTAGTTTGTAACAGGCCACTAGATCCCCCCTCAGCTTTCTCTTGTGGAGGCTGAACAGGTTCAGGTCCCGTAGCCTCTCCTCGTAGGGCCTGTCCTGATGCCCCCTGATCATACGAGTGGCCTCCTCTGGACCCTCTCCATGTTGTCCACATCCCTC
>NW_017728909.1:19019565-19041725 GCF_001723895.1 Crocodylus porosus | reverse complement strand
TGTCTAGGTCCAATTGCAGCCTATTCCTCCCACCTAGTGTGCCCACATTCCCCCACATCTTAGTGTCATCAGCAAATTTGAACAGGTGCTTTTTACCCCCTCGTCCAAGTCACTGATGAAGATGTTGAACAGTGCGGGCCCGAGGACCGAGCCCTGGGGGTCCCCACATCCCCCCAGGGCGAACACAACCCGTCCACCACCGCTCTCTGGGTGCGGCCCTCCAGCCAGTTGGTGACACATCTGACCGTGTGGGTGTCGACACCACAGCCCCCAGTTTCTTAATGAGAACGGGGTGAGAGACGGTGTTGAAGGCCTTCCAAAAGTCCAGGAAGATGATGTCCACCACGACACCTGCGTCCAAGGCTTTTGCGACCTGGTCATAGAAGGCCACCACGCTGGTCTGACAGAACCTGCTGCTAACGAACCCGTGTTGGTTACCCCCAAGCATAATCTCCCCTGCTTGCCCCTCATAGAGGTGCACCTAGATAATTTTCTCAAAGAGCTTCTCCGGGACCAAGGTAAGACTAACGGGCCTGTAGTTTCCTGGGTCCTTCTTCCTCCCACGCTGGCCCTTTTCCAGTCCTCTGGCACCACGCCAGAGCACCACGAGTGCTCGTAAAGCCGTGCCGGGGTCCTGCAATGACTATCTTACCCCAGAGTAAGTGAATCTACGGTGCACAAACTGCAGTGCACGGGGAGACAGTGATGTTTTTACTGTGCAATAAATTAGTCTTATGAGCAGCAAAGTGCACGTGTAGAGGTGCCCAGAGAGGGTAAATCAGAGCACAGCTTGCCCCTCAGTTAATTCCACTGTGCATCTATACTGCCCTCCACTGAAAAGCAAAGACTGTTCCTTACTGCTGTCATCCAGACAGGTTTTTCTTTGGGGAAGAAAAACTCAGGCCTGCTCCACTCCTGTGAAACCAGAGGAACTCCCTTGGGGATGAATTTGGCCCAGTGTTTATAACATCTGTGGCTGTGTCTCTCCCACAGACAATCAAAACTCTATCATTGCTGGTCACAGGACACTGCATTTCTCAGGCAGGCCCATGCGCATCTGAAACAGTCGGTGCCACCCCGGCTTTTCCATTGACTTGCAAAACATACCCGAGGCCCCCGTGCCTGAGCTGCTATCCATCTTCCCTTGAAGAAGAGGCACAAAGTACCAATAAATCATCTCCCCCCCTCCTCCCTTCACCACTCCATCTGACCGGGGGACAGCATGGGCTGAACAAACCCACCAGGCACTCTTCCTTATTAGTGGACTACTCACCGGCATTGTCTGGCTGCCATGCAAGGCATTAATGGCTGCTTGGGCCTCTGCGTGTGAGGAATATTTCACAAACGCACACCCTGCAGGAAGAAGAGGAGGAAAGAGAAGGTGTTTTAAAAAGGAGGTGATAAGAGAGCAACATGCACCCATCTAACTGCGGCCAGCCCTGATCTATTCAAAACCCAGACACTGCTCCTTTCTACAGGTCTCTAACCATGCATTGCAGACCACGCGGTGCTCCTATGCCTCTCCAGGCGTTTGCACTCCACGCTCAACGAGGCGCGGGGTGGAAAAGCGAGATAGTCATGTGATGCCTGCCACCTTGCCTAGCACTAGACACCAAAACTTGGAGTTCCTGATGGAAACGCAGTGAGGATAATAGTTGGTCTCTGTCTGCAGCAGTGGGTGGTGATAGACTTGCATCATAAGCGACATGTCCGCGGATTATAATCACACATTAAGACCGTGTCCAGATGAACGCAGATGTTTGCTTCCTCGGGAACAACTAGCGGTGGGACATCTTGTGCTGCTGCTAGTTGTCCTGGGGGAAGGACTGTGCCACGCGCCCTCTGGCACGTGGCAGGTTACCCCAGGTGGGGTAGGGGAGGCTGGGGCCAGCACAGTTGTTGGCCCCAGAAGCCTTATTTGGGGTCCCGGGGGCCAGGGAAGCTGCAGCCGCGTCGCTCCTGCAACTTGGAGCCTGGGCGGCAACTGGAGCGTGGCTCTGGCTGGCCAGGCACCTCCATGTGCACCAGCCCACTTTTATACTGCATGGGTTTTTTTGACCCCTGGATCTCCAGGGGTTAAAAAAACCCCACTTGCTGCAAGGTAGCAGCATGGGGAATGCCTGAATGTGCAGTACCTAGCACTGCAAAGGGGTCTGTGCTGCCACATAGCCATGCTTGTCTGGACATGGCCTAAGGGGTCACTTTTCATAGCTGTTCTATCCTGGGTTTTAGGTATAACTGGTGAGCTTATGTGAAGGCACTCAGATAGCCAGAGTGACCCTGCTGGACTGATTGCATCTGGTCCGAAACACGATGCTGTCCCCAAAGCTGTAGCTACTTGCCATGACGTTGGGGTAATTGTTACAGCTAGAGGCTCAACGAGTGACAAGGTTTTGTTCAGCCACAGGGTTGCTGCTGAGCTGATGGTTGGAAATGAAGTGGGGAAAAGGCTTCAGGTACTAGAGAACAGAGACTTTATTTGGAAATAAATTTTTTGGAAAAGTCTCACCTCACTAATGTGGGGAAGGGATAGCTGTAGTTATTGTCATATAGGTAAAACTGGCCTGCACTATGCTCCCATGCTCTTTGCAATAGGTCGGAGACTTTCATCCCCGTGTCTTACAGCTAAATTCTCCTTTGAGAGGACATAAGAATAAGCAAAAGCCTTTACCCTGTGGCTTGCAAAAGAGGATAATGATGACAGAGTACTGAAAATGGAAATGATTAAAAACAATATTTTTTAAAGAACCTTAAAAAAGCCTTATTTTTTGAATAACCTTAAAAAAAAAAATAGTTGGGAGCCCTTCGACTTGGCCCCCAAAGCCTCCCCATGTTTCAGGGGAAGTGTAGCAATTGTTGCTAATAGTTGGATCTAATTTATAAGGAGCGGAGAAGAGACAATCAGGAGAAAATGAGATAGATAAACTTCAGCTGGAAACAATAAGGATCAATTATGACATAATCGCAGACCGGCATTCCAGGGCTCCTGAGATACCGCGCCTTCCTCTTCATTAATCAGAGATAATCCAGAATTAGGGTGTTTAATTATTTGCCGAGATTCTTTTGTACTTTCTGTCTTGAAAAAGAAGATGCTGATTAGGGAGTATACAAAAGCTTCCCATCTCCCGTCGTCTACTGCATATAGAGCAGGATTTTGGCTGTGTCTTGGACTCCTTGGTTTTGCAGGGCGAAGCGCTCTCGTCTGCACAAGACTGGCGAAGATGAGCCCTATCCTGCTTAATGCCCAGGATGCCGGGGCAGCCCCCAGCCCCTGCAACTCTTAGATTTTGCAAGAGTGCAACCAACTCAGATCTGGCAGGGTGAGAGTGATGTAGCTACGATGGTCCAGGAATGATCTGGGAGACCAGGATTAGGATTTAGCATTTCGAAAAGTCCTCTTATAAGGCAGTGGCTAGAACCCTACTCCTTCAGCCTCCTAGCTTCCATGAACATCCTTGCTCGTGCATGTAGTTGGTGGGAAAACTCATGTGTGCAAAGGTATATCTCGGTCCTCTTCAGGGATGGAAGCCAGGACCAGGGCAACGGAGAACACGAGCCTTTCGGCTTGCACTAGACAACTAAGCTCCCTTGCCGAGAGCTGTAGCAACCTCAGGACCGATAAGGATGAGGCACAGAAGCAGTTGTCCATCCTGGCCTAAGGACTTAGAGACACAAAACATTTTCCCTTTCTTCCTTCATGGATTAGAAGGCCAGAAGGGGCTTTGTGATCATCCTTTTTGAGCTCTTGCATAAAGGAGTTTGAGGGCTCAGGGTCCTGGGGCTGCCAGAGCACCAGAAGGACTCCCTTTCAGGGTATATTGACATCATATTCCCAGTCCTCCCAGCTTTTAAAAGTATTTAGGCACCTATGCAGATCCTTGACTCGTTGGATTTGATGCCTAACTCCCATAGGAATCAGAGTTCGCTGCCAAGGCCTTGATCATGTTGTGAATGTGCATGGTCTGAAGAGCAGCAGGTGTCTCCCAGGTGTTTCCAGCTGGGTACCCACAAAGCGGGGCACCCTGAACAATTAAACAGCTCGAAATGTTTTCAGTGGAGTTACAGAAATTCATAATAGTTGAATATCTGCTTTTTACTGTCCAAAAGACTATAAGAAATGGGAAGGGAAGGGAGCATGAGACAGATAGTATTTACAGCATTTCCCATGATAGGTACCATGATGGGGGTGGGGAAAAGCAGAATAACAACCTCCACCAGTTCCCTGCTAAAAAGAGAATTGCCTTGTCTAACACAAGATGTACATGGGTTAAAAAATATAGCCTCTTCCTAGCCTAGAGAATTAAGGTTGGAAGGGACGTCAGGAAGGCATCTCGTCCAACCCCCAGTTGTATCCTACTGCAGATGCAGCTGAAATCCTAGTCTAGATGAGGCTACAGAAGTAGGGTGTTTCCTTCCTTCCTCCCTCCTATACCATGCTTGTATAACGAAGTGATTAGCTCTGCACGTCGGTCTCTAGCAGACGTGCTCCATCGAGCTAACAGGTTACTTGGGGGCTGGTGTTCGGTCCCACCTCGCACCTGACTGTCTCATGAGTTATAAAGTTCAGCGTGCCGGTCGGCTGACCATGCTGCACGTGTGAGTGAGAGGGGGAGTACTGGGAGCCTCACATTTTCAGTAAATAGCACCAGCAAATGGAAACGGGGAATATTAACTCCATCGAGGCACCGTATTGATCTTCAGCCGCTCTGCAAAAAGCAAGCCCGAGACAGCAGCCTGCCAGCTCTAATAATTAAACCGGTTAGCAATATGGAGCTGCCACTCAGGTTCAGGCTTATAATGACATCATGGGAGAAACAAAAAAGAGAGAAAGAGAGAGAGGGAATCGGTGAATGAAAATTTCAGGTCTGACCCTCCTCCTCGCCTTGACACTGGGTGTTCACAGATGTCCGTGTTAGATGTTAGTACCCTTGCTATTGTTGCATCTCAAACTCTTCAGGTTTTATTCTCTACAACTTTGGGTGGGCATAGAAAGACACATGGATTTCTTGCTTTCCTTCATCCCAGCTGACTTTTTCCCAACGAATGGAGCATTTCACCCCTGTCAAGCATCGCTCTAGCTAAAGACGAGGCAACTTCTGTCATAAAACATTGCAAGCGAAGTTAAACTCAGGTTTTGTTTCTCTTCTTGGCTCCTAGAAAATGCCCCTCTCTGGGAGGCTTTTGGCAGGGAGGTGAGTGGGAAACATTTGTGCTGTGTTCAGGGGGATGTCAGCGCAGCGCTACATTCATTTGACTCGCTTTGAAGCCGCACAGAGGAACAGCCGGATCAAATGGATGGGACAGCAAGAGGATCGGGAGAGAAAGAGACCGAGTCCCAGCCTCGAAGAGATGAAGTTGTAATTAAGGAAGCCTGCCCAGCTCACACAATGGGGTGGCAAATGATCTGAGCAACCCGTGTCACGATGCAGCCCCCACGTGCGCGTGCTTTCTTTTCAAGCCACCGTGAGGCTGACACTTGCACAGGGATTACACGACAGCGGCGAGGCACCATGCAGGACGATGGGAAAGCTGTGCCGGGAGCAAGAGCCAGGTCCCCAGCAAAGAGGCTCCCACTGACATCAGCGGAGGTCAAGGTAGCATCCAGTCTGCGCTGCAAAGAGCTTGCTCTTAGGGCAAGGTGGCAAAGCCCTCCCCTTCGCCAGCAATTACCTCCTCTCTGCTGCTGCCCACCAGCTGTTTGAAGGCGTGGAAGGACACTGTCATGCCATCAAACAGCTGCCATGGCTCATTCCCAGACTGCACTTCATATTCAGAGATTCATAGATGTTAGGGTCAGAAGGGACTTCAGTAGGTCATCGAGTCCAACCCCCTGCCCTGGGCAGGAAAGAGCGTCAGGTGATCCAAGCTGCTGCAAGGGAGACACGTGAAGCCTCCTGAAACACGTGGGCAATTGGGCATACGTGCACCCCGGCTGCTGTCAGGAGTCTTGGTGACAGAGGCAGGTTGAGTGCAGATGTGACTTGGGTGACTTTGCACATGCTCAGTGGCGTTTGCTGCTGCTGTGTACCCTCACTGTGAGTAAAAGCCAGTGAAAACCAGGGTGCAACGGGGATAGGAGCTCAGGGCTTATGGCTGCAGATGCTGCCCTACTGCAGGAGTTTGCCAGACACGCTGGGGTCTGTTGGCAGCTGGATGCTGGGCACTGGGGCAGGTACAGACTTTGCAATTTTACCAGTATAACCAGAATAGAAGCTCAGCACACACAAAAAAAGTCTATACTCAGCACAGAACAGAAGTTCAGGCTTCTGGTTTAAAAATGTTGGAACCCGGTCTAAGATTTGCACCCTCGCACCAAAGAGCAAATGTGTGTTCAGTTTGCTACCCAACAACACGATGACCCTTACAGATAGCTGTGTAATTTAGACCAATTCTGCCTCGGGCGTTCTGAATGCCTGTACCTAGTCAGGGAGGCTGGCAAGGGAATGCATGCAAACCTCAGGCAACCAAAGTCAGCCTCTGGCTACCAAATTTTGCGGCACAGACGAGGCTCCGTGCTTTCTCCCCGCTGTTGCAGAGCGCGGCCTCCAGCTGATGTCTGTGTAAGCGTGAAGAAGCTTTATTGGCTGGAAGTGACTTTATGGCATATCAGCGTCTTTCGCAAATGTATCACTGCGGTTAGATCCTTCCACCTCCATTTTGCAGAAATATGCCAGTTGATGTTGTCACATGTCAAAATATCTGGTGACATATGAACTGCATCAGCAGGACTTGTACCTTCTTCAGTGCTGCACATGACAGCACATTTGATGATATATTATACGCAGATCAATATTTAATGGACATATTTTACTGTCAAGAGAGGAAGGCTTCCTATTTAAATTGAAGATACTTTGTCTAGGAAATGGCTGGGAAAATGACCCTGATATCAGCTGGAAAAGCCGTGTTCAGACACTGTTGCTGTGTCATCCTCCGAAGACAGAACTCCCCCAGCATTAATTGTCAAGGTAGCGAGGTACATCACAAAAGGGCCAATTACTGGGTAGTCAACGTGATGACACCACTGTCCTCATTTTAAATACTGGCATGTCGAAACTGAGATAGGAACACTGAAATTGGAGATGACAAATGCGAACCAACTGGGTGCGACGCTTCAATCACAGTGCAATAGGTGCACACGCGATCATTCCTGTGCACTTGTTACTTGGCAGTTGCACAAATGTATTGAGGATAGGTATAGGCCAAACAGCACTTGCATGAGTACTGGTCTCTCTTGCAAGCACCAAATCCTGTTTTTAGTGTGGGTTTTTGCATTGTTCAAGAACGCACATATTTTTTGCCAACGCACTTGTTTTACCTTGCCACGAGCATCTGGCTTGTTTGGGTGTTGACTGAATTCTTTTGGGAGCAACTGCAAGATGAGTCTTTTCCTTCTCTTTCTCCTCCAAAACTTTAGCCACTTTTGTAGGATGGGGAAGATCCTAGCCCATTTAATTAGGACAAGCACAGTACTGGGAGTTAGTTGAGAAATCTGAGTTCCCAGCTTAGCTGAACTAATAATGGCTGACCCATTGCTGGCTTAATTGATGAATTAATTTATGTGATAGACCCTCCACTCCCCCAAAATGTAAACCTCCAATTTCTCTGGGTTAGAGTTGGGGTTTTCAAAACTAGTTTTTAAACCAAAAACACAGGAAAAGAATCTGATTTTGAATTTCTTAATGAAATTAGGGCCGATAGTCTGTAAAAACAAGTTTTCCGTGAAAAAGAATTGGCATTTTTTTAACCCACTGTGCTGAATGTATTTCAAGAGCTGCTTTTCTTTTGGGTTTTGCTTATGCCTTCAACTGGACTGTCCAAACTCCCGTTGACTGCTTTCCCTGGGCACAGAAGCAGCCTCCAAAAAGATTAATTTGTGTAGAATTGAGTATGAAATCTAGTGGCCAAAGAAGAGTATTATGTAAGATAATAAGGGAAGAGGAATTTGGGCATTGGGGTTGAGAGAGAAGCGAAGAGAGACCTGGGTAAAGACCCGCTGTACCGCTGACCTAATGCATGACCTTGTCTTGTGTCCCTGCCGGTGCTAGACTGCGCACTTCTAGAGACAAAAACTATCTCTGTGTCTGCACCACATGTAGAAAGATGGGAACATTATTATATTACAAATAATATGAAGCCAATTAGGGATCAGATGGGATTTGGAAGTGGCTGAAGATGGGGAGAGGCAAATGTGATTTTGTTAAGATTGTGGCGAAACTAGTTTAGAGATATACCACTTGCAGGCATGGGTCTGCAAATACAATTAGCCACTTATTTCTATGCACACTTGTCCTGCCGATGTGGGGTCAAACTCTACTGGTTTGCAAGGACTTCAATGGAGCGTTACCAAACCACCAGAGATTTTGGCCCACAAAGGAAGAGCCCTTTTTGGAAAGCTTGGCTCTACCCAATGGGCAACACTGTTCTGCCAAGGAGTTACCCTGTTCTAATGGGGAATAATATGTACATTTTGTGTTGAGTCTGGTTTGAGGGGAAGTGCACTGGGGAACCTACTTACCTTTGCTGTTGCCATCAGGGCCCCGAAGGATTGTGCATTCCTCAATGTTCCCGAATGCCTCGAATAGCCTGCGCACGTCGTCCTCTGACTGCTGCTTGTTGAGCATGCCCACAAAGAGTTTTCTGTCTTCTGGAACAAAATAAAGAGATGCTTACCATATTTCAGGAGGAGTCTGAAAGCCAAGACGGCTCCAACAACACGCAAAAGAAAGAGACCACCGGGATGTTCTGCCGAGGGAATGCATTCTCCAAAGCGGCGAGTGCCCAACTCAAAACGCTTTGCCAGAGCCTGGTTTTCAGAAAGTGCTTGAGAATCGGGCTACTTTAAGGCATCTCAAGTTGGGCAACAAAAGACTGGGAGACTTAAAATGACTTGGGGTCAATTTTTGTTGCATCTACTGGGTGTATAAGTGGGTGCAGGTGCCTACATGCAAGTCTATCGCACCCTGCTTGAGTTCTTGAAAACACTCAATGCAAAAGGTGGGTTTGGTTTTTCCTTTTCTCGCTGCTTTTTGGTGACTCAATCTTAAGGGCACAGTGACTGTGTTGCAAAAGCAGATGCACTGATGGACGTGTAGGACTTGAACAGGGTGGAACAGAGTCATACTTAGGCACCAAAGTCAACTTGGATGTTCAATAGGTAGAAGACCACTTGACCTGTAGTCAACTCTGAAAATTCATATTGAAAGTCTCATGAATCAGTTCTCTTTGCTTAATCTTTGCAAACAAATCCAGGAAATAAAACACTGGCAATATTCCAGGCTGCCATCCAGAGGGAGCATAGACAAGGATGGCATTTAGAAATGACCTTCAGATAGGAAGTACTGTAGTTTAGTAGCCACTACTTTCCCATATAGCTTCAGGAGAATTAATTGAGTTTAACGGAAGCTGTCTCTATTTTGAATTGTTCTTTGAGTTAGAGCACTGGGGGAAGTAATTAAATGTAATGGAAGCCACAGCCTGTAAATGAAGATTTTATCTTATAAACATATATATATAAATGTTCCCATTCATATTATGAATATATCTAGACAAACACATACATACTATATATCACTTTTATTGCATATTAAACATCACATTTAAATTATGCCCACTTTGTGTTTGGAAGAGTGTGTACATATATATACACATATACATATACATATGCATATGTATATGTATATGTATATTATATATATATATATAATATGCATATTATATATATCATAAGCACACACATATATATAATAAAAACACACACATAATACATGTGGTTTTTTTTTATGCTATATACATTGATATTTTAAAGATTTCATGTTTATATAATGTGTGTGCATACATGCATACCTCTATGTGTGTATGTATTTATTTATTTATAAAAAACACAGATACGTCTTCTTCCAAATATAAAATGGGCATCATTTAAAAGTGGTACTTGCCATCACTAGTATCTGAGATAATACGGGTAGGTCCTACTTCAAGTGACTAGAGAGCACACAACTTCTCAGATACCACAGTTGGTAGATGTCATCTTTTTAACGATGAGCACTACTTTCACTGCTGGGCATGTGCCAAATATGGAAAACTTCAGCCTAAAAGGAGCAAATCTTCACAAAGTAACTGAAAACAGAGTCCAAAGAGATGGCTATGGAAGTCACCAGGAAGACTTCAATGGGCAATAATGAGTAATGTCTCAGGCTGCTGGAACAGCTTTCCCCTTGGAGCATCCCGGGTGGTGGCACTAGGCAGTCTGATGGCATGAGAAAGACACGAGACATTTACATAGTTTACGTCCCGTGTGCAAACAGGCCATTTACACATGATGCATAAATGTCTTATTTATCATTCATTAAACACTATGTAAATATGTGTGAGCCACGAGAGGTTCTCCCCCCCCACTTTTTCCAGCACAGTTTATGAAACAGATGTAACCAATTTGAATAAATACATGTAAATAAATAAATTAATAAATAAAGGCTCCGGATTTTTTCCCCCCCCTCCCTTTTAATGCACGCGGTAACTTAGACCGGAGCAGAGCGCCAGTTGACAACCACCCTCTACCGGCCGACTAAGCAGGAGATTTACAGCGGTGTTACTCCTGGAGTAAGTGGTATTTTAGGCAAGCCGTTTCACTTAAACTGTGGTGCGTTCGAGATTCGCATACCCAAGGTGCCTCTGTAAATTGGAAAACGAGCTTGTAAACTTAAGAGAAGTCAATTGTTTCCTGTAGCAGACCTCAGGAGGGGATCGAATCCTCCAAACCCCGCATGAGACTGTAGGACATGCTGCGATGGCTAGATCAGGAGGAGGTACTGCCTTTTATGCCGTCTTCAGTTGAAAAGCAGGTGCTAAAATGGTCAGTCCTTAATTTGCCAAGGGTGCGCCACCCCTCTTCAAAAGGAGGAAGAACCCAGCAATGACTGGAGGGTTTCTAGCCAGGAGAGGAGTGAAGTTTGGGAACCGCTTCCCATAAGGAGGAGAGGGAGCAGCAACACTAACCAGATTTAAGATGGAGCTTAATTGGTTGATATGAGATGATTGCAAGTGAAAGCAGGCATCTCCATCGCTAGAAATACAGGTTGGATGGACATTTCTTTGGTTAAAGCAGGCACGATGCTGCCTTGAGCCAGCAGCTGGACTAGATCAATGGTTCTCCATTTTTTTTACACTGGGACCCATTTGTAAGCATCACTGGCCAGTCCTGACCCAGTGCCCCTAAAGTCAAATCCATTTTTAAAGGCTGTTGATCCATTTTTAAAATTTGTTCGCGACGCTTTCATATATTTTTGCAACCCACTTTTGGGTCGTGATGACCTCCTGAAGGCCCTGCCTGTCCTACTTTTCTATGCGTACATGACCGGACATAATGACCCAGTCCTGTGCTCCTTGGTTTCTTTTTTCCTACCTCAGAGGAGGCAGCTAAAGTACTGGGCATTGCCAAGAGGGATGTATAAGGAAAATGAATGACCTTTGATGATTGACCTAACCAACTTGACTATGAACCATGGGGACAAGAACTCAAAGGGCCTTTGCAGGATCTTCCCCACTCTGTAGTTTCCAGTGCTTTATTTCTACTGCTTTTCAAGGAATTTTACATGAATTTTAAACTATGATCTGCAAGGTGCCTTCCAGCCTCTGATGATCTATGAATCAAGTAATTTCATCCTGCAATGGTAAAGAAGTGTCCCAAATGCTCCAGCTGTGAGTTGGAGTAGCTTTCAGCATCTCCATTGGTCGGTGATGGACGGAGCATGTAATAAAGTAATATTTCCAAACTAATGGGTGAGTGAGAGAGATTCACTTCTAGAAAAATCGACCCTACCCCTACCCCTGATAGACCTAGGTACTTCCTTCAGCGTACACAGTCCGTGGCTAAATGGAAACAATTTTAATGCATAAAAATCTGAATATAGCTGTACCCAACCAGCAAACCCACTCAGGGCAGAGGCAGCACTTCTGCCACTCTAGTGTATGCTGGTTACCTAGATAATATATTGTGTATTGACAAGCACATTTTATATGAGTGTAACTGTCTGCCCTTGTCCATTGGCCAATATGACAATGTCCTTTAAAAGCTGCTACGATGCAAAGCTTAAATTGAGATACATTGAACGAACCATTTATTTGCACTTTCACTCCCATTTTGCTCTCGGTTACCATGACACAGCCAGGCCTCACCCTATCAGGAAAGTCTGTGCACAAAATACGAAGGAGGGAATTTTACTCCAGGGTCAGATTGGTGTGGACTGGGGGGGGTTTTGGCTTTCCTCTCTAGCTGGGAGCATGGCCCTCTACATGGGCTCTCTTGAGCATTATTAACAACCTTTTACAGAGGCAGGACATTGGCTGCCGTGGTTGCCCTGCTTTACCCGCGGCAGGTTAGGGTGGGATGTTGTGTTGTGGCAGAGTCCACAGTAGTTTTACAAAGAGGTTAGATTTGTATAGGATGGTTTGGAAAGGGATGACTGTGTCTGAGGCTGGGGCAGAAGTTGAGTGGGTTGAACTAGATGACCTCTGGAGGTCCCTTCCAGCCTGATTTCTCTACGATGCCAGTGAGAGCTGGGACCGGGGTCTTGCGGGTTGTCTACCAACAGCCACCTGACAATTAGGAAATGGTCTGAAACCAACTACTCAGCTGCACAGGGCAGTATGGCAGAGATTGAAACCAAGTGAGTAGTGTTTTTAGGAGCTCAATCTGAGATACCTAAATGGGGGGCTGATTTCCAGAAGGCGTCCCTGCCAATCAGGACCTGTGGAGGTGGCTTCACCATTGGGTATCCACAATCACTTTTGAAAAATTGGTATCCTGGACTCTTAAAGTAGCAATTTATTTGCCACCGCTGTCTCAGTAATCATCAGGATCATACAACCGTCTGGCAAATGAGTCATTTTTACCTATCCTTGGTTCATAGGAGTTCTTTTAATAAAATACCATGTTTGCTCTTTGCATTCAAGACTGGTGAGTAAGAGCCTTGCCAGGTAATAATAAGGGAAAGAGGGTGGGAGGATGCCAGAAGCTGGGAACATTCAGCGGCATCCCGGACTCGAGTTGCACCTGGTTTCATTTGCAGGAGACTGAAATCACAAAACCTTAATCCACTAATGAGCTTACACTCAACCTTTCACACCGCAAGTGCTCCCAGATGCTTTGCCAAGTCCCAGACAAAAGGCTGACGTGGCAACTAGGTGCAACTTCATCAAGTATGTGTGACAGAGCAAGGGCAAGGCCATTAAACCCCTAGAGGAAAATGAGGAGAGATTGCATCGGACTCTGTGTGCCGAGTGTGTGTTTGTGTGTGTGCAAGAGTGAGTACATGCTCTGTACTTTCCCTAGAAGACCCTGCAAAAGCAGCCTGGTACCAGAGTGAAAGGCACACTCTGTTAATGTACCTGCATTCAGATGACAGGGATTTTGCTACTATAATTTGCTTTCAGGGGCAGGGGCTGAGTCATGTCTATTGTTGAATTTCCCTTCCTTTCCATGTGTTCAGCCCAGGACCTGTTGGAAACCATCCTTGAATTTTGGATATGTAGGCCAGCCTCCAAACCTGGGTGTGAATGCCCTGCTGCCTTCTCATCCCGGAACGAGCCCTACCAACTCTCAGGTTCAGCTTTTTTACTTTCAGGGCCCACTGGAAATGTGGTGTGAGAATACACGTTACGAAACTTTAATGATACAAATAATCCTGTTGGACCAACTGGCCACGCTAAAAATACAACATGTTGGAGGTGGTCCAATTTACCACGATAAATCGAAATCTACCATGATAAGGGGATGTCAACATGTATTTTCACATGTGACTAACCTAGCAAAACGGAAATTTTTGGTGCTATTTTGTGATGTGTAGCTAAGTGACGCATAGTGTGTACAAGCGCCTGCAAGTAATTTTGCTGCTGGAAGTCTCTGTAAAGAAGGTAGCTGTTACTGTCCCCATTTCATAATTAGGGGAGCGCAGGTATCTAATGCTCTCAGTTGAAAACCAGGGCATCTTGTGTTAGGCAGCAGGTGCACACGTGTATTAAACACCTGCTGGAAACAGCCTATAATCGAAACAGAGAGAGGGTGAGAGAAAGGAAATTATCTGACCTTTCCAGAGACAGGAAGCAGAGGGCCCCTCAAGCTGCCTGCTTGATTAAGGCATCGGCCAGCTGCAGCCACTGCTCTGATAAAAGTTATAATTTGGAGACACTCCCTAATGTAGAAGCGTTGAGAACTGGGAGATGATCCCTCTGTTAGGGAGGAGCTAGTTAAGGACAAAGGGTCTGCAGAAGTTATCAACTGCTCCACCATTAAAGTGTGTTGTTGATTCGTCTCATTCATTGTCCCCCTTTATTTATTATGCCTGATGATCACTACAGTCATGACACTGATTACTTCCCCCCCCCCCACCCTATGCCTGTCTTGTCAACTCAGGCATAATCCCCGTGGTGCAAACACTGCTCATTACTCTGCAGTTGTACAGCATCTAGCACAGTTGGTGCTTAGGCACCACCCTAATCGATGCAATGAATAAATTTTAAAAAAATGAATGGCATGGCCACTCCACTTGCTCATAGCCTCACCATGTTGGACCGGGTTGGCTGCTTTCCCCGTTCAACCCAGCTTCTGCTGGGGACACAAGGGAGTCAAACAGAAGCCAAGAGGTAATTGAGCCCTTAGTGGCATGCCCAATATTTCAATGTGACTGGGCTCTCCTCTGCCAGCCCCCCTACAGCCTCTCAAGTGGGGCTGCAAGCCACGTGGGTGGAAGAATGTCACTTGTCAGACAAATATACAGAGCTTATAAAACTCCCGGGCTGTGTTTATATGAAGCCCCAGCACCTTCCCTGGTGCAAATAGGGGTTAAATTATTCCCTGTTCTATTTGTATTTAAATGTTATCTTTCCATCATCACTGTAAAGCAGAGGTGTCAGACAGGACTGAGGAAGGAGATGGTACGCCAGAAAGGTGAAATTATAGAGCTCTGCACACCAAGTGCCGGGAGTGGGGGAGCACTAATTAAAGAGACAGACGGGACAACGAGATGCAGGATGGCTGACCCCCTGGAGAGCAGAGGATGAGGATGAGAATCGCAGCTAGCGGCGTGGGGGGAAGGGGGCGAATTAGTGTCATGCACACGCTCACAGAGACATGACACAGAGGTTGCATGTATAGGGCTATCCATGGTAGGTTTCTCTGTGTTTGAATGCAGTGTGTGTGTGTGTGTGTGTGTGTGTGTGTGTGTGTGTACAGGTCTTGCCTGACCCAGGTCAGTGGGTGGTCAGGCATGAGTACAGTAGATACACACACACACACACACACACACACACACACACACACACACACACACACCGGCATACATATGTGCACATGCTTATTTGTGCTCTATGTACCTATATACAATATATATAGTCCTTGTACAAAACAGCTTGGTTCATTCTCTACCAGACAAAAATTAAACCCCAACTTATTAACTGTGAAGTTGCATCCAGTGCCTTGACAAAAGAGAGAGAGATTTAGCTCTGTGGTTTGTATTACATAAGAAGGCAGAATACAGATTATCATAATTGTCACTTCTGGCCTTCAAATGAGTCTAAAATCTCTACATCTTCCTGTGATGTTATATCCAGCCATGACAGCTGATATAAATAAGTATCTATCTACCCATCTATCTAGATATATCTAGATAGATAGATATATCTATCTCTAACTCTATATCTATACATCTACATATAGCTATAGATAGATATATCTCTCTATATAGCTATACATAGTTCTATCTATCTATATCTATATAGAGAGATATATCTATCTATAGCTATACATAGATATATAGATACCTATATCTATATCTATATACCTATGTATAGATATAGAGATATTCGTGTGTGTGGACACTTCTATAACCCTATTTCTAAATTCCTGTGGTGTATGGGTGTGCATGTGTGGACTGTAGGCACGTGCACACACACACACACACACATACACACACACACTTTTCAGTTCCTGCAAACACACACAGGAGGCAACTGTTGACTTTCTAGCTATTAGGACTCAGTCAGTGGCACAGCTTCATTTCGGAAGTGCAACCGGGCTTTAATTAATTCTCTTCTTTATTAGGATTATTAACAATTATTTGTCTTCCTGCTATTCTCCTCTGCTCCCAACCATCAGCAGTTGAAAATGCATTTGCTTACATTATATGGGACCAGATGCAGTGCACGGCTCTAACTGCAAGCTGGGCCTTTCAGCCAGCACCGTGAAAGGGCGGCAGAGCTATCCACAGACCCTCCAGCACCCGTGCTTTAATAAAGAGCCATGGGCAGCTGGATGGGGTGGACAACAGCTGGCAGAGGGGCGGGAAGGAAGAACCGAAGGGATCTTTCCAAAGAGTTTCCTTCCTATGTTCCCTGTAAGCAAGGGTGTCCTGTAAAAGTGCTTCTCGCTGCACTCGTGCATCACTACCCATTGACCCCGGTCAAGCAGGACTTGGCAAAACTCGAAGGGCCTGAGCTCTGCGGAGCTGGGAAGAGGGGAGCTGTAAAATACGGGGACTACATTTCTGAAGAGAGGGCTGCTAAGCGGCTGCAGTGCTGTAGAGCCCTCTCTCCAAACACAGATGGGGTCTGCACAGCTACTGCAGCATGGGTTGGGACACTGCTGAGAAGTGATCCCCACCTGAGCCTGCAAAGGAGGCAATGGAGATGCTCAGCAGGCCTGCATGGCTCGGAGCTGCCCTGAACACGTACAGCTGGGGCGTTGTAGTGATGGGGGCCACTCTGGGACCTCAATGGCAGGCTCAGGCATGAATGGCTTGGTGGCACCATGCCCCAGAGCCCCAGGCCTCCTCCCGCACCCCCAGAGGGAGGTGGTGAAATGCTTGTGGGCATCCACTTTGGCACAGGAGTAAGCGAAAATGGCTTCTCCTCCTTGCTTATGGCTTCTTGTCTTGGGCAGCCAGCAAGTCGACAGGAGACCCTGCCACGGAGGGGACAAAGCCAGCGTCCGGTGAGTCTCTAGCTCACTGCAAAGCTTTCTGCACCCCTTGACTGGCCCGGGGACCAGTTTGGGCAGCTCTGGAGCACGCTGCGGGAAGCAAAACTACCCCATAAGCTCAGCCTGACCCTGCAGAGGAGGAGGGAGCTCTGGATCTGAGTGTGAACCCTTACGGAAACCCCCAGACTTTGGAGCCAGACGCAGGCCAGGATCTCCGCTCGCCGGCGCGGGCTTGCTTCAGCGCTGGAGCTTCTGCATCGGAGTCCCCAGGATCCCTCCCAACATCTGCTAATCAGGCGGATCAATAGGCTAAAAGCAGGGCATTTCCCGCGGCCTGAGCCGCACACTCCCATTGCCATTTTCACAGCAGTCCTGCAGCTCCGTGATGATGATTACAGCCCTTTCCACAGGGGAAGCGATTACGAATGCTGTTGTAGCTAATTGTAAATTAGTTAATTATCTTCTCCGTGGTACCTTGCTGCAAAAAACACACGGACTTTGTAAAACGGAGGTGATTCCAAAAGGAGGGCAGAAACCTGCCCCTGCCTCTCCCCCACCCCGAAAAAAAACAAGGAGCAAAAATAAATCCAACTCCAAACAAGAAAGAGGTGCTCTCCCCTTTCCCTGCCTCGGAGCCCTCCACTTGCAAGCTGCACCCCATCGGGCAGGTTGTGCCACCTTGGCTTGAGCTCACTTGTTCGGTGCCACCTGACGGCATGCGGGATCCCTAATCACATCCCAGCTGGAGCTGTTTCTTTGTGCATCACTCTCCCCCTCCCCTTCTTCACCCCCTTCCCCGTCTCTGTTTTACCTAAGCGCTTCTTTATATCCCAGGCGCTAGGAGTTATGATTGCACAGATGCCATTCTCGTGCTGGATGCAGAGGCTTTTAGAGACGCCCAAGCTAGAGAAAATAGCAGCTAATCCGAACAGCTGCTTGAAGGGGCCAAGCGCAAACGAGCCGAAGCCCAGGTGGGAGAGAGTAACTCTCCTGCAGAGAGAAGGAGCCACGGTTCCCCATGCGTGCTGCTCTCCACAGTCCCCTCCTTCAAAATCTTTCATAGGAGCTTTTCTTTTTAAGCATCGAGGTCTAACCTGAGCCTGGAGCTTTGCAGGGATCCCCGCCACGCTATACCAATAAAGCAAGGCAAGGGAGATGCCGGCAAGAAGATTAAATGCATCTCCCCCCATCCCTTTATCCAACAAACATGCTCCCTTCCCTTTTGGGACTGGGAAGCAGGACACCTGGGTCCTCTCCTAGACTTTGCCCCTGACTGGCTGCATCATACTGGCCTAACTGCCTGGCACCTCGTTATACTGGTTAATAGGGAGGAAGGATCATTTTGCAGCTGGTTATTTACCTTTATTCCCACAGCATCCTGGAAGGACTTTAGCCAAGGATTTCATGAGGTCCCTTCCAGCCCTGATGTCTATGAAACCTATGACATCTATGAAATCAGTGTCCTCATATGCTAAGCACTGCAATTAAGAGAGCTGCAGGTTCCCCATCAGCAAAGTGAATACATGGGTGGTCTGAGCAGGCCAGCTTGGTTTTCTATGGATCTGTTCACATGGGTCTGGGAAAACCACTTTTTCTATGTCAAAGGCAGCCTCATCTACCCAGCTCAATGGCTAGTACTGGATAAAATAACAGCAGCAAACCCAGCAGAGCTCTTGGAAAAGATGAATTTAGTTTTTTTAATGAGACCAAAGTATGACTGTTACCTGCAGGTTTGATCCAAGGAGGCAACAGGGAGATAGGACCAAGCCTAGTGTGGCTTTGAAGGCAACATCAGAACAACAGGCAGCCAGCGTGGATGCTGGGAAAATATCCCTGAGCACCGACGCTTCTGCACACTTCATCACCTGCAGCCTGAAAACGGTGATGCCAAATGCAGCATGTAGCAGGGTGAGGACACAGAAGTGACAGGTGCTAGCATCACTCAGGGCCCGGGTGGAAGGGGCTTGCACACTATGGCAGTGCATTAGTATTCATCTGTATTATAATACAATAAATATGCAGTTAGAATATCATAGCTGTATTCGTCCCACAGTAGAAGAGGACAATATGGGCACAGCTGGGACGAGGCACCTTCACCTGTCCTGAGCAGGCTGCTCCCCGTTGGAATCAGAGAGACGCGGGGAGCAGTAATACTCTGTTCAACAAGAGCAAAAATCTGGCCCGATTCTGCTCTCGCTGCAGACAACGGAGACGTGGTGCGAGCTGCAGTGGAAGATGGAGCAAGCCCCAAGCCCAGAGATCAGCATACTCGTTTGAGAGATGCTGAGAGAAACACAGGCCCTTCTCCTGGGAGCGACAAAACCCTTCCAGGGTTGGAATCGGACTTCAGTTCAAAGCCCAGCAAAGGATATTGGGTGTGAGCCTCCAGTACCAGCCCAGGGCCAGGCTGATCATGAAAAGGGTTGCAGGTGCTTGCTAGGAACAACGGGCACTTGTGCACGTGACGTCAAGATGATGTACACATGATGAAAATCCCCCTTTCTGTGGCTTAATAGTGTCACGCTCTTACACATACATGAGAGTCTGGGGGATTTTAAGTGAGTTCTCATCGTTACAAGCTAAACCACAGCCTGATGTACTTGAGTTTGCTACGTTGCAAAATGCAATGATGCAGCCATAAATCTGTCCCGTGTACGTGGTAATATGACCATCCCATGCCATTGCTTAAGAAAGGTCAAGGGGAACACCTTTCTCAGTCCTGGGGGAAAAGACTGAGGCACGTTGGCAGGACAGAGGGCTGTGTTTTTGCTTGTTTGCACCCTCCAGTAAACTGACTTCTGGGGCCTCTTGTTACCCCTAAAAGCATCTCTTCTTCAGAGTCAGCTTGGGCTGGGCCAGCCCAAATAAACCATCCCCCCTGCAAAGCCATGCCCCTGCCATTGCCCCCACAGCAGTGGTATTCTAGGCTTGGTCTGGGATGGATCTCCTGCAGTGATCAGCTCCGGGCTGTCCCATGAAGACACTTGCAGGGTGCCCTGTCTCTCTCTCTTGTCTAGCATGGAGCTGCTGTCTGTAGCAGGGACATGAGAAAAATATTTTAATGCAAATAACTTCCAGGTGCAGCTACGCATCATTAATGCATTCATTTCCAAAGGCAAAAGCAAAGTGATGAGAACTTTTAATGAGAATCTCGTTACGGCATTTGGGCTGAAAGCCACCAGGTGACCTGCCGTCCACTCCTTTGGTGGTGACCCCTGTGCTAGTGCCGTGGAAACGCAGCAGAAAAGGAACAGGCCAATATGGGGTTAAAACACCACTTTGATGACTTACCATACAGAAGAAGGGGGTAGTGGGGGAGAAAGTACAGCCACAGTGGAGTTGTGGGAGAACATCGGAGGACTACCGGCACTGCAGCGCCAGGACGATGGGAAATGCAAGCCTAAAAGAGATCAGGCACATCCCACCAGTTCTCACTACCTGAACAGGGCCATCACCATCATCCCAAGCCAGCCAAGAGGTGTCACTGCATGCTTAGGCCATAAAGGGAAGGCCTTATCGCTATAAATATGTTCTGTATGGAGCTGGGGAAGTCATACATAAGTCATTTATGAGATGTATTTCAAGACTTAAAGTCATTTATGAGATGCATTTCAGCTCCATGCCCCTTCTGTTGGGCTATCCCGGCACTGACCATGGCAGAAGTATCTTAGCTGAGTTGGGACACTTCTCTTTTTCTCCAAAACACATCAGGGCTCTCTTGCCTGCATTATTTATTTGCAGTTCTTGGCTGGATAATTGGGGTGAATGTGCCCAGGTGTGTGGATCTGCAGTGAGAAGCTCATGCTCAGAAACCTGACTGTCTTTTTCTGATTCAGAGTTCGGTGCAAACAGGCTGTTCCTCTCCCCCCACCCCCCAGTGGGTGAGCACATGGGTTTCCGGTTGTACGAATCACATTTTTTTTTGTGCCTAGTAGCAGCATTTGCCTATGAATCGCTTTGTCCCTGAACATTTCCAGTGCTAACCTAGCTGGCTCGAGGATTTATTGGAAGCAAATAAAAGGAAAACAATTGTTGCATACGTTAAATGTACAATGACATTAAATACTGAAATTCGTATGACCCTTGCAGGAAAGTTGGACTTTTTTTTTGTTTTGTTTTTTTAATGTACCGGGATCTGTCCTCTCATCCCAAACAGGTGATATCAGATTTGCTAAAGAGAGACATAAAAGACACCCGAATTGTCACGGTCAACTAACACTTTCCACTAGCAGCGAGGCCAGTGACTCCACACCACATCTTCACACATATATGAGATGCAGGGAGAAGGCTCACAGGCTGAATTCAGCTGCTAAAATAAAGCCTTCACTCTGATACAGAGCAGGGAAGAGGTGAAGACAGGACATCTTATTTCCTACTGGTAACACCCGCTCTACACTGGCGTAGCACCCGGTATGGGCTGAACCCCAGGGAAGTCCAGTTTTCACGCATGTTCAGAGCCGATCTTAGAAGACGCTTGGCAAACTCTGTGGGGTCGGCGGTGTGAAGGTGGGGATGTCAGGAAAATGTGCTTCAGTCCCTCAGCTCGCTGGCGGGGGCTTTGAAATCCTTTCTGGATGCCAAAAAGGCCACGCCACTAATCCACAGCATCCCTCAAGCCTTGATCTCCGAGGGCTGTAGGAACAGCACAGGCGCCGAAGGGAGGGGAGGAAAAAAAAGGGACATATTTTCTCTTGCAGGAGCGGTGACGACATTTCAGATCAAATTAAACTTCAGTTTTTAAAGACTTCGGGAGAGGTAATTGAAACACTTCCTCACAATTGCCCGAACCTAAGTGTTATCTCTCTTTTCCTCTGTATATCATTCCTGTTCCCCCAAGCCTGACACAGCCCTGCATGGCCGTAGCCTCCTTAATATTAAAGACGGTGATTAAATAGGATTCGCCAAAAGACAAAGGGCTGAAAACCTGCCAATTGTTAATCCCTCTTTCGCTGTGCTTAAAAATTCCATTTCCTTCATTTGAAGAAAGGGCGGGGGGGGGGGAATTATACGCCTATGTCTAATTTAAATTCCGGCGTCGCGGGTCCTGTTCCCTTCTCCCTCTCTTGACGTCTGAATATATTCCTTTATTACCATTATTACAGCTTTCTGATTGCATTAAAATTCATCCACACGCTTCTCTCCACATTCCACTTTTCTTTTGCCAGTTTTTTTGCTAATTCCCTTTTTC
>NW_017728909.1:18982651-19019465 GCF_001723895.1 Crocodylus porosus | reverse complement strand
TACAGAATGTCATTAAAGATCTCCAGAAACTGCCTCAACTCCTTTCTTCATTGCTTTTATAAACTTGCCGGCTTCTCCTCTCTTTCTCCCACTCTCTCTCCCTCTTCATCTACAAACAAAGATGAAGAAGACGCAAAATCGTATAATGAAAAAGAGAGAGAGAGAGAGACAGACAGAACCCCAGCAGCACATCTCCTCACTTTTAATAACACCTTTCCTACATCAAATAGCTTCAGGCCCCGGACTGGCTTCGCTCGCTGAGGCGTAACTCCCACCAAAGTTATTCGTACGATTTGGACTAGCGCTGGAGACCTCCGCTGCGATCAGCGCCCCGACGTGCTAGGCTCTGTATTGACCTAGGAAGAGTCAGTCCCTGGCTCTAGACTCTTACATGATAAAGAAAAAAAAGGCAGAGAGTAGTACTATTATAACCCCGAGTTTATACAGGGGCCTGATGCATACAGGGATTAAGAGACTCAGTCAGTGTTATGGAGGAAGTCAGTGGCAGAGCTTCAAATAAAACTGAAGGTGCCCGAGTCCTGGTGCCGTATCTGCACTCTCTGTCCTTGGAAACCGATTGGAGATGTACAGGCATAATGGGGGCGGGATGATGTGGCAAAGCTCCTTTCCACCCTGCAAATATCTGCTTTTTGTCTATACAAAACTCCCTCTCTTGCTCTCTTTTTTCTCACCAAGGGCCTTTTCTTTCCTTTGCTTGCTCTCAGTTGCTCTCAAAGAACCAAACAGCCCTAGCAGACCTGCAAAAAATAATTTCCTTTCTGTGGGACATTCCCATGTTTCAAACTTTTGAGTCAAAATTTTGGGCAGGGTGGAAAAGCTGAAATGTTTCTTTTTTCCCCTTTCCAACAATATTGAGTCATTTCACTGGGAGCAGGTACATTTTAATGGTGTCAAAACACTATTAAGACACTGCTCTTTTTCTCCACAACACGAAATGTGAAATAGAAAACAACACATAGGGCTGAATTCATGATCTATCGTTTCTATTAAATTAACCTTTTAAAAGGACAAAGGATTGCAAAAATGCTAATCAAAACGATCCTGGAAAAATAGAGTATTTTTACCTTCTCAAAGGGAGAGAGGAATATCAAAATGATTCCTTTCAGATTTTTCCTAGTGGACAAACCAAAAACCACTCAAATGGAGCCGTGCCTGTGAAGCATTTCAGCTTTGGTATTTGGACAGAAAACTCTTCCTCTGAATTTTTTTTCCCCACCAGGTCTACAAGTGACCCATGAAACAGGTGGGAATGCCTGGGTATAACTCAGGCAGAACCTGAATCAAAATATTACACACTTAATAAAAACCCCACAGCCGAACGGTACCCAGAGGGCATGCATACGAAGCAGCACTGTGCCAAGCAATGGCACGTCAATACTGGAAAGAAACTCAAGGACTCAAGGGTGGAGGCAAGGGACGTGGAGGTCAATGGAAAACTTGCCCCCGACTTCTGCAGGCTTTGGATCAGGCGTGGGGCTTACCCACGTGGCTGCTCGATATATCTCTGTTGCTTGTTGCTGGATATGTTTCCCCACAGATTTCCCCCCGTGCTGGATGTGGACATGGAGGAGCTATCGAAGCAAATACAGGACATCGTTGCCATATGCAGGTTTTGTGTTTGAACGTTGCACCCCTGTGCTAATGTCTTGAAAAAACCAGAAGGAATGGCGGATCCGCTCCTCCCTCCGGCGTGCCAGGTCCTTGACGGAGGCTCTTGCAAAAGAGCAAGGAGAGACAAGCCTTGTTTCAGTCCGTAAACGCCTCCCCAAATGACGCATGAACACAAACTCCAGCAGCAAGATATTAGGGTGGAGGAAATACAACTTGCTTCCTAGCTTGTCTGTTAGATGCTAAAATGAAGGCGCAGCGCATGCTGAGGCAGGAATAGAAGAAAGCAGCACATTGCACGAAAGCCAGAAATACCCCAGCAAAAAGGTGTCGCAAGCTAGGATGGTTACAGTGAGGTGCTTGTCACCTGCCCATGCACGTGCCCTCGCACATGCACACACAGGAGTCTTCCTACAGTCACATCAATAGGATCCCAACATTTTGGGATCCAAAGTCAAATCCTATTGAAGTCAATGGAAGGACTCCCATTAGTTGTAGAGGGCTTTGGATGAGGCCCAGAGATGTGAGGGCTTTCCTTGCCTATCGTACATCTTTGGACTGGAGCTGCTCTTTCACTGGCATCACGCTGGGCTGTAACAGGGGACTCCTGCTTCTGTTATTAGGAAGGTGGGAGAGGGCAGGAAACTCAGAGCTAGAAATGGCAGCAAGTCCTAGCTGTGCAAATGGACTGAGCCAAGGACTAAAAAGGCCAGGCAATTAATGGTGCAATGATTAATCCCTGGGTGCAAGAGATCTGGCTCCACGACTGGAGGATGGCTGGGCTTGGACCAGTGAGGCTACCCCTGGCCCTGGGGATTGCTCATCCAACAACCAAAGGATAACAGTGAAGTCGTGGCAGGAGAGAGACGCGAGGCGAGGTGGGGCCGAAGGGCGGCCGGACCACAGCGGGGCTCTGGATGCCAGGCCTGCTACACGGGCAGAGCGAGTTGAGGCGACCGTTTACATCTCTGCAAAGGAAAGTTTCCTTTGATACCCCCAATCTTCCCCTTGCAACAATTTTATTAGAGATGATTTCTTCCCCTCCCTTCCCCCTGCGCTGGCTTTAAATACCACCTTCATTTCCCTCCGCTGACACAGTCGGCGAATGGCATTCGCGAAAACCAACTAATAGAGGGAAATGAGGTTAACCTTTAAAAAGGGTGCAAACGAGCCGGGTGCTATTCTGGCAGGAAAGAACAGCTCATAAACAGGCCTCTCGCTCCCGCTCAGGCAGCTCCGCAGACGCATGGCTGGTCCCACCCGCGTCTCTCGGGGGGAAGGACGGTGGCAGGGGAGTTTGGGGGAGCTACAACCCTCTCGTTCAGGGTCTGACCCAGTGGGATTTGGCGAGCCCCAGGTGCCACTCCGATCCTGCTCTGCTTTCTGCTCCCTGCCCCGTCTGCCACTGTGCTGCCGGTCCTCTCTCCCATCTGCCCATATGGCAGGTTAGCTACCCCTGCTCTATCCAGTGCATCTCCTCTGTGGCGCTGGGGGGGCTGTAACACACTGGATCATACTGTCATCAGCTCTTCATCCTTGTGCCTTTCCTCTTCTTGCACCACGGAGAGATGGGAGGCTTAGGCCTGAATTATGCCTGGGGATATCTCCTGTTATCATCAAGTCGCCCAGCTCTCCCTATCCTTCCTTATATCCTCCTGAGACAAAGTCCAGTCTTCTTCCAATCACCACAAAGACTTTGCCCACTGCCATAGCAAGGCATTTGAGAGATGGACTATGTTGAGATGATCCTGGAAAGTGGGCCATATGCCACGCTGCAGAGGAAAGCAGAAAAGCCCCACTGAGCTTTGCCCATTTAGCAAGGCCGGGGTGGGCGTGGAAATTTCTTCATGATCTTCCTGGCCGTGTTTGCATCATGCAGCAAAGGTGGGAGAGCAGAAGACCAGGGTGGGAGGTTGCATTTCTTTGCAGCCATTGCAAGGGGAAGGGGCTTCTGACAGATCCGACGCAAAGGGAACGGCAGGTAGCCCTTGCCGTAGCACCGCACAGCATTCGGCTCCGGCCAAAGAGCTGTGTTAGGAAGTGGCGATGAAAGCAATGCTGATCTTTATGGGGAGGGGGCAGGGGGATTAAACCTCACCCTCAAAGCTTGCAGTTCATTTTACAGCTGGAAGTCTTCCTTCAGCAGTCTGCGAACGTCTGCAGCAGGGATGCAATTTTCTCCCTGTAGCCTGCAGGCCTCCATTGCAAGTGCCCTAGTTGGAAGAGGAGATTGGGGGCTGAGGATCTCTATTTAACCCCACGTTCCCCCCCCATGGATGGGAGTATTCTGCTATTTCCCTTTTGCAACAGCAAATTAGTTACTGAAGCAATGTGGAGACCATGAAATTGAGGTTACAGCCAGTGGGCCAAACCTTCACCTGGTGCAAGCAGGTTTTGTGCTGTTGGATTCAATGGGCCCAATGCTCATCCGGGGTAACAGAGTGCAGATTCATCCAAGTCCATGGGCCAGGGCTTCAAGCTGGATGGCACCAAGGCATCTGCAGTACCCCGCCGGGGGATATTGTGCACCTGATATTGGTGAAAGGACTTCTCCTCTAATACAGTCGTAGCCAGAACAGCAACTATGACGCCATCCAGCCATGGTCCATAACGCCTTATGGAGATGCCTGGGCAAACGCACCCACTCAACCAAGTCTGGATGAGCCTAACATGGCTCTTTTCAGCAGCCCCAACCTCACTGTCTGCATGGGATCTTGCATCCCCGCTGTGGTCTTTGCAGTGAGAAAGTTGTCAGAAGTCACAGCGTTGCGACTTCCCCTTCCTTTTTGCTCATTCCCGGCCCTTTCTTTCTCAGGTTTGCGCCCTCCTTATGGGGGAGCAGGGGGAGATGGTCTGGCAAGCTGGGACTTTCTCACTTCTCTGCCTAGCTTCGATTCTGCAGGTGCACGGCCGCAGCAACGGGATCCTCTCTCTGGAGACATGGCTGCAAGCGATCAAGGGAAGACAACATCGCTGATGGTCTCCCCACGCAGCCCGGGCTAAAGATCCTCTCAAGCGGTCCGTCGTTTCAGGAGGCAACGGAAGAAGGGCATCTCCCATCAAAGCTATCCACTGATTCAACACACTTATGGCCAAAACATCCCATTCAAAATCTTGTTGCGCTACCGGTATATCCAAGGCTGGTAAACTTCATCCAACTTCATTTCCCCATATTGGGCCAGTAAGCTTCATTTTCCTATATTGAGCTCAGTAACGTTTATAGCTTTAGTGTGTCTTCCAGAAAGGCATCTAGCTTGCTCTGAAGACACCGAGTGATGGAAAATCCACCCCTCGCCTTGGGAGACTGAATTGCCCTCTCTGTTAAAAATACCAAAATTTGTCCGAACATTTCTAAATACCCATTTTCTAACTTGACTTTTCCTGGCTTCAGCTCCTAGCCATTCGTTCTTGCTATGGCTTTCTCTGCGAGATTAAACACCCATTAGTACCTGGTATTTTTCTCCCCTGGAAGATACTTAGATGCTATCATCAAGGCACACATAAATGCTATTTTTGATGAGCTAAACAGATCGAACTCTTAAAGTCTTCCACAGGACGGCATTTTCTCCAGCCATCACATGATTTCTGCCACTCTTTTCTGTACCCCCACAATTTTTCAACATCCTTTAAAAAATATACCAGTGTAGGATGCATAGATCCAATGCAATGCTTGCCCAAGCTGCACACACAGGTAAAAGCCTCTCTTCTCCACTTTCTACTTGCTAGTCTCCGATTTATTCCTCCGAGGACTATACGAATCCTTTTATCGCAGCATCACAGTGCAAGTCCTGTTGAGTTGCTTGTTCACT
Organism: Crocodylus porosus; assembly: GCF_001723895.1. Lineage (NCBI taxonomy): Eukaryota > Metazoa > Chordata > Crocodylia > Crocodylidae > Crocodylus > Crocodylus porosus. The sequence continues at coordinate 19,014,027 of NW_017728909.1, read as the reverse complement.
GCAGCCCCTAAACTCTTTACAGAGTCACAGCTCCCTTGGGCACGGCCCTCCGTTTTGTAAGCACGGCTCGAGCCCTAAGCGAGAGACCTTGCATCTTCTTGAGTAGGCCCAAGTTAGCAAGATGAGCCAAATGGCTCTGCAGGGCCATTATTTCTCATGTCCTTGCTTTTTTGTGTCACTTATCAGCTGCAATTTGGTACTTACTTCCAGATGACCCCTGAAATGCGGAGTAGTATTGGGCCTGGTACTGATGCCTATGAAAGCTCCCTAAAATCACCATGTTCATTGATGTTTCCCTCTCCGACGTGTTTTCAAGAGCCCGCTGTTATCCACTCTCTGATTATTATACTCCATTAACAGTTATTTTAGTCTTACTCTGCTGAACGCAGTCCTTAGATCAGCGCACCCCAAAACTTCAAGATTTGTCCGTGTCTTCCAATAGACAAAATACAGACTTATTTACCTTCGAGAGGAGAGGATCTCAAAGACGGACAAATAGGTGTCATTGCAATCATCCCTTCTGCAAGGATTCGAGCCCCGGGTTTCAGTACCAAAGCACAGATTCCCCAAAACTTGAGTTGCGGCAAGCACAAGGGGTAGGCTGTTGTCCTCTAGTGTATCAGGCGCTTTGCCAGCGTGTCACATCTGGAGTATTTGGGAATGAAACAGCCTGTACAAGCCTATCCTTCAAAGGACTGGAGAACACCTGGGGAGAGGGTTAATTAAATGAAACCCGCACCACGATCGGTGCCGAGTCAGGCTGGGGAGCCCGATCTGTGCAACGAGAAAACCCAGCCCTCTCTCTGAAATTCTGCCCTGAAACTGGCACTGAATGAGCCCTAAATTTCAGAAAAAACCCACATCTAGCTATCCCTCCCTGCCTTTGACCCATCTGGGAACAAAGGCCATTGTGCTAAGCTTCACATCGTGACTGCCTTTACTGTACGGGACCAAGTACTGATTTGCAAACCAATGAGTGTGCCCTCCTCTGGATAAGCATCTACTCCTTTCCACACTCATGTGAGCCCTCAGGGACAGACATGACACATAAACTGGTTTAAGCAATCAGAAACTGGTTTAAACCAGAAGTTCAGTGCACATAAACAGCTGAAACTGGTTTAAGATATAAACCTGGTTGAAGGCAGTAGCAGACTGAACTGATTTGGGTCAAACCCGCTTATGAAACTTCTGTCCCAGACTTGAGTGGGGCAGGGAGGGTTGCAATCTAGTGCAACACCTTTCTCCATTTGAGATGAAGGGCTTGGAATAAAGGTACTAACTAGCATCAGATTTAGTGATTTAATTACGACCGGCCTTACCCGGCTTGGGTTTGTCATCACTACAAAGCAATTCCAGGAAGTTTTTGCTCAGAGGCAAAGATGACAGCTGGGGACGCAAGGCATGTTTTTGCCTTGCTTTCCCCCTCTGTAAACTGGGGATGGCAATACTGACATTCTTGGGCAAGCACCTGGAGATCTTTGATAAAGTATTGCTTGGTGGGAGGTGGAAACTGAAATGATAATAATACGCTAGCTTCTCCGACACCTTTCAAGGGCAGCTTTTCAGACATTAATAAATTAAGGTTCGCAATGCCTCCCAGAGGTGGCATTATTAGTGTAAACCCAATTTACAGTTCAGGAAACTGAGGCACCAAGTGGTTAAGTGAAAGTTTGCGCCTCATAGCAGTAAAAGCTGGAATATCTCAGCAAGTCGGATGCCCAGCCCTCCTTTTCCAACCAGTAAAAAGTGTTGCCGATTCTGTTCCTCTTAGGTGTGCACCCATCATTGTGGACTGGTATGCTGTATGAGCAATAAAGATACATCTATAAATAAGGAGTAATGGGATAAATATAAACACCTACCATTTCCTCAGATTATACACAACACTTTTCCTGACTCACTTTTGGATCAGCAGCCTCGATTGCTCTGCAATTCTCCTGACAATAGGTCTTCCCATGAGATCTCAGCTCTTCCCCGAGGTTGTCCAGAGAGGAAGCACACAAGGGGCAGATCTCATCAGGACACAGGTTTAAAATAAATGAGAAGAAGTCCTTTCTTTCTTTACACAGCATGCAGTTAACACGTGGAACTCATTGCCACAGGAGGTGGTGTAGGCAGACAGCACAACCGGGTTCAAAAATAGACTGGACAAATTCATGGATAACTTGGGGCTACTAACAAAGGAGCTGTGCAGTGGGAAAGTCGGGGATGTACCTTCTGAGAGCGCTGGTAGATGCCAGGGGTGGTATGACGGGGTGCATCCAGACATACTCTGTTCTTATACATCGATCTTAAGCATCTACTGCTACCGTAGGAGACACGCAACTGTGCTAGATGGTCCACAGGTCTCAGCCAGTATGGCATTGCTTCTGTTTTTATATTACTTATGAGACCATGATGCATTTGGGCCTTTCTGATTTTGGGGAATACAGAGAATGCCAAGACTGGGAAATAAAACCAAAAGCTCTGGGCTCAGCTCAAGCTGAGAGGGGTAGGGGTCTGAGTGCGTGTGCTGTGCGGTGACGACCTGATTATAATGCAGGGAAAAGAGAGTAAAGAGTTGGTGGGCTATAAGTGAGAAATCAAAGTTAAGAGGGGGAACAAATCCCCGCCCTTCCCTCCCCTGCAGTGCCCCAAATGATGGAGTAACGGCGGGTATATGAAAAATAAAGCTTTGGAAATAAAGGGATAAATGGCATGTGTTGTAAGACAACCCCCTTCCCCAAGCAGTTGGACTCGGGGTGAACTCCGAGCTGGATGCAAACAGCCGGAGCACTGTCACTTCAAGCTGGACTCGGCAGCGGTGCGACCGCTCCTCACTGAGCATCGCTGGAGAAGGGAGCAGCGCGCGGGGTGCCCACAAGAGCCGAGGGGATAGCGGGCACGGCCTGCGGGGAGTCCTTGCACAAAACCCCCCACCGCCTTCTTCCTTTGGCATCGATGTGAGGTAGGGGCTGACCTCTACATGCTTGGACCCGGCACCGCTGCATGTGGAAGAGCGCGGTAAAGAGAGCTCAAAAGGCAGAAAGAAAAATCCCTCTTTCAACACAGGCCCCTGCGAGGCCCATCAGGCCCTTTACTTTGCTCTGCCGCTGGGCTGGGGAGCGAGGCAAATGGCACGAGGCAGCTGCCAGGATGGAGAGGAGCCGAGCGCGGTCACGTCCCTGCTAATCTGAAGAGGAACGGGGCCACCCGCAAGGCGCGCTGCACAGAGGCGCGGGCGTCCAGGTGGGGCAGAGGGAAACCAGCCCGAGGATTTCAGAGTTGACTTCCCCTCCTGGGCATTTATCAAGGTTGAGCGGGGCTCCGCGGTCACCGGGTACGATCGATGCACATCGTCTGTGGGTCGGCACGCCGCTGGAAGGGGCGCAAGCCCCTCGCTCGCTCGAGACTGACCTCCTCCTCTCCCCACATGGCTGCTTGGGCGAGAGCCAAGGTGGGGAAGTCAGGAGGATGGAGAGGAGTGGGGGAGAGAGGAGGGAGGGAGAAAAACAAGATAATAAGAAAGCCCCCATTGCCCTCTGCCACCGCGCTGCTCACTGGAAGGCTCCCTGCAGAATTACACTGTCGCCCTGCAGGAAAGCATATAATAACTGAAAATACAGTGTCAAAAGGAATTTTTCAGGCTTTGACAGCTCATAAATTACAGTTCGTTGACTTCTTCCTGGGTCTAGATTTAAATTAATAGGCAGTCAGATATATATTTCTTTCGCTCCCTCTCTGGTGCAGTAAGAGCACTGGAAGTGACGCAGGGCACCGGGTCCCTCCCCGCCAGCTCCCCTCCGTCCTCCCCCAAGATAGAGATCAGCATAACTCACGTTCAAACTTTCATCTGCAGGGCAAGACACTTCTTGCCGCTGTGTTCGGACACCGTCCCTCCTCCCCGCCAAGTCGGGCATGCAAGGATGACATCCAGGGAGCTGTCTCCCATGGCAGGCAATGCCGTTACTGCCAGAGCTTTTGGCAGAAGGAAAATTAGAGGGTCACCGGCAATGAGAGAAGGGGGAGGCCCAGATAATGCTATGGAAGAAACTAAGCATACGGAATAACACCTACTCTCCGGCAGCATGCAAGTCCCAAGGTGAAGCCTTGCAGTCAAATGTCGACCGCTCTTTTGATAAACCCGGGGGGTGCCTGCTTGCGGTTCATGGGGAGACGCAGGATATAACTGCGTCTGTGGGTAGATGGAGAGACGGACGGAGCTCAGCCAAATTGCAAATCGGTAATTGCATTTTGACTACCCGAAAGTACTTTCGTGTCGTTTCCCCTGGGATATGATTCCAGCCCACGTGGCCTCGCTTGAGCTCGTGTGCTGCCTTGCTGAGCGGTTACCAGCATTTCAATGCCGCGTGGAGGGATTTGTATAAGGCGCTTCGGGCAGATCCGCTGTCTTGTATTAAACCAACTCAAATATAGTTGGAACGACCTTGTCTGCCTATGTCCCTGGACCAACACGGCTACCACCTGCACCCCTGTAAGCAATGCAGCGTGCCAGCTGCACGGACTGGGCCTCAGTGAGTAAGTCCAAAACGGCCCATGGATGCACCGCCATAAAGAGCCAGCGCAGCCTCTCCGTCAGTCTCCGGGGCTGGGAGTTTGTGCTTCTGGGCAGGGAGGCCCTGAAATCTGCCCCCGCTGTCGCTGCGAAGTCGCAAGCGGCATCGCGCGGGGCGAACCTCCTCGGCGGCGACGGCGGTGCTACGCGCCGTTTGTAAAACCTGTCGGCTGCTTTTAGGCCCTGCTGCTTGAAGAGCTCGCACGTGAAGGGACGGCAGTAAGTATGTGTCTACCGCACAGAGCAAGGCTGGGGCTGCTCGCAAAGCTGCGGCACGTCCCAGGCTTTGCGCTAGGTGGGCTTGAAAGAGAATTTCAGAGGCGGGTTTCTGCTCAGGGGAGGCTGAAGTGGCTCAGAGGCCTGAGAACTGGAGGCGTTTTTACCATTTGCTGGAGTCATGCGGTGCATGAGACTGATAAGAGCAAACGACCAGAAGGAGCATGGCCCCAAGCAGCCTCTCCGGAAGCCTGTGAAGGGACAAGCCACAGGTATGAACTGCATTAAAGATCTTTACTCGGAGGATGTGTCGGTGTTGGCGTAGGAGGGGCGAACCTGTTAGATTTGCTTTGAGAGTGCGATGCATTACAAACCTCGGCTGGCTGCTGCTCAGTGGATTTAGACAACTCGCAGGTCGCCCGTCACTCCAGATCACCTTTGCTTTTGCGCTGTGTGCACATGTAAGCGGGTGGCAGAAGCAGACCGGGGACACCAAATTCTGGGGAAGTGCGGTCACGCTAGAGGATAGGCTGGCGGTTCAGGTTGACCTGGACGGGCCCACACAGTGGGATGACATTCAACACGGAGAAATGCAAGGTGCTCCACCTTGGGAGGAAAAAACCCCACATCACACTTACAGGTTCGGCAGTGCTACACTTGCTAGCACCACGACCGAAGGAGACTTGGGGGGTCACGATCGACCACAAGATGAACATAAGCCACCAATGCGATGCTGCAGACGGCAAAGCAAATACAACTCTGGCTTGCATCTCCCGATGCATCTCAAGCAAGACCCAAGAAGTCATCCTCCCACTTTGCTTGGCCTTGACTATGACTGTACTGCATCCAGTTGTGGGCGCTGGACGCTTCGACCCGGACGTGCTGCTTCGGCCCCCGAAGCGTCCGCAGCTTCTCCGGATCCGAAGCTCTGTCCGAAGCCTCGCACAGCCCTCGTTTGCATCAGGAACTGGGAAAACATCTGCTCATTGGGGCACGCGCAGGGAAGACAAGGGTCACAAAGTGCTGGAAGACCGTTTTAGACTGGACACAAGGAAAAACATCTTTAGTGTCTGAGTCTCCAGAGTCTGGAATAGCCTCCCCCAGAAGTGGTGCAAGCACCTACTCTGGATACCTTTAGGAAATGCCTGGATGCTCATCTTGCTGGGGTGACCTGACCCCCGCTGACTGCCTGCCCCTTGGGCAGGGGGTTGGACCTGAAGATCTCGCAAGGTCCCTTCCAGCCCTAACGTCTATGATATGAAATCTATCTAGTGGCGCAACTTGAGTAGCAGGGGGACCTGGGCTCTCCACTCAAGCCAGGTGTGGGCATTGCCAGAGATCACAGCTGTTTGTCCTGCAGGGAAGCCGCGTGCGTGCTGGGCTGTGGCAAAGTTTACCATGGACATTGAGGCAATGTGACATCACATTATCAACCAGCTGGGCGCACCAGCGTCCTGTAGTATCTCAATAGCTCTCAAGACCCTTGCATGTCTTGTGCATGGGTCAACTAACTGGTCCACACCCAGGAAGCGACTGGATAAATGGCATCCTCGCTTCCCTGCAAAAATCCAAGGACTTTCAGCCTTTCCGAGCCTGAGCTTAACTTTCTTCAGGGTTGCATCCTGAAGGTTAAAGCCACTGACAAGAACAGGTGGCGGCGGCTCAGGGAGAATCTGGGTTTCTACTGAAGGCAACAGCAAAGATGCCATTGCATGCAGTGGAGCCAGGATTTCACACCCCCACGTAGCAGGGGCCGTGTCTTTCCCCCTGCTTTGTGTAGCACCAGCTATACCAGCGGCCATCTCCAACTGGAACATGATCATCAGGGAGCCTTTGCTGTGACATATGAAAAGAGAAAACAAATCCTTTGCCATAATTGGCTACCTGGACAGCTTTCGAACGGAGGTTTGCTAAAGCCGAGCTGTGACACAGGCATTTAAGGCAGAGATATGGTCCCATGGCTGGAGATGAGGAGAGAATAGCTCCAGTCCCTTCAGGGACTCATTCTGTGATGCACGAGTCCCCCCGCTTTCACTGGGGACCAAGACCTTTTGTCCATGAGCGTGTTGCATGTAGAACAGGGAACTACAAACGTCAGATATGAGGAAAATTGACTAGCTGTGATTCATTTAGTCTACTAACCTGCCAAGGGGAAAACTCTTCCTTGTCCAAACGCATATTGAATAACTCCAGCAATGGGGGCTCTACCTGTTTCTTTGGGAGGGGACTAGTCCTGTAGCTTAAATAGGTCTTGTAACTAGGAAGAACTCTTTAATAGTCAGCCTATGTTTATTTTCAGCTTATTACTCCCCATGGTACCCCCTTGTAGCCGCCTTGGTGGGCCCACACTTGGCATATCTCATCTGTTGTACCCCCCCGGCCCCCGGCTCCTTTCCCTGATTCATATCCATTGTCATTTACTGCTTTACATTTTGCAACGTGCCACTTCAGCAGCGAGTGCAAAGGCAGATGCAGCATCGAAATGAGACCACCTTTCAGTCCATTTATCAAAGAAACTGATTTTCCTAATTCAAGGAAACAATACAAATAGGGAGCAGAGAAATTGAATCCCAAATCCAAAGCATTTTAAATAAATGGAAAGGTTAAATAAGCCCTGCACAATGATAATAAAAGAAAATCAGTTCTGAGACCTGTTGATCCTGGCTGGATCTTATTTATTAGAAGGAACCAATTGAATGAGTCAATACAATAAAAACATGGAACTATAATGTTTATTCATCTCCTGTTTCTGTTCCCTTAATTGAATGTTTTGCCTTGCAAAGTGCAAAAATGTTTCTAATGTTGTGCTGTAGCCAAGTGAAACCCATTTAATCACACTCAATGGGTCATACTCAACATTAGGACACGCGCTATTGAGCTGCACCTGTATTCCCCTGGCAAATGCATCATTAGCAAGAGAAGCTCAGCCCGTGATTGCTGGAGACTGAGCGACAAGACTCAAAAGTACCACCCCCGCCTTGGAAATGGCAACACTTAATGGAAGAGCTAGGCAAGAGTCTCACGACTGGACCGGGGAGCCAATCTGTGCGGCTGCTAATTTACCACTTCCCACTAAAGGGAATCGGGCTGTGTTCTTGCAAAAGTTACGTTGCTTCAGCAATGTTTACTTGGAGCAATTATTTTCTGGCATGGACGCATTTAAATATTAATGCCGAGAACAGAGAAGGCTCCGAGGCTTGAAAATGGTGTGTTCTGCATGGTTGCAACCGTTGCATAGAGGGTGTCTTGCTAGGAGATCAATGCACAGATGGGGTCTCTAAACAGGGGCACCGTAATCCCATGTCTGCTGACTGTCTTGTACTTTGCTCTTAAGAATTTGGTGCTGGCTAATGTCAGACACAGGAGCTTGGACCAGATGGATCACAGGCAATACCAATTTCTGTATCTGGAGAGGCTGCAGCTCCACACTGATGCTAGAAGCAAATAGGGTGTGCTCTGGTTCCTTCTGGATGTGGGACTGGGTAGAAACCAGACAGGCCAGCAATGACTACATGTATTGCTTTCACTTGGGATTTTTTATGCAACCAAAGGGAATTATGCACCTGGTTTAAATCAGATTTAAGCACCCAACTCCCTTTGAAATGGCCATTTTTAAAATTATTATTATAGTTGTTGAGTTGGCATGAAAAACCCCACAGTTACTCAGGGACACAAGTCTCCCTTGATTTTTATGGGGGTTTTAAGCTCTTAAGACCCTTGCACTCCTTTGACAATGCCACCTGAGTAGTATGTCATGGTAGCGTTAGAGTGAAGTTATAGGCATGGTGGTCCAGGAATTACGTGAGGCCAGGATTTGTTAGGGTGATCTGTTTTATTGGACCAGCTGCATAGCTGGGATAGAGTTAGGCAAGCTTTTGAATGCAAGGCATTCAGGGCAGGGAGATACGAGACCTGCTTGCGTTTGAAAGCCTGTCTAATTCCCTCCCGACGGTGCAGCTGGTCCAATAAAACATATCACCCTAACAAATTCTTGCTTCTCGTCTCAAAACTAGTATTAGAGCAGCATGGCCTATTTGAAAAGAGCTAATCATTTCTGTCCAGTTGCAAGCAGACAGGTTTATACACTGCAGCACTTGCCAGAGACGTGAACCCTTGCTCGTGGCTTGAGCTAAGAAGCCAACGATTGGGAAAGTCAAGGCAAAGGAAATCTCTTTTAACTCCTTGCTATTGTTCCTTCAGGTCAGCATAGTCGGAGGCTTTTTTGGTGACGAGGTTTTCTTTTCCTAACCTTATTAACTGCTGCTGTTTTTCTTTTTGTGTATTTTGTGCTTAAGGGTCCCTTAGGACACTGACTCTGCATGACAAACTGAGTTTGAGGAGTTATGGCCATGGGGGATGAGGCTCCATTGGGCATGGCTGCCACAGGCTACAACAGCGTCTTACCGTCAGGGCAGGATTTCCAAGAAAATGCTTTGAAATCACAGAACACCCTGGGTGTGAGGGACAGGGATCTCTTTACCATCAAGGAGGCAATGCGGAAAAGAAAGCAGGAAGCTTTTAACCTCTGTCAGTCATCTGTCTGCTTCGCAAACTAAGCCCCAGAAAATTTCCCCCTCTAGCTGAAGGGATGCTTTTGCCGTGACATAGTCCTGACAGCTCTTTGCTCTCCCAGCATGGAGACTCATGCATGTATGTGTGGGCATGCATGGGTATGTGCTTACTATTTTTTTTTCCTAAGCCAGGGAGCTCAAGAGACATCTGGTACTACCAGCTTAGGGAGACACCTTATAACCAAATATCAAAAACCAGTGCCCAAGTACTCTAAAAACTGTAGAGCACAAGGGTGGGAAAGTACATCGAGATATACTACTGTCTTTGTCTTGGGACTCAATGCAAGATAGCACCTTCAGAAAGAAAGAAAGAGGCATTTATATAGACAAGGGCATTCAAAGTTACAATGCTAAGGATAAAATAGAAGAGTTTGGGAAAGGTGCTAAATCCTGTTGCATGAGGATTAAAGCCACAATTTAATTATTGGTGGCTTGCATGGAACTTGCTTGGGTGCCAGTATCTGTGTACTGCTGGGTTTCTTCCACCTTCCTCTGAAACCTGGTCCTGGCTCCTATCAGCGGCAGGTTATTGGATTAGCTGGACCCCAGGCCCAAGCTCATCCAGCTCATCCTGATTCTGATCTTTTAACCAGCACAGACCTCTGCCATTTCTCCTCTGAAACTAGTTCACAGTCTAATAAGATACACCTGGTTGGAAAAAGGGATCGGATTGCGTCACACCATTGCAAAGTGATTTGATTTGGGCCCTGGCCCACCAGGGAAAATGGCAGCGCTCCATGCAAGGAAGGAGACCTCATAGCAGCTGAGCTTTTCTCGTGGCATCAAAAAGCATGTGTACAAAAAAGTGTTATGCTGATTTACTAGAGGAACCAAAGAAAGAAAGGCATTCCTCCAGGAGGCTGCTAATAACATGTGCTGTCCAGTGTTCGTTCCTATCACACGAGAGGGAAAGAGAGGCATCTTCCCATTTCTCTCTCAAGATGATGATGGGATTACAATGTCCCTAAAAACTGGGTCAGATCTGGACACCGTGTTGATTAATATTAAATACATGTGATATGGTTGTAAGCATGGTTGGGGCAACAAGGGGTGATCTTTAGCAGAGCTGGAGCCTCCTATTTTGAAAAATAATGCAATGCGTGGATGCCTAGTCAAGTTACCTGTAGCTAGAAAGTCAAGTTACCTATGCTACCTATGCTGGAGCATGATGCCTTTCCTGATAAATTCTCCATCCACCTCCACACAACTGTCATGTGAAAGGGCCTCTTTTACACTATTCACTTCTACAGAGGATCAAGGCGTGGAGATACAAGGAGTAAGAAAAAGTGGCTTTGGCAGAGGAAATGCTGTCAGAGCTGTTCCAAACCTCTATAAAGTTTCAGTATGAGCTTTAGCTGAAGGCTCAAGGAAATGCTGAGGTTATCTGGATAGGTTTGCCAACGCAATCCAGCCCGACATAACTTGCAGATGCTGCCACTTGTCAGAAATCAGGATTGCCTGTATGGGTGGGAGCTGATGCCTCTTAGGTATAGTGATGAGTTTGGACAACCTTGGCACTCTGAGTGTGCTTTGATTTGGGATGGAAACCATTCTGGTCACAAAGAAACGTACACAAGTTCGAGACCCTGGTCTACCCTGAATCGACCTCAGTTGAGTACACCTCGCGCAAGGTGGATCTTATGTCGCTTGCACCATTCTTAGACCCATCTAAGTGTGTCGAACGTCTGTACGGTTATAGGTTTGTACTGACCTATGTTCACTTAGACCAGTCTGTGTGTAATGCCTGTACATGCCCAGAGATCATAAGTACTTGAAAGAGCCAGCGTTTCTCTACCTGTATTTGGTAAGCTGATGACAATGCAGGATTGTCGCCATTTGGTTGTGTCATCAATGAAACCCATACTGCAAAACTAGTTTGAATGTTTCAAACAAGCTGGTTTTTCTCTGTGCACCACGTGGCTGCACCTTACTTTGCATGTATTTGCATAATTGCTGAGGATGCTGGGTATGTCCAGACACATTGAGCCTGCAGAGCTGTTTGGCCATTCTGGCCTTCTCAGGCAGAACGGTCCAGAGCGAGGGTCTCCTTCCTACCACAATTATTGCATTGACAAACTTTTTGGTGCATCCAGTTGTACGCTGCACTGAATGCCACGGGAAGCCCCAGCATGCCGTGACACAGAAAGACATGTTTTTGGTTTGCTTTTTAAATAAAAATAAAACAAACAGAGAGAACATCAGCTAGAAAGACGCTCAGATTTGCTACTGACATCAACACCACAGGGTTACAAAGTCTTCATAGGAGGTGCAAGGCAGAGTCGAAGGAAGACCCCCGCGTGGGTTCAGGATAAACTCACATGATCCAACCACGTGATGCCCACCTTCCCTCCACCCCCACAACTCCTGCCATCCTGCAGACGCACTGGGAGGAATGAAGTGCATTGCAGCATTTCAGTTTTGACTTGACGGATCTGGCACATCGTGCGGGATGATGGTAATTTCCCCCATAGATCTTGGAGGGTCAGAACCAATTAGCATAGTCCTGCCCACCTCCCCTGAGGACAGGATAAAGTGTAATGTAGCCAAGGACTGATCTTGCCATGCAGTATCATTGGGGGTGACACAGCTGAGCCCCTGATGAGATGCTTGCTGACATCTGTCAGGATGGATCACGGCACGCTTCCCTACATGCCCAGGTGAATTGTGGGTATGCCAAGAGACAAGGGGCCTCGTAACATTTTGTAATATGGCATTTAAGACAAAAAGGAGTGAGCTGAGGCAGAACAAGGCAAATTAATACATGATGACAACTGCCTTAAGGAGCATCAGATGTCCACAGAGACCCAAGAGAAATCTTTCCCCTTAGCCTCAGTGTAATTTTTTATACCTCTGTATCTATATATATCAATATCTATATGATATAAAATTTATACTGGGATATCTGGATATCTGCCTACATAAAAAGGGGGCAGTTCATCTGCTGACATATATTGGTAAAGCTTCACTGAAGTCAGGAGCATGTGCATAGCTACTTAAGCAGTCATGAGTCATATATCCCCTGTGCTGCTGTAGGAGTGTATTATACATGGCAGCTATATATTGGGGGGAGAGGGGTGCATGTGCATGTATAAACACACGTGTGTAGATATAAATGCACATATCTGTAAATTAAATAAGTGTGTAAATTACATTGCAAAAGTAGAAATAGATGACTATGAAGAACAATGAGGATCGAGGAAGCTGCAAAGCAGGGATGTGATAATCATCTATATAGTCTGTGATAGGGATAAGCACCAAAGAAGAATGGATTGATGTGGTTTATGGGGTTGTAACCAGGCATAAGGGGGATGTTTCTGGGGTGAAAGGCTTGCTCAAAGTGAGCTGGGGTACAGCTGCTGAACTGACCCAAAAGGCAAAGGGTAGAAACCCCATTGACTGAAAGCTTTAAAATTAGACAATTCTAGGAAACCCACAGGAGGGAACATACCTACCAAGACAGGGCTTTAGACTGAGTGAGCTAATAGGTTTTTCTGTCCCTGCTGCTTCCAGTCCTTTGAATCCAGTTTACTAATACCGTGCCACTCTCATTTGTAGACATGATTTGCTAATATTGGCTTGTAAGAGCAGGGTTTGTTTGGCTGGATCCAAATCCTGTGACCTCCTGAGCTTGCTTGTCTGATTTCAAATAGGTCAGTATTCATCTTCCTAACAAAATAAGACTTCTTATCCTGCAAATGAACCCTTTGCTATTTCAGTCCACTCCTGCCAAGGCCAAGGGAGTCCAGAACAGTCCCCACAATGGGCTCCGGCCTCTTAATTAGAGCTGGCTGAGCACTGCAAACAAAGTGTGTATAGAGACTTGGTTGCTTTTGAAATGAGTTTGATCTGGTCAGGTCCAGGCTCTGTCTGGATGCATTAATGGCAAACATTCAACAGATGAGGTCTACTGGCATGGACACACACAGACCAGGGATTAAAAAGTTGCATTCCTGGAAATGATCCCCCATCTATTTACATCACTAACTTTTGGGTTGAGTTCAGTCCACGGGTAAACCTCAGCAGATGTGGGGTCTCAGTTTGCCTGCCTGTGCATTCTTGCTGGAAGTGCTTATTGGCCTGTTTGTTCATGATGGGTCTGGCTGACTGGACTGATCACAGATAACCAACACAGCATAGATAGCCACTGGTGTCCCAAATGACCCAAAAGGCATAAAATGACCCAAAAGGCATAAAACACCCATATTGCCTATAATGAGAGTAAGTGAGAGTGATCCTAGTGGCTAGATAATCCACCGTAGACTGGTGGCTAGGCCATGCCTTAGGGGGAGGTGTCCTGGATTGTGGTCCCTGCTCTGCAGCACTGTTCATGTATGGTATATTGGTCAGTCACTTCCCTGGGGTTATTTCCCATCTTCTCCTGGCTTCTTCTTCTGGCTTCGTGACTTGTGCTACACACCTCATTTGCTCATTTTGAATCTCCCTTTTGGTGCTTAAAATTTAGGCCTCAGTTTTGGAGCACCCTGAATCCTGCACTCCATAAGGACACATATTAAGTGTGCTTTACATTCACTCTCTAAAGCAGGACTGGAAATATCACAGGATCATGGAAAAGCAGGGCAGGCAGGACCCTCAGGAGGCCATCTAGTCCAACCCCTTGCCCATCGCAAATAGGCACAAAAGAGTGACGTGACTCCCAGAGGTTCTCATACTGAATCAGAAGCTAGGAACAGATCTTGCATTTGTCCCGGGACAAGTTGTGCCTGCATTTGTTCCAGACCAGACATATCCTGGGATTGACGTACATGCACATCACCCTTCTGATAAGGGTTTATTGAGAGGCTGAATGCACTGCTGCTTTTCTGCTATTGATTCAATGAAGCAGTCCCGGGATAACCAATCAGAAACACTTTGAGATGCCTTGGGGTAAATGGTTAGTACTTCTTATCCTGGTTTTCTTATCCTTTTTAGGACTTATCCCAGGACAAGGGATGTAGATGTCTGAATGATTGCACTTTGTCCCATGATAACATGGTCTGTTTGTAGCCAGAGACACAGTTCTGGCTGGAAGACTCCTCTAACCAACATATACATTTCCTGGGTTTAATTTATGGTTGTGCTGGACCAGACCGGAAGAAGATCCCAGTTCTCTCTGTCCTAGACAACCACGTTGGTGCCACGACAACCAAGCAAGCATCTGGGCTAAACATCTGGGTCTGGGACTGGTGAATATAGGTGCACACCTTTCATTGGCGGCACAGCAAATGATTAGGGCTTAAATGGGCAGAAAAATCCTAACATGGATCAATGGCCCCTAAACTCCATGCGTCTGGTGGAGGATCCTCTTTGGACGCCAGCAGGCGCCATATAGCTGAGTTAGTAGGCACTGCAGGGCAGACGTAGCACCCCCAGCCAATGCAGCTGGGCTCTCCGCTAGGTCAGGTTGCAATGTCCCAGACTGTGCCTCCTGCTATTACTCATCTCAGGTTGCATGTTAAATTATTTTGCATGGACAATCTACTGGCACCAACAGTGTCCACTCACCCAGTACGTTAGTCATACTCAAATGCGAGTGACAGTCATTACCAATGGATGAATGAATATTTTTAAAGCATTGAACTCTATGAATGCATGACAGTATACATGCAAGCTGTTATTTTTTATTAATAGTTAATTAGTATTGGTATGATTGCTACTGAAGGGATTTTAGTAATAGATGGCTTTTGCTAGCTGGCCAGATCCTATCATTGGTATCTAAAATATCCAGTGCTGGTATCTTAACAATACCCATTAAAAAGCTCATTCCCTTAATAAGCAGTTCTTAAAAAGGCTCAGACAGCAATCACACTTCCTGCACATCCTTCGTCCTCATTTAGCGTGACATCCGTGTTGCATTTTGTAAATAATCTGCAGTTGTCCCCACTGGGCAGGAAACATGGTTTGATATAATGTCAGTCCCCGATGAAATGGAGAAAGCAGAGCTCAGAATGAAGGGGAGGGCGGTTCAAGCATTAAATCTGAAATCTTTAACCTGCTCTTACCTTAATAAAAGTCAACCTGCCAACATGTAAATGGAAGTGAACAATAAGGAATGACATATGACAAACAGGGCTATATTTGGTGGAGGTGTTTATGTATGATAGAGTTGCCTGAGTTTTCAGAGCTGAGAGGGTTTGGCGAAGAACGCCTGCATGTCCCCCCTCCCTGTCCTTTAAAGGAATAATAACCCTTCATGTTGGCAGCCATTCATCTGAGGCTTTCAAAGCATTCTGCAAACATGCACCTCTCCATCTGCATATATACCAGGGTGTGGTACAATGCAAATGCATCACTTCATTATCGAAGCATCTAAAGGCTGAACGTTTACTCAAAGGGTTGCAAAAATGTAGACCACTTGGTTCAGAAATGATACCTTTTATTAGACCAACTGAGAAATTGCAAAAGGATTATGTTTCTTTACTTTATACTGGCAGTTTTCAAATAATTCAACTTTCTATTCTATTCTGCTCCCTCTGAGTATATACCACACCTATTATTGTACTATCCAGGTACACGAGCGTCTGCTTATTCTTGAACAGCACGTCTTTATTTTTTAATTATTCCAAACACACCTTTGTATGTTTTAGTCTGATGTCTCTTCTGCTGCCCTATGGTTCAGAAGGGTCTTTCCACCCAGGGGAAGCTGATTAAGATCCTAATTCTCCACTTAACTCTATTTGAAAACCCAGCCAAGTCTCTCTGGGCAGAGACGATGGGTCAGGATATTCCATAAGGTTAGGCTGACTCATATGTATCTACATGGGGTCAGGCTGAAAGCATGCCAATTGTCAATGGAAGATAATTTCGGTACCTCTGCTTGTAAATATGATGGTGAACGGGAAATTATTTCCAGTTTCTTATCATCACTCGTATATTCTTCCCTATGCTTGAAAATCTGTTTATAAGGGAACGAACACTTGCTGGTGGCTGGAATTAAAGGACAGGAACAGAGACATGCGACAGGAGCCAAGGGACCGGTTCATGCCTGGGGTTATGCCCGCCCAGTTCTCTTGAAGTCATGTAACTGCAGGCCCTCCGTAGCTCCAGAAATGGTACTTTTTAAATATAGACTTAGTTTCAAATTCAGCTCTCAGATGCGCCTTCAGGGGCTTCCCTCTTGGAGCCAATAACAGATGTGCATGCACATCTGAAAGCAGAGCTCTTCCTTCTGCTCCCTCCTATCCACCCTCCCACTAAGGCATGGACTTCTGCTTCTAGGCTGCCCCACGGACTCCCTCCATACAGGACGTGCCCTTTCTCCTCCATTATCTTTCAGGATGTGTATTTACCAGCAGGGAAGCGGGGGGAAGCCAAGAGAAGGGAACCAGATGCCCTCAAAAGTCAGGTGAGAGATCTCTGGGAACACAGGCAGTAGCATAATGTAATTCCTTCCCTGCCATTTCTTCCTTAGGTTTGAAAGATGCCCTGAGGTGAGTTGCTGTATTTGCATAGATTTACTTGCAAAGGGAAGATTCTGCTACAGTTCCTATCGGTGTTGATTGCCACATTGTTATGGGCACCTGGGGAGTCCGTAAGGAAAAGCAAAGAAAAAAATATATCTAATGCAAAAAAAGCAACAACAACAAAAAATAAAATAAAAAAAAATTTGCAAACTACAAAAGCCATATTGCATTTCCCAGGAAGCCCTGAAACAAGAATGCCTCGGAGAAAAATCACGGGGGTAGACCTGAGACACAAACACAGCTCTTGATGTAGCAGACAACCCCAGACCTGCATCAGACTCTAATTACCACCTTTGTTTACATATGTACCAGACATTTGGTAGTGTAGGTGTGCGGCTCTTTAGCATCATCTCATTTTAGTGCAAACACAGATAATCTGACGCAGCTTGAAATCCAAGCATGAGAACGGCAGTAATTTTTCCATCAGCGATCACAAAGAAAGCTGCCAAAGGAAGCATCCCAACAGCTTACGGTGTTGTGACAAAGCTGTTGTCACGTGGTGGGAGCAAAAAAACCAGAGACGATTGCTGCTGACCACTTCCAGCCGCCCCCCAAAAGGCCACTGGAGCTCTGCAAGAATAGGGTTAGGGTCTCGGCTGTGCTGAAACGCAGGTAATGACATTCTTCCTCCCTAATCACCACTGCTCTCTGCAATATGGGCAGGACACAGCAGTCATCACTTCTTCCCTTAAACCATGATGTGGTCTGTTAAATAATTGTCATGTCCAATTCCAGAGAAGGCTGCGGTGTAGAAATAAAGTGACCTTGGGTATTAGTGCGTGATCCGCTACTTTATATAATTGCTCCATGGTCTCAGCAACGTTAACCCGCCACTGCTGCAAATGATCTTGCTCAAACAGTAAAAAATGCCCATGAAGCTACACCAACACCTAAAATACCACCATATAAGTCACCGGGATAAGCAATTAACACAAGGCCGGTGACAGACTACCACCGAGTCCTGCAAGAAATGATCACTGGCCTTCATAGTGAAGCTGAAGACGCTTCGTACGACTATTGTGTATTTGTCATGAGTTTTATTAACTGCCATGCACACAGGGAAGTGGAAATGAAGTGCATTGCTCTCCTTTCAGCAATCTGCAATCAGAATTAAGTCGCGTGCGCACCGTGAGCAAATCCATTGAAGTTAGTGGAGTGACACCGGCACGACTCAGGGCGGCCAAGGGGAAGACAACGCACTTCTAGCTCTATTGGCCACTTCCAAGTGGCATTCAGCTGTCATGTACTGATCTGATGACCCTGGTGTAATGTTATCAATTATTTTGCCTTCTGCTAGGCTTGCGTCAGGAATTTCTTATTCCCTAAGAAGCACTTCCATGGTGTGCACAAATTTCTTTGCTATTTTTTTTTTGGCAGGGGAGAATAGCTCTTTAGGGTACCCTTATTCCCCGCATCAATCCGCCACCAAAACTGCCTATAACGTTATCAGCGTCACAGAGCAGCTTGCGTGTACCACCACTATACACTAACCAATGCAACTTCAGTGACATTCAAGTTCTTCTCTTAAGCCGTTATGTGGTTACCACCTGCCTGGCTCATTCAGGCACATGGTTAATTGGAGCATAGCCATATCGCGTGACTAGTTTAATACGAAGTATACACCTCCGATGCAGAATTCAGTCTAAAGAATCCAGGGGCTTGGCCTTCTGTGGCCCTCATCCTATTTAATCTGGACTGAAATAGGGCACAGTCTTATCCATCGCTAACATTTTTCAGCATTGCCAGTGGGATGATGGATTCGCCCTATCGCTCGAAGCGATGCCTCACCCCATGGCATCCAGTACTTTGTGGTATGAATAAAGGACCCATCTATCAGGTCAAGACTCTACTTGAACCATAATCTCCGAACTGGTTCACATGATGGATCTCTCCATATCAGCTCTTTTCACCACAGTTAGGCTCAAATTGGATTATATCCTTAGAGGTGAACTGACCTTTCCTATCTCTCTTGTCAATATGTATACAAGAAATTTCTTATATTTTAATCAGACATATCTGAATTCCATTGAAATCCCTGCCAGGTTTGCCAATGACTTCAATGACAATGAGGCTAGGTCATCTATTATTCCACTGAGAGCCCAGTCTGATGGCTGAATATGTCTGTCTGCTCTTTCTAAAGGGTATAAAAGGATGCAATTCTGCTTGCAGTGAACTTGAAAGGCACTTTTTGCCAGTGGGCTCAGTAGAAGTATGACTGGACCCACACAATATCCTCATAGCCATTATAGTGCTGACCTACACGGTAAATTCGAGTTTACAGCTCATCCCAAAGACACAAAAGAGCAGTTCACCTAAGGACAAAGGAAAATGAGGACTCAAGCTAAATTTGAGTCCAATCTTTTTCCTTGGGTCCTTAAATTCATTTTTCTATTTTGCATATTCTGCACTTCCTGCTAGTTATGGGAACAAGGAGCAGAGATGCAGCAATACCTCGAAAGCGGCAAGGGGATGATTCCAGCCGGTCGGAAACCCAGGAAAGGAGGGAAGGAAGTGCAAAGTGAGGACCTTTTCTGACGACCCTCCCAGTTTGGACAGATTAGAAAAGTTTCCTTCACAAAAATGTTTTCTGACAGGATGCTGAGTTTCAGACTAAGTTAAGTTTTCTTCTAGGGAAAGTATCAGCTTTCTATGGAAAAACTTTGCTTATTTGTCCAATATGAACAACCAGACATGCTTTTTTCTTTTCCTTTGAAATTTTTCTGTAGGGAGAAAAAACACCATTTTCCAACCACCTTTAGACAGGGCCCATGTTTGCCGATGAAAAAGTGTTGAGAGTTCAGATAAGCATTTGAATCAGACAGTCTGAGTGTCACCGTCACTAGGCTGTACATACATTAAAAGACGCTCACGTACTATGAAAATAAGGCAATAGTTTGCTACCTAACTGGAGAGAGAGAGCACAAGAGAAAGAGAGATAAGAGGTTCATTCCCTTTGCATGTTTCGTACAATGACCATTTTAAGTAGCTTAAAATCTGAGCCATTTAATTGGAGATTGTCACCCCCCAAATAAAACAATCAATTATTTGCTTTTTAATAGAAACCAGGGGACGCTGCGCATTTTCATTGCCTAATGGATCTTCCAGGCAAAACAAATGCCAGATGCAGAGGAAATCATCGTTTAAAAGGTCCACCCAATGGAATAAATAAACGATACGTAATATAATAAGCAGGCTTGATTAAAGGGAGGTGGTCGTGTGGGGAAGCTTACATTAAATGTCTGAGCAGGGAAGGATAGTTTAGTGCTAGAGGCTGAATTGCAAGCTGCATGAATGGAGCCGGGGTTGGGAGGATGATGCTGGATCAGGGAGCTGCACAGATGAAACCTGACTTTTGAAGTCAATAACTAGGTACAGACTTAGCACTGTAGACAATTACTAAGATAAGATGCAGTTTTACCAATTGTACATCTGTATGTCAAGCAGAACAAATGAAATCCTTGACAGGCTCTTATAGGATACCAATCCAATTTAAAGTGCATGGTACAAGGATGAGTGCAGTAGTCACAGGTTAAGATAAATCTTGCCATTTTGCTGTAGCCTCCCGACTAATTTATTCTGGCTTTTTTTTCTTTTTTTCTTTTCCTTTTTCATACAACAGGAGTTTCTGTGTGTGCTTTTGCAATGATGAGGCTCAGCAGGCAACCTGTACACAAGGAAAAGACTTTCCCCAATTTTTGGAGAGAATTTTTAGGATCATAGTTTCTTGCAGCATGTAAAC
Source organism: Crocodylus porosus (assembly GCF_001723895.1). Taxonomy (NCBI): domain Eukaryota; kingdom Metazoa; phylum Chordata; order Crocodylia; family Crocodylidae; genus Crocodylus; species Crocodylus porosus. The sequence goes on along the minus strand of NW_017728909.1, from coordinate 18,993,486 downwards.
AGCCTTCATGTGAAATGAATTTCCACCAGTGATGCGATCCCAGGCAATGTCCAGCAGCCTACGTCCAAGGGAAACCCAACTAGTCCTCTTGGTGGCACTGGTAGATTTGAACAGTCCTACTGATTAGAGCCTGAAAACAGGTTCACAGCACAATTAATGCCATGAGCTCAAGCTCCCCATCTTGCCAGGCTGCAAATCTGGGGGCAGAAGGCCCAGTCCAAACCTCACACATGCACCTAGATAGACTCTGTTGGCATCAAGTACAGTTGCCCAGATGCAAGTGGGAGGACAACTGGGACTGCTGCCAGCGCCGCTACTGTAGATGGTCATTGGTGTGAAGGAGTAAAGGAGGGGACTCAGTGTCTCGGAGGGTTCAGCAGCGTGAAAAGGGAAGGTAGCTGTTATGACACCGAGGTTCTCACGACTTGCAACCGTTACGAAAGACGCTAAGTTGCTTAAGTGATTTTACCAAATGCAAACTAGCATGCAAACTCTCGTCTATCTGCCGTTGCGGTTGGCCATTTGTCTCCAAACACTTTCTTATCCATAAAGATGACACCAAACCCTGATTCTGGACCCGAGCATCCCGTAACACTGGGGATGTTCAAATATCAGTCCACACGTTCAGATTTCTAAAATAAGAATGCTCCGCGAATGTCAAAATGTTGAATTAATTACCCAGAAGTCCACTGGGCTGATGTCTGTTGGTCTTGCTTCATAGAAGTCAACGGTGCTGGGGCAACGTCCACTAAGGAAACAGGGGGTTGGAAGATCAGCCATGCTCCACCTCAGCAAGGGCTGCATTTAGCTGCCCATGAAGGAGATCTTGCATTTTGAGATGATTGGCCTTTCTATGCATGATTAATTCATGGTGGCTTTATTCCTGGTAACGGGCTTTGTGCAGAGCTCCTGCTGATTTGGACAAGCTTGAACCTTTTTCCCCCTCCTGTTTTGACCTTCTAGAAAGTTGAAGTCCAAAGGCTTTCAATAGAGACCAAACAATCCTTCTACCTTTCAGTGGGATAAAAGATGAGTCGTATTCAGCTATTTCCAGCACGGTAATGCTTTGGGCTTCCATTCCCTTTATGCATCATTAATTGCAGTGGCTCCTCATCCCTTGCACTCATCTCTCCCTGGGAGGCTGCGTGCATGGAGGGGGGATGGCTGCGGTGAAACCCTTAGGGCTTCGGATAACCGCATAAACATCACCCACCCTGCATCAGCCTTGGTTACCCAGCCATATTGAGTGCTTGGCTTTGGCAGCCTCAGAAGCCTTCAGCATCCCCTTCGACAGACCCCTAGACATGTTGACAAGGAAGGCCGATTCGTCAGGTTGGAAGCCCCCGATTATTGGCCCTGGTGCCAAATGTTGGCACCTCATGTTAATGTTTAATGCCATGTTTAATTTTTAAAATTTGATTTGATCATTACCATAAACATTAAACAATATTTCCTGTTTAAATATGAATGGGCTGCATTATTTGATTGAAACGAGTGTTCAGATGGCTAATGCATTTTATTACAGCCATAGAATTTTATTGTTATTTCCCTTCCAGCTGCTGCAGTTTCGGGGAACTCGGAGGGACTGAGTTTTCAGCAGGGCAGGTCCCATCTGATGGCACAACGGAGTCAACAAGCCCACCAAGGGGAATCTGTCTCTGCTTTGGGGTACCATGGCTGGGGGTTTCACAACTCTGACAAGTGGCTGTCACAGTTCAATCCCCATAAAGAAACTCAGAGAAGCCTTTTGTGCCCTGGCTCCTCTTTACCAACCCTATTTTATCCACCACAGAAATGCTGGCTCCCATCTCTGATTGCCCCTTGGTGGCAGCTCACTCTGAAATTTGGAAGCAAGCATCTTCTTGTTTCTCCTAACACTGCCCATTTGGAAATATCACATGCAAAAAACACCCCTTCTTCCTATGTGGTAGAGCTGCCCCTTTCTCATAGAGTTTGTGGATATAGTTGCATAGTTTCATAGTTTCTAGGGTTGGAAGGGACCTGAGCAGATCGAGTCCGACCCCTGCCATGGCAGGAAAGAGTACTGGGGTCAAACGACCCCAGCAAGGTGTTCATCCAGCCTCCTCTTAAAGACCCCCAGGGGAGGAGCCAGCACCACTTCTCTTTTTTCTGTAAGAAAAAAACATTATATTCGATAAATGGCTTGTGGCTCCCTCCTCCAGCCAAAATTTTCCTTTTGGGGGGATATTTCCCTTGTTTGTAGCCCTGGATTACTGCAGATCTCTGTGCATCTATCTCATCTCAGCAAACTGCCCATGTGAGAGTAAGAGCCGGGGAATGGAGAATGGAGAGAGAGAGAGAATACGTGGTACCTGTGCACCATGGAAAAGCTATCCGCTTTGCTAAAAGACAAGCAAGGTGAGTTTTATGCCACTTGGTTGCCAGGCTACAAGTAATATAAGAGGACCATAAAAGAAAAGCACCAGTGATACTGCAGTGGGGAGGTACAGGGCTATTGAAAAATGGAAAACCAGCATGAAACATAGGTTTTCTCCTACTTCTGTGGACAACTGAATGGACAGTTACTTTGAGGGATGTCACTAAATCATTTGTGTAGATAATCATAGCTTGCCATCCCCCCCAAAAGTGTCTTGTGCTGTTGTTCTTTATACTGTACCTCCTTCAGCTTTTCCCAGAAAACTGGGACTGCATATATGTGAGAATACAGTACAGGCAGTTTCTGCTGCTTACCAGTCAAAGCAAAAAGAAACGCTGCAGCGCTTCATGGGGCACAGAACAACAAGCAGGCTCGGCACCCTCCCTGCTGGTCCTCGATTACTTACTCCAAGGAAATACCCTTTTTTCCTTCTTTCTGCCTTTCAAAACCAAGGCACGTAGCATATTCTGGGGCGCGCTATATGCACAACAATATGGCATGTATGTTTTTGATATGGTAATGTGATAGTGTTAATAAAGAATAAAGGAAAAACAGCACTGCCCTTCAAACACCCGTAAAGCCATCTCATTCCTCTCCACCAAAACCTTCCTTTGAAATGCTCTTCGGTTTGTCATGTTGGTCGCTCTTGTCCTGTTATTTCCTGTATCCGTCTGACGTTGCAAAGCTCCTAGCCAAATCATGGTCTGCAGGTATAATTAGGGCTTCTAGGTGTTATGGAAAGTAGATTTCCTTTCTGCAACAAAGTTTGAAATGTTATGCGTGGATTGGGGCTTCTACCATTTTCTTTGAGAAACGAATGGCACAACCTAATGGATCTCCTTGTTGCTGCATGCTGGTCATGCACCTACGTCTTGTCCAAGCTGCATTTACTAACCACAATCAGCAGGTCTTTCTTTAAGGAGATGCGGACTAAAAGCAAGTACTTAATATGGGGAGGGCTTTCTGTGGTATTTTAAAGGCATTATACTTTTTCCCAGTAGCAGGTGAATTCATGTAGAAGTTAGGTGTTAAATCACAAACAAAAGCCCAAATTGAAATGTTGGGGGAGTTTACATCTAGATCCAAAATTTCAGTGGGACCCTCTTAGCTATACTCTCTCCAGCACCCAACAATCTGTCTCTGTGGAAAAAATATATATATAATGCCCTCTCTATATAGGTGTTATTGCCAGATGGATGGCATGGTGAAACCAAGGGTGATCTGTTGGAGACCATTGAAGATCAAATGTGTATGCCATGTCATGGTCTGTTCCCTCTCTTCCAGGCAGAGATATAGAGTTAGAACTTATGTACTACTCAACATCTCCCAAAGACAGTTGACTACCATTAATGGTGGCAATTGCCGATCAAGTTCTGGATTCACGGGCCAACCCAATTTTTATCAGGTTGGAAATTCAGAGTGAATGTCATAAAGAGCAATTTTCTAAGGCTATTTCCTTGATTTCTCCACAAACTCAGCTCAATATACAGAGCAAAGAGTCAGTTTAAATTAGCCAGTAAGCACTCAAGGAACCAAGATGATTATATTAATAAATAAAAGTAGGAATGGGATTATGTTAAAGGAAATCGTTGTGGCTTGCTTCCCGGAACTATCTTCTCCTTTGTCTCAGCAGTAGCACTTAAAAAAGAACCGGTTTCTCCCCTCTTTCTCTCATTCTCTTTCTTTCTTCTTCCCCGGGTCTCTCGCAAGGATTTTAATGGAAAGACATTCAAATTGTAACACTCGGCAGCCCGTGAGAATCAATTATTATTTTTTTTTTGGCTGCTGGTCACCATGTTATTTTGTATAATTTTTGATGTCTGCTGCCTAAATTAGCTCTCACGAAAGCGATCGCATGCACATTTAAAAGTAATAAAAAACACCCCATAATCCAGACCCAACCTTGAAAAACATCCAGCTAATTCATCTGCCCAGAAAGTGCTTGTGTGTGGTGGATAAGATAGGTTTGATGGCAGGTGATCAGGGGTCAGTGTATTGCACATACTCTGAAAGGGTTTTGATGATTGTAATTACTCGCCCACGCTTTGACACAGAACACAATAAAGGACCACAATTAGACAGCTATTATTTCTAAGCGTCGATATCAGTGATGTCCATAAAAATGCAGCTCACTTTGTCATCGCATTATTCATATGTTGGGTGCCTTGGACGGCTGGGAAAAAAAATACTTGTTTGTGTTTATCACATCACGTAAATTATGTATGTCCCAGCCCAAGTATACGTACATGTGTGCATTCTATCTATCTATCTATCTCAGATCCTGCATCTAGAGACAAAAGCAGCCCATGTGCTTGTTTCTGTATGGACACAATGTGTGCGTGCATGCATGCATGCGTGTGTGTGTATATGTATATGTGTTTGTGATTTAACACCGATATATATCTACACACATACACACACATGCATGCATGCATGGATGCATGCACGCACACATTGTGTCCATACAGAAACAAGCGCATGGGCTGCTTTTGTCTCCAGATGTGCATATATTCAGAAACACATATACAAGGCTCAGTCCTCTGGGGTGTAAGCATGGATTGTCCCATAGCTAAGAAACAAAATCCTACCCTAAAGCCTTGAGAGGTCTGTGGAAGAGCTCCCATTGACTTCTGGGTCAAGCCCAGGGGGAATGATACTGAGAGCAGAGTGTATGAAGAAAGTAGATATTTGATGCAACACCTTAGCAAGTGCTCTCATTCTCTGCCTGTATCACGTATGATGCTGTGGGGAAGGGAACAGGTGAGCAAGATTTTCTTCCTCCTGATTCAGAACTATTGTTTGTCTTTTCCTAACCATCTGCAGGAGATCTAGGATGCAGCTGTACTTTACTTTATACAGTACGTGGATCTGGATAGCCAAGCCTTTTGTGTCATAGGACATGCTCACGTTTACCAGGATACAGCTCTGTCCCTTGATTTCCAGCATGAACCGTCAGTGGTATCTGGATGCTGCTGTCTAGACACACACTAGAGGAGCTGAGTTTTACTGAAAGGGTGTTACACTGCCAGCATCGAAGACTGGTGTAATATTACTCATTGTCCAACCTAGCAGGAGCACTTGAGCAAGTAATGTTACCTAGGTACTTCAGCATCAGCTAATGCCTTTAGTTTTTTAAATGATATTTTTCTGACTCTGGGCCAGTGTTTTATCCTTACTCTGAAAACCCCCCCCCCTTCTTTCCACCAATGACATCCGTGAACATTATGAATGGCACCTACCGTTCCTTCCAATACAGTGAGTCAGTTAAACAAAGTGTGTGTCTGTCAGGTAGACAAGGTTCTTTGGGTAGATGTGATATCTTGCATTAAATGAACTAAACAGCTGGAAAAAAATGTTCTTTGCAAGCTTTTGGGGCACAAACGCCCTTCTTCAGGCATAGGAGTGGTCTGGTGGTGTTATGTGTTCTCCACGGTAGAAAAGAAACCCTGTATATCAATTAGCGATGCATTGAAATAATAAAATAGAAAGTAAGACAGAGTAGGAATACATGATTGGAAAGGGCCATCTAGGTCACAAAATCCACTGTCCTGCTATTGCCAGCCTGTTAGACATTTCGGTTCATTAATGGATCAAGCTTCTTCTTAATACTGTTAATGTTTGTGGCCACATCTGCTCCCGTTGTAAGCCAGTTGCAAAGCCTGGTCCCTTGAACAGTTAAGAACCATCATCTAACTTCAGGGATGAATTGAGCCAACCTAAATTTATTCAGTAACAAACCTCTTCTGGGGATTGCATCATTGTTAATGAAGCAAATAATCAATAGGCCATTGTTTGAAAGTGTTGCTGGTTGCGAGACTGTTCAGATGGAGACAGACACAGAGTTACAGTAGCAGTCAGAAGAAAACCACAACCCCCCCCCCAAACAAAACAGATGTCTCCTAGACAAAAGCAGCCAGACTGCAAGGTATTGCGTCATTATGCAGAAAAATCATTTTGAAGGTTAAAATGGCTTTTTGGTTCAATTGTGTGGCCTGGGATAGGACATTTCCTATAGTGTTAATTTGCTGGTATTAACAGAGGGGTTATGTTAGGTTTATGGGGGTTGATATGTGAGACTAGTAGGGAGCTTGCTTGCACACATATTCAAGAGGAACCTCAACACGGCACGTTGGAGGTGTGATCCCAGAGTGTGCAAGCATCCTGGAGCCAACTGCCTTGAGCAGTGATAGCAAAGCACACAGCAGCACCGATCACAACATGGGTGGTACATGCTCTTCAGGACCGTGGGTACGTGCGTGGTTTTCTAGTCCATACTGAAGTTCGTGCGGTGGTCTTTTTCCTGCTACTAGCAGCCAAACTAGCTCGATCGCAGCTACTGTGAGTACACCCATCTCTGCCAGAATCCCACACCCGATTGCAGCCCAAACCATGCACCCATATTTCTGTCTCTCTACTTTCTTTTCCTCATGCTCTCTATTTAAGTGAGCCAGTCCACCACGGAGATTTGCCAAATCACATGCCTTCATCTTGAGCCTCAGAAATGGCTATTGCTAGGCTCAGGGGCTTTCTTTTAAACAACCAAAGTTGCTCATAGCATGTCAGCTCTCCCAACATTCAGGGTGGCCCGATTAGGTTGCATGCGACTGGGCTTGTCTTGGTAAATGTTAACCCTGGAGTGGCCACGGCAAGTGTCATCCAGCGCAAGAGGTCACCTCTCCTATGGTCTCCATTCTTACAACTCAATCCAAAGCCCACTCAGTCTATCAGCTTCCCCAGCTCCATATGTTCCCAAGATCCTGCAGAACAATGAGGGTCCAACCTCAACACGAATGGGGTTTGAAGAGGCTCTGTGATGCCACGGGGCAGAGCAGGAGGAGACTAAAATAGGTAGGGCCGAGATGCGGGATGGGTGCGTGGAGCAGCACTTTTAGGTCTGCTGGGCAAGTGTGAGCCGGGGCAGAGCACAGGGGGAAAGGAAGAGAGCTCTCCTCTCTGACCACCTCATTCCCATTGCTGAATACTAGCCTCTCTCTTTCCTCCGTGGAGTTGAGACAGAAAGGAAGAGGCAGTGACCATACCAGGGAGATCCATTATTTGGGAAGTCACTTGATGATGATGATAGTTTGCAGGCATATTTCATGCAGTCCGGAGGTCCCAGTATGGAGCAGGCCTGGGCTGAATGGGAACCACTGGAATCAGAATTGCTCGCTGGGCACATCTACACGTGCAGTTAATGTGGCTGAATAAACTCCAGCACAGTTTGTACTGGAGTTTATTGCTCCCAGGCGCTGCATTTGCATCTGTGCCTGGGACCACAGCATGTGGAGCTAGATCAGAGCATCCCTGGCTGATAGGGGCATCCTTCGGGGTTGGCTTGCCAGCCCAGGGCTGCTTCCCCCGGGGTCCACGTGCTGCAGAGGGGCTGGCTGTGGCACGAGGGTGCTTCAGTTAGAGACTAGCCCTGTCAGCATTTACACGTGGGTTGTGGTGGAGTAAATAACTCCATTGCAGAATAGTACTTGTGTCTTGCAGTACTACCCTGTGGCAGACTTAACCAGTTTACTCCGTCCTAATAGCACCGTATGTGTAGATGCTCATACTTTACTGCGGAGCTAATTAGTCAGCTGCACAGTAACCCGCTCACTGTATAAGCCGAGGACACTCTACTGCTGTTGTCCAGCACAGACTTTTCTTCTCCCCACGTGGCAGAGGGGTTCGGGAGGGTGGATAACAGATCTATCCCTGCTGCTGCTGTGGGCGTCCAAGCAGTGCGGCGTTCGGTCGAGTGAAGCCAGAGCTGGCCGCTAATTCATTATCAGAAAATGTTTTGCTGTAAATGCAGCTGAGACACGGGCACCTTTGTCTCTCTGTACTGAAAGGTCAGTTTTCTGCACTGCCTAATGAAGGCTCTGCTATCAATTGGCTTGTGGCTAAATCCTCACCTGTTGCTGCTGCTTGGATCCACATTAAACGCCATCGGTCCGGCAGCTCCTGTAAGGGACCTGAGCTATGGTATGTGCCGGCCTGTGCATGGGAGTGCCTCTGCGTGCATACATGTGAATGCTCATGTGAGATTATCTTTGGGACAGCTTTTGTGAGGCTGCTTGTGCTCACAGTTCACTTGTTCTCTTTGTGACTCTGCATTTTCCAGTGTGCTTTGCTTCCCCCATGGTATCAAGGCTGCAGCTGAGAGCGCTTCAGCGCTTCACTGTGTTTCGAAGAAGTTCTGCTCCAAGTCCTTGCTGGAGGTATCCAACTGCATGACTGGACACCAGCCCTTCTGCTCTCACGGGGGGGACTTTAGGGGTTTATTAGGGATATATGTTGAGCTAAGAAAAAGAGGCAAACAAAACCCTTGGGTCAGATGCCATATCTTCTATTAGACCAACCAAATATTAGCAAAAAAAAAAAAAAAAAAATCTTTTATATGTATTTATGCACTCACGAACTGCTTGCTTCTGGCCTAAAAATTCATTAACAGTTCAAAGTACCTGAGTACGTAGGGGGGAATTTGGATCGAGATTGAGGATCCAGATTTGTGATTAGGATTTATTCCTCCTCTCCTTGTTCGACTCTCAACTCTACTGACAAGCCTGGAATCCGTGTACGTCCATACAAACACTTGGGCTAGGGGCAGAAGTTACATGTAAACTGGTTTAAATCCTCAGAAACTGGTTTAAACCTGTAACAGAACACAAGTTCAGTGCACAAAGCCAGTTCCAAAGTGGCTGCAACCAGTTTAAGATAAACCTGGTTGAATCAGACTTAACTGATTTGGGTCAGGCCGGTTTATGAAACTGTGTCCCAGATGCTTATGGGAACTAGGTCACACCATAAGGTAGAAGCAGCACAGAACCCCACTGGTGGTAAAAACAGCTGGATTAGGTTGTGGGCATCTCAGTATTTACCCCAAAATAACTGTGCACATTTGTCCCTGCTAAGGGTCCGGATTCAGCATGTCCCGATGTACATGATCAGCATGAAATACCTACGAAGTCCCACTGACTTCAGTGTGACTACACGTGATTCAAGCTATGCACGTGTTCAGGCACGCAGCATGGAAGTATAACTTCTCAACGCACTCTTCAGTCCCCCCCCCGCTCAATTTCAATTCCCGACAGTTTATAGTCTTAGCCCCTGCTAATTTCGCACTGCCTGTGATTTGGTTTTGTTTGTTTGTTTTTTATGTTTAATAAATTCTGCTTAAAATATGGCAAGAAATGAGCAGAGTGGAATACATCCAATGCATCTACGGCATAAAACAATGCACCGACTTCCAAAATTAAATACAGCAGGAATGCCCTGCTGGAGTGTCCTAAAATATGGCATTCCTACTTCTGTAGTCGCTTTTAAGTGCTGACTTTCCTGAACTATAATAAAGTTCTAGGCCACTTTTATTACCCTTGTAGCAGCAGGACATTGGCTGCCATTGCCCCGCTGTTTTACCTGGGGCAGGTAACCTCCAGAGATCCCTTGCAGCCAGACTTTTTTCTCTGATTTTCTGATTCTGTCCTATGCAGAGTCACTGGGCAATTTCTCCCCTATTGCATTCCCAGCATACGATCCGCTGAAAAATCAATACGACTAAGTGGGAAAGAAGGAATAAGAATACACACGCACAGGAAAGCACGTCGTCTGCTTCACAGACCAGTCTTGCTCCTCCCTGCCCTGACAGCTAACGGCCCTCTGTCACCTCAAACCCTGGCAGGGAGAAAAAGATGAAGTTTGTCAAGCAATAAGTTGTACATCTAGGTGACCTCTGCTTTTCAGCTAGTGGGGGGGGGGCGGGGTGCTGCCTTTCCATGAAGAGCGAATATCTGAGAGTCCCTAACAAATAGTGAAATAATGAGCCTGTGTCACATTGGAGGACACCAGCTACACTCCTGGTGTACTCTTCACGTCAGTAGCATGATCGGAGATGACAGGGACGGAAAACTGGGATGGATAGAAGCATGAAATGTCCATCAAAAACCTTCTCCAGCAGGCAAGAGAGAGGATGATCTCTGGACATCTCAGAGGCAGAAGGAGCTGCAAGAAGGACAGAGTGCAGGACCTCCATCTAACCCAGGAGGTGCACAGCCCCATCGGGGAGACGCCTTGTTGGACCTGGTGCTGGCTACGGGTGATGACCGGGTGAGGGGGCCGCGGGTGCTCGACCACCTGGGCGACAGCGATCATCGCCTGCTGGGATTCACCGTCCAGCGCAAGGTGGCAAAGGCCTGCAGCAAGGCAGCGGCCCTAGACTTTAGGAGGGCAAATTTCAAAGAGCAAGGGAGGATAGTTGGAGAAGCGCTGAAGTCCCGGAGGGGAGGGGAGCCGGGTATCCAAGGAGAGTGGTCCAAGGAGACGATCCTCCAAGCCAAAGGGAGGTAATCCCAACAAGGATCAAAGGGAGCAGGAGAGCACACAAGCCTCTGTGGCTCACCAAAAGCACCCGGGAATGTCTCCTTGCTAAAAAGGAGGCTTACACCCAATG
>NW_017728909.1:18952154-18982551 GCF_001723895.1 Crocodylus porosus | reverse complement strand
GCCAGGAGTGACCAGGAATAGCGGTCACAAGCTGGCAGGGGGGAGATTTAGGCTAGATATCAGGAGGCGCGACTTCACGGTCAGGGTGGCTAGGGTCTGGAACCAGTTTCCAAGAGAAGTGGTGCAGGCTCCTACCCTGGGGGGCTTTAAGAGGAGGTTAGATGAACACCTTGCTGGGGTTGTTTGACCCCGGTACTCTTTCCTGCCATGGCAGGGGGTCGGACTAGATGATCTGCTCAGGTCCCTTCTGACCCTACAAACTATGAAACTATAAGGCTGAGGGTCATGTCTTGAGGATGCAACATTGTGTGTGCATGGGAAGAGGGGAAGGCTGAAGAAGGGAGATGGAGAATTATTAGAGGTAAGAGTCTTCCACTGCTTCCCCCAGCAGTAGTGAGAGCACCAGCTGAAGGCAGGATCTCCGTCCCTGGGGTGTCCTACTGCTCCACTCTCATGGGAAGCTGGAGCCCACATCTGGCATGTCAGAGCTGGCTGTTGGGCTAATCACTCGGGATTTCATCAAGAGGGATTAGGATTGCAGGACTGGAGGCATCCAAGAATGCAGGCACATGTCTTGGTCAGACACTCACCACAGAGTTTACGTGTGCAGAACTGGGGAGTCACCATTTCTGGCTTGTTTCTTTTGTCCATGTATTGGCTGGTCCTCAAATCAGATAGCATTTTATACTGGGCATCTAATATTATAAAAGCCTCAGTCTGTCTGTCTGGTTAGCCATAATGCTTTATTTGTACTCTGACTGGTTGTCTGAAAGAACCAAGCAGGGCGCCCCAAGAGCTTTCTGGACAGGAGGCAATGGCAGGGGCACGGCAGAGCACCGCCATGGTGGCAGGGATAGATGGATGACAGGGATGGATGGCACTGGCCTCATCCCCCACTGGCCCTGCTCCCTAGAGGGGGTGGTGAGGGGGTGGATGGAGTGGACAGGCCAGCGGTGCTGCCCTTGCCCTCCCCCAGCCCTGCTCCCTGGAGGCAGCAGCAGCACGGGGTGCTGGCTGATGGGGATGGAGGGGGCGGCGGGGCAAGCTTCCCACCCCTGCTCCTTGGAGACGGTGGCAGTGTGGGGTCCTGGGTGGCAGCGCTCCATCCCCGCCTGCCCTTCATCATGGGCAATTGGCTAGTGTATATATATGTCTCAGTAGAATATACTGGGACATATATATATGTATATACAGTATTGCCAACTCTCACGATTAATGTTCTTAAAGTCTGTTTTTCAGGAATGTGAAAGATTTAGCTCTTTCTTTTAAGAACAATGTCAATAATCGTGAGAGTTGGCAATATTGCATATCTATCTATCTATATCTATCTATCTATATATAGATACGTATACATATTTATATATGTATATATACACACATACACAGATAGTGTACAGGTGTTCTACTGGGACACACACGTATACATACATACATATATGTATGCATGTCCTAGCAGAATACCTGATGTGATGGGCCCCTGATCTTGGCTAAGGCTTCCAGGTGCTATTGAAATACAAATGCATATATTACATTGAGAAATGTAAGGTGCCCCACCTCGGGATGAGCAACCCCCAACACACCTACAGGCTTGGTGGCACCAAACTCACCAGCACCACGAATGAAAGGGACCTGGGGGTAATAATAGACCAAAGCATGAATATAAACTGGCAGTATGATGCTGTAGCCAGTAGGGCAAATACTACTCTGGCATGCATCAATTGATGCATCTCCAGCAAAACCGAGGAGGTGATTCTTCCACGCTCTTCAGCACGGATGAGCTGGCAGCTGGAGTACTGCATCCAGTTTTGGGCACCGCACTTTAACAAGGACGTGGACAAGCTTGTGAAAGTCCAAAGTAGGGCCACCCGTATGGCCTGAGTCTTACACGGCAAGCCATACGAGGAAAGGCTGAGGGACCTGGGATGCTTCAGACCAAGGAAAACAAGGCTGAGCGGGGACCTAGTAGCAGCTTACCGCTACACTAGGGGAGCACATCAAGGGCTCAGTGAGCAACTGTTCACCAGGGCACCCGAGGGGACACCCAGGAGTAATGGCCACCAACTCCTGGAAGACTGATTCAGGCTCAACATTAGGAAAAACTTCTTCACAGTCCGGGTGTCCAGACTGCGGAATAGGCTCCCCCCAGAGGTGGTGCAATCGCCTACCCTGGAAATCTTCAAGAAGAGACTGGACAGTCGCCTTGCTGGGGTCACCTGACCCCAGCTATCTTTCCTGTGTGGTGCAGGGGGCTGGACCCGATGATCTTCCGAGGTCCCTTCCAGCCTTGCAATTCATGAATCTACGACTCTATTCATCGAAGGAGGAGCACTGGTGCATATCTCTTTCCCAGTCAATGGAGAAGGACGGACAGGGAAACTTAGAGTCTGGGTGAGATGAGCTGCAATCAGCCCCAGCTGAACTCCAGCCAGCCCAGCAACCTTTCAGACCCACATCTAGACCTGATGGTTGTGGCTCAGGCCCACCTTAAAATGCCCACTCAGAAGTGTCTGTAAAAAAGCACATTTTCCATCCATCCCTAGAAGGCTTTCCCAGAGCACAGCCTTGCCTTCAGCCTGCTGGCTCTGCCCCCGTATTAGTGCATGGGGGTTTTCACTGTGGATGGCTTGTGCCACTGCTACTGGGAATCACATATGAAACTTTCTGGATGGATCACGTGCCGTCTTTTCCCACCCTGCCACTGCTTTGCAAGACCTGGCTCTCACCTTTAATGTGGAGGCTGTTTTCTTGTAGCATCAAGGATTTACCCTGCGGGATATTTTGCTGACTTTTCTTTTCACCTTGACTCAGACACACAGCAGAGAAATAGCAGCTGTTGACTCTTATGGTTTCAGACCTTGCCCAGCTTCAATCAGAGAGACGTGTGTTTGCTGGGCAAGCTTTCAAAGAGGTGTCTGCTTGTTCTGCTTCTAACACGAAGTCGGGAAAAGCTCTTTGGCCCCAACAGCACATTTCATCGGAGAACCTCAAAGCACTTGACAAACAGTCATCACTTCTTACAATCCACATGTTAAGCAGGTATTATTAACTTCCTGCCTCTGGTGGATACACATAGGTGTCCAAGCCCATCCGCTGTCACACTCAAACCTTTTACATTATTTATGCTAGTGCAATTTTGCTATAGACCAGCTACATTTGGCTTCCAGGGAATTTTTGCAAGGTAAAGGGATATCCCATGTAGCACTGAGCGCTACAATCTTTGTGCATCAGAGGCAGATCAGGAGTCCATGTTTCTGGTGTAACTCCCTGCCTCCAGACTGACACCGAGTGTTAAAGGGGGCTGGCCAGGTCCCAAGGTAAGGGACCTCATGCTGAGTTACAACAACAAAGGGACAGGCCTGTTGCATGACAGATGAGGGAAGTCCTGCTGTGATGGGACAGAAGAAGGTCCCATAGACCAACTGGAGGTCAAATAAGAAAACCTCTGACTCCAGACCAGGGCAGAGGAGGCCTTTTCAGATGAGCTTTTCCAGGGGAAGGAAAACTCCCATTGCAAACTGGTGCGGATGGAGCTCGTTGAGCTTTTGCAGGACATTCTCTAGAAGGATCTCCAAGCTCAGAGAAGGATAGAAAGGATGGAGATGCCTTTCTTTACTATTTCTCCCATGACAGCATGATGAAGGGAAACAGTAAATAAGGAAAAATCCAGAGGGCATTCACTTGGTCAAATGACTAGACCCACCCGTGGGGAGATCTGGCTTGTGCTACCAGCCCTAACATCTAGGACAGCCAAATAGTAAAGATAACAACAGGCAGTAAGAGGTTGGAGGGGTGTGGAGTGGGTAAGGAGCCCACGGCAAGGTCAGTTCCCTTCTCCATGGTCCCTGGGGAAGCAACCAAGGAGCCCATTGCAACAGCCGAGATGTGGTGGTTGCCCGCATGATTGGAGCACGGTCATGGATGGGTACAAACTGTTGAGGAAGGACAGGCAGGGGAGAAGAGGAGGACAAGGAATTGCTTTTTATGTAAAACAGCTGTATGATTGCTCAGAGCTCCAGTAGCAAACTGCTGAGAGTCTCTGGGTTAGGGTCAGACGGGAGAGCAACAAGGGTGATGTGGTGGGGGGCTCTGCTATGGAGCACCAGACCAGGAGGAAGCAGTGGATGAGGTTTTTTCAAAAAGCTAGCACAAGTTTCCTGATCACAAGCCCTGGGTATTGTGGGGGACATCCGCTGGGAGCCCAACACAGCAGCGCGCAGGCCAGCCAGGAAGATTTTGGAGGGTGTTGGGGACAACTTTCTGGTGCAAGTCGTGGGGCGGCCGACTAGGGGCCGCGCTCTTCTTGACCTGCTGCTCACGAACAGGGAACCCTAATTTTCTACGACGCTAACCCGCGTGCCCCGATGTAACCACTAGATATATTCCTTTAGACAAAATAACCATTGCTCTTGTGCAAACGACTCTCAGATGGTTTTCTTTCTTTTTTTTGTTTTCTTCTTTTTTTAATAGCAAGGCAAATATTTCTCCTAGTCTGCCTCCAATCTAAGAAAAAGTACCTTATTTATTATCTTCCTATTAGTGACATTATCATTTCTCCAGGAAGGCAAGAGTAAGATCAAAGGACGTGGTGGTGGTGATGGTGGGGAACCAGCCGAACAATCAGAAGTTGTTTGAGCAGTAAAGATAATTAGGCATACAGGTTTTCCTTTTTCTTTTTAAGGGCTGAGATTAACTCAAGCTGTTGTTATCGGAAAATTCAGTGTCTCCTGCGATTAGCAGCACTTATCTCTCGGCATGAAATTCGGAGAGCACAATCGTCTCCCACTTCCACCCCCGTGAGACCTGCTGGAGAGCTTCAGCTAAGTCAAGATGGCAGAAAGGCAGTCTTTGAAAGGGTGTCAAACCAACCGAGTTTGCGAGTCTTCGCAGAGCAGTGCTTAAATGCAAAGTGGTAGCAAAGCAGCGCTCCCTGCGGGGATACTCGGGCCAAACGAGGGAGACAGGGAAAAGAAGCTGTATGCTTTCCGTACCCCTCTGTGTGAGCGTGCACGTGTGTGAGCATGCACATGTGTGTGTGTGTATGTGCACTCGTTGATAGCATGTACATTATAAGGGCCAAAATGTGGAATAAGCTGGCCACGTACGGACTGTAGCGATTGGTGGTGGTCGAAACGCACAGTGCCGTCACCTCTCAAGGCTTTGATAAAAGTCTCATGATATTTAATGCCACTGGAGTCATGCGATTATTTGATAGCCTCAACCTTTGTTAAAATAAAGGTCGGTTTTAGCTCGCATAAGTGCCTAGGGATTTTGGAAAGTGACTCGGGGCTCCCTAAAGGTTCAAAAGCAAGATGCACTTTAAAAGAATTTCAAACCTGCGTATATATTTCAAACAAGCCCTCGTGAATCTTGGGGTCTGTCTCGTGAGTTTGGTGTATTCGATGCTGGTAATCCAGAATGCAGACGACTAAAAAAGAGTCACAACTTTGGGAAGGGACCTGCTTTATCTGACAATATTTAAGGAGAGTCTTTGGGAATATAGTCTCAAAAAAGAGGGTATTTCTGCAGGTAGTTTTTGAGCTCCCACCCCCCTATTTGACATATCCTGAAATTAGGTAGAATTTTGCAAATCCAAACTGAAGTGAATGTGTACTTTCTTTTAAATCAATAGCACAAGTCAGTCAGGAAGAGAGCTGGGTGGTTCTAGGTGTCAGCTGTTCAGTGCAGACAAAATAGCTTTAGGCAGAATATTGTTTTGCAAACTCCTATTCATATTTGACTAATGTTCCTTGTTCAATGGTGGAGAAAAGCCACTTCTTTCTGTAATTCTTTACCCTTCTTGCATGCCTGGGATTCCTATCTAAATGTTGAAAATGGCCTGAATAAAACTTTATGTGCAAACCCCTTCGAATCATAGCACATTTACAATGTTCATCCAGAAGTTAGCATCTCTTGTGCTAACTAAACGTGCTTGGGAAACTTCATCGACTGGATCAAAATACCTCCCTCCCCGCAAAAAATAAAACATTAAAAATCTGATTCCCATTCCTCACATCGTCAGTGATATTAAGAATTAGATGTGGTACAATAGTACAATAGTCACAGGTAAGTGCACACTACTTGAACTACTTTGCCATGATGACTTTCAGAGTTCTCTAGTTATTTTGCAAACATAAACTAAAAGGACTTAGTTAAGTTGGTACAGCATATCTAGACTCCCTTCAAAGACTTGCAGTGGGAAGTTTTAACAGTAAGTCAGTGAAGCTGGTACACCATATTTACAACTGTTTTCCAACTGGCTGGACTGAGATGCAAATATATTTGCCTATGAATCATAGATCCACAGACCATGGGGGTGGGAAGGGAGCTCAGGGGGTCACATCTAGTGCAACCCCCTGCTCCAAGCAGGACCAGCCCCAACTACATTACCCCAGCCAAGGCTTTGTCTTCAAAACCTCCAAGGATGGAGACTGCACCACCGCTCTGGGTAACCTGTTCCAGTGTTTTGCTATCCTCCTAGTCAGAAAATTCTTCCTCATATCTAACCTAAACTTCCCTTGCTGCAACTGGAGCCCAGTGCTCCTTGTCCCGTCATCTGCCCCCACTGAGAAGAGTCCAGCTCCATCCTCTTTGCAGCTCCCTGGCAGGGAGGTGAAGGCTGCTATTCAACCCCCCTCGGTCTTCTCTTCTGCAGACTAAATAAGCCCAATTTCATAGAAATCTTAGAAATCATAGAAGTTTCCTCAGTCTTTCCTCATAAGTCATGCTCCCCAGCCCCCAAACCATTTTATTTGTCCACATCCATTCTGTAGTGGGGAGCCACAGCTGGACACAGGACTCCAGATGTGGCCTCCCCAGCGCGGAAGAATCACTTCCTTTGATCTGCTGGCAACGCTTCTACCAATGCAGCCCAGGATGCCGGGAGCCTTCTCGGCAACAAGGGCACACTGCTGGCTCATATTTAGTTTATTGTCCACTGTCCCCCCAGGTCCCTTTCTGCAGAGCTGCTGCCCAGCCAGTCACCCCCAGCCTGCACCAGTGCATGGGATTATTCTGCCCTAAGTGCAGGACTTTGCACTTGTCCTTGTTGAACCTCATGAGATTTCTTTTAGCTCAATCCTCCAATTTGTTTAGGTCTCTCTGAATCCTAGCCCCACCCTCCAACATGCTGACTACTCCCCCCAGCTTGGTTTCATCTGCAAACTTGCTGAGGGTGCACTGCATCCCGTCTTCCAGGTCGCTGATGAACAAAACCAGCCCCAGGACCGACCCCTGGGCACTCCACTTGATACTGGTTGCCATCTAGACATCAAGCCATTACTACCCTCCGAGCCCAGTGCTCCAATGGTAACAAGGGATGTTGGTTGAAGATGGAAAATACACAAGGCCTGGCTCCCCGTCTCCTGTTCTAACCAGTAGATTGCAACACACCTCAGGCCCAGAGCTAGAATCGGCTGCTCCTAAACTCCAGTCTTTCAGTGGCATTCTTCAAATTTTAGACAACAACCCTAATGCAAATTGGGCACAAAGCATTACTTCCAATGGGGGCAAAATCCTGAAGTGTTTGAAGGTCTCTCTGTCTGACCAGCTTTCCACAACCAGTCCTGTTAAGTATCATGCATCTCCAGCATGCCTGGGTAGTTAGACACTCTTCAAAGATTTGCGGTGGGCAGTTTTAACCATGCATCTTCTCATCTTTTACAGCGACACTCCTTATGTCGAAGCCATTAGCAATATCTCTAAACTCCCTTTCAATCATGTTTTACGGTGCCTGTTCAGTGCATTGAGGTACCTTTTATGGTTGAGATGACACTTTCATTATAAGCTGCTATTTTCAGTGGTTTATAACTTTCCCCCCAAATTACCTTTGGGGGCTGAAATTTTCTCACGCTTTCTTATTTGCAGACCAGAAGTGATTTTATCTGGAAAGTTGGGAGACCGACTCTTCAGCAGTTTTTGAGTTATCTGTATTTAAAAAAAAATGGGGGAGGGGTGCTTTTGCCATTAAAAAATGGAGGGCTTGTACTTCAATGTTCAAATAACGCAAACATTTGGACTGAAAACAGCACAGTCGGCCTGTATAGAGGCCTCACAGATGCATGCATGCTAAATGTCATCAAATTCGGTTGAAAACAAAAAGACGTTATCCATAACAGTCAACAACAGACTGCCCCTGCTCACTGACATCAGAGATGGAAAATGTCCTGCTAGGTATAGATGTGCAAAGAACACACTTGCTCTTTCTTCCATCCCTTTGAATTTCCTGATATTTGTGCATTTCACATTTCATCCTTAATACTGCATCAATAAACACATTTGAGTTTAATGAGCTAAATAACCTTAAGCTTGACACCCAAATGAAGGCAAAAGGAATAAAGATAGTTATGAGACGCTCTAAACATGTCTCGGCATTTTTCAGCTTGTCAGCTTTCAAATTACTCCAAAATAATATGCTGGAGACCAATAATTGCTCAGTGGATTGATTATGGGAATAGTGATCATAGTACAGGAAAAGGGAATTTCCAGTCACTTATTCATTTGATTTTTAAGGATGAAAAAAACACCTATCGACTTAATATCTCAGTGTTTGAAGCTGATCTTTACAGCAGGTGTCTTTACTCAATGGCTCCTAGAATTATTCTCCTAATCAAGAATAAACAAGAAAACTTGGCAGACAAACATTTGAGAGAGAGACTTTCATTCAAAGACCTAAAAGACTTGATGCTAATCACTTTTGGAGGCAGGATGAGGGACAAGATAGACGGCTGCTAGGATTCAGTATGAGGATTCCTGTAGAACTTGAACTAATCGTCACAATAAGCAAGGAGGCAGCGTCGTGCCCACTGAAACTCTCCGCATACATGCATATCAAGTGAAAAATAAATACGGAGACCGATTCCATTTTGATTATTCTCTCTGGGTCCGATCCAAAGTGTAGTCGAGTCAATGGCTTCAATGGATTTTCAATCAGGCTCTGGGGTCTGATTTTATGTTCAGCGACCCTGCTGCTTAGGTTATAAATGATGAGGCTCCAGCCGTTTCGAAGGAACTTACACTGCTAACTCCCTTTCAATAAAAAAAATTATCAGCTTGTCTCATAAGTTTTTTCTAAAGCATTTCCATCAGCAGCGTCCAAAATAATATCAAGAGCAATGCAGATGCTGCAGAAGGCATCCTTTGAATATTCAGTTGAACTTTGGGCTGCTTCTGTCAGTTTTACCCTGGTGAATTTGACTGGCATAGTTAGGCTGATAGCAGTATTTCTGCCCTCGTGCAGGGGGTTGGAGCAGACGATCCTCTGGGTCTGTGATCCTATGGATTGTCTTGCCTTCGCTAGACTTCTCTCCCAATGTACAACAGCATACATGAAATGCAGATGAAGTCCTAAACCTGTGTTTTGAGGACTTCCATAAGCACATACTTAAAATCCTTATTCAACAAAGCATTTAAGCACTTGCTTAACTTTAATGCACCTGGGTTTAAGCCCTGCCCCTTGCCTGGGTGAGACTTGGGTGGGTTGAATGATCTGATGTCTTAAGGCTTGAATCAAAACTCGACAAAACAGAGAGAAGTCTTTCCACTAACTTGAGAGAGCTTTGAATCAGGCCCAGACTATGAGACAGTGGCAAACTACTTCGTCCTGCAGTATGATATGCTGTATTTAACGCTTCATTTTAAGCTGCTCTGAGCTCAAATGAATATAAATACCCAATGGTCATTCTCTTTATTAAACAGGATCTACACAAAGGACTAATAATCGGGTTGTCTCGTTGTCCAGTCTAATTATGGTATATGGCGTGAGGAATCCCTGGTGCCTCCTAACTTAGGCTGAAAACAATTAGTCTGCAGATTTCTTTTGTGCTTTTATTATTATCATCATTGCAATTAATAATCTTCCCGTCGCTACACTCTACAGATGCGGGTGTTACCAAAACAGCAAAATAAAAAGAAACCGTGCATTTTATCTCTTTCACGCGATTCTGCTGTTGCTCCTTGGGCAGGATTTGTTTTGTGTATCTGGGCAACAAGCTCAAAGACTATAACACGGAAGGATATTAGAAAGAAATGCTCAAAAATGTTTTTGGTAATGGAGGATGCTGTCAACATTTCTCAAGAACAGGCCATGTAGGAACCTTGAAGAGGGGCCCTAGGGAGTGATTTATAGTACAGACTGATACAGTAAACGCAATTTGTTTTAATTAAGGCGATGGGTTATTGCATAATTCACATTGTGCCAGCTAAAATGACCGCACCAGGCAGTTTTGGAGAATTACAAGTCGTTCTCATAAATTCCATTAACTGTAATGCAGCAAATGTTGCAGGAAAGAGAGAGAAAGAAAGGGAGAGCTCCATCAAGAACATAAATGCAGCATTCCTCCGTTTTACAAGTTTACATTAAACCTATCTTTGCCAGGCTTGCCTTCAGCTCTCAGCTGCAATTATCCTTAACTAGATTCTCTCACTCTCCTTCCCCAATCTTCTTCTCAAACTAGTAAATGCGTTTAGTGTTCAAGAGACCAAGCCAGATCCATCATGGCAATGCACTGCTTACTGCAAAGAGTAAGTGGAAAAAGCGCAACACAACACAACAAGCTAGATTTCCACAGGCTCCTACACAAAAGCCTGAAAAGGCAGGCGGGAAAATCACACCAGGCTCTGCCTGCCCAAATGGAGACAGGCGTGTGTTTGAGGATGGGCAGATTAAGTTTGCTTGGGTAACTTCACTTTGGCAATGACTGACTCTTCAGTATCGCCACTGCAAAAGTTTAATGTAAGACTGCTGTTTGCTTTTAATAAAATAGTGGGATGACTAGGCAGGCTCTTGGGATCTTTCAGACAGAAGGTGCTATTTCACTTTAAGTAGCTGTTATTTAGAAACAGAGATGCTCCAGTCCCAGACAACTGGAGGGATGAAATCAAATGCTTTAAAACCCAACCGCATAAGTGAAATTACAGAGAAGAACCAAGATATCTGGTCAAACCAGTATTTCGGGTCGACTCAGGAGTAGAATTAGCAATGCTACATATTCATCAGCTGCATGAGTAGTGACCTAGGACATGGCTAATGTTTGACTCCGAAATTAAACCAACTAGCAGATAAGTGGGGAGGGATATTGCTATTTGCAAGGCTAAGGACTGGCTGCTGTGCTTTACCCTTGGTTTTCCTAATTTCCACCTATTCACATTCTCACTGACCTCCTGTCACACTTTTAGCTTCTTTCATTCCTTGGAGACCTCAGGACAGCAGAGACTCTCTGTGCTTGAAGAAAGGGGCTTGTGGTCAAAAGCTTGCAAAGAACTTTTTCCCAACTACTCTGTTAGTCTAATAAAAGATATCACATCTACCCAAAGAAGCTTGCCTGAGCATGGGATGTCATGTACGTCCTATGTGCTACAAACCCGCCCCGATATCCAATGAAATCAATATTCATTTGGCTGGATCAATATCTGGAAGTACTCATCATTCCTACTATAGCAGGTCTAAGGTAGTCCTCTTTCTATTCGCTCTCCATGGGCTTTTGTACACACCACGGCATTTAATCCTAATTAATTTAAAGAGGATTACAACATGTAAACTTGTTTCTTTTTTCGTTTCACATATAGGCTCGGTTGTGGTGTGGTGAACTGTCTGGGGCAGGAAGATAAGTGGGTAGAAGATGGTGTTGATAAACTCCATTATGAACAACTTCAAGTTTTATAGAGAGTAAGTAGAGATGAATTTCACCAAGCTTATCCAGTTCCCTCTCAGAAGAAAAACCCAATGAAACCAGTGGGAGATTTGCTCAAGTTATGGAGGAACTGCAGAAATTGGCCCAAACATGCCTGGAGATGGGGGAGGTAGTATGTGAGAAAGCAACTCTGACGGACACTAAATAAGTCTGAGTGAGCCTAGACGGGCATAATGCTGGTGTCAAATGCTGAAAGGGTGAAAGAATATATGCGTTGTGACAATTTTGAAACTTCCCCAGACTTGCTTAAACTTAGAGGCAAAAGACCCAATTTAGAGTGGAGTCAAAACTGGTATAAGCTTATACAAGATCTGTGGGGACATCAGCTTAGCAGAACATGGCTATCTTGGTGGCAGGACTGACTCTTATTTTAATCATGCATTGCATGGTCCAAAGATGAAAAATAACCCACCTGCATATTTAAGATCCAGGAGACCTACTTTCAGCTCCCAGCTCTTTAGCTGAACTCCCACTGGGACTCTAGACAAGTTGTTTCCCTTCCCTCTGTACCTGTGATAACCACTGCCTGTCTTGTCCCTGTATATTGAAGCTCTTGAAGACTTGAACTTTCTCCCAGTATTTGTATTCACAATGCCTAGCACAGCAGGGCTCTGATCTTGGTTGAGGCTTTAGATGCCATGCGTACACAAATTAATGCAAAATAATGATGATTTGGTGTCTGTACTATTTCCTCTCCTTTCTAGCCTGGCCTGTTTTTGTAGCATTATCTGTTTTCTCCTTGCCGTGGCTCTTCTGTTTGGAACATCATAAATATAGCAGCAAGCTGGAGCTGCTTTTGAGCAAAGTTCCCTCACTGCATTATACATGAGTTTGGAAACAAGAGGAGTTTGTTCTGAATTTCATTTAGCCTTGTGAACTTTTGCAGGTGAATTTCAGGCCTATTTGGCTGGATAAAGCTGAAGTTTGAATTATTGAAACAACAGGGGGATGCTTTGGATATCTACAGCCAGAATGGCTGGGAGAGACAGCATTTTATTTTTGGCCTTATTAAAACTTCTCTATAGAGAGGAAGCTGATCTTTTCAGTTGCTCTTAATCTCTGGAGAAATCCCCCACTGATCCCTAAAATGCCGAACTTGCAAACCTGGAGCAGTTTTTAACTTGAAGCATCTCAACGTTTCCATGTCTCCTAAGTGCAGCACAGTCCATACATCACCCTACATGGGAAGGGCACAGAACCCTGTTATGTTAAGACAATACCTTTACCATGTACATGGACACATACACCCGTGTTGGCTTGTCTTACTTGACCCCCCGTGATAATGAGACAGCAAGGACCAGCTAGCTAGGGGCTGCCTGCTGTCTGGTCAAGGTCTGGTTCAAAAACTGCTTTGCACTTAGCTGACTAAGAGAAGTGGTAACCTGGACTTTGCACCTTTGCTGATGGGGATGCTCCAGGTTGAGGCCGGGAAGATGCAATTCAAGCAGTTTTGCTTTTGAGCAATCTCCAGACATCCCAATAAACCTGATGCACATCAGATGATGATGAAAAGGTCTCCTCGCGTGGGTCAGCTGAGGACATGCATCAGCAAAGATACTGCTGAGATTCCAGCTCTGAACCTTTAGAAGCTAAAGGGCAAATGCTTCCCCACTAGCATCTCGATGGGAGCTGCAGGGACTTGCGGCTATGCTCAGACCCTGCTTTCTCCAACTCTTTCCCTTCCTAGCTGGTGAAGAAGTCCCTTTGCATCTCTCCTACCTGCTCCCAGCTACCCCTTTGTGTGATTAAGCTAAGGTGCATTTCTCGAGAGGGCACAACCTCTCTATCTAGCCATGGGTCCTTCTCCCATACTGGCTTTTAGCATGGGGAACCTCTCTGCTCCTTCAACCCCAACACCGTATACCAAAATATCTCAGGGATTCCTTTCTCTGCCAATTCCTGAGACAAGGGAGAGGCTGCTCTTTGCAGCACCAGACAAGGAGCACTTTTTGGATAGAGAATTGGGATTTCATAGGTGGGGAAACACCAGGGTAGGGTGAGACTGGCTCCACTTTGAATGCTCAGCCTGACCTACTGTCTTCTTAACTACCATATAACGTCTCTTGTCCACTGGCCAGTCCTAATGCTTCAAGATATTTGAGGTTGAGCTAATACTCTAAACAACAGTGTAACATGAATGGAGAGACTGTCTAGAGACAGAAATTTCAGTACAAACCAGCCTGAGGCTGCTTGTCTAGCAAACTGGGTGCTTTTAAATGCTCGTGGGAACCTAGTCAAAGCTGGGGTCAGTAAGGGGTGTTGGTTGTAGCTGCATTGGTTGACATAGGCAGACAAGTTAAATGTGATATCTTTTATTAGACCAAATAAGTAGTTGGAAAAATTGCTCTTTGCAAGCTTTCAAGTACAAAAACCCTTCTTCGGGCACAGAGAAAGTTTGTTGTTGCTTTGTGTTTTCTCCTGGGTAGAAAGGATGCCAGCATGTAAAATGAAAGTCTGTGAAAATGCAAATGCATGGCAGGACAATAGGTGAGAGAAAGGTAGGATGTGGGAGGGAACAAGGGGGAAGAATGTAGCTGGTAAAATGCAAACAGGTTACCTGGGGCTATTGGACGGCAGGCAGGTTACAGTGTGCCATGACGCCAATGTCTATATTGAGTCCATGATTTTTTGTATCTAGGAGGTTGATGAAGTGAAGTTCGTAGGCTCATCTATGAAAGGTGTTTTGTAAGTTCCCGTTGAGTATTAAAACTGAGAGATAGGAGCGGGAGTGATTGTCTTGTGAGAAGCATGCACCCACAGGAAATTAGATATTTTTGTCTTTGATGGATTTTTGGTGTGCATTCATCCTGGTGCGCAGTTCTTTGGTTTCTCCTATATATTTTCCATGGTTTGAGGATTTTCCGTATAAGTTCCAGGGAGGGATGAAAGATTATAACTGGGGTCAGTAAGGAATAATTTTACACTGCATGGGCACGAATGAGCAGGGGCTTGGTAGGCTCTTTTCAGAGGGAAGGAGATAAAACTGATGTCTCCGGAGGCTAGAGGGTTGGATTATTATTTTTTCTTGTTTAAAAAAAGAGATCTCTCTTTCTGAGTTCTCTGCAAGGAGGCAACCCCTGCAGATCTCCCCACCAATCTCTGAAACTCCAGGTCAGGGGTGGCCGACCTGCAGCATGTATGCCACAAGTGTATGTGTGGCACGTGGCAAATCAGGGAGGGGACAGGCTGCACAGTGGCAGATAGGACAGGGAGAGAAAGAAGAGCATTAGGTTGGGGAGGGAGCACACGGCAGAGGGCAGAAAGCAGGGTAGCAGACTGGGCAGGGAAGGGGGTCGGGGTGACACTTGGGGAGGATTTGTGGTATGCCTGCAAAGAAGGGCACTGCTCTAGGTCATGGCAACATTTGGTCCTGTTGAGAAGGGAGAGATGCAGCACATTCAGAGTGACCTGGACAAATTGGGGGATCAGGCCAAAAGGAATCTCATAAGGTCCAACAAGCGCAAAGTCCTGCACTTAGGACCAAGCAATCCCATGCACCGGGACAGGCTGGGGGTGATGGGCTGGGCAGCAGCTCTGCAGAAAAGGACCTGGGGGTGACACTGGACAAGAAGCTGGATAAGAGCCAGCAGTGTGCCCTTGGTGCCAAGAAGGCTACCGGCATCCTGGGCTGCATCGGTAGGAGCATTGCTAGCAGGCCAAGGGATGCGATTCTTCCCCTCCACTCTGCACAGGGGAGGCCACATCTGGAGTCCTGTGTCCAGTTGTGGGTCCCCCACTACAGAAAGGATGTGGACACATTGGAGAAAGTCAGTGGAGGGCGACAACAATGGTTCAGGAGTTGGTGGACAGGACTTGTGAGGAGAGACTGGGGGAACTGGGCTTATTGAGTCAGGAGAAAAAAAGACTGAGCGGGGATTGAATAGCAGCCTTTAACTATCTGAAAGGAGATTCAAAAAAGGATGGAGCTGGACTGTTCTTAGTGGGGGCAGATGACAGATTAAGGAGAAATGGGCTCGAGTTGCAGCAAGGGAAGTTGAGGTTAGATAATTTTCTCACTAAGAGGGTAGTAAAGCACTGGAACAGGTTACCCAGAGGTGGTGCAGTCTCCATCCTTGGAGGTGTGTAAGACCCAGGTAGACCAAGCCTTGGCTGGGATGATGTAGTTGGGGCTGGTCTTGCTCTGAGCAGGGGTTGGACTAGATGTGATCTCCTGAGGTCCCTTCAACCCTCATTTTCTAGGATTCTGTGATTTAAGAGTCGCTCACCACTATTTTAAGGTATTCTCTCTCTGAATTCAAAGTATTCCCTCCTTGAAAGCAACTGTCCACATCTCCTCCCTGGACATGCCAGCACCCCCTTGGCCTGGAAATGCTCTGGACTCATGTGGAAGACTGTTGGGAAGAGCTTTTTTCCAAGCCGAATGAAAATTTATTCTTTGTGTTATAGTAGCACTCAAAGGCCCAACGGAGAGCAGGGCCCCATCACAGCGGAAGCTACTCAGAGGCATCCCAAGAGACAGCCCTTTGCCCCGGCTGAGTTACAGTCTAAAGGGACAATAGGAAAATGTGGTGGGGGAGATTCAGTGTCATTATTCCCATCTTACAGGTGGGAAAATAAACGAAGAGACGAAATGGCTCGTCCAAATCCCTACAGTGTGAACCAGGAACTAAACACGCATCTCCTGACTCTGTGTCTAGAGACTCAACTCAACACATGGTATTTAGTCCTTCCTCCCTTAGCCTCTTGGCTTGGCACGTTCACAAGGTTGCTGGTTAGGAGGAGCTGCTTTAGTGCCCTGTCTTTGTGCACTGCTTCCTGAGTGCCTGGTGACTGCCCAGGCCGCTTGCCATGTGAGTATGCAATGCCCATCTGAATGCAACCCAGCCACTGTGGGCAATGGAGACAGCAGTGGGTGAAGGGCAGGCAGGCAGAGAGATGATGAGTTAGCATCCTCCCGGGGGACCGAGAAGAAAACTTCCAGTGGTTTGAAAGAAATTCTCTGCCCATTGTAAGTGATTCTTGTATCGGCACAGAAAGTGGGCCAGGCTGAAACACTGCCGGAGGGGATGGGAATAGGTAGGGGGAAGGCCATCAGCAACAGCACCAGAATGAGTTTTGCAGAGACAAAAGACATCGTGGAGTCCAGCCATCTGAAGGCATCAGGCGTGTCTTACCTGCACTTTAACGCTAGCTGTTCAGAAGATGAGGAGCGTGAGATTAACTGTCTTTGTTTTCAGATCTTAGCCGCCTCAATTCTCTGGCCCTGAGTTATTCTTTATCTCAATTGCCAGCTTTGCATGTCATTCAGTTCAACTTAATCGCAAGGATCCACAAATCAAGCGATTTCAGGCTGGGGGCTCTGCTTGACAAAGCCTTCGCACATCAGCAAATAGGATTTTCTTGCACTTCCTCATGGACTTAACAAAGACATTTGCTCTCAGTTTACGGCATTTACATAGTGCAACGTGGGCATTTCACAGGGCTGGTCATACAAGCATCCCTTTTTCATGTAAGAGGCCTGACATGGCCCACAGGGAGGCATGTGGATTAATCCAGTAAGTGGAAGCAACACCCAGGCTCAACCCCGAGGGCACATCTCTACCCCCTCCAGCCATGCTAGGAAAACTTGGCCATGCAAACAAACCCTGTGCACTTGGCCTCACTCTCAGATGTGCCAAACTATGGTGTGACACCACCTTAATGGTGACCAAATTATGCGGGGGGAGGTGTTTAGCACTGAATGCAATTTTTTGGCATTGAATGCATATGGGGGAGTGCCAGTGGGAGTGGGAGCCAGTGGGAAAACGTGTTCTCGGACGTGCTTCCTAACATGGACAGAAATGGTGCAGATACTAGATGAGGGGCCAAGGGTATATTAAATGGACACTCTGAGTCAGATCTGCTGCTGCAAACAGGTAGTCAGTGGATGTAGGCTGATTTATGCCAGCTGAGCATCAAATACAATTCTTAAATGTAGAAAGACTCTGCCCAAACGTTCATCCAACCCTCTCAGCTCTCTGCCTTGTCTCAGATGAACTCCAAATCAGCACACCAAAGTACTGACTCCTGGACCACAACATTAAAGTCTGGATGGAGAGCCTGGGGTTGGCTTGGTTCTGGGCTTTTCTTCAGCCCATTTTGAAGGAACGGACTTTTTCTGAACTTGAGATCTGAAAATGCATTTGGCGTCAGAACATTTTTTTTTTCACAATCCAGCGTCTGGAGATGGGGTGTACACGCGTTTGCGGGAAATCTAAATTTCCTGAAAAAGCCAAGTTTGGGATGAACTGAAACAGTTCCCAAGTGTGGGTGAAATACAATCCATAGCGTCAGTTAAAACTGGAGGAGTGCACCTGTTTCAGGTTGACACAAAGTAAAGCATTTTTTAATTTGTTTCTCTGAAATCGTATCTTGGTTCCAAAATGAACCTATTTTTAAAAAGTAAAGGACAGGCTAAATTACACCCTTCCAAAAAAAAGGTTAATTTTATGGCAGACAAAACACTGGGGGATGACCCCAAATATAGACTTTGTAGCTTTAGTTTGGATCTGTTTTGAGCCCCAGTTCTCCGGTAAATTGATCGGTGCCCTATCAGAGTAGATAAGCAGCCAGATGGAAACTGCACAGGTTTGCTTTGCATTTGAATCGCAAATCCCAGCAGAAGTTTGGTCTTTCTAGTGAACTATTATTTTGTCTCTAGTAGAGATCACTACCGCAGACAGAAGTGTAAAATCCCTCAAAATGCACACTCAATATTCAGTGTTGTATCTCCAGCAGTACATGATAACTCTCGGCGAGTCCTGGCTTTTGAATGCCCTGCACTATAATGCAACAGTACACCAAAGGAAAATACCTTTATGCAGCTGCTGTCATCCCCAAAATCACTTTCCTCACCACTCACCCTCCTGTTCAGCTGCCTGTCAGGATCCATTGCTTATCACTAACATTTGGCCACTTTTGGGGTGCATCGGGGCAGCTATGTAACACCTCACGCTAATGATGCAGAAGACTTTAGGATCCAGGCTTTTGTATCCAGTTGCCATGGTCATGAGATACAAACATGAAGTAGAGGCAGGAAGATTGGACTCCTCAAATTAGAATTTGGGAGTAAACGACCTTATTCTTCCCCAAATTTCTCTGATATCCGTAATGACCACACATTTCTACTCCTATGCCACTGGCCCTGCTCACATGTCGGGGACTCAGCTGCTCTACTCCAGCTCTGAAACCTGCCTTCTACCAAGCTGAAAGCTTCATTTACTGAATCGTCTGAATTAAAGAGACAAAGGACAGCCTGCTATTGCTTCCTGCCATCTTGGAGGAAGATGGCATTTTATTTAAATAGGCTGGTTTGTCTCTTTTGGGTGATGTGTGTAAACAGCTCATCAGAACCAGCACAACACTGTGGAAGTGAATGAACGGCTAATTTAGAAACCCTCTATCATTACTTGAAAGTCCGGCATTGCTGAGCAGCACGTTTCAGGCCTGCCCCAACAGATTTGCAAAGCAGACAGGAAACTGAAGAGGAAACACAGCAGGGAAACGTCTTCACATGGCTCCCTGGAAATAGAAATGCCTTATTTCATCCATACGATCTAAAAACCGCCACTCAGACCGTCTGGGGGCAATGCAGAAACTGGGGATTCTCAACCCTGGTGCCATGGGATCCTTTTAAGGGTGCAACAGGATGCCACACAAGACTAGCACTGGTAGATGTGCAGACACCTACACACGGTTCACAAGATAGACCCAAAGATTTCAAATAGGCATCCAAAGTGTTAAAAGCATTCGGACCTGCTGTGGTCTCCCTGAGTTTTTTTGCAACAGAAGAATTGCTCTGTTATTTTTCCATAGTTAAGAATGTGTGGAAGGTAAGAGCTGGCATTTTGGAGGGATGCCTTGAGTCGAGAGACCCCATGTGACGGCATTGCAAGACCATGGGTGCACACAAACAGGTCAGAACCCGGCATGATGTGTTTCTCTTGAAGTGAGCTGTTGCTAATAAAAGCTTATGCAGCTCTGATTCAGTTAGTCTATGTGATGCACAACTACCAGGCCATCCTCCAACAAAAACATCTCTGCACCTATTTTGTATTGATAATGAACCTCAGGGGAAACTCCAGTGTATGTCCCCACCTTTAACTCACATCCCCCTGCTCCCAGTCTGGAGCTGTTATCTGGACACTAGGAAAAATGTATCTCCCTTAGCAATGATCAGTGTCAAAACATGATAAGTGTTTAGGAATCAGGACTCATGGTAGAGGTGATATCTTTTATTAGATCAACTGGATATTTGCAAAAAAACAATTGCAAAAATCTGAAAAAATGAACTGAAAAAAATGTACTGTTTCAAACAGGAGGTTTTACCACACCTTCAACTCTCCTATGAAATATGAACTTCATTTCTACCCAGGAGAACTTTTACAGTCTTTTCTCCCATGCCTGACGAGGGCTGTTTGTGCCCAAAAACTTGCAATAAGAAAGATTTTTTTTTGCAAAAATCTAGTTGGTCTAGTAAAAGATATCACGTCCACCATGTGTCCCAATTCCTTTTGTCTCTAGACCAATATGGCTACAACCTGGATACCTGATAAGCATTTAAGACTTTCTAGTTTGGTTCTTGGGGCAATTTCAGACCTATGCACTGCCCATCTGTTTCCAATACACACATCACACAACTCCACATCCGTTCTGACAGCATTTATAAATTGTGTCTTTCCCCTGAAGTCGGCAAGGAGAAAAACAATTGCACATAATAGAAAATGCCCTCACATATGCATGCATTCACATGTACAGTCACATATACATACACAGCTCTCTGTATTTATGCATGTAGACATCTGCATACTCTAACATGAGCTATACACTATGTTGCTTATGCAGAAGCTGGTGGAAATCAATGGTTTTGAAGGGATTTCTTTTTCCCCCAATGAGAAGTAGGCCTCGTCTTTGAGAAAAGTTGCTTTCCTTTTACAAATAAGGCTCATTCGTTTAGGTTGTTTTTTGAGGTGTCAGCCATAAAAATGAGGAGAGACGTCAATTGGGGCCCCAAGGGACTGAAGAGACAGAGAGCCTGAAAAATGTTTCCAACTCAGGCGGCTTGTTTAAGCACTGAGCTTTTTGCAGGCAGCTGGATCTTTGGAGAGAAAGATGAATTTCTATCCATTTAAACATGAATAAGGTGAGATGGAGGGAGGGAAAAAAATCCATGAAAGTGAAGAGCATTTTTTTTCCCTCCCCCCCATAGTGATGGATGGTTTTGGCTTGAAGTCCTGAGCTTCCCAATGAAGAAAATATCTACAGTGATTTTGATGAATAAACACTGAGACCTTGCAGTGGGCAGTCTGGAGCTTGAAAGAAAGAGGCTTGCGCTTCCCAGTGAGTTTTGGCAGAGGTCATGGAAGAACATGAGAGGAGACGGCCCCCTCCCCTCTCCCTGCAGGAAAGACAGGGAGTGGGAGAAATCTTCCCCTGCTGTCAAATAACCAGGCTTCAGATGACGGCAGCACTTGAACCTGGGGCCTGGAGTACTAAAAGGACAAGCCTCGGAAGCAAAACCTCTGTGGAGCAGCAGTAATACCCCTCATCCAAGCCTGGGTTTAGACTGCAAGGCAGCAGGAGTGAGGCTTCAGGATGATCTTGGTATACTGTTGCCCCTTTGTGTGGCCAATGGCTAAGGAAACTGCATAGAGGGATATCTACCCACTTGCCCGTGATGTCCTTGTTCTACCGCTCAGGCCCTGTAATAAGATAATAAAAGCACTCTATTATTTGTCCCTAGTACAGACAACAAGTAAAAACTAAGCACTAATGAGGTTGACCACTACTGGTATACACTAAAGAGTCATTTCAGCAACCCATAAAATGAAGCCATTTCTTGGGGTGGAACAAGAGCAACAGCATTGGCAATGAACAGCATCACTCTAGCATCATTGAGGACAGACTGCTGTGTACTCTAGGAACTAAAGCTAGAGAAACACAACAGCTTGTATTGGATTAGGACCTAGACAGAGAGATGAGGAAAGCACAGTGATATTTGTAAGGCTCACACAGAAGGTACAGACAGAAGTGATAAGTTTCACTCGATCTGACCCCTGAAAGTGCTCTACAGCCATGACCAAACAGAAGTGCATGAGTGCAGAGCACTTTAAAAGGGCCCAATCCTATGAAAGTCTGAGCCTTTATTGCATGAGGATTCAGATAAAGATGCTCCAAAAGGGAGCGTCTTCAGTAACTTGTGTCTGTGTCGCCTCCCAGCCCTGACGCTGTTCTTAGAATGGGAGGGGGGGAAAGGGAGCACAGAGAGTTTGGTCTGGGTTTTTTCCAGTCAGTGCTGAAGGGTGGGGGAGATAGATTGGAGACTCCCCCACCTCAGGGTGCACCCTCCAGCGCTGGCTGGCAAAACCCCAGAATAAGTTCCCTCCTCTCCCTTCCCCATCCTCCCATGCTGAAAACAGTGCCAGGGCTGGGAGTGTGGGTTGCATTCCTAGGAGAGACTGGATTCCCCAACCCCTTACAGAAGGTTACAGAAGCAAATTTCTTTTGGGTCTGGGGAACTGCTGTAAATTATGGCGCTTCCTGCAAAGCACTACGAGTTACAATGGGGAGTTGCTTTTCCGTGTGCACCTTAATGAAGACTTCATCTGCAAGATGGCAGCTCCAGCAGCATAGCATCAGAGCACTGGTGAGCCTCACACAAAGTGAGCAGCTGATCAACAACACCGCTTTCTTCAGCAATGTGATGTTTTCCCAGCTGAAGATCTCCCATTTCCGCCATGGCCTGACTTGACATTGCTTAGCAATGAGATCAGAGCAGATCTGAGCTTGTCAAATTCTGCCTTGGAGAAGCCAGAATGTGGTACTTCCAGGTACTTCGCAGGCCTAAAATTAGATAGGAGGGTTGTTTCATTCCCAGACTGAACTTCATAAAAAAATATACCCAGTAACCTTCAGTTTATTCAACATCTGCCTATGTCACCTGTCATCCTGGCCCCACTAGCCTGCTTATACTGAGACAGTTTCATGTCTCAGCACAACAGGGTATGCTTCAGCCATACAAGATACACACTGAGCAAACCAGGCAATTGTCATGTTGTCCAATTTCCTGGCAAAGGAGGACTCCTAAATATTAATATGTGTAAGTTTCATAGATTTCATAGACATTAGGGCTGGAAGGGACCTCGGGAGATCATCGAGTCCAGCCCCCCGCCCAAAGGGCAGGAAGTCAGCTGGGGTCACAGGATCCCAGCAAGATAAGCATCCAATTTACTCTTGAAGGTGTTCAATGTAGGTGCTTGAACCACCTCCGCTGGCAGACTGCTCCAGACCTTGGGGGCTCGGACAGGAAAGAAATTCTTCCTTATGTCCAGCCTGAAACGGTCTTGCAGGAGTTTGTGACCGTTCGACCTTGTCATCCCATGGGGCGCTCTGGTGAACAGACGTTCCCCCAGATCCTGGTGGTCACCCCGATAAACTTACAGGTGGCCATCAGATCACCCCTGAGCCTGCGCTTTTCCAGGCTAAAGAGTCCCATGGCTCTCAGCCTGTCATCGTAAGATCTGTTTTCCTGACCTCTGATCATGCACGTGGCTCTCCTCTGGACTCTCTCAAGCTTCTCCACATCCTTTTTGAATTGTGGAGCCCAAAACTGGACGCAGTACTCCAGCTGCGGCCTCACTAAAGTTCATAAAGAATCTTGCCATAGTTTTTCCATTTATACCAAGCTTTTGGGTGCTTATCATGTAATGGCTTGATCATGTCCAGTGGACACGTGGAGCTTTGTGCATGTTTAGCAACACCACAGTAAAATATACTGAGCCCAATGGAAAATGCAAGGTTGTTACAATCCTTCCTTAATGAGAGTGCAGTCAATCGATGACACTTTCCTTGTAGCCTACCATAGGAGCATGCAGCCAGGCTCATTATTTAGCTGGAATTACACTCGCCTTGATAGCACAAAGTTGTACCTGTTTGTGTGTTAAGTCCCTATGTTGCCTTCTAGAACATGTCCAGCTTAGATGTAGCTTTGAATCCACAGCTGAATTTCATATCTGGTTCCTCTGTCTATACTGGCCTGCAGCAAAATCCTAGATTCAAATCCCTTCCCCTCTCCCATGGCCAAAGAGTGGTCTCTGCTTTCTAACTCTACAGGACAGGCTGCGTCTCATTCAGTGAAGATATGCAGACGAATTTGAACTCCCATACAAAGCTGGGATCAGCTTGAATTTTGCTCATCACAACTTATGACCAGAGATTTTCAGAGATCCTGTGAGCTTATTAAAGCTGTGAGATGAAAGGATGGTGGAGGGGGTGGGGGGGGGATGATCAGCAAGATAGATCTATGTATTTTTCCCCCTTCCACAGTGAACAGTGGCAGAAGCAGCAGAAGGCAAAGATGCAGATGTCTTTGTCATTGCTTCCCAGTATATCAGCCCAGTGACAGGGAGGCTCTTGGGTTTGTAGTGATTTGCAACTCCAAGCAGATCGGGGTGACATTTGAATGCAGTGGAACAGCAGGAAAGGTCTGTAGCCATACTGGCTCTTGAGAAAACATGGGCAGGACAAAAAAATGTGACATTCCTTGGGGCCAATGGATGAACACAGCGAGGGTCCAGCGAAAGCTCCTGGGCAACACCTGGTGAAGGTACAAACCATTGTTTAATGTAACCTCCCACTCCTCATTGTGATGGGTGAGCACAGAAAATAGGGGAACCAAAAAAGCAATGTAATTTCATTTGGCCCCTCCAGCTCCCCATACATCTCTACCACCTCTCCCCACCCCGTTCTGTGTGGATGTGTAGCTGTATGCGCGCTGTATGGCGAAGAAGCCTCTGAACTGATGCAAGCCCATGGAGAAACAGAGACATGTCAATTAAGCAGCTACCCCAGGAGGCTCAGGGGAATTCAGTGTGCAGGGAAATATCTCTCTTGTATTCCCTTCCTCTTCCTGAGGAGCTGATTTGAACAGAGGAGTCAAGCTGTTGACTTCATTGCTGCTTTCTGATGGGGCAGCTCATCGTGCTATTGTTTAAAGAGGGGTTTTTATTTGGGGGTGGAAAAATGACCACCACAAGGAAGCAGAATACAAGGCCCATGTCCTTCTTTTCTTGTAGCCACCAGTGTTTTAAAATGCCATTATACATCAACCAAAGTTGCTTCAGCATTGTACTTGTTTCCCTACTGTCTCCTGGTGTGATGCACGTTATACAAAGACACAAGAACTGGGCAGGGGCAGAGCATAAAAGCCCTAGGGTCTTGAGCTGGTAAAAAGGAATGGGTCGGTACATATCTCTACCTATTCATCTATATCTCTATATGGATCTATATGCCAAAACCAATCCCTCCATCTATATTTAGACATATAGATACACGCACACACACTCACACACACACCATATTTACTCAAATACAAGATGAAGTATTTTTCCCCAGCTCCTCATCTTACAATTGCATACAAGGAAACCTCATTAACTACATTGTCTAACATTAAACTACTGCTGCAAGCAGCATGTACTCAACAATGAAAACCAAATGTGAAGTTGATTAAATGCAGCCAATGCTGAGCATGACTGTAAAACACTTGGCCTATACTGGGCAAACATGCTGATGGGGACCACTTAACAGGGACCCTTTTTTTGTGTGGCCCTTAAAAAAAACCCAGGAAGCTGATTCCCCAGGAAGGTATGAGCACCAGGCCTTGAGGTACTGCAGTACTAAGCCAATACTTGGAGAGGCTGGAGCAAGCTCTAACACCTTCCCCGGTGCCAAAAATATGATAAGGACCTACCACAAGGGTAGGTTAGCACATCCTACCTGAATAAGATATATGGTAGCGTCCTTTGCACTCAGTCCCCCTCAGCACTGACTCTTTCCCAAGTCATGGTGAACCACTGCATTGCCTACATTTTTACTTCCTCTTCACTCCCAGAGCTGAGTCTTTCTTTCCCCTTTCTAATTATTCCTCTTTCTTCACCAGCTTTAAATGCCTGGCAAACATATCCAAATGGGACTCCAAGAACTTCACACACAGTCCCTCTGTCACCCCTTTCCTCAGCCTGTCACATATGATCAGTGCAGACCTGCCCTCCATGAGGTGAAGCTGGACCAGATATAGATATAGATATGGTGAAAATCTCCTTGAAAAATGGCCTTCATTTGAATTGAAATTCAACATTTTGTTGAGACCCCCCCCCCCCAATCAGCATTTCAAAAATGTTCTGTCTGTTCTACTCCATGTAAAGGAGTGAGTGTATGGGGAAAGCAGCTGAGTACTTGGATGACTCAAGGCTGTTTGGCTGGTCTGCAAGGTTAGGAGATTGTTGGCCAAGATAACGTAACCTAAAAGAATGTCCCTGGCCTGCTTGGAAAGACTTCCCTGTGTCATTATTCCCCTTTTTCTGTCCAAGGAATTAATCTCATGTCCAGTGGGGTATCTCCATTGGCTTATGTGGGCATGGAATCAGACTCCTGACCTGATTTGCAGATTTGCTGTGCTCAATTAAGCAGCTGATGCATTTCAACCCAGAAGAAGCTGCCTCTTGAGTGCTGGATGAAGCTGAAGCCTGTAAATGTTTTTGGGCACATTCTGAAGTCATACCTCCAGGAAAAATCCCATTGTAATCCATCCAAATGTTGTCTGAAGAAGACTTGATCTTCTTTTTTCTTTGTACAGGTGTGGGCTTAAGAACCAGTCTGTCCTTTGGCAAGTGGGTTGGGGAACGTTGGAATGAAAAGTGCTATTTAAATGTCGGCTATTATTAATATCATTAGGAAATGCTATGACAAAAACCTGCCCCCACACACAAAAAATGCCAATGCTATCATTAACAGGAGTTCATTTTAGCTTAACAGAATTTGGCACTCGCAAAACTTCAGGTTGTGGTGCTCTCATTGTATTCTCGCTAAGCCTTTTCCCGTTGTTTTTTTTCTAATACTGCTAAAAATATGAAGCTTATTAGCAACATCATTTAAAGCCTCTATTTGAGAACATAACACTAAAGAGGGAAGGGAACCAAACTAGAGCAAAAAACCCCAGCGCAGAAAGGATTTTGTCTCTTGATCCCTGCTTGAAAAAATAAAATGCCTAAACATGGCAGAGACTAAAGCAAAGGGCAAAGGGGGTTGGGAGGTGATACTCTGTCAAAAGTTACAGGCCTCTTTCTTTGCAAGCTAATCCTGAGCAGCGAGCTCCTTTCTGAAACCACATCAGCTTCTTCGTACTATGAAAGACAATTGCAAAAGGGGCAGCTTGACGTCAGGACCATCACCTTTCTTCTACAGGGACCTGAGGTGCAATTGAGGTGAGTGCCCATGAACTGCCACTCAGGTTGCAGGAAAGCTGTACTGAATTGGAAGTGAGCTGAGGTATGGGTGGCAAAGCTTTGGGCAACTGTGCCATGTTCCCTTAGCTCAGCTCGCACCACACGCACTTCAGAGAGGAGGAAAAAGCAACACCTCACATGAGCTGAGCTCACACCAAGCACAGAGTGATTGAAAGGGGGCAAGACCCTGAAAGCTGGGGAGGGGGGTCTGTAGCAACAGAGGCTGTGAAGTCAGGTCTTGAGGCAAACCTCGGGTGACCTCTTGATGGCCAGCCAGGCACTATGCAAAGGTCACTCTTGTCCATCCTAACTCAGCATTGGTCATGCCAATGTCAACTCCTTTACCTTTACAGTGCCCTTTTGCAGTATTTTCAACATCGACATTTTATAGATGGGGAATGGAGGTACAGACACATATGTCAGTCTGCCCAAGTCATTGCTTTTTATGGGTACACCTCCAGTGCAGCCATAGAGGAAGCCCTAAGAGCTAATTCACGCTCTCATTTCCAGGTTTAGCCTGTGTAGAGCAACAGTAGGGGGTTGGGACGTGTTTCTAAGTAGCCGTTTCAAGACCCCCCCAGAGGAGGTATAGACATAAATGCACAAAAAATCCTTTCTAACACATTTAATTTCTCACTAGAGGGTCAAATTTTCACCTTGGCTGTGCCAATGCGAATCCAGAGCAACTGCCCTGACTGTAGGAGCGAGGCTCTGGCTTCACAAATGAAACGTTCTGCAGAGTGAAGATGTTTTAACGAGCCAATTTTGTGCTATTTAAAAATGCATTTTCCATAATGTTGCCGAGTTAATTAGACAGGGGGTGACAGCTGCAGAGGGCAGTGGGATGGTGCCAAGTCCTGCCAGCTACCTCAGTGCAAGAAAGCTCAATGAACAACGTTGGCCTGTTTTGTCCTCTGACAGGCTGCGCACAACTTTTTAATATAGGGAATGGATGTGTTGGACTAATGATGAATTTATATTAACCCACTGACCCCAATAGAGTTCGGTGGAATTAACTCAGAGGAATTAGCCTTCCAAAAAGCCCTGACTCCATTCAAATGGGCATGGTAAGCATCGAGACAGCAGTACTACTATTTCTCCTTATACCCTCCACTAGTTAGCATTCTTGCATACTGGTTGAGGACAGCATGAGTGGACATATGCTGTCACTGTCCATTCAGAGTTTTCCAGGTTTTGGGGCTCTCGGTGCAGCACCTTGCACTAATTCTGAATTCGCTGATCACAAGTGCACCACTGTAGACCTTGCAGCCAAAAACATACGTCCCATCTCCCATTATTCCTGGTGATGGGGGCAGAAGTTTCAGCTTTGTTCATTCTTTTCTTCTTTCCAGAACAGAATAATCTGTGCGTACGTGTATGCATTTGTGTGTATATTAACTCATGCACAGAACTGAATTTTGCAATGCAGAAAGGTGCATCTTTATCTATCTCCACCTTCCTCCTGGCAGGTTTTTTGCATGTGTGACAACCACATGTTGGTCTTTTCCAGCTGGAATCTATTTTACATTCCAGAAGGAATTAAGAAAAGAGGGAGGAGGGAAGGGGAACTGAAAATGGAGCCAGCTGAGTGTGAAGGGCTGCCATCCAGATTTTTTGGGCTTCTTTATTTCTCAATTTCCAGGAAAATCACAGTGAAGTAGCTTGCCAGCTTCTGGACTCAGACTCCCTTTTGCACTCTGGGTCTAGCTGGCTGGAAAATATGGCTAAGAACGTGAGCATCTGTGCTGTCCTTCAGGTCTCCAGGAAAGGAGGTTGATGCGGAGGACAGTGGAGGGTAGCAGAAGCGACATGAAGGGTAGATCAGGGTCAAGTTTCTGGCGTCATCTTCTCTGTGATCTGCACTTTCAATCCAGGCAGCATTGGCCTAGTGCTGCCTGTGGTGAAGCGACTGAAATGGAAATGCCACTTCTTGGCTCCACGGGTCTTGGCAGTGCCTTGAGGTTTGGTGGATCTGGGTTTGGTTCTTGGCATGAGGTTACCACCAGTAGTTGGCATCTTGGGGTAGCTCATTTTACTGCCTCATCTTTCACATCTCTCCAACTCATCTTCTTACTGGCACATTGAAGCCAATGGGGCTATTTGCTTGTTTGAAATTAAGCATGGGGTTAAGTGTTGTGCTGGTCAGGGATTAACAGGCTCAGCATCTTGTAGGTACAGAGCTGAGTCCCCAGTGACTTACCAGCCACCCATGAGTGAAGAAGCCCTGCTTGTTTGTTGCTAGTTGAGGAAAAGAAACCACTTTGGACCAGGCATAGCCGAGCCTTTCCTTGGGATATGAAATGCAATGTACTCAGCCTGCTTTGCACTCACTCACTCAAGGAGTCCTTACTCACCATAACATTAACCGGACTGCTGCATTAGTTCAGACTGAAAATGATGGTGAGAGAGCTGGATCCTAAGATGAGAGCATTCTGGAGACACTACTGATGTACCCAGTTGCAAATGGCATCCATTTAATTTATCATGAAGTGCAAAAGCTTTGAGGAATGGTTAGATAATAAGAGACAAAATGTAGCTAGGCTTATAAATAATAGCATAGTGTGGTGTGTATACTCTGTCACACAAGCGCATGTATAATATATATATATGTATATATTATACATGCGCTTGTGTGACAAATATCTATATTATACATGCACTTGTGTTACATTATATATAGAGTGTAGTGTGGTGCATCTACTTTGTTATACAAGTGCATGCATTATATATATACACACACACATATATAAACATTTTATATAATTTTATATATATATAATACATGCACTTGTGTTACATTATATATATAGTGTGGTGTGGTGCATATACTTTGTTATACAAGTGCATGCATTATATATATATATATTATATATATACATACACACACACATATAAACTTTTTATATAATTTTATATAAATATAAACATGCACTTGTGTGACAAAGTATATACACCACACTGTGCTATATATAATGTGTGTGTGTGCATATATATATATTACATATTATATGTCATGTACATACATATACATATCATGCATATATTATATCCATTTTATATGCATGATATGTGTTTATATACAACACACGTGTGAGTGCAGTCTTACAGAGTATATATGAATATGTACAGTAACACACACATAAATGTGCATTATGTATATTAAATACCTGTCTGACATGATTCTCTCACAAATACCTTCTTTTAGTCTCCTCTGAAAACATCGCTAGTGAGAGCACCTCAGCTACCTCCTTAAGCAGATCATCTATTTAACCTACGTATTTCCTCTTTTTAGGATTCAAGCCATTCCTTCTTGAACTGGCATTCTCACTGATGCCTAGGTAATATGGATAAATATGATATCCAGCTACTTCAAAGAAAGCAAATACGTTCCAGGAAGGAGAATAGACACAAAAATGAGTTAGATAAAAA
>NW_017728909.1:18924298-18952054 GCF_001723895.1 Crocodylus porosus | reverse complement strand
GGGAAGGGGGTTGGGGAGGTCTACATGCAAACATACATGCCCCATGCTATTTTTTTCACATGCACGCTTTCATACATATACACACACTCAAGGTTAGGCTGCTGATATACTGTGACTGCTTCAGAGATTCATAGCATGTAAAGGCAGAAGGACCCATTAGATGATAAGAGTGTGACTTCCTGTATGTCGCGAGTTGTTACTATTCATCCACTTACCCTGAACGGAGACCCCCAAATTCATATTTGACTAAAGCATTTACTTGTCTGCTGCTCATCACGCTGCTTATGGCCATTCCCCAAAGTTGTGCTCCCATTCTCTTCTCTCCACCTGTGCCTTCTTGCCCCATTGATTATAAAGCATTGCATCGTGGACTATATTTTTCATCAGATGGGTGCATAGAACCTATCCTTGGTTTGGCCGCTAGGTATTACTCTAATAATAATAAGGAGATGAATGCCTCAGAGAAAAGCTAAGAAGGTACCATGGCCTGGTCACACAAGTGAAGGTGAGCCAGCGTATCAAACGGGTGGGTTGCAAATCAACTGCTAAAGCAGGAAGAACATGAGACATGGACTGAATCATCCCATGTATTCAGAAAGTTACTTTCCTAGGAATAGTAAGGGTTACTCAAAAGTTCCTTTGGCTGTAAGCCATCAGGTGTGACTTGGCCACTTACAGGATGGCAATTTCTGTTCATGCACTGGCACATGCCATGAACACAGGAGCTATAGGAATAATGTTAAGATTCATGGTACCCAAGGCATAGCACTAGTCCTAACAGTGTTAGGACTATATGGTGCTTTAATGTTTGCAAACTATAAAGTACTTTAATGTTTGCAAAGTGCTTTGAGATCCGTCACTGAAAGGTGCTACAGAAGTAGATTATTAAGATTGTTTCATTGCAACCACACCTAACGTTGCTCAACAGACTACAATAATTTCTTTCTAGCTAAGCCACTAGCCTTTGCTCGGGGATTTTGGAAGAGTCCAGCATATATGAAGTAATTCCTAGTGTTAAGGTGCAGGATGTAGTTGCAAAGGCCAAAAGTGTGCCTTTGTTTTGGAAGGTGTATTTTGGGCTACAGGGATAGAATAACAGGCTGTTGCTTATAGGATGACTTCTGTTTCTGTGTCATGTAATGCTTAAATAAAAAATGCATCATGGTTAAATACATGCTGTTGCTGATTTAATGAAAAATTCAGCACACAGTGAACTCCAAATGAAACCACTTTTATGCTCTCCATTTTCCAGTCCCTCCATCCACTCTTCAATCCCATTAGAATAACTAGAGGCACCTCAACCTGAAATACAAAATTGTTCTTTGAGAAAATTAGCTTGTTCCTTGTCCAACCCAATTTGAAATCAGACAACACAATCAATAGGGTGTCTGCCATTACACTTGAAGGACCAATCTTCTACAATCAAAAAGATCTCACCAGTCTGGATACTCATCCAAATGTTCTCATTGCTTTCTGATTCTTCCTAATTGTTACCATCTTGGAGCACCTTAAATGATGCTCTGACTTCAATTTCTGCACCTTTCAAAGACTTGTTCAGTGCTGGTATGTCTCCCCTCTCCATCACTGTTTGCTCAAGTGAGAAATACTTATGTCTGTATATCTTTCCAAACACCCCTTTGGTTGGGTCTTGCTGCTCATTTCTGCATTGTTCCTGTTTATCAACAGATTTTTTTAGATGCCCAGAACAGGATGCATCTTTTTCACTGGATAAATAAACCACTTTTCTGCAGTTCTGTGGTTGGCTGATTCTCCAGAGGCAGCACGGAGAAGCTGAACTTTTAGGCTCAGCCATTTGGTGCCTCCTATATGTTTCATGACTCACAACTAACCCCTCCACAGGGGGCAGGACTAGCCACACTGACCTCAGAAACTGGCTTACAAGAAAAAGAAATAAACGCTATCTTTTTTTCCTTTAACCTTCTGTGCAAAAACGATATGACCGGGGTATAGATTGTCGCTGTGCTGGTCTAAGGACATGGGCAGACAAGGTTCTTTGAGTAAATCTGGTATCTTTTATTAGACCAACTCAAATACTTGGAAAAGCAAAGAAGACTGTTTCCAGCCAAGTCTCCAAATCAGATTCCGGTGAATCGATTTGGGACAATGATTTGAATCATTGAATTGAATCACTGTCCCCCGAATCAGCCGAATCTGAATCTGAAACAAATACTAGCAGCATCGCACAGATCTAATGCTTCCAGCTTCCAGACTGTTACATCAGGGGTAAATGGCCCAGTTACACAAGGTGGAGTCTATCTCTGACCAAATAGTTTCTCTTTCTTTTCTTTTCAATAGTCAAATAAATAAGTCTTCTTCAGAAAATTCAGCACACCTTGGCTGTATCTGAAAGCAAGGCTTAACATATGTGAGTTATATCTAAAAGGCTGAACTAGAGCAGAGGAAATAAGACTCTATGGTCTTACCGTGCCTTGGCTTGACTTGCTCTTCTAGATTCCCATCAATCTTTTTGTCTCTGCCCTGGTTTATTTAGAGACTATTACCCTGGTGACACATATAGTTTTCTGGACCCAACTGTGTTAAATTCAACCTGTGTTTCTGCTTCATTGTCATAGTTTTTGCCTGGCTTTACTGTGCCTGGTTCAGCAGTCACCCGACGTTCAGGAAAATTGGAGTTTCTAGGGGATTGTGGCAGCGCTGGCCTGATCTTTCTGGTTTATATTTGTTTTTAATCAACTTATAGGAACAATGCTGAGGTTAAAAAGTCAGACCTCCAGGGAGGTAAGATGTATTAAAGAAGTCAGATGTATTAAGCATAGCTAAGTCGCTCAGCTGTCCTGTTACTCTGTCAAAACTTTGAGTGCAATCAGGTAGCATCTTATTGATGGAAGGTGAGAAGGCCCATTTTGGAAAGTGCCTTGATGGCACCTAGTGGACCTCCTTGGACTTAAAATCCAAGTAATTTGGCCCATTGCTTAGGCTAAAGACAGTCAAAAGATATGTTGAAGGACAACCGTGAGCTCTCACTGGACCTATGTACCAGGTGAGACATGGGAACCAAAATGGTTTATTAAAGGCCTTTAAATTTGTGGATCAATGGGGGTAACTAATGAAAAGGTAAATTGCTTTTCCATGGGAGCAACCTGTAAGAGCCAGGAAGGAAAGGGACTTAATGATATCGACTCAATCACACCATGTGTTTAATGGAAGCATGTCCAGAGGTATCTTGTGTGTTTTCTAAATGGAATAAGATTAGTCCCTTTTACATTAGTAGGTTGTCTCAGACACCATTATTTTCACACGGTAGATGTTGAACTGCATTTTTAAAATGTTATTCTCTTTTTTATGTGCAACTACCAGGTTCCTATGTTGGTCCCATCCTCTCACATTAAAGGAGTTCCAAGAAAGGTTTTCATAGCATTTGCCTAGTTAAAACATGGAGTTGGATGCAACAATTCATGTATGAAATAGAAGAATGGAAAGGCTACACATGTCGCTCACTAAACTACCCTCTTCCTCCAACATTTCCGAGAGAGCAATGCAGTCATCTATCATCATCAATTAATTTGTGTGAGAGTGAGAGAGAGACATTCCCAATGGTGAAACATTTCTTCTGTATTCACATGGGACACTGCAGATGCAGAGGAAGCTTTCTTCCGAAATATCC
This sequence comes from Crocodylus porosus, assembly GCF_001723895.1. NCBI lineage: Eukaryota > Metazoa > Chordata > Crocodylia > Crocodylidae > Crocodylus > Crocodylus porosus. Next base: position 18,948,408 of record NW_017728909.1, on the reverse strand, counting down.
CTTTTCTGATTTGTTGGTCAAAAGGCTGACTGCAGTTTGGATCATGCAACCACATCCAATATGGAAGAGATAACTACAGCTGTGCACATCCATTTGAAATAAACACCAAGGTCACTGCAGATGCAAGACCCATTTCCATTTGGCAGACAGCGGTTCAGGAAAGCCCACTGTTGACGAGGGAGCTGTGGCATCTTGCCGTCAATGTGCTGCTAATAATAAGGTGAAGGGGGCAATGCATCTCCAGCAGAAGCAGGACTTAACACTATAATTTTCAGAAGGCAACCTTTTCCCTCCTGGTCTGCATGATAAACCTAAGCCCTGATAGTCTGGTGTCCCAACATGATCATAGTCTCTTGCAGCGTACAAGGAAATTAGACTCCATGCAAGGCTGAGACACAAGCTTTTCTGGAGAAATAAGTTGGCTGGAAGGAGGAATAGGAAGGAAGAAAATTACTTTCTTCAAAGGCATGTGCTTTCTTGTTGAGAGTCAAGGGGACTAGAAATGGGTAATGGCTATGAACAATGAATGAAGCGGTAGCAAACCCTACTATATTGGTTGATACGACTGGACCCTCTGAGCCCCAGATGTTCAAATGCTGACATATCTTGAGTCAGTATAGTTCTATTAAGGAGGCAAAAACTCAGAAGAACTGAGATGATGGGTCACATGGTGAGGATGAAGGGTCCTGTGAAGAGGATCTGAGTTGGTCTTCTGGAGGTGTACACAGCAATGGGTTCAACGTGTCTTTCTTTAAACTGCTTCATGATTTCCAATCTACATACTGGGCCTGACCCTCCACCACTGACACCAATGGAAGTTCTACCATTGACCTGAAAGATCCTGCAAGAAATGGGCAGACAGAAGGAACCTGATAGCATAAAGCCCCACCAGCAGCAGTGAAACCTTCCCAGTGTCCCATCCCATTCCCAGCCAGAAGGCATCAGCTGCAGGGGAGAATCCAGGCCTATTTTTCCAACTTTGTCCTCTCTCCTGAAGCTACCAATACATTTCCAGTTGGAAATTTCCAGCCTCCTGGCCATCCAACTCCTTCTTCAGGATGCTGGGCAAGGGCTTCAGTGATGGATAGTCCAAGGATAGGAAAGCAGGCTGTGCTCACCACCCCATTGGTGCACCCGTGGAAAGGAGTGTCTCAGCCTAGATGTTTGAACATCTCATACAACTTTTACTGCTTGACATTCTTTTATTCATATGACAAATAGCAATAACTCCACAAGCCAACAGCTGCCAACTATTTCACAAGGGTAATTCAAATCCTGGGGTTCAATGGATTATCTACAGCTGACTATGGCTTTATATCCAACTGACTTACCATTAGTCGGATAAAACATGGGAATGTTGATCTTGCCATCTAGTGTTGATGGAAATGTCAATGAATTCCCCAAATTAACAAAAACAAACAAAACAAAACTTACACACAGACACAAACATGCACAACCTCGCATTATATGCATTATCCCTTATTTAATATTCTCCTCGTAAATGGTATGGCTCCTCCAGTCAGGGAGTAGAAACAATATCACATGGCCAATTCTATACACCAAATAATGAACAGCAAATGGCTAAAATGCACAGTTAGCAAATAGCCAATTTAGCATGGGGAATTAAGTTTACTCGAACTATTGTACAAGTGCTCATAAATACAGTTCCACAAGTTCTAAAATAATACAAAAATAATATAATAAATACAATAATGCAATAAATACTAGTTCTATAAGCTCATAAATACAACCTGGATACCTGACATAAATACTGTTTGCACTCACAGGCCTTGCAAGTAATTCGTGGATCAAAACCATTGAATAATGGCCTCAATTTACACTATTTGGCCAATCCTATAGACTGATGCTAGACAGAATGACTGTTTCTGTCTTGTACTTCACAGTTCTTCAGATGTTGGCAAATGGGGGTATGTAACTATCTCTTCTGGGTCCAGTCTGGCTTGTCTACGAGAAGCTGTCTCACCAAGGTGGCTTACAAGGCCAACATGATGTCACTCAAACTTCCTGTCTCTCCATATGACATTTGTACACTTCACGAAATAAATGCTTCCTGTTACCTTCACTATCATGTTTCATTGAACATATAATGTCCTGTCATTTTTACTAGTGTTTGCCAACCTCACATTGAATTAATATCCTTGATTTATTTATACAATTCATTTTGCTTTATTTCCACAGCCGTGCTGGGACCACACAGTGATGCAGCTACTGTGATAGTGTCTGTAAGAAATAAATCCAATGAGCAATTATCTCCAGAATACAGCTTCTGTGACACAAGTCAATAAGCACAGTGGTTCTTTTATGTTTAAGTACCAATAGTCAGGAACCAAATTTTGGAGGTTGACAACCAACTCGACAGGAAGAACTTGTGATCGGCACTGTGGGGAAATAGTTTCACTAGCTGTAAATCTAGAGGGGGTGGAAAATCAGTTTTCTGGCATATCTGTGTGCATGTGTATAAAACAATGTTTTTCAGTGTCTGTTCTTTTCCTATTTGGTGATTAAAAACAACAGAGATAGCTAGGCAGATAGACAGATATTGGCAAAGAGATATTTCTTGAAATCCTGCATTTTGAATGAAAACCTGCCTGCTCCCTTGGCTAAACGAAAATCTCTCTTTTTTTTTTCCTTTCAGTAAATCTCATTTTATAGTGGGTGAAATTTCAGCGTCAATAAATTTTCCCTTGACCATTCTTGCAACAGAAAAGCTCTATTTGCTGGTAAAACAGACTCCTTCGGTCAGTCATCACACTGTGTCCCGCAATAGGGGAATTCTCTATTTTCAGAGACTAGGAAAAGAGGAATTACCTCAGCAGATCACTCAGTTTTCCACTACTGCTGCATCCCATCTCTGACCAGTGCCACATGCTTGAGATCAGGGTTGCACAAAATGCAGCCCACCAGAGCAGTGACTTTGCCACAATGTTTTAATAAGCCACTTTTGAACATAGTAATTCATCAAATGAAGGATTTAAAACCAAAGCAATGAGTCCTGTGTCCTCACTGCACAGTGATTTAATGGTCTGCACAGAATCATAGAAAAATATGTCTAGAAGGGACCTCAGGAGGTCCCATCCAGTCCAACCCCTTGCTTCAGGCAGCATCATCATACCTGTCTGACTTGCTCCTGAAAACCTCCAGGCATGGAGATTTGCCATCCTCTTTGGTGGTGTCTTCCAAAGCTTGCCCACCCTCAGAGTGAGCAATTTCTTCTTGCATCTGCATTTGCAATGCTCACTTGCAAATGAGCGGTGGCCTTATATCCAATTAGAACAGATTTTTATGAAAAGTTTACTTTGCAAGTGGCCCTCCATAAAGCTTGAGGTGACACCCCTGCTCTAGAGGAAGATGCAAGAAACTTGCTGTGCTACATAACCCGCACACACCAGGAGTTTCTTCCTAACTCCATTGCTTTGGGATGGGATTGTATTCCAAAGCCAGGTTTATGGCTTTGATGGGGTTTAAAGTGTCTACATGTTAAATGATTTGATTGTAACCATGTCCCAGTGGTCGTCTGACCCAAAGAGCATCCCTCTGCATCTTTCTTTGCATTTCATTTACTCTATTGTGTCCAGCTATTGCAGAGGACTTTCTGAAGGGGTAGAGAAGCCCATGGGTCTCTGTACAGTAGTTGTTAGCAGTACTGACTTTTGCATAAGCTTTCCATCTTCTAGAGACCTACCGACACATTGGGGAAGAGACATGAAAAGCCTGTTGCTCTCCAGCAGCTGGCCTGCAAAGCAGAATAATACTGCTGCTGTGAGTGAATGGGGAATTTCAGATGGTTGAGGTTTTGACGCAAAAAGCCCTGAGTTCAGTTCCCTGGGGCTGCTGTGTGCACAATCGGCATTGTGCGAGCTTGGCCAAAGACCAAGGTGCTTGCATAAATATGACCACAGCACACCAGGGCAAAGGGAGGGAGGGAGGGATTTCAACCTTAGCTCCAAGTTGCCTCGCTTTCCTGGGTTTATGTCAGGCCCTTAGTGTTATTTGAACATAGTTTTTGTGGTTTAATTTGCATAATTGATGAGATGGAAAATTATCTCTATGATTGATGGGTGTTCTGAACGCACTGTAGTTTGTCACAAAATATAATGTATCTGTAGGATCGGTGCACTGCTCCTGTCACGTTATTTCCCAACAGGGCTATAAAATGCTAACTTAACCCTGAAGGGTTTTTATTTTTATTTTTTCACATCTTTTACGTTACCATGTGCAACACAGTAAACAGACAAAGACACAGCATGGTCTAAAGTTACCAACTCCCTTCTTTGTCCATCAAGGACAAAGTTCAAGAAGAACAACAACAGACACTCACCTTCCTCACTTGTTTCCTGCTCTTCCTGCCTCTCAGAAGAGCTGCCCATTTGAAAGAGTTTAATTATTTAGCCAGGCTGTATTATATGCCCACCCGCTTTGGCCCCACTCTGCTTCAATGACCCAAGCAAAACACTCTCCTGAGTACTCTTCATGCATTACGCTGCCGTCCGTACACGTTGAAGGCCTTATGCAGTCCATCCCTGCTTAGCAAAGCAGGCACATGGATGAATTTGAAGCATGTACCTTACCTCCGTTGGCTTCAATGGAAATGCACGTGCTTAAAGTCAAGCATGCCTAGCATAAATCAAGCGTAAGTATATTAGGCAGCCTATAAGGGGCATACATCAGGGCATGGGGGGGCACCTGTTCACCGTGGCACCCCAGGGGAAGACAAGAAACAATGGGCACAAACTGATTGAAGACCGCTTCAGACTGGACATAAGGAAAAACTTCTTTATAAGTCAAGTGAAACAGGCTACACTCAGAGGTGGTATAGCCACCCACCCTGGCGATCTTCAAAAAGCATCTTGATGCCCACTTTGCTGGGGTCATTTGATCCCAGCAGTCTTTCCTGCCCAAGTGCAGGGGGACTGGACCTGATCATCTATAAGGACCCTTCCAGCCCCTAATATTGATGAATCTAAGCACTGAAATGTCTTGCTGAGCAGAAATGGACTTAAATTTGCACTCAAGCACCCTGCAGTCTTGGGAGAGAAGGTCTCCCACAGGTGTGTTGGTGGAAAGCGGGTCTGCCCCATTTGCCAGCTAGGAGCCAGATAGTAGTGTGGACATAAGTCATCTTTCCTATACCAACTCTGCTTGGTGGCTGGATTCACTTCACAACTTGGATCCTGTATGCATTCACCTTGGCTGAGACTTGAGCTGGGTACCTCTCATGACTAGTCAGCAGATGATCTACCACCAGCTGAGCTAAGACCCCCCTGCTTATTTCCTGACCACACCATGATGGAAGATGGAGACCAACCCTATTATTCAAGGGCACGGGCCTTCAAGAGATCATCTGTACTGGATGAACCATACCTAGTAAGGACAGAGAGAGAGAGCGAGGGTGCTACATGTGTCTGAGCTGACCAGCCGTGCCCTGAAACTATGGTCTAGACTCCAAGGATAACATAAAAAGATGGCTTTACACGACTAGAAGCTGAAAATATGACTATTCAAGTTCCTTGAAAAGCAGCTGTGATCAAAGGACAAATTGAGTTTTAGTGGGCACAAATCCAGTGACCCCAATGGAGATGGGGGAACTCAATATCACCTGGTTTGCACCTACCCAAAACCTTGGATAAGTGAACCCTGGCCTGGAAACACCTCATTATGACAGCTCCGTACCCTAGCCTCAGCATGTCTCATTGGGAAGTAGTTTTCTGAATAACTCCCAGGCTCTTTTGAAGTGGGAAACACACTGAGATTGGATCCTACTCTCGTGGTAGCCTTTGAAAGTAATTGAGTCCAGGACCCCTCCTTTCATCTACGATACACCATTGCATGTTTACCGGTGCGGGGATCGGACCAGAAAATAACAAAATTTTCAAGGTATGTCCTGACTACCTCTGATCTATTCCAGCTGAAAACGGCTCTAGACTGACTGTCTCGGATCCCTTTCTTGGAGGCAGAAGAATTAAAAGACAATGGCAATGCCTTTCCTCCCCCACCAAGAGGGACTTTTGTACCAAAAAACGCAGAAGATGTTTTCTCCCCCGTGACCTACGCCAACGGCGCTCCAGCTGGGAGTGATGAAGAGTTGATCGGTTATGCCGAAGTAACGCCGAGCGCCAATCCATTTCTCTGCAATCAATTCGTTACACCAAACTCTTGTTTTCCTCAGTCCCAGTGGCTTGACATCCATCAGGTCCCCTCTCCTCCCCCTTCTAAGCGTCCGGGAGCATCGGAAGATAGCTCGCTGGGCCGAATGGGAGATCACTAGTTTACCGTGCGATTGGGCAGACGTGTTAACTGCATTAACCCTCTGGAGCTGAGCAGCTCGATGGCACGCTTCAAGTTTGCAGTGCGATATTATATTTGACATTCAATTTGAAACCCTAAACTCCTTTAATGTAATATGTCGGCACAATGATAGTAATAAGGCAGCGCAGCTTGCTTTCTATTTAAACACCAATGGCAATAAATAAATAAAACAGCCCCAATTACGTTAACCCCTTCCTTGGTCGTCTCTTGTATTGCTGTTCCCTTCTTCCCTTGTGAAATAAACTGGACAGAAAAGAAACAGCAATCTTCTCACAATGCAATAAAGAATACAGGCTTTCTCTATAAAGTCCCGCAGGCGGGATATATAAAAATGCAATCATTGTCATTTTGCCGGATGAACTTACTGCATATCTGCAAGCTTTTTTGCTTGTTTCTGTTTAAGCTGTGTCCGCCATGTATATTTAGAATGAGTTAAAGGGTTAAAGAAATGCCACCTCTACAGTATTCAAAGTATGGTTTGCATTATTAGTGGCATGGCTTCTGTAAGACCTGCATGGCTAAGAGACCACGATTGCTTCAGAAATGTACTACCGGGGGTCTAATCGTTATTAACTCATCCCTATTTTTACGTGATGATGAGGGTGGTGATGATGACAATAATATTAATTTTTGGATCTTTTTTAGTGCTTCTCATCCAGAGGGCTGAAGGTACTTTTTAACAAGAAGTAAGTATAATTACGTCCATTTTATAGATGGAAACACTCAGCCACTGAGAGATGAAGTTATATACCAAGGCTAATTTAATTTCACTGGAGACGGGACCAATAAGAAAGCCTAGAGTCCCTACACCCACTGGGTTTAGGAAAGTTCAGATCTGGTTGCATCAACAGTATCCAGGTCTAAATGACATCCTGTGAGCCAAAATCCCCCTCGACTTTGTAGACAGCACAGTCTGGACCAGAACTTTGTACCATCGTTTCTCAGCTAGCTTCCAGTCTGGGACATGATAAAACTTGGTGTTCCCAGCCAAATTTTGCTTTGACTTTCCACTGAACCCCACACTCCAGAATGGGACGGAGGGGGTGTGATCCTACACAAACCAAAATAATGAGAAAAAACAAAAGCTTTTGTGGATCCTAATTCCCCTCCTCCCTGGCACATAAGTAACCTAGTAAAGTTAATGACGGGCATCCTTACCCTGTGACAAAGACTTCCTACTACCAGGCTAATGATGCTTCCTACCCCATATACAACATAGGTTATTATCCCTCCTGCTTTCTGTGCCTGATCTGTCTCTTATTAAGGTCAATGAAGACATTTCAATAGGCATCAATAACAGCTGGACTGGATCCTACATCGATACATCTGATATCGCGTGCACATTTTAGTGTTTAGTGACATAATTCCTTTCTCTTCTTATTTACTTTCTTTCTTTGTTTTCTACCCTCTTCTTCCTGTGTCTACATGCACGGCAGTGGTTGATTTTAAAGCCTTTCTTTCTTCCTTCTTTTTCTTCCTTCTGTATATTTCTATAACCATACTATTTGCCCTGTAGGAGCTGAAGACAATGCTAGGTTGCTGTGTATGTCTCTATACCCGTTTCCTGTGGACTGTAGTATTTGAGGGCAAAACTTTCCTGGCTCCTTCCTTCTAGCTTGTCCTCAGACACAGAGTGAATGTCAGAGATCCAGACTCCAACTATTTCAAAGTATTTAGCCAGCTTTACTTGGCAAATCCCCGGTCAAACTTTCTCTGCTTTAGGAAAGGACATGTCGCCCCTCTTGGCGAATCAATTATTCAGACGCTTGATAGTCCGAGGCATCGTATGAGTAATAAAGTAGTGAATTATTAATCACGGCTTGTGCCGTTTCGATTAGATTTGGGAAATTCAGGATTAAATTTCCGGCACCCTGCGTCTCGGACTGAGTTCAGCCCAGCTGGGCTGACAGGCATGCAATGCCTTTGTACTTCATAGGAGGCTGCTGGATTAAAATGACTTTAAAAGCTTCAGAACTTCAATTATTATTAGTCGCATTTTGGTTGGAATTGGAATGACTGAAAATGGATTTGCAATCTGCAGGTCAGTTTTGGTTTTACACAAAACTTATGCTTTAATAATTTAGTCTTTTTCCTTTTTTTTTCTTTAAATCAACCCCTCCCAACTCAGCAACTGCTTGCTAGAGCCTTGGCTTGAAAGAAGAACCAGTCTGTTGGGTTTGTGCGTGCAGTATGTACACGTTCCCCTTTTTTATCTCGGCTCTGAGAACACTTGGGAAGGCTGAAATCATATTAATTGGGAGCATAGGGCCAGAGCTGAGATTGCCTAGGCGCTTCCTAGTTTGCGAGCCTTTGGTGGAAAGGGGAATGGGGAAGGAGCTTCATGGATGAACCGAGCGCCTTTCAGTGTGTGAGACCTTGCTGGCAGCCTGCTCGAGGTCAAGAGGAAACCAGTGCTGCTCCATCCCCAGTTGACTGTTGTTCCCTCTAAACCAACTGCTGCATAAATTCCACCTAATTTTGCCCAATCAATTTTGTTTAGCTTTTTCTTGCCATTTACTGTCAGGGAATGTTCCTCACAGTGCTGCTCTGACTTTTCTGCCTTGTCTCTTTGAAGCCTGGTGTCATACATAGTGATACCTCTACAGCTGGACTGGCAGCACAGTGTGCAATGAGGGGATGCTATAGAAGCACCTTTGGGGAGGGTCAGGAATTAGGTATTTCCCATTGGAGTCCTCCCTGCTGAAGGGTGTAGAACTGGGCAGCATCCAGGGGAAGGGATTATGAAGGATTTATGCATTTACCATGTCCTGCAACAAGCTCTGTTGTTTTACAAGTCCTAGATCCCCATCCAGAACCAGTGTAACCATGTCACCCAGTAGTTAGCCCAATTCTGGCATGGACACGTGGTGTCCTGTTGGAGAGCTAGGGTGTGTACACACGTCCTAACTTTCTGACAGTTAAGCCGACTTAACTTTTTCAAGTCAACTTAACTGTTGGAGCATACACACGTATGTGGAGCAGAGTAGACTTAAATGTGGCACAAGCTAATACACCTTTGAGGCGTACTATCTTGAGTCGCATTAGTTAAGTTGACTTAGCTCACAAGATGGCTGTCACCATATCTAGGAGTTGTACGTGTGCATGCTCTGACATGACTTAACGTAAATCGACTTAGTTAAGTCAACTTAGTATGTGTGTATGCACTCCTAGAGTGTCTGAAGTAGCACACCATGCTTGAGGGTAGGCAATAAAGGCAGAAGCATCATGCTCAAGCGGTGCAGGGGGTGACAGCAGCAACTTCCTGAATGTACCAGAGAGGTGGCATGTACAGGAGTCAAGCAGGTAAAAGGATGCAGATGAATAAAGGGCCTTTCCATCCACTATCCAAGCACAGGGGGAAGTTCTAGGACTCGTCACAGAGCGCGGTCACATATATACATTTGGAACCATTTCAAAATGGCAGCAGCTGGCTAGTGGTTACCTGTGGATGAGCTGGGAATGAAACAAATGGAGCAAAACTGCTTCAACTTGAACACTGGACATAACAGTTGCCACCCTTTTGAAACGGCTCCAACTGTACATGTGTCCATACCCAAAGGTGAAACCTACCATCTGTCACAACTGCACTTAATGTGCAGTTTTATGAGTGTTTGAACCTTTAGACTCCTGGCAGGATACTTCCCACATATATGTTAACTTTGGGCATGTCTATATGTGCATTTAGGCATGCCTAAATTTAATAAGCATTAAGGAGATTTAGCCTCATGACTACACATGCACACATTAAAATGCATTAAGGCTGTATGTGCAGACTGACATGGCACTAAAGTTAGTCCCAAGTCTGTCCGTACACAGTGCTAATGCGCTTTAACGTGGCTACGTGTGCATTAATGTGCTTAAGTTATTTGTGCCTGAATTGGAAATCTGCTTTTGCAGGTATCAGATTTAGAGCGAATCACTATTTTTAAGGTGCATTAAGGGCGTGCATGTGTAGACATGCATGTCCTTAATGTACCTTAAATGGGGGTAAAGCATCTTAAATTGCCATGTGTAGACACACCCTTTGAATCCTATTGAATTCCTGTAAAAAGATGGCATTTGGTTTCTGCACAGGAAGTACTTTCCTGCCCCAGGACTGTGAGAAGTGGACAGGGGCAAAGAGACAACTGGGATGTTACATCAAGTTGGTGTAAAAATATATCCAATATACAGATGGAGAAACTGAGACAGATCGAGGGAGGGGGCATGCACCAAATCGCACCGGACCAGCCGGTGGCAGAACCATGATTAGGATGCGAGTGTCCTGACTCTTGCCCTGAGCTTCTGATCAAGGGTTGAAATCCAGCCTGTCCTGTTTCACTTTCTTACTTTTGAACAGCTATACGGATGATGGAACAACTTTCATTGCAAATGAAGCCCAATACATCATCTGAAGAGAACTTTAAAGTGACCAGGAAGAAAATCCTTGACATTAAGGAAATAACATTTCACTTCGTGCTCTTTTAATTTCATCCATCTCCCCTGAAGTCAGAGGTTTCCTGGCAGAACACGGAGTATGAAAGGGGGCGGGGGACTTGGGTATTGCATCCAGTTAGTTTCTTACCCTTAGAAGCCTTCATGACTTTGGGGGAAAGGAAAAAAAAAAAAAAAGATTTTTTTTTTGAAAGAAGAGCTGAAAAAGACATCAAAACAGATCAAAGAAACTCATGGAAGTGGGGAAAAAAAAACAGAGAGAGGAAGAAAAAAAAAAAAAGAAGGAAAAGCTCCTGCAGTAACATTGGATGAAAATTAAGCTTCTCAGATCTGTTTAAAAGATATTCTGTTTGATCTTTTATATCTTCTGCTCTGATTATCCAGGTTCCTTTTGATGTTGCTGAGCCCTATAGAACTGATATGTAAAAATACACATACATATGTATTAATGCAGAGGGTGCATGCGTACGCACGCTCATGCACGCATGTGCTCGCCGCCGATGAATGGGAGGTCATTCATTAACCAACGGAGAGGGGACTTCACGTGGCATGGGTTCCCTCGCTCGGGCTCTGTGTTGGGAGGCTAGCTAAACTTGGACAGCACTTGTGTTGCTGCTTAACAAGAGCCCCCATGCAAGAGCAAAGAGATGAGTTCGCGATGTGCCACAAAAGGTTAAAAAGGTGTTCATATCGGAAAGTGGAAGTGTTTAATGTTTCATGAGTAAAGATCTCTCTTCCCCTACCCTCCCATCTGCATCATCCGTGTCTCATAGCTCTTACCCCTCCAGAGCCTGGGGTTCCTACAGCCAGTCATGACAACCAACGTCCTCTATAACCCCCCAGAACAAGCTGGGCACTCAAGAAATGACATAAAGCTTACTTGGCGATACCCACGGCTGAGTTCAACCTCCTAATGCTACCTTCTCCAGCAGAGATGGCTGGCTTGCGTGGTGCTTTTATACACGGACACTCGGAGAGTAGGAAATGGACTCTGCTAACACCTCATTTACAATAGGCCATTACATAGCCAGTGGTTTCTATTAACCGTGACCAGATTCAACTGTCTGGTAGCATCTATCTATGTCTCTCCCTCTCCCCCCCACGCCCAGTCTGTCCCAGAGTAGTCGTAAATAATTTTAACACACAAATGCCATTGCTTCCAACACTACAGTTGAAGATTCATTTTCTATCAAGGCTCCTATCCAAATTGTGTCTCCAAACAATCCATCACGGCACCCAATCTCTACTAAATGACGATGTTTTGCCTGGGGTACATTTGCCTTTAAAAAAACAAAACAAAAAACAAAACAAAACAAAAAAAAAACTTTCATGGAAATTTGCAAGTATGAACTGGGATTAAATGCTTCTCTTCCTCCAAGCAAATATGGCTTCTGGTGGGTTAAGTCTGTGACCATCTCGGACAGCCTAGCTAAGGGGAGCAGTCTGTAGAAAAGCCTGTTCTGAGGGCCCTGGGTGTCAATGGAAAGGCTCCGGTGGGCTTTGGTGAAATTTGGATTTAGTGGCAGTAGTGGGCAGTGATCTCGATCAAGGCCCCATGGTCTCAGGTGCTGTGTGTACACAACAGCCGGGGAGGTAGCTTCCTAGTCAGGGCAGCTGGAAACTGCTGATCAGACTAGAGGTCTCACTAAGGGTGAGTCAAGCCACATGCTTACACTCTTCCTCTAAAGCATCTGCGACTGGCCTCTGCTGGAGAGGGGCTACTAGACTAGATAGACCCTTGGTCTGACCCAGCATGGCAGTTCCTATATTCTTCTGGGACAAATAAATCATGGATTCATAGATATTAGGGCTGGAAGGGACCTCGAACGATCATCAAGTCCAGCCCCCTGCCCCGGGGCAGGAAGTCAGCTGGGGTCATACGATCCCAGCAAGATAGATAAAGGCAGATCATGAGCCAGAGACCTCACAATGCACATGCCAAGTAAGGCACAACTGGTGGACTAAACAGACAAGCCCAGGGGGATAAGAGATAGCCATAAAAATAGATGGTCTAACCCAGCGGGTCTCAACTTTTTGCACCTTCTGTCAAACCCCCTGGACCCACCACGATAAAAACCAAACCTCACTTTTTTTCCCTCCGAGAAGTGCATTTTTACATTGACATGCATTTCAGGATTATATTAAGCACGGATGGAAATTTTTAAGGACATTAAAAGTCCTGCCTACACGACTTCTGTGTCCCACTAGCTGAGAAACGCCGGTCTAAGCAATGCCACAGCACTGGGAGTTGCAGGCATCATATCATAAGCACCTTTTCCTCAGTCCTTTCTATCAGACAGCCCCTGTTTCTGTTGAGATTCATTTGGGTCTCAGACCTGCCCCTAATCAGTTGTATTATCTCTTCTAAAGCATGCTGCAAATGTTGGGAAGGAGTCCTGAGGGGGGGTGTGCGAATAGAAAACACTCATTTCCCAGGAAGAATAGGAAAGTGGGACAGCCTTTCTAAAGAGGAAATGATGCGAAGGGGAGACAGCAGTAGGAAGCAGGGTTTAAGGATGAGCAGAGCGTGGTGTGCACCAAACAATGGTTTTTTTACCAGTGTTCAGTGTGGACAGAGGGGGCTGAGTGGATGAGATGGGTTTCATGCCTGTGTTTTCTAGCGGGCTCTGACAGGGTGCAGATGCCTTCAGTGCATGAGCGCGTGTCCCGCTGCAGTCATGACTCACGGTGGAGCTACATGAGATAGCGCCAAGCTTGGGTCCTGGTGGCAATCTCACTGCAGCAGCGCAGAGCTCAGCACAGGCTGCAAAACCTGGCCTGTTTTAGGCCATGCTGAGGTCTGTCTTGCCAGTACTTAGTGTAAAGCTGGGTTGGATATCTCTACCCTACCCTGCAATCGTTGCTATGACTGAGTGTAGACATACCCGAGCGGCTTTTGAAATGCCTTGCTGCAGGATTTGGTATCTTAAAGAGTCACCAAGTGGGATGGTTTGCCTTAGGCAGGGGGTTGGACCAGGTGAACTCCCAAGGGCCCTTCCAGCCGTAACTTTGACTATTCCTAGATTTATGCTTCTAGTCCTTGCTCCATGCTTGCATCCACCCTTAATTTGAAGGCACTGCTTAAATACATGCTCAAGCCCAGTACGGTTGAAACACCTGGGCAAAGCTCAGGTCATATTCAAGTTATTTTCTGCACCAGGTCCAAGCCTTGTTCGACCACTAACTCCCTCGAGGACCCGGACAATTGATTTTCTTTGCCCGTGTTTTACCCTCTGCAAAACAGCAGTACCGTGTGTTGTGGTGCAATCGCGTTGAATAACAGCAGATTCTCAGCCCGAACAAGGCCAGACACGTATTTAATTTTTGTGATTTATATGCCCCCTTCCCCAAAAAGGGGCTTTGGGCAGCTTACAGCAAGAGAACAGGACAACTTACAGGTCACCTAGAATAGCAAAAGAAAGCAGAGACCTGCTGAACAACATCTCGGCCGATGTTGGTTGCTAAACGCATGCCCAAAGAGGAACGCCTTGCAGAGGTTATGAAAGGTGTCCAGGCTCAGGCTGAAGCGGGAGGGAGCTCCAGAGCTGAGGAGCAATTACTGAGAATGACCTGGTGGACTTGGCATAGCGATGATGCTTTTCGGGGGTTGCTTTTGGCTGACCTTTGGGATTGCAGTGGGGCATAAGGGAGACAGCAGTCCCTTAGCTGCATAGGATCCACACCATTAGGGCCTTACCGATCAAACCCAGCACCTGAATTTGTGTCTGGAAAGCTACTGGGAGCCCACGAACACACTGGAGAAGCAGAATTATATTAACACTTGGCAGATTATAACAGCCCCACCCGTACGACTTCAACGGGCCCCTTTTATCAAAGTCCCCGAATACCTCACTCTTTTTAATGGGTTTGTCTTTGCCACACTCCCGTGACCGATAGGGAAAGCAGTACGATTTTCATTTTACAGAGGCTTGGAGAACAAGGGATTTGACTAAGGTCCCTCCGGCCGCTTGTAGCAGAGGAGGGATTTGGATGCAGACCCTCCGGGCGCTACGCACCCCATCTCTCACACGACCCTTCGCTACATGCCACCATCCCACCCCAAGAGCCGCGCAGGTAACAAATCTCCTTGTGCATTCTGGTCCAGGCGCGCGTGTGTGTTTTACTGCAATTCGAGTAGGGGAAAACGCTTGTAATTGTTACAAATGTCAGGAGAGGAACGCAGCACGGCCGGGGGCAGCTTATGCAGTCCTTTTTTTTCTTTTTCTTCCAGAGCTTCAGCGCCTGCTCTCCGCTCTTTCGGCCCGTGGGCACCGATGGTCTGACTTCACCTCGCCGGCTGCGACGCTGTATTTATTTCTCCTTTCTCTCTCTCTCATCCCCACTCCCCCGCCCCTTACTTTTCTGATGTTTCCCATGCAGATCTATAGCGCTTTGTAGCCCACCATTTCCAGCCCTCCCCTTCCTCCAAGCTGGCACATTTAAAAAACAAAACCCCGTAAAATTATTTTAGGTTATAGACAGCAATAAGATGATCAAAGGCTTATGCGTAGCCAAGAGCGCGCACACACACGCCGTTCATTGAACTGGGGTGGGTGTGGGGGGATATTTTCCTCATCTTCGTTCAAATGTGTTTTTTAAAAAGAGAGAGAGAGAGAGAGAAATCAATGGAAGTAGATTTTTAATTAAAATAGATGCTGATCCTTCCCGACCCGGACGCTGTTAAATATTTTTTTGTTGTGGCGGCTGTTATCTAATCTGGGATTTTTACCGCTAACTCAATGAGAGGCTGCGGCTTTGATTTCCCTGCCGGAGTGAAAGGAGCAAAGAAAGGCCTGAGGTTGTCAAGAGGAAAGGGCTTTGTTTCGTCTCCAATTGCATTGCTTGCGCAGGTGAGGGTCAAAACGCCAGCTCCAGCGACGGATTGGAAAGCTTAGCCTTGCTGTCTCCTTCTCGCCGTCCTTTTTACAGATGCAAATCCCCACTGCTCAGGCTCAAGAGCGTCTTAGGGAATAAAGCATGCTCTGTGGCAATGCCTTCATGGGAAAGGGTTATGGAGCAGTGTAAGCAAGAGGCCTCACATCCCCCTTTTCTGCAGGAGAAAGGGCCAATTTAGGATGCTGTTGTAACAGCGGAGAAATCCAGCTCTTAAAGCGCTCACCCGTCTTCCTAAGCCAGGAGATCAGCATGGCTGCCTGCCTGCCTCCCCACCACCCCGGCGCGGGTGCCCACTACACACACGATCAAAGGGTTGGGAGCTAGCCTTCTCTAATGACTCTCCAAGAGAAACACGTTTGCTCTGGAGGGGTCAGGGTGGGGGAAAAGGGCTCCTGGTCTGCTAACGACCAAAAGCGCCTGCAGTTTAAGTTTCCTGAAACATAGCCTGAGAGATGAATCCAAAGCTGGTATGAGCCAGTACGACTTCACTGGCTGCAGCAGAACCAGGGTGGTTTCCATTCACGAAATATCTAGCTCAAGTATTCTTCTTTGTGCACATGGCCAAGACATAATGCACTCCCTCCCGGGCACCGGGACAGTTTTTCCCCGGTGTTTACCACTGCACACTTGTTCAGGTGCTGAATGGGTGGGTTAGCACACTCTTTTTAAGCACCGGGCACAGACTGCAGCCGAAAGCAAAATGCAGGCTTTGACGGACCACTGGCCCCACCTGTTATTACCAATGATATCTTCTTATGTGGAAAGGACCTGATGAACACATGAGGGAAGTGCAGTGCAGTGACAGGAATTGGTTAGCACCTTCTCTCAGGATCCTGGGGAAGAGGATCATGCCCCGCACTACTGAGGAAGGCAGAAGGCTTTACAGGCTGAGCCAGTTTGACCTACAAAGATAACTCCTGCCTCACCCCGAACTGGATGATCAGTGTGACCATATGGAGGACGTGCAGCTGCACCTGTCCTTTGGATCACGTTACAGGAGCAACAGTGGGGCCTTTTTTTAAGTCCCTGAAGCAGGTAAGAATACCAACCCCCATCCTTGATACTTCCTTCCATCTTCTCTGCACTCAGTGGTACCTCCGCTCCTCTACCTGTTACTGCCATTGCCCCCCAGTTGATTTTGAGGAGGTGGGAAGGTGGGGAAGCTGCAGAGTGACTCCTGCCCCGCTCTATCCAGGGTGGAGCTGGGCTCAACCAGGACAGCAGCAGTGGTAGTTTCCCCTCCCTACCACCCTGGGAACAGGCATGGGGAGGGGGAAGCTACCCATCACTGCTGCTGTCACTGGTTGAGCCCAGCTCAATGCATATCCTTCCTGCAGCCTTGGCTGGAGGGAGGCAGGAGTGCTGAGGACAGCAACAGCAGCAGGTGGATCCATAGGTGCAAGCAGAAAGGGTGAGGGAGGGAAGAAGTGGGGAAGAAACATGACCCTGGAGGGAAGGGAGGGCATACTGAGAGCAGGGGGGATGCTTACCTGATTTGGAGACCTGGATGCTGCTTCCAGGGTGGGGTCAGCCCACCCCCCCTTTACAAAATCCTGGATCCACCTATGGAGAAAGACCCTCCAGCCAGGAACTCCTGAGTTTTCTAAAGATCCATGGGAAAGCCAGTGCATCCCAGACCAAAAAAAAAAGCAAAAAAAGAAATCCCCAACCTTAGCTATAAACAGACCCAATTGCTTCCTTCCACCAGAAGCCAGCTGCCTTCATGAGGGGAGACAGCAAATTCTTCCTGACCCTTGCAAGCCACCATACGGGACTGCCAGACCTCTACCATGTTGCAAGGATCAGATGCACTAGGGCAGGTTCATGCCACGTGTGCAAGCAGAGGCCATAAGCATAAGCAAGGCACCATTTGTCACTTGTGTGGGCAGACAGTTAATTTCCACACATAATCACATTCATTAAGACCCAGTCAGGTGTGCCTTTGGGAGCATGTGTTTGCACATACACACACATCTGCGTTTTGGAGGGGAACGATGGGCCCTTAAAATGCACGGGTATAATATAATAATGCAAAGCAACCCGGCCACTCACACACACCGTGCACACGCATGTCGTACATAGTCTGAAAATAGGTCTTCGAAAAATACTTGTGAAAGATAAAATCCACTTAAAAATGCAATCTCTAACCCTGTTCCAGCTCCTACCTTTATCAGGAGATGAGTAAAGACTTCACACCACTGGAGTGTAAATCCTGTTAATAAATTCTGCTACAGTATCTTTGAAAGTGCGGACCCAATAAAATGTTATACCTGGAGATTAAATTATACCCGGCTTTAGCAGAACAGCAGTGAGCTCCTTTCACTTGATTTGGGCTAGGATAAGGGGTTTTTGGCATTGTTCTACACCTTTCAAAGGGAGCCAGGGAAGGACGCTTTATTCACAGCACCTTGGGAAAGATGCATCTTTCACTACAGCCCCTTAAACCATCCACGTCTGGATGCTATTCTGGGAGTCCTGTGCTCGGTATATGCATCTTTTCTCAATTGTGCTCTATCGATTGATGGCAGAGCAAAGTTTTTGAGTGATAGCTCCACAATGGAAATGCTCCTTCATCTCTACTTTTTTACTCTCTCTGCTTCAGTACAGGGGAAAACATTTTAAGCACCGCTGCAATGCCAATCTACCAAACCAGACCCTGCAGTGAAGTCCCGTAGGCCGGGCTGGACCCCTGACCAAATCTTGCTCTCATTGACTGCACGCAGCAGACTCACGGATAAGGAACAGGATCAACTCAGACTTGGTGCATAGGAGCTTGATCTAAACTTCCCACCGCACGGTGAAACATGCAGGCCAGATCCTCAGCCCATGCAAATTCCTCGTCCAGCTCTACTGAATTCAAGGAGGTGACAGCGATTAACATCGGCCAAAGATCGGCTACCACAAAGCGTAATTTCCCACTATAGTCGCTCTTGATTTGAAGGACGTGTTGTTTCGGGGACCCAAGTCGGCTACTTTATTCCTTGGCCGAGCTCTCAGCCCCATTTTGCTGTCTGTAATGGGAGCTGAACCTGGCTAAGGGACCGTCCAGAGGAGAGGTACCCACCCTGCCTGCTAAAACCTAAGTGGACCCCAAGCTACCTCCCCTTCCCCTCTGTTTTATTGTTTTGGTCTTCATTTCTTTCCAGCCTCTGCCACTGAAACGGGTGCCAACGAAAGACTCAGTTCAGCCCCTGCTGATTTTACTGGAGCTTGAAGTCATCCTAAAAAAGCAGCTATTAAGAGGTGTAGCTCTACCACCCCTATTCTTTTAGTGAGCTTGTTCAATGGCAAAAAGGCAATCAATACACCAAGTTCGCCAAAGCATCTGTCTTCCACCGGGTTTCCTGTCTCTTTTCTGCAGGGAGTAGACTTCATAGACTTCATAGACATTTGGGCTGGAAGGGATCTTGGAAGTTCATTGAGTCCAGCCCCCACCCCGGGGAGGAAGTCAGCTGGGGTCATAGTAAACTGGAAACACTCTGGGTTTATTTTTTTTCCCCATATATCCATCAACACACACTCCTTTCCATCAAGAACAAAGCATTTCCCACCCACTTCTCCACCCCCAGGCCCCAACACATGCGCCCGTTCCCTTGACCTACCCTAACCGCAGCATGTCTTCCCCTTGACCCGTCCCAAATTAGAGATGGTTTTTAGCTCCCGGCACACCTGGAAAAGTGCCTGGCAGGGAGCGAAGGCTTTAGGCTGTTTTTTGCTCCCATTCAGAGTATGTGTAAAAGGGCGAGATTGGCACGAGCTATTGGACAACGCAAGACGGATGAATGAAGCGTCCCTACCCGAGAACGTTCTCCTTCACATCTCACTTGCAATAATGCCAAGAGCGTCGGTATAATTTTGAAAGGGAGAGTGGATGAGATGTGGAGGTGGGAAGGGCATGAATTATAGCCCTTATATTAATCAGATAGAAAAGCTCTGTCTCCTAGCATTCTTTCATTAGGCAGTGAGACAGGTGCCCTTTGACCTTCAGTATCACTTACTTCTTTGGTAACAACTACCGCTGGCAGATCATCTCTCTTGGAGGCTTCATCCATATTCAGAGAGTTGTCACATCCGACCGGCTCTAAGCAGCTAATCAAGTGGAATTTCCTTCTCCGTTCCTCTTTCTTTTTCTTCCCTTTCCCTACTCGCCTCCCCCTGCCTCCCTCCCATCCCAGCAAGCGCTTCACGGCACGCAGTTCAACTCTTTCCAAACCGCGGGGGCAGACGCGGGAGAACATCTGGGGAAGGTGAGAAGAGAAAATGCTCTCCCCGCCAAAAAGCCAGCACATGAAGGACCTGTCGCTTTTGTTCGATTATGCGGAAGAAGCTGTCCCGCTCCCATTAAGGGTTATAGTGACCCCCACTCTGCCTTAAAGCCGAGCGAAAAATTCCTACTTCTTTTTCCTGATGAAACATTAGGGATTCGATAGGTCTTGAGCTCCCCAGAAGCGAGCTTCTTTTCTTCTGCTAATTGTTTGATTTGCAACTCCTGGGAATTTCTCCCCTTCTAATCTCACAGCTCGATCCTCTCTTTTTAATAAGTCCTGCGCTTCCTTACCTCATCAGCCCAGAAGAAGACTTTGCATTAGAAAATTTGTCCGACTTGTATTGGTCCCATAAAAGATGGCACTGCCCCCAAACACTCATCCCCCACCTAATTCCTGGACCATTACTGCTACAATAAAACTTCTTTCATTACATGACATTTGGGGATAAAAGGGTTTTTCCTTGTTTTCCCTGGCCCAAATCTGCATGCTTTTTGGTTTTATGGGCCTGAATACAACATTTACATTTTCCATGAAAAAGTCGGCATTTTTTTGCATTTTCATTTGCAATGACATTTTTCCATCGGGAGAACTGCCGAGTAGATCTGCTCCTCCTCCCACTTCAGAACTGGGTTTTCAGGTTCTGAAATGTCCAGCAAACACTGAAACCAGTGAAAGTTGAGAGACTTCACTGGGGATTAACATGAGATTTGGCAGCTGAGCACATATATACCTCTTCTAACTAAATATTGCTTTTGACGAAAGCTGAATTTTGAATGGCAAATGGAAATCCGCCTCTTGTTTCATGAGGGGACAAGAAGCTTTGGAAAATTAGTGAGGAAGCCACTAGTGTCTGTCCTAGTTGGAAAGACTTCTGATAGTCAGGGCAAATATTTAGGGAAGAAGCTAGCTGACGTGAATGAATTTCAAGTTGCCAGCTGGAAGAGAGCTGATCGTCAGCCAGATTTCCCACAAAGGCAGGTGAGGGACTAGAAGGCAGGGCTTTTTGCTCTGAAAACACAGGTCTCTGTCATTGGAGTCCGGAAACAAAGTCCAGAACAACTGCAGCAAGTATTTCAGACGTCTTTGAACAATACGATTTGGGGACCGAGAACATTTCCGATGAAAACTATGCAGAACAAAACAGAAAAACTTACCACCAAAATTCAGCATCTTAATTATAGCCCTATCACTGTGTCGCTGATTGAGTCAACTGGGGGGTGGTGGAGGGGGGGGATGCATGCGCCCTGTAGGTAAGCCTTGGCTCCGCTGTACTGAAAGTGATGAATTTACGGACCGGGGAAGGATACTACGATAATTGGAGAGGAAAAGAAAGACACACATACTCTGTCACCAGCACTAAATAACACCACAAGTCTATTTATTTCCACCATCCCCTGCCAGGATTCTCTTTAAAATGTGTGATGCATAATTTACTTCTCGTGCCTTTTCATTCGGGAAGTACAAACTCTTCCACGGGCGTCTTTGGCATTATCGCAATGCCAGTCGCCAGCGCAACCCAGTGTCGGATGCGGGGCTTGCGGGGCTGTCGAGACGAGGACGCGCTCGGTGGGATTGCTGCTGCTGCTCTCAGCAGCCTCCGTCTTCACGGCGCTATTTTTGGACCTTCCAACTCGCTCTCTCCTGTCTAGCAGTGTCTCGTCTCATGGAGACCGGAGAGCTAAGTTTATTAAAATAAAATTCTGTGGCTTATCACAGAAAATTAACTCTATTTGCATCTGCTGCCTGTCACTTCCAATGCTCGGCGCCTTTTATCACTTAATGCTTCCACTACCTGCCCGTGCCAGCTTTCCAGTGGGCAGCAGTTGTATGCTCAAGTTAGCACCGTTTGCTCTGCGAACTTCCTCCTACCTTTTAACAGGTTGCAGGAGCGTTTCTCTCGGCCAAGAATATTTGTTCATTGGTAAGAGAGCTACAGCCAGGCTGTTGTCTAGAAACACCAGTAACAGCCATTATCTCTCTACTATGTTGAAGTAAAAGCCCTCCGTCTTTATTAATTCATTTTTAGCTGCGGCGTATACCAGGCGAGGCTTGCAAATAAATAAATAAATAAAAACCCGCAGGGAGGAATTAAACCCAACTCCTCCAGCATCAAAACTATAGCGTCCTCTCTTATTTCAGCTGAAGGATTCACTCCAGCGGGTGGTAGCTATCTTTGGCTCTTACAGACCAGACACAACACACTTTTGTTATATAAGCACGGCGCATAGTATGCGTATCGTATTGCCCAGCGCCTCAGATGAGCTTTGCAGGAAACCCCCGTAGCACGATATCACCTGCACATTAAAGGCCAGCTTCTCGTACTTCTATTGGGCATCTGAACAGACTAAGGCAATTGCATTGTGTTCAAATTCCTGCGTGTCCATCCTTGTATCTACTGTTGTAGATACAACAGTATCTACATCTCATCCTTACGACTGAGCCACGGCAAGGTGGCGAGAGGAGGAGGACCTCCCCACCTTCGGCATCAAGCGCATTGCAAGGCCTTGAGTAAGGTGGAACAGAACCGAGCGGGGCTGCACGAGTTGACCCGTGCACCGAAGAGGAGAATATGGCCCTAAATCCGTAATCCTATCAACACTTATTGCTTTACTGAGCTTCTCAGATGGAAGGAGCTACACTAGGGCCTGGATCGATACCCACTGACCTCATAAGCCTCAGCATGTGACGGCTTGTGCTTTATCTGCAAAGTATCAATATTATCACATTTTCTTTTCCAACCGCATTCAAAAGCTGGCGGGAATGCCACCTCTCTACCCACCTGGCTACCAAAACAGAGCACGCGGGGACCGCTGCTGTGCAATGCTTCGTGGTCGTGGATCAACTGTTATACAAATCAGCTCTGGAGGTGCTGATTGGAAACTGTGTTTTTAAAAGCTTCCTTATTCATGTAATCTTTGCGTCCTTTCGTCAGCGAATTAACATGGCATCAAAGCGCCGGCTTTCATGATCTCTGACCCAGAGGCTATTAAAATTGCATTTGAGGTTAACAATGGGGACTGAAAACAAAGATCAAATGAATAATACATAAACAAAGCCCTTCAGTTGGTATCAAAGTAAATATAAATACATTAACCAGCAAAATCCCCCGCATTATAAATTAGATTAAAAAAAGAAAGGCTGTATTAAAAGAAGAAATCCCATGCTTTGATTGGTGGGTGAGCAGCAACTGGCTGCGTACTTATAGTTTCTTGCTGTTGAGACTTAATAATTTCATGTGTTCTCGCAAGATAACACCCGGGTCATGTGATTTCATCAACCAATCAAGCCGCCAGCTTCTAACTTGACACTTGGTAATGAAGTGATATGGTAGGATAGGGCACACGTCATTTTATCTGTTTATAAATGCATTGAGTGGCATTTGGGATGCCTTTTCCCTCTCTGGTTCATTTGCATCACATAAAGAAACCTCTAAATGTTAGAGCTTTCACTTCCCACTAAAGTTTGAGTTTTCCAACAGCATTGCAGGAGACCTGTCTCGGGGTGGCGTGAAAATAATGATGTGTAGTTGTGTGTGCCTGCGTGTGTGTTAGTAGCAGCAAGCGAAAAAGCAACTGAGCTGTCTCTGGCACCGAGGCACACACATGGGCCCCATCAGAGCTGACAGGCCTACCCAACCTGAAATCATCTGAGTGCAGTTTCTGAAATCGTTTGAAAGTGGAGTGTCAGGAAGATGTTTGCATGGCGGATGACATCTCCTCTCGGCATGGTTTAATGACATCCCTCGCTTGTCATCACTCTCTTCATGCTTCACAAATAATAGCAGTGGATGAAATCCTTGGCAAGTGGGAGGTGGGGGCTGGTGGGGGTGGGGGAAGGAGCTGGCAAAGTGCAAATCGCCATGGACAAAGCCGGCTGGAAGAATGCAAAAATATCCAGAATTTAACGTCAAGGAGAACAGAGGGGCGGTGCCAGGTTTCTGGAGCACTTGTTAAATAGGAGATCAGAATTAACCCGAGGGAGGTCGTTCAGCCCATTTGGAGCGGTAGAAAGGACCGCTTTCATGGTCTGCTTTCATATGAAAGAAGGTGCTTATCATCCCTGAATTTAGGTACGTGTCATATGAACGAAAGTGCTTATCATCCCGAATTTAGGTATGTGTCATATGAACGAAGGTGCTTATCATCCTGAATTTAGGTACGTGTCATATGAACGAAGGTGCTTATC
>NW_017728909.1:18891769-18924198 GCF_001723895.1 Crocodylus porosus | reverse complement strand
TATCATCCCCGAATTTAGGTACGTGTCATATGAAGGAAGGTGCTTATCATCCCGAATTTAGGTATGTGTCATATGAACGAAGGTGCTTATCATCCCCGAATTTAGGTACATGTCATATGAACGAAGGTGCTTATCATCCCCAAATTTAGGTACGTGTCATATAAATGAAAGTGCTTATCATCCCGAATTTAGGTACGTGTCATATGAAGGAAGGTGCTTATCATCCCTGAATTTAGGTACGTGTCATACGAACGAAGGTGCTTATCATGCCCAAATTTAGGTATGTGTGTGTGTTGGTTTGGGTTTGTTGGCTTTCAGCCGTTGCGGGTCTGAGTCTACTGGAGATGTCTTGGTTTACATCTACTGGGGAGACCGGCTGTACAAACGAGATCAGCAGGTCAAGTATCTTGGGTTTTTAGGGTGAGAGGCATTGGGTTGAGTTGGAAGGGTAGGACTTTTGAAGTCCCAAACCAGATCGAATACTTGATGCAGAAGGGGAGCGTGAGGGTTAAGTAATGAACATGTCCAACGCAGGCACTCTGCCCCTGGTGCTGCAGCTAATGCAGCTTTGCGGGTGTCTCAGAAACGTGCTGTATAATAAAACAATAATTCATAATCACGGGGTAAACTCTGATCCTTTAATGAATCTCTCGTCTGGCGAAACTACCAGTTCAATCAGCAGGAAGTTTGCCAGCGTGAGAACTGAAGCGAAAGAAGTGAACAGTCACTGAAGGATCTAGCCTGATATTAGTCTTATTAATCGCACAGGTTATTTGTCTGCAAAGACCCTTCTCTCTTTGACAAATAGACAGATCCACTTCTCATGTGAACAGAGCTTAATTTCATGCGGTACATATTGGACCAAACTTATCTCTGTCGTAAATCCACCGCATTATTTCAAGCTAAGCAGGGAGGCATTTGGCCTGCTGTTTCTGGCCACGTGTGCACGCGCGCGCGCGCACACACACACACACACACACACACACACACACACACAGAGCACATCTGGGGAAATAACTCAAGTCCACTTCCGTCCACCCCCGGGCTTGGCAATAGGCCAGAGGATGCGCAGCGGTTACAGTCCTCTAAGGAAGAAAGGCCTTTCCCAGAGGGCACGAGAAGGCATTTGTGACTTTGGTAGCGATGACTGACACGGTGGTAGACTCGGAGGCTTACACGCGCTCCGCCAGCCCTCGGGGAGTGTATTTACAAATTAAACGAAAGAGACAACAGATGCTTTCACATTACTTCACAAGAAGCTGAATGACAAGGTCAAGGATGAGGAAGGGAAGAAAAGAGCTTTATCAAAAGGAAGGAGTACCTTAGTGGCCAGGATTATCTGACGTGGGCACATAGGAAAGGCACCGAGGGAGTTCCTGCATGGTGAGAATGACTGTCCTTCAGATCAGCCATAAAACTAGTGTCCCTTCTGCTTGTCCCTGCTGGCTTTCCAGCTGGAAGATAAAACATCCCTGGGCATTTTGCAAAAGGACTCAGCCCCATTGTTCCAGCGACTTTTCCCTAACTCGATACAGCGGCTTCTCACGTTCAAGGAGGTCCATAGGTGGAAATTTAGCATATAGTGATTAGCACATGTCCTAACTCAGCCTCTGCCCTTCCAGGTTTTAGTCTTTATGCAGAGCTGCAAGAGATACTGAAGAAAGGAGCTGAAGTGATGTGAGTCCTATTAGAGCTCTATGTTTAATGCAAAGTGTTACCGCACCTCGGCGGTGTTTTGTCAAGCTAACCTGGCTTGAAGCTGAGGTGGTTTTCAGCACGATGACGGGGGTCTTGAGCAAGGAAATATTATCCTCTAGTGTCTGCTGTCCAACATGTAAGAGTAATTTCAGGACCTTGAAAGTCAGTTCAAGTTGGCTGCAAACCTAGGCTTGAATTTGCTCAGGGCTTGACCAGAGCGCCTCGTAGATAATGGGGTCCACAAGTGGACCCTGGGCCATATGGAGATCTACATCTTACAAACAGACTGACCTACTATGCACCAGATCCTGTTGCACCTATCTGGCCCCAACTTAGGCATTAAAGCACCTATGTGTGATTCCCAACCAATTCCACTTGAGTCCCTGGAAACACGTCTACTTTGGTCATGTGTCTTAAGAAACTAAGAAACATCCTTTCTGACTCAGAAGATGCCCCCATATCTACTATATTCAATACCTACTGATGGACCTGCCCTCCAATAATTGATCCATTCCCCTTTTGAATTGAGTTAAACGTCCAGGCCCTGCAACATGTTGTGGCCATGAGCTCAACCTAGGTGCGTGCTGTGGGGGAAAAAAACAACAACTTCCTCTTGTGAGTTTTAAACTTGGCAACTAATAGTTTCCAGTTTTCTCCCCTAGCTCTAGACTTGCAAGAGACTGTAAATAATATATCCCTTTCCTCTGCACCATTTCATATTTTGTTAACCTCTATCATGTCCCCCTATCAAGCATCTCTTTTCCTTAGCCTGGATCTTCACCTTAGCCTTAAGACTAAGTCACGCAGCAGGAGCAGGAAGAGCCTTTTGTGTTAATGGTTTATCAGTCTCTCGTGCAAGATGAAATTAGGATGGCAGCTAGATGTCTAGATACCACTTAGATGAGGTAGAAAGGGAACCAGCCCTGAAGATGACGTGCAATGCTGCAGAATGGCCGGCGTATGTAGGAGGGAAGGGAATTAGCAAACTTTGAGACAATCTACACGGAGCCAAGGCAGGACATCTGCTGCATCCCCACAAAAGTTTGCCCATCTTGCACACATCAGAACAAAGTACATTTGGTAAATCTGAGATCACAGGTGTATATATTGCCTGTCTTTCTGAGATACTTCAATGCCCTTTATTAATGACATCCGATCTATCTCCACACGCATGCGCTGCACAGTGCAGTTAAGAAGAATACAGCACACAACTAACACGGCAGGGGGAAGTTTAGGATGACAATATACAGGGGCAAAGTCTAGGATGTCACAGGAGGTTTGGGAGCAGCAACCGGCACTGCAAGGGTGGCTGCACCCCTGCCTCCAGCTTCCTCCTCCCACACCGTTGTGGGCAAACTGTGCCATGGGAACCTCTGGAGATTTTTTCTTTTATGTCCCTGAAGCTGGCAAGAAACCCACCCCCTTCCCCTTGGTGCTCAGAGGTCTGCTCCCTTCCCCTTTGATTGCAAAGTCCCCTTTGGCAAATACACAACCTTTATTCAGACCTCACCCCCAATGCCGATTTAATGTGGGTACCTAAATGTTGCATTTGCGCCTCTACCTGGATGACAAATGCCACGGTATCTTGAATGACCACAAACAGATTGTTTTGTGTCTCACGGAAAAGATAACGGGGAAAAGGAAACGCTGAGGATGGCAGGCAGCGAGGATGAGAAGATCTTGGGGGTTTTTTTTCCTCTCAGTCCCTGTGCTTTTCCTTCCTTGAGACAAAGGCTTATATAATGGGATATTTCTCAGCAAGAAAATGAGCCCAGTGTAATGGAAGAGAACGGCTGCTCGCCAGGCAGGGAGGGCCACGGGGAGAGCCCCTCCTGCACATAAGATCCGTGCCGGCACTAATGAATTTCTCAGCAGCTGATTATGGACTCAAAGCTCCTTGTGTTCCTCCTCAATGGGCCTCCATATCACGCTGGTGTGCGTTAAAGGGGCGTACTCATCTTTGTTGATACAGATCAGGATTAAAACACACAAGAGGAGGTGGGGAGAAAGAAGGGCCTTCAAGTTCCCACCTGTATCTTCTCATCATTGAAGCTTACTTTAATAAACCCAGAAAACATATGCAGGTGCCTGGTGGAGAAACACTTTGCCAGAAGAGCATCTGCCTAAAAGCTGCCAAATGTTCAAGATGTTTATGAACTAGGGAGACTCTCTCCTTCCCTTCCTCCTCCCTCACCCCCACCTGTTTCCTGGCTTCCCTATTAACTAAGGACTGAACACTTCAGTGAGAAGCTCATGCAGATGAAGCTAAAGGGTGTGATGCTGCTCAATATGCGCTTTTACATCGCTGAGTCTAGCAGTGTTCCTATTTATTTGTGCTGGGGCGAGACAAGCAGCAGGCCCTTGTCTATTGTATATGTGTCTCCATCTTGCTTTTCATACCGGAAAGGAATTATACTAGACTAGACCAAGCCTTTAAGAGCTCAGGTGTAGTGGTTACGGGCATGGCCAAACAGCAGTAGAATAGAATAGCCCTGAGTACGAGGCATTGTAAAACACTCATCCAAAGCCCACTTCCTCCAGAGCTACCTATAAGCAGTGCCATGCTAGGCCAGACCACAGGCCCAGACAGTCCAATCTTTTTGTCTGTCCCAGAGAGGTGATGCTAAGAGAAAGAGAACTAGGAAGATCTTATCCAGACTGATTGTATAGCTGCCAGCATTTAGAGGCTGCACCCCAAACTCAAGTTTAATGCCCACTGATGGGCGTATCCTGCATGAATTTGTGCAGACCTCTTTTGAATCAAATGAAATCATCGGTCTCTGTAACACTTTGCGGCAGGGAGTTCCACCAGTTAACAACACTCAGCACACAAAAGATTTGAAACCTGCAATGCACCAATTTCAACAGATGTTCCTTGGTTCCTTAGTCAACGCTAGAACTCGGGAACATCTGATGAAATTAGTGGGTAATTTAGTGGGAAATTAGTGGGTAGTAGACAATAAATAGTAAACCCCTATTTCCACTCTCCACACCATACATGATTTTATAGACCTCTATCATAGTCCCCTGTCATCTTTTCTTCTATCCTTAGCTTCTCCCGCCCATCCTCATTGCCCTTTTCTGTGCTTGTGGTCTTTTCCATGTCCCTCACTATTCAGTGTAGTTATCTCTTTCCAAAAGGGGCATGAGCCACAGCTGGACCCACTGCTAGTTTGCTAGACAGCATACCTCGACCCACTTCTTACTGCATCCATGCCAACTACTTGCAACACGAACCCCATGGAGAATTAGCTGAGTAGGTCTCCTGTGCCTCGGTGAATCTGGGCATTGGCAGGATCCTATTGCTCTACATATCCACGCTGGATGAGACAGCAGTCTCTCCAGTAAGTTGATATATCATGTTACTATGTGTTCCTTATTTTGCCTCTCTCCAACTCTTCCATTCCCTGGGAATTAAAAAAAAAATCTTTTCATTTACATGTACAATAAATACCTGCATACATAAACAAAATAAAATCCCAGAACTGAAAGATTACTTATCAAAGTTGTGAACATATGTTGCTTAAGCAAAAACAAAGAACACAACAAAACAAAAAACAAAAAAGTAAGTGTAATTGGCTGATAAAGAAAAAGTCCCACAAAGGGCTGTTCTTTCCAATCATTCGGCATGTCTCCTGTAATTTCCTCAGAGATTGTGGAATGATTTTCCAGATGTCTCTGTTCTTTCCAGGTGGTATGTTCAACATGATTTGGACTGCTGCCAGAGTATTGCTTCTTCTTCCTGTGTATGTACATGCATTAGTGTGTGTATATATATTAATATACAGACAAGCATGTGCATGGACATGCATCCATGGACACACACATGCATGTACATACAGACCCAAAAGTAGGGCTGGGAGGTCTAGTCTAGTCTAGGTCTAATCTAACCCCTCGCTCACGGTAGGATCATCCCTGTCTAAACCATCCTATACAAGCATTTGTTTAATCTGTTCTTAAAACTGCATGAGCAACAATGCCCCAAGGTATCACAAACAACCCAGCTTGCCAAAGGTAAAGTTGGGGGATGAAGGGAACTATCAATGTCTGGCCACTGCAGGACACAATCAAGAGATCCAAGGAAGAGGGCATGTGTGTGTGTGTGTGTGTGTGTGTGTGTGTGTGGGTATGTGGGTGGGTGCATGCACATGCATGCACATATATAGGGATATTTCCCTGGAAACAAAACCCAACATCCTGTTTGTCAGAACAACTCCAGAGAAGAGTGTATGGGTTTTTTTTAGATCTATAGTTTATAGCTGTGTTGGTCTAAAAAGCAGAAGCAGACCAAATTCTTGTTCAAGAGGCAATATCTTTCATTAGACCAACTAAACAGTAGCAAAAAATGTTTTTCCTTGCAAGTTTTTGGGTCCAAGCAGCCTTCTTTAGATCTGAAGAAGGGTGTTTGGACCCAAAGGCTTGCAAAGAAAGCAATTGTTTTGCTACTATTTAGTTGGTTTAATAAAAGATAATGCCTCCAGCCTGAGAGTTGTGTCTGCTTTTTTGTTGATATTTACTTACCTCTAAATAGGCTGTCATGATTCCAGCACTCACACAAAGCAGCTATGTTCTCTACCCATTGAGAGGAAAATCCAAAGGTGGTTATTACTATGGGATCCTAACAGAAGTGTAACTGGGGAGAAGCAGGGGTGAGTGGGGCACCAGCTTTGGGTGCTGATTTAGAGGGGGCACCAGTATGGCCCCCTCCCTCCCCAGGAACACTTACTGCAGCAGGGGCAACCCTGTGTCAGCTGTCTGGAGAAGTCAGGTGGGCATAGCTCCATGCCCAGTTGTGAAGGGTTGGAATGATGCTTCCCCCTCCCCGCCCCGGAGGCACAGCCCTGCACCTGGAAGGAAGAGGGAATGAATCGGATACCAGGAGGAGCTGCCAGGCACCCTGAATCACTGCCTGTCTCCCAGAGGCACCAGCCCAAGCCTGAGTTGCTGTAACAGCAGCCTCAGCAGTAGCAGCTGCCACTGGAGTGCGGTGAGTCGGGCAGGTAAGACTCCTCTCCCGCTTCCCTGGCCGGCATAAACCCTCCCCGACTCCCCACCTCTGTCCTGCGTGCTGAAAGAGCTGGCTCTGCCTGCGGCTCTGAGTATGCAAGGGGTAAAGCTAATGGCACAGCTCTCCCCTTTCCATTTTGAGAGACATCATTTGTGTTTGAGAGTTACTGATGTTCTATGCAGACCTTATGCCTCTCACTTGCCCATTTTTATTGTTGAAACTTATTGACAGCAGACATGAAGAATCACTGAACTGAAGCTAAGGAAAAGTGATTTATGTTTGAGGCAGGAAACCAAGAGCCAGTTTAAGGTTTTCTACATGAATAATTTGTGTGTGTCCCTCATTTTTGATCTTGCTCACATGCTGAGCCCCATATTTGGGCTTTGGTGAGATGAGGGGCCTGAAAACAGTTCTAAGGACTTTCACTCTGAAGATAAACAAAAGTTTGGGAGAGGACCAGAAGAGCATCTGTCAATATTCAGTACCTAACCATTCAGGGCAGGGAGATTTGCTTATTTTCCCCTGGAAGAGCTTTTTTCCTGAGAATCATTAACTGTTTTCTGCATGACGTTGGACATCTTCAATTCCAATTGTCTATTATGGGAGTTGCTGGCACTCAGTGACAAAGAGGAAGCCTGATCCCACTCACTACTCTGCATGGTCAAATCTTCCTTCTGGAGAAGAGCCAATCTGAATGATCACATCATTAAGTATTTCTAAAAGACCAGCTTCACACGTTGACTGAGATCCTAATTATTCCTCTGCATCTATCGTTTGTCTCCTACAGTGTGAATGAGAAATGCCATTAATTCGGAATCAGCTAGAGACTCTTCATTGAGATATCGATGATATTGAGATGGCCAGTGTTGTCAATAGTCCCCAACTAAATGGTTGGATGTAGCATTTACTGGCAAATGCCATGGGTGGCCTACTTAGCGTCAATGACAAAGATACTTCCTTGGTGGGAAGACTGAATAAATCAAGACTCATTGACAGCTCAGTCCACAGGTTCAGCCTTAACTTTCATAGGAACAAGACTGGGTTGTAAGTTTGGAGGATGTGGGAGGAGAGATGTTTTCCCTTGTGTTAGTGTAGATGCTCCATCTAAAAGTTTCCATCATGCAGGGACCATAAGTCAAGCATGAGCAAGGGTCTTGGCCCTATGATATTCCAGCTCCATATTTAGCTGTTGCAGTTCCCAGGCAGAATTCCCATGTACATGGTTTTGTCATTATCACTTGTGTTCCTCAGCAGACGTCCTTCCATTTAATGGATAAAATTTGCTAGCAGAAAATGGCTTAATGTTTTTTGAAGAGACATCCCTATTTTCAGCAGCTGACTGGAAAAAAAAAACACCCTGTAACATCTGGTCAAGTCAAGAAGACTTTGTTCTCACTGCAAACTTTTATCACCTGGAAAATCCATCATCTATTTGCAATGCCTGGACAGCTTTCAGCAAAAAGATGTGGCTTGCTGTAAAAAACAGTGACCAATTCTCAAATAGAAACCTAGAAATTCAGGGTGAAAAGCTCTTTTTATCCATCATGAGAGTTTGGAGATTTAATTTTTTTTTTTTTTTTTTTGCATCCTGAATTGCCAAAGGTGCCAAAAGTTCAAAATACTAAACTTGTTGGAAAACTGGTAATTAAAAGCAATTTGGAGGAAGCTGTTTTGAAAGATTTTTGCTTTGATTTTTAAGCCTGTTTTATATTTAACTTTTTTTTTTGTGGAAAGTATTTGCTATTACCAGCAAGAAATGAACTCTTTCTTTTCTTTTTTTTAATGGATGTTGAAACAGGAGGCTTGACAATTTTATTGTAATTTTTTCTTTCAATTTTTTTTTTTTATATATTTTGGGAAACTCACAGAAACTGCTGAGTTTCAGTTTTGACAGACTGACTTTTTTGTTCAAAAAAAAGTTTTCAGGAGGAAACCACTAACAAACTCTGATCTTATCCCATCTAATCCATTCCTCCATGAATGCAGAATTATCCCCTGTGGAATACATCAACATCACACCAACCATTAAAACTCACCAAATTTAGCTCAAAAAATCTCGTTTTTCATTTGCATCAAGACTTGTTTCCCAGGCATTTGTGCTACTTAGGTTCTAATTCTGGTTAGTGTCCATCTTGGAGAGAGTCACCCACAATACAAGATTGACACTAACTTTTTGGATGCAGGAATCAGCTGCAAATTACTTTTCGAAAGTAATTTGAAAAGCACTGACTGTCTGATAGATTCAGACTGCAAATACTTTCACCTGAATCAAGACAGGCTTGAAAACAAATATGCCAGCTTGAAAGAAAAGAGCTTTTGTTCTACGGGAGGGTTGACTGGGTCATTGAGCATTGGAGCAAGCATTATGGGTAGAAATACATAGGACAAGGAGAACAAGAGAGATCTGACATGGTCTGGGGAGGGGAGGGCTGAGGAGAAGTGAGCTGGGGACATCAGGGTTATTCTAGCGTGTTGAGATCTTAAATGAACCCTGAAGAGGTGTGCAGAAAGAGGAGGGAAGAGACCATAAAATGCACTGAGTTTGGCCTCACTCATCAGTTCTCTAGCCTAGTAAGAAGATTCTCAAGATGGGTCAGAAGATCAAAATTTCCAGAGAAATTCTGCTGCTAGCAGGTCCCCCATAGTCCATACTGTATGGAAGGGGTGAGGAAAGTGCAATAATTGGCATTTTCATCCCTGCTTTACTCCTCTGAAATACTCTCCCCAGTTTGCATGTCATTTTAAAATCCTCCTCGATGCCTTTCTGCTCGGGGGATTTTGTGGTGTTGCAACTATTCCTTTCTAGTCAAAATTAGGAGGAGAAGACTTGACATCTCAAGGACATTGTAGTCCACTGACTAGGTGCATAAGTGGGCTACCTGCCCAGTCCATCCTGTTCAGGTGTTTGGAGAAAAGTAAATGCAAAGAGTGGGAGGTTCCTCCTCCTCGCAGCTTTTCTGTGACTTCATCTTATACGTAAGAGATGACTTGGTGTTCCAAAAGTAGAAGCGTTCATAGATTTATGTTCATAGGTCTTGAATGAGGTGGACTAGAAATGCACCGAAGTCTACTTCAAAGTCCAACAGGTGAAACCAAATCTAGACTTCCTGGTCTATATGGATCATTTACCAAGATGCCCAGCGTGATCAAATGAGGCCAAACTCTACTCACATTAAACTCAATGCTACCACTCCCTCTGGGGGCCAACACTCAGCTCTCTTGAAAACACGACCCTAATTAGGCTCAGCTGTTCTACAAATGAGCAGTGTGTTTTGGCAGGAACCCAGTGTTATTCAATAGCACCCAGCTTCCAAGGCACAGGTTGATCTTGCAAGCAGGTAGAAGTTTAAAATGGCCCATCCGTCCATCTTTCCTTGAGCATGATATGAAACCAAGATGGGTCAAGTGAAGAGAGAGAGGATTTATTGTAGTGGATCAGAGCTTTGGTACATTGATTCAGACATGCTGGCCGTAGCAGTGGGAGCCATCTAGCCAATATGATAGTGCTGCACATAAGGGAATTTCATAAAATTCACCCTGACTTCTGCAGATAGTCTACTTATCCAACAGAGCTTGAATTAAAATCTACCTCCACTTTGATGCCTGTAAATCACTGCTGTCTGGCACTGAGAAGGCAAGCATGGAGCCAAGAATCAGTTTTCCTCCTCAACTTTGTTCTTTTGGTGATCTCGTACACCTCTGTCCCGCTCGCCTGTTTTGTCTACTTGTCATGCCCTATTTGGTATCTTAGACAATAAACTCCTTGGGGATAGGGCATCTTCACTGTTATCTGTCTGCACAGCTGCCAGAACAATGGATAACTGACTTAGACTCCTTTCCGCTTACCATCTTCATCATCATCATCACCATCTAACACAGGGGTGTCAAACATATGGCCCATTGGCCAGACCCAGCCAGTTTACCAGTAAGCCAGAGAGTATGGGTGTGTGGCCAGCAGTGGGCATGACCTGTTGTAATCTGGGGCCCCTGGGCCACAGTCAGCATGGCCATTTTGGAAGGGGGCACAGCCCTCGCACACTTCACCATCACTTGGCCCACTTGCACCACCTCCACCATGGCAAGTGGCTGCCTGTCCCATTGTCCCCATGGTGGCTGTTGCTGTTGTTACCACCGTGGCCACCTCCTCTGATGTCTCATGCTCACAACAGCAGCCACTGCTACTGCTGCCCTGTGCCCCAGGCCTGATCCAGTCTTTGAGGACCCCCATGGTCTAGATCCAGACTGGGACACAAAGTAAATTGGACACGTGTGATCTTATTTATACAGCGCCCTCACCACCGCATCCAAGCGTCTCACAGTCTTGAATGCATTTATCTTCATCCCATGCCATGGAAGGCCAGAGATGACAGAAAAGAGATTAAGTGGCAAAGCAAGATTATATAGTAATTTTGTGATGGAGCAGAGACTTGAACACAGGCCTTCAGAGTCTTAAGGTTGTGTTTTAAACTAGTTTTAGCTTTAAGGCACTGTTCTGCCAAAGACCTCCTGCACTGATCTTGGACCTGTCACTTAAAGCAAGTGTTTTCCAGGCATTCAGGTGCCTAACTCCTATTGTTCAAGGTCAAACAGGCCTTGGGGGAACAACGGCTTGAAACTGCATCTGCAAGTCCTAAGCTAATGGTGTAAACATGGCACATCCTTCCTCTCTCCAACATATTGCATTTTCTCCTACTAATAATGATTTTGAATGCAGAGTACCAAACCCTCTCAGGAACTGTCTCTGGTCAATCAATAGCATAAAGAAAAAAAATAGAAAAAAAAATGATGGTGCGAAGGAGGAAATGCATCAAATAAATTCAAATAATTAATAAACCAGAGGAAATCGGGATCTGCTCATGGATATTCAGTAAGCAGAAAAAGAATCAAAATCTGCTGGATAAATTATTCATTGTAAATTATTCCCTCATCTCGACAGTCATAAAATTATACAGTCCATTTAAAAAGTCCAGTCACAGCGTTTGACTCAATGGCACACGGCAACTGTGAAACAACAGGTAAAACTTCAAGTGAGTTGGATCCTGCAAGGTGTGCGCGCCCCCAATTCCTTCTCTGGCTGGTGGAAGTCAAGCGCGTTCAGCACCTCTCGGGAGCAAAAATGAACTGGATAACGTCTTCCTACAGGACAGATGGTCCTAGCTGTTCTGTGGATTTTCTCCCAGACACCCCTCCCAAAAATAGAGTGCCTGGAGGACTCAGCATCTTGAAATACTTAAAATGCGGAAGTCATACAAAGTATTTGAGCAGCAAGTGGGAATTAAATTTGCCACCATCGCTCTGTTCAGGACTGAACGTGCTGGCAGCTAGAAGGCCTGCCTTTTGGGCATATCCAAGCACCCTGGTGTCAGCCTAAACTAGCTGAGGACTGAACAATCCCTGACACGGATTAGAGTAGTTTTGTGGGTGCCGTAATTTGTGCTAAATCGGACCCTCAAGGTTTATGCTAGCAGACAATAAAAGCCAGAATAAGGCAGCAATCCAGTCACCTCACCACTCCCTATTCCTTGGATGCAAAATAAATGCACCTGCCAATCTCCCTTGCACCCACCAGCATCATTTCCAAAAGTTTTGTTTGCTGATGTACGTTGTCCCAGGATCAGAAATGGACGGATGTGAAGCTGCGCCGGGGTGGGTGCACTGAACGGGTGGCTACTACTGCATCTTAATTACCACTAGGTTGTGGGGGAACAGGTAATAGTCTGTTTGCAGTCACCCTAGGACGGGCACAGACATCTAAGCCAGGGTAACTTACCCCGAGGAGAGTTTTATCCCTGATCCTTTCAGGCCTAATTTTATGCCTGATTGGGTGAAACTACCCTGGATTAGGGTCTGGTGTCATCAGTCTAGGCCTTTTTACACCAGTGTAATGTCACTTCTATCTGTACAAAATGTTTTCTCTTCAAGATTTATGTCAAGGGGTGACACAGAGCCACAGCGACAGCCCTGTGCCACCCAGGAACACCCCCTCCTCCAACCACGGCCCTGTGGCTTGGTGTTACCTTTCCATTGCCAAGTTGGGAAGGATGCACCCAGAATGGTAAATACCAAGGCAGTACTTTCATCACCACCTCATAATCTACCCTCGGCACAGTCCAAACCCATCAGAGTAGCCCTGTTTGCTATTCAGAGACAGACGTGCCGCAGGGTCCTCATCACTGCACGGGAAAAGCCACAGCCTAGGAACGTGTGCATCAGTGCAATCAGTCCTATTCTGGGCTCTTTTCATACATACATACATATACACACACACACACACACACACACACACACACACATATATATATACATACATACATATATATATATGCGCACACACACACACACATATACATACATATGTTTATATATGTACACACACACATACACACACATACACACTCACACACACATATATATACACACATACACATACATATGATTTTATATATGATATATATATATATATATATATATATACACATATGATTATATAAACAAAGGCTGGTAGTATCTCATTAACAGTGGGAAAAGTAACAGGGCTCAGAGAAAATCCCTGTTACACCAACCAAATCCAGAATAACAGAGTGTCTGCTCTTTTCCAGGTCTTATGCCACTCTTATCATCACAGGCATTTCTCTCGTTCCAATGTTTTTCCCCCTATTTTTCTTTTCAAGGCTTGATCTCAGGCCAGGTTTTCTGATGAGTTTAGGGAGAGGATCAAGGAGCAGAATCACCATCTGCCTAAAGAAAACAACAGTATTTCTCG
The DNA here is from genome assembly GCF_001723895.1 of Crocodylus porosus. Taxonomy (NCBI): domain Eukaryota; kingdom Metazoa; phylum Chordata; order Crocodylia; family Crocodylidae; genus Crocodylus; species Crocodylus porosus. Next base: position 18,910,729 of record NW_017728909.1, on the reverse strand, counting down.
TGGCATGATGGTATCTGGCAGGGAGAGGAGGTTGTTGGGCTTCTTAGCTGTGGTTTAAGAGGAAGACAGGATGGGAGCTACAGCAAAAGAGAGTAAACCTGAACTAACCAGAGGTCAATGAGATTTCAAGTCTTTACAATCCCCTGCCAATTATGTTCTTTCGGCACTGATAAAATGAGAGAATTTATCTGTGAAAGAAGGAAAGCAGGAAGGGAAGAAATGTGCATCAGAAGCAAGGAGTTCGTTCGAAACCAGCATCTGAGGCACAGAAAGGGGAATCCAGCCATGAGAGAGGCACGGCCTATTGCAATGAAGTGGTGCGTTTCCAAAGCAGCTCCTCTCTCAACTTCATTTTTCCATCTCTTGACAGTTCCCATTAAGATGAAAGGTGAGCTCACTGGTTGGGGGCATACTGTGGCTTGGAGCAGATGTGCTTTCCCGAAGTGCATTTCCAATCCCCAAGGAGATAGCCAGAGCAGGATTTTCAGCACTGCTGAGTGATTTCTGCTGACAGACTCAAGACACCTGAAGGAAGATGGTTTCCTTACTGCGATGAGTGCCCACGTTTCGAAAAGCAGGCCCTTGCAAGGCCTCTGAAATTGGGCACTCCAAAAACAAGGCACCCAGAATCACTTCTCTCTATTGGAAATCTTGGCCAAAACCCAATAAACCCCAGTCCCGTGCAACTGGGAACCGGTCCTGTCTCCATTTTACTGTTGGGTTTTCAGAGGAAAAGAACTATCTTTTGGGATTTTCATAAGTGTGGAGGCATCTGACCTGCTCTGATGCTTTTCACCATCCCCATCTCCACCTCTAGCAGCCTAAATCCCTTTGAAAAACTGGCTGCAAGTGATACAGTGCTCTCTAATGTGGAACCAGAGAACCAATGCATTTATGGTAGCTTTCATAGAGATCAGTGCCATATTGTCCTTTACTTGAGAAGTTGCTTGCCTCACTGCCTGTATCATCCTTTACTCCTATTCAGGACACCCATGCCGGGGGGTAAGCAAACTGTTGGGTTGGACAGAAGGAAAAATAGACCAAATCCACATGGCCAGTAATGCAACAAAAATAAAGAGCAATATGCATGGTTCTCCTTTGCATTTTCGCCTGCCTCCTCACCTCTGTGATTGGTTACTCAGCATGCAAAGAGGCGAGGTAATCCTTTGTCTTTGATTAATCTTTAATCATGGCACTTTGTGGCCAAAGCCAGCATTAACACACAGATCCCAGCGATCAAAGCCATGCACTTAAATATTTCATCTATAAATAAAAAAGGCAGGATTTTATAATAGCAAGAAGGCAACTCCAGGGGTGCTGTTATCACCAGTTAATCACGCTTCTGGGACAGCAGAGGAGCTCTGCAGTTCCCTGTAATTTGTAAATGCTTTACAGGTCCAATGATCCCCTTATAACCAGGACCCCCTTTCTTCCCTTCTTCCCCTCCACATGCCTTACAGGATAATTCTCCCCATTGCCCTAAGTTACCCTTAAGGATATTTTTACCACCTAGCTTCAGACTCCCTGTTTTTTTCCTTTGTGTGCATTCCTTCCACTTGCTCCAGAGGGTAATTGTGTAGGGAATATGTTTCAAACCTGTCTCCGTCTCTCTGTCTCTCACACACACCCCTCCTTCATGAGACTGCCCATCAGACCCCAGACTGCCACCCTTCACAATGCTATTGCTGATAGCCTTCCTTGTGGATGGCCACTGAACATCCACCTTGACTTAGTTAAAGATTAACTTAGTTGCACTTGACTTAGTTAAAGGTTAGAGCCTTTCCTGTGCTTATAGTGCTCAAACGGCGCGTCTACGCACAACCCTACGGAGATGTAGTGATGCGCTATGTCGCCGTATGGTGTGCTACGGCCACAGAGCAACCACGTGGGCGCATACGTGATCATCATCACCGCAGCAGCATGATCCCCCAGCACAGCATGCCATCGCGGTGAGATCTAACCAAGCGCGGTGTGCATGGCGCAGTACAGGCAGTTACTGCAGATGCACCCAAAGTGCTGGGCAAATCCTCGATCCAAACCCATCCATGGATTTACAGCCTTCATTTCAGCATGCACTTCCATGCACTTCTACGTTATCTTGGACCAAAACAGCACCAAATGCCTAACCTAAGAGAAAAGGGTGGTCTTTGTGGTATTTCATAGATTCGTAAAGTTTAAGGCCAAAGGAGATCATTACCATATACAATATAACACAGGGCAGAGAAATGTACTGTCTTTCCCACATCTTGGGCTAAGCAGCAGCAATTTCCAGAAGTCTCCAAAGGGAATATGCCTCTGAGATCACCTCAAGAGGCTGAGGAAGTAAGAGTTGGGAGAGGTTATATTTTCTATGCGCCGACATGACTGCTACTGTAATATGGCAATACACCTTTCAAGAAAGATGTGGGAAATTTGGAGAGGATTCACAGATGAGACACCAGAAAGATGAAAGGGCTGGAAAATGCAAGGAGAACTTCAAGAAGCTCATGAAGCTATTTAGCTTATGAAATAGCATGGCTTTGATCACAGTCTATAAATATCTACATAGGGAACAGAAATTTGATAACAAAGACCTCTTCGATCTAGTAGGCAAAAGGAGAAAAAGATCCAGTGCCTGGAAGTTGAAGCTAAACAGTTTCAGAGCAAAGCTAAGTCACATATTTTTAATAGCAATTCCTAATCGGACAAACATCCACCACCGGCATGTTTTAAATCAACATTGGATTTTTTTTGTTTGAAAAGTTATAGTCTGATACAACCAAAGTCTCTTTATTGGTACTTTGTGTTATATGGAAGGCTGGAGCGGATTAGCACATTGTCCCCTTCATGCTTTAAAAATCGATAAATTTCTGAGTTCAGATCAGAAACCCCCAAGTTTTTCAATGTCTGAATCGAGGCCTAAGCAACTCCTGAGACTTACTTGCAGCTACTTGCCTGGTGTCTTACCTGCTGCACAGGCAACATTAGGCTTTGAATTTGGATCACGAGATAAAAACAAAGAGGCAGGATGTGAGCCTTTCACGTACGTTGTGAAGCATCTCCACCAGGAGCTCCTCTCCTTGATCTCCTTGGGGCCAACTGGGTCACAAGCTCCACAGGAACGTGACTGAGACAGGCACAGCTTAGCCCCAAGACATGAATCAAATGAAATAATCATAAATGATATTGATAACAACCATTCACACCTGAATGCTGGATCCTGCCCCAAAGATATCCAATGCTGATCCACTTCTGCATCTTTCCATCATCACTGCCCTTTTGCAAATATTAGGGGGTTGCATGCTGGGGAAACAAGGATTGATTTTAAAAAGTTTTATTGGTACTTTGGCAGACAAGGTTCTTTGGGTAAATCTGATATCTTCTATTACACCAAGTGAAACAGTTGTAAAAATTCTTCTTTGCAAGCTTTCGGGTACAAATACCCTTTTTCAGGCTGAGGAAGCATCTGCAGTTGGTGTGTGCACGCACTCTCCCTGAATAGGGTGAATAGCAAAGAGGCCAGAGGCTGGTCTGCGTGCAAGAAAGCCAGTCAGTGAAGATGCCAATTGAGGAGTCAATGGGTGAGAGACAGGCTATTGGTACACTGTCATGTTGGCCTGTGTCTATTTTGTGCCTGAACTTGAATCCCAAAGGGGTGATTTCATAGCTGGGTCCGACCACTCACCACACAAATGCAGTGATGCTAAAAGATGCCAAACTGACAGTCCTGCAGCTTTCTGTTCATCTACTACATGGGTACAGCATGTTCAAACCATGGTTTTTCCTATGCACCCATTCTCTAGTCTACAACTTCACCTGTTGTAAAGCTGCAGCTCCATCAATGTCAACAGCGCTAGGTCTATCGATACCAGACAAGGATTTGGCTCAATTCCCCCCTGCCTTGACTTGGTGAGACCAACCCCAGGGGCAGGAAGGAAAATGTATTCCCTGTGAACGGTTCAAAGCTTGCTTCCCCTGCAGAGACACCCAAGAATTATTGTTAATTAAGCACACACACACACAATTTGCAGACTCTCTGAAGCTCTCCCATAAAGAGGATACGACATCTTTAATAAAAGGAAAAAAACCCACAAAACCTCTGTTGAACTATTCCCATGCCTTCTACTTTCCTCCAGCATTTAAGTCCCGGGAAGCTCGCTGCTTGTGCTGTAATCTTACCCAGCTACAGGATATGTGACTGTGTTGCTTATTCCTCCCCTGTGTAATGTAGACCTCCATGCCTCACATGAGCTAGAGCCTTGTATGAGTTATACGGCTATTATGTTATAAGTAGGACTGATGTATTACAGAACGCGGCCATAGATCCTCGTAATGGCACTCCGGTTCCATTTTTTTCCCCGTAGTAAATTCTGAGTTTTTTGGAAATGGACAGCTCCAGGAGGAGGCAAGGATCCTGTGCCTGGCACAGAGTTAAGCAAAGTTAGATGCTAAAAGGGGTGGATGGGTCTGCTAATTGAGTGTCAAGTTTATACCCTTTACATTCTGCAAGCAGTGGCACGAGATATATCATTAGCATTAAACCCCTCATAAGTGGGTACCTTTTCCAGCCTTCAACGCCTCCACTCACCATGATATTATCATGTCCTTCGCACTTGGCTCCAGTGCCTCCCCTGCTCGATAGTGGCCTTTTCTCGTCTGCTAGATCTACCGGTATCCCAGTATATCACTGCCAATTCTCGCTATTATAACCAGAAACACATTACTTGGTACCTGCCTTCTCTAGAAAGCCCTTTCACCAGGGGATCAAGAATGAGTTGGCTATTCAGATCCTGATGCTGTTTGTAGCCGGGGATTTTGATTGGAGATGGGCCTGGACCAGTTTTCCAGATCTGACTGGCTCCGGTTTTTGCAGGGTCAGCGCATTTCTTATCCACAGCCAGTTCCTCCTCCTATGGAGGGCTGGCCTATGCGCCATCACCTGCACACCCTGTGGGATTCAAAATCTAATGTGACGCTTGAATTTAGGACTTTAAGCCCATTGTTCAGTTAAAGGCATGGTGGGATCTGATCTGCGATCCCAGCCGTTACGCCTCCATTCGTGCCACACATGCACAGTGGAGGCACCACTGTGGGATGGCGGGTCAGATCCAAATCCGGGCTCCGGTGTGCACCTGGAGTGCCAATCAGCTGATCAGCACTGGGCACCTGGTCACCAAGTTGCTGTATTTTGTGTGATAACTTGTTCCTTTTTTATTGTGCCATTAATTGCACAAATGCGCGGCCAGCTTACCACTGAAGATGTGATTAACAGGTTAATCCTGTTTTAAGGGGACATGTCTACCAGGGGCCTAACAGCCAGCCCTTTGGATGTAATGCTGACCCTTTCCTATTATGCCCATTGCTATAAGTTCTTCTCAAGGGGAGCGTTTTCTTGCCCGACAATCTGAGATCCTCGCAGTTTTAGGACTCTCCCCTGGGTATTAGTGTGGTTGAAAATGATCCAAAGAGCTTCCATGCCTTGGCCATTTTGAAAAGTGTCAGGAATAACGATGTTGCAATCCTGTGTCTTTGGGCTTCAGGTCCCACTACCTGTCGATTATACCTGCAACTTGTATAATCACAATCAATTGCAGGTCAGGCCGAGACAGGGACATATCTGCTCATGTCCCCCTGAGGAACATAGGATGCTGTGAGTATTTGTACCCTTCATTTCCTCCCCTTCCTCCTCAGTGTGTGCTGCAGATCCAATATATAATTTCTCTTTCAATCCTTGCAGCAAACAGGGTTTGGAAAGGGCTCATCCTCTTGCCTGGAGGAACTTGGACTTTTTGCTCAGGGGAGCTATGCCATTGCGGTTTCTGTACAGCCCAGCGAACCATCCAAAAAGCAAGGGCACAAATGAATGGCTAGAAAACCGTGCTGCAGCCCCTGCCTGTCACATCTAATTTAGTAAATGAACTTGGAGGATCTTACAAAAACAAAAAACAAGTTTGCATAACCGGTGCTTTCATTCATACCATGCTCTGAATCATATTCACTCCTAGGGCTTTGGATCTAGGTTAGAGATGAGGATGGGTGATAAAAAGACATGGAATAGAGGGTGGGGGGGGAAATAAGTCTATTTTCTGGTGCTATTTTCAGCCTAAGGATGGGGAAGGAAGTGCCGTGCCACCAGCATGGCCACGTAGGATTGGGCATTGGCTGTAGGGGCCTTGCTGAGCAGCCATGAAAGCAGGGAGGGGCATGGTTCACCCATACAGCCATGCCATCCCATGCACGTTGAATGATGCCGGCACCCATGGTTCACCCAGCCATGTGATGTTTTCCCACCACGTGGAGAAGGGCTTTCCTGAGCCTTTCCTCTTCCGCCCAGGGCATTTTTGGGGAACCAGGCCAGCAACTGACCCCTGGGGTCCCTTTTACAGAGGGTTGTTCCCAAAGGATATTCTGGAGTGAAAGGCCTGGGCAGCTCCCCTTTGTGCAGCCAAATGTGCTCCGGACCCCACTGAAATCCACTTTGCTTTGTTTCAAAATCCTCCCACCATGGCACAAAAGCCATCAACTCCCCCACCTCATCGACCCCTCTACCCCCCATCTCACTGACCCCCCATATCCTTTGTCCTGGCATCCCAGGATGCTTTGCAGTCCCTCTTTGGCTGGTTGCTGGTGTGGGGAGGGGAGGGGGCAGAAGAGGAAAGGAAATCGCATCCTAGCTGTCAAGCTATCCCATATGCTTCATAATGCCTAGGTCTGATTTTTGCCCTTTTTTACCTTATTGCTAAAGACATTTGTATGAAGACGGGATTCTCCTCCACCTTGCGCTTCTCTAGCTCCTGCCCTCTGAGTGTCTGCGCTGCTAAAGACTGAGATATGACTGCACGACACCTCATAACATCCTTGTGAGGCAGGTCAATATTATTAGGCACGATTTTGCCTTATGATTCATTTTCTAGTGCTTCATCTATGCAAGCATTAACCTCAGATTGCAAGCAGGCATCCGGCTTACCTTGATATGCATTTTCTTTCAATCACATGCCTTTATGCATTGCCATCCCCAGGCCAGATCCTCAGCTGGAGTAAATCAATATGGTGCTGCCGAGTTCACTGCAGCTACACTCATTTACGCTGCCTGATTGTTTCGGAGCTGATCTTAGATTGCGGTTGAGTCATTAAAATAGCTGCTGGCTTCTACCTCGTGGTGGCTGTATTTCAGCGCTGGGGAAACGTAGCCCTTTCTATACTGTCTGAGCCACGCTGGGGGATCTCAGCATGAAAAAGGCTAGAGGAGCGTCATATCGAACGGAGGCATTGGGATGGAGGTTCCCAATGCTGCATTTTCAGATCTCTCAAGTGTGTCACCGTTTTCCCAATATTTGGTGCCTTTTCCCATAAAGCTCCTGCGCCTGGAGTCATGTGATTTTGTGAAACTCTCAGCTTTCTCTTAAGTCTGGTTCGAGCCCCTGAGGTGGCCAAAGAATTTGGAAATGCAAGCTCTCGGAGGGTTCAAAAGCAGGTAGCAAGTAAAAAAGAATATATTCGGACTTAAATTGCCCTCTTTTTCAAGGCTATTTTATCATCTTGTGGGGCTCCAGTCCTGAATTTTGAAGACTTGGGGCTGTGCCATTGTGTCATTTAACTCATGCCGACCAGAGGGAGATGAGGAGTGTTACCCTCGTCAGCGGGAAATTGCTAAACAAGCATAAAGGACCACATTTTTTCTCAGGATGAGTATGTGAGACTTCTGCTGAAATGCTCGGCAGCCCCTCGAGTGTGTCTGGGGGAAGAATTTGACTCATTCATTGGCACTGGAGAAAAAGAAAGGAGTATGATAATAATAAAGCAGCAAATGAGAAAGGCAACTGCTTGAATATGACATCTTTTGTCAGCTTTATTTCACTTGATAATGTGACATGGCTTTGGGAAGAAAAATGATTAACCTTGCCACTTTTAAACACCGCTTGCTATGAACGTTTCTCCTGAAATCCATGTCCTTAACTTTCCTTGATGCTTAACACATTCCTAGGTCTTTCTCTGCATGCATCTCAGGAGAGAAGAAGATAAGCAGGAGGATGGGAAAGAATGGGTTGGGAGTTGGATGTAAAGTAGCCTGGTGCTGATTAGCATCGTTAAAAGAAAGGGTGGGGGGGGGAAAGTGCATGGAAAATGAGTTAAAGAACAGTATTGTAATCTCTTTTATTACGTTCCTGAGATGCTTGACTTAGCCTCATTGTCATAGCGGGATGATGTGTACCCTATGAGTGTATAAAAATATATGAACTCCTGGGACAATATAGCTCAATCTGCTCTGCTATTACCCATCATGCTCATCTGAGCACACTACAGCTATTAGATCTGTTTGTGAAACAGCTGAGCCCATGGATGGGTCTCTTGCAAACGGAGCCTGAATGTTCAATTGCGACGGGGCTGGCATGTGCAGGATACGGAGGGAGCGGCACAATGGAAATGAAAGTGCAGTAGGGATGCCTGTACAATGGGAAGCACAGAGGGGATGCACCTTCTCCGTCTGTGGCTATGGAAGGATAAAACAGATAGGATGCCATCAATAGTGCTGGCATCCCTTTTTCCTCTCGCTCAGATACCCCATTTGTCATTCATGAAGCTGCACTCTTGTTAAAAAGCTGCTGTTTCCCACCCTAGAGGTAGCTGCATTTGAAAAGCACAGGAGTTGGTTACTATACGTACAGAGAAATGACTCCTTTGACTACCACTGAAATGCAGCTCCCATGGTCGATAGCAGGCACTGTATAACAACTCAAATCAAATCACATAGCTATTGATCTCCCAAGACCAAATAACCCCAGCACCACACCTATATCAAGAAGGAGTTAAAGCTGAAAATATGCATCAGTGACACTGGGATTAAAATAACCACATTACAAGGATCAAATGGAAATGCTTGCAAGTACATTATATTGTTATATGCCCGGGTTAAATGGATTTTTATGGACACGCTAGGTTTCTTCCCACCTGATTTCCCCTCCTGCTGACACTTTGGGAGACAGCTGTGAGTCTCTGGATGTCCTGATTGTCCAGTTTCACACCTGGATTTCTTTGAAGAGAATTTCCTGAGCTTGCAAGCTTTGGATTTGGGCTAACTGCAACGCTCCTATAAAGCGTTCCCTCTTAAATTACTGATACGTAGTCTCACCTGAAATGCAGTGTTCACCACGACATTTATTTTATTTCCTTATTTAAAAAAAGAAATGACAATTAAAATGAAGGAGCATACAACAACTTGAGGCTCCTGTTGAGCTGAAGATGCAAGGAATGAAATCTGGCCAGTTTGGAAACAGCATTTTCTCATTGGATTTATACTTTGGGGTGGGTTTATAACAGCTGCTCATTACCAAAGCACTTGAAAGAAGCCTGGATGCTAGAGTCTCCTTGCTTTGAGATGGTCCTACCTTCGTTTCCAAGACCGTGCTGTCTCAATAGCAGTGCTGTAAGCAAAGCAGTGGTGCTATGGAAAGCCTTTCAGGCAGCAGCACCCAGTTTGGTATACAGCTTTATATACAAATGTATGCCCCATATATGGACTCTTTAAGGGGCGGTGGGAAGTTAGGTTAGGTAATCCATCTATTAAACCCACTGACACTACCAAATCACTATGACCAGTAGACTTTTCTCATGCAACTTAGCTATAGAAGAAGAGTTGGGGTTGGTTGAAGGATCTCTGACACCACAGTTACCCTAAGAGTTAGCTAAGTTGTTGCCCAAGCCTTGTTCATACCCTCCGAAATCAGACCTTTCACACAACTCTTAATGATATTGCTTAATAGCTTCCTAATTCCTTCAAGTATAGAGTAGGCACAACATTTTAATTAATTTCAACAAGACGGAAAGTTTCTGAAATCTGTGCCACTCTCTTACAGGGAACATTTGGGATGAAGGAAAGACTAACACAGCTGCTGAATTTCTTAAAGGGCCCAGTAGTTAATTAATTCTAGTTGATAAGCTAATTAATGCATTGCCTTGGAAATGCTCAGAACACGCTTTCTGTACTCAAAAAGCAAGAGCCCGGGGCTTGGGCAGGGCATGGTCTAACATTCACACACAAACAAAAAGATGGACTCTCCACTTTCAGTAAAGGGGATTCAAGCCTAACGACAGGACCGGGGCAGTGACTATATACACATAATCCTTTGGTCTGCTGAGGCTCCAGAAAGCATGAGATGGGAGGTTCACTTGGGACTGGTATTGAAGACAAAATGAACGGTGATGGGACATTTTGTGAGCTGCATCACTCTCCTGTGGACCACAGGCTACAAAAACAGGTGTGCCTTACACACAGTAGTCTGATGGGCTGCTTGGCCTGATTAGACAGTCGACTTGTCCCACCCTGGGAGGCAGCTACTTCTGGGACAGTACAACAGTCTGTAAATATTGTATCTGATTAAATAATGAGCGGTTCTGATGAGACCAACCTCCCCTCGGTCTTATTTTGCTACCTAAGGACTATTTCTATAGGTACAATGACCAGTTTCTAGGCTATAAACCACTCTGGGGTCTTCTGGAAAATGTAAGGGACTAGACCCATCCACTTCAGTGAGGTCACATCACAGATGATGTTGGCCCACACTATATTTACTAATGCTACATGATATTTGATGTCTAATTATTAGTCTTTCTTTAAAACTCTAGCAAGATGTCGCAGTCAGAGCACAGAATAAACAGGAGTTGGTAAAAATACATGCCAATTAGTCTTGGAGACACACAGGTGTATCTCACGGGTATGTAAAAATCTAGAACTCTTGGTTCAGAGATCATCCCTTTTATTAGACCAACTGTGACATGGCAAAAAAAATAAATAAAAAAAAATTGCATTTTTATATTTAAAACGCAGGGACATGTAACACTTGATTGCATTGCGTCCCTCCCTGCTATACCCCGTGCAAAGCGGTCACTCGAATTCAAGAAGTGGCGAGCAGGCCATAACAGAGTAAGTCTCTGCGTCTTCATATACTGCAAGCCTCACATCCCTCTGCTTCCTATTTGTGCCAGCCTAATTGCTCAGTAGGGTCTCTGAGTGCTAGTTTCAGTAACTGGGTTGCGGAAGACTAATGTAACTACAGTCAGATTCATTTTCACCTCCTAGAACAGCTTGCTGCCTCAAAATTAAATATGAGGGAAAGAACAAAAGGAGAGCAGAGAAATAAGAAACCATGCTGTGACTGGTGAGGAGTGCAGAAGGCATAAGAGGGCCATAAAACACGTCTCCCTGGGGGTTTAAAATTGACCACCTCATGAGATCATGTGGTTAAACATCCCACTGAAGTACAGATTTTCTAAATGTAGAATACCTTTAAACACACATACACACACACCCACACAACGAGAGCGGTACGATAGTAGTTGTTACAGTTAGGACTGAGTTGCAATGTCGGCTCAGCACTCCTTTTTTAGCAGCGCGTATGATCACCCATCTAGGATGTTCAAAAATACTCATGACCTGCTCCACACGCCGTTTTTATCTCAATGTCATTATTTTAATCAGCTGTGTGATTATTTACCCACAGCATTAGACAATTTCTAGGGTGGGGGGGATGCAGCAGTAATGATATAAAGGTGCCCTGGTCTGACTCCAGACCCCCAAAGCAAGTTGTCTTCTCCCCGCTCCATCGAGGCCTACGCTCAAGAGGAGGGCAGAGAAAGTGCTTCAGGATGTCCTCAAGGCCAACTTGAAAATAATGCAGCATGAGCCTGAACTCGTGGGGGACTATTGCCCGAATGGAGGAAGACTCTGCTGCAAGGATCTCATTGCTTTGAAACCTCACATGATGCCAGGAGATGGAAAAACGGGAGTTGTAGAAACAGCACGTCGTGGACTGAACCAAGAATCGGGAGCCAGCCTTCCCCCCCATGGAAACACATGCTTGAGTTGCAACAGAGTCTGTCGCTCCCAAATCAGCCATCATCGGACCCATGGATAAGACAATCACCTTTGACTGCAAGGGATGGCCAAATAAAAAGATGAAGGTGTCCTGTTCTGGTACAAGCGACTCCCATTTCCCTAAGCTCTATCAGTATGAGCCCCTTTATACAGGTATATCTTCTTCATACCTCTTAACTACACCACTACATTTAAAGCAATACAACTTGTATATGCAGACAAAGCCCTACTGCTTGAGAAGCGCAGCTCCTGCTCTGCCCAGCAAAAGGGAGTTGTGCTTCTAAAGGTAGGTCTACAGCACAGTCACTGTTGTGACCACAGCTCATAGATGTATCCAGGGTGGCTTTAAATTACCTGCCAAAACCACCCAAGGACCTGGGTAAATATTCAGGCAGTCCATATTAAATGAACCAGTTCCACGCAGCCACCGCTTCACTGCTAGCTATACCCAAACCAGCTCCTTGCAGCACTGACTTTAGTGTAGACATAGCTTAAATCCTGAGTATATCTTTGAAAATCCCACTCAGGCATAGTGGTAGATGCTCGGTCACCCCAGAGAGTTAAGGCTGGAAACAGTTTCCATTCTAACCCCCTGTTTTTACACAACACATAGCGCTCACTTTCAGGCACAATCTTGGGTGTCGGGTGTGATTTTCACTACAGAGTACTGACTGCCTTTGCTACATTGCAGGGGGACCAGATCAGAGTAGTTCAAATTTAGGCAATGAGAAAAACCAAGAAAGTGGTGCTGGAGCAGTAAGGTGAATGCACACTAAAAAGGCATTTGACCAACCTAATGTCCCCTTTTCACTGCCAGGATGGTTTAAAAGGGCCTTAGTGTGAATAAGAATTAGGTCGGTATACACACACACACACACATATATATGTCTATGTATATATACACACACACATATATACACAAACATACATATACATATATATATACACACACGCACACATATATACACAAACATATATATAACATATAACACATATATAAACATACACACACACACATATAATTAAGTCTAGACCCTTATCAGCTGTCAAGTGATGAGATCTGGTATATACAATAGATGTCTGTGCCACACACACAGACACAGACACAAATACACCCCCCCCCCCTTTAAAATAGTAAGCTTTTTCTAGGCCACACTTTCCATTAAAGAGGACTTACAGCCTATGAAAATTCATAAACTCTGCAGGCGTTTCCACAGCGATTTGACGGAGTAATCTCCCGTCATCTCAGCTTCTCGGTGACAATGACAAGAGGAAGATGGATTTATCAAATACACAGTGACATGTTTATGACCCTGCTTTGCATAAGCAGGAGCAGGAGCCAAAGGCTGTGCAGCTTGAGATAGCAAGAGGGTTTTTATAAATATTGTGACAAGCAGAAGTGATATTTGGAAGAACATGAAAAAAAAATATTCTTCCACTTCCTTTGAGCCAGGATGCATTTGAGGGGAAAGAAAGCTTTCCCCTAACTTCCTCACCCTATGATTTCCCAAAGAGAATAAAGGAGTTTTTTTCAGCTCGCTCTCCCACTTTGAAAAGTTTTCTATTAATCCTTCTTTCCCCTGCTAGGGAAATTCTCTCCAAATTCAGTGGCAGGGAAAGAGAAAAGCATCCTTCATCGTGTGTGTGTGTGTGTGTGTGTGTGTGTGTGTGTGTGTTTTGTGGGTTTTTTTTTTACATTTTACATAACAAAAGAAATAATAAAAAAAAATGCGGAGAAACTGCAGGGGCACAGTTGGTTCCCAAATAACTGTGGTTATGAAATACCCCCAAAACATGTCAGCAACATGCAAACTGCTGCTCTCACTACTACCTGGTGGCTTCTCAATCACGTAACACAGTGAGTGCCAATAGAGGGCTCACATATTATTTAAAGGGAATGCTAGCCTATTTCAATACCTCTCTGTCTACTGCTCAAACGATCTCCAATGCAACAGCCATTCGCGATTCCAGGCACAATCAAGGACCGACGGTGCCAGGTATCATACATAAACATAAGAGGCGACTCTTGTCCTCAAGACCGTATAATCTAAATGCACATGGTGGGAAAGGGAAATAGTCTCTCTTTCCAGATGAGAAACTGAGTCACTGGGAGGTCACTCAGGGAGCTTATGGCCAAGCTGGGAACAGTACCCATCTCAGGGCTTTAGCCATGATTCTTCTCTATGGGCATATTTAATCTGTATAATAAATATATAAATATTAGATATGCTCTGCTTTCATGCCAGCATTAAGTCAAAAGTAATTTCATTTAAGTTGGTGGAATTGCAATGGGGAAAAACTACTGTGGGAGCTGGCAGCCGGGCTCATGGTTTCACTCTGAGACCGTCTTCCCTGTTCCTTGTCCTGTGGGTAATAAACGGAGTTGGGAGCCAGGAGATGTCCAAAGTTTTCCTACCGGGGAAGTGAAGTTATTCCAGATATAGTGTTTAGACCTCATGGGATTCAGGGCTCGGGGTTTTATGCAGAGGTTTCTTACCTGTGGGACAATTCATGGCAAGACCAAGAGGGAGACCTGTCTTGCGGGGAAATCAGGAGGCCAAGGGACCTTCCTATGACTCCAGCTCCTGGCTGCTGTCTAACTGGACTGATGGCAAATAGCAGGGGCACGTAAAGTAATGCCCAGGCCAGAGATCATCCTATTAAATCAAGAGTGCCAAATTAAAAATGATATGTAGTACCTGAATTGGTAGGAGTAGGGAGCATCCCAGATGTGTCTCCCCTCACTATGCTTCCATATTTGTGGTTTATTATTGCCTACATTACATCATTACATGGCATTTCTACATGATGTTACAACCAGCAGAAGAGAATAAGGCAGTGAACAAGCTGGAGGGGGAAGACACAGACAGACAGAAACCCACTGCCTAAATCATGACTGCTGAATATCAAATACAGTCTTTGTCTTAAGTTTACTCATTTGGTTTTTTGTCCCCCCCGCTGGCTTTCCAAATAAATGTATTAATTAAATGACCCTTCTTTAGAATTACACAGAAAGAAGAGTTCAGGCACCTTTATCGAACTGACCTGTAAAACGAGAGCAAAATCAGCTTCTCTGTTGTTCTCTCTAAATGATTTTTCCATTGCATTTCACGTCTTATCAGGGACTTGTTTGGACTTGAAGCTCGGCAGCTTTTTCTGTAGGTCAGTTCAATAAGGCGCTCAAAGCTGCTTTTCTTTCCATTGATTGGGCTGTTGGCATTTTTTTTTTTTTGGTAACTAATATAATAATCTTTTTTTTTAAAGGGGAAATCAGACACGCTCTGATTCTAAGTCCATCAAGAGAACTTTCTCTCTCTCATTCTTGCATAGGATCAATTCTGCTTCAAAACCAACTGCCTAGAAATCATTCTGCCTTTTCCAGTGAACGCAGAATGGGCCAAAGCAAGGAGGAAAGTTATTTAATCCCAGCAAAACCACGGTGAGGAACTTGTTCACTGACATTATCACACCCCAGAGATAGACAGGTCTATTCTTTATTAAGGTACTAATTGTCTACACAGTATTTTGCAGCGCTGTATGCTTGTTGCCTCACTGCTACCTTTCCCTTTTTTGGTAATACTAGTTGAACTTGCACCTGGCGGCGGAAGATTAATTTGATTTTTAAACATTTTTTATAACCTTTTATCATCGTCGTCATCACCTTCACTTTATGGTTTATGCATCGCTGCCTGTTCCAGCCATCAGACCATCGCTTCCATCTGGTTTCTTCCCTTCATCGTTATATCACTATGCATTGCGCATTGGCCAACAGATTTGGCCAACGGAATAAGAGATTTAATTTAGATAGATTTTATATATTTTATTAGATGATTATTTACATTATTGTAGTGCTGGCACATCCTAGAAACCATGCTTTGCAAGCTGATGCACTCACTACAAAGAGATAGTCAACTGCCCCGATATGCTTGCAGTCTCAGGTGAGAGACCGCAGATGGATTCAGACACATGGGGACATACCAGGAGGCAGTCAGACAGTTCATAATTTGTTCGCCTTCAAACCGTTAGCTCTCGGAGGGAGAGTTCATAGTTCTTCACTAATTGGAAAGCTCCGTGCATGCTGTCATAGCAGCTTTATGATGATGACTTGTAATTTGCTGGTGGCAGATCCTACAGGGCACTAGGTGCTTTCCAGACACAGGAGGAGGGACAGTCCTTAACGGAAGGAGAGACAGGTAGGTACACGGAGGTTGGGTGAAGAGGAACAACAAGTAAGTCCTTCCTACAAGTCGGATGAACTGTCGGCAGCACAAACAAATCAACAGATAACAGAGAGAAGCGTGATACAACCTCCCACCCTGTTCAGCACAGGGGGTTGGACTAGGCAACTTATTCCAGAAATGCAGATTTGGACTCAAATTTCCCATCTGGCCCATTTATGGAAACCGGCACCCATCACACGTCCCTGATTCTCATCCAAAATGCAATGGTTTGGGCACATTTCTTGTTCCTCCAGAACCAGCTGATCTCATTTTCCCATGAAGCGCCTGCTTTTCCTCCACCACTCATTGGCCTGGTTCTCATACGGGATCCATCGAGCATGTCATTGCTTTTAATACACCCTGGGCCCTGAAGTAATAGCTTGGCCCACTCAAGACCCCGTGGTACTGGAGTCTTTTTTGAGGACGAAAAACCAGAGCCCATCGAGTAATGAATGCAGCACTTCCCCCCCCAGCAACATCACAGGCTTTTTCTTTTTCCCCATTCAAACCAGAGCCAGCATTACAATATCCCAGGTGGCCAAATTTGAAATTGCTCTAGCTCTAAATGGAAGTCACCTTTCTTTTTAGGCATTTGTAAAAATTTCATATCTCTCGTTGACTGATTATACATTTTATCTGTTACATTATATTCTCCCCTAGCTTCCCCCTTCCCCCCTCCAAACTGATTCATGCCAGACTACTAACATTTCTATGGGGAATGCTTTGCAATAGAGCTCTGTTGTCTAATGGGATTCCCACCAGCGTTTGGCATATTTCCTGGCATTTCACCCTTCATATTATAATTTATAGTGTAATGTATTTTTTTCATATCACGCTAAAACATAAATTATTGCCAGTTTGTCCTTAGCTCTCAAGGAGACAGTCTAGGGCTTTTCATTCCTGGGGAAAAAAAAGGAAGGAAAAGGGAAAAAAAGATAGAAGCACCTAATGTTTTAAGAAAAACGGCGGGGGGGGTCGAGTAATACAAGCCCCATTAGCAGGCAAAGGAAATCAATTTGCAGGTCCAAAAAAGTCTGTCTATGGCCGAATAAAATAAAATAAAATAAAATAAGACAGATTTTTGTCATACAAAGTATGTAACTTATTCAAGTGCTTTACTGCAGCCTAAGATGTATTAGTGGGTCTTCAATGCCTGGGACATACAGAAGAATTTGATAAAGAGACTGTGAAGCTAAAAATAATGCATTTCAGTTTCCTCGTCTAAGCTGTATTTAACCCCTTAAAATATTAAAGGTGAACAATTACATTTTAAAAATAACTCTCAGATGCACTTTGAACATTTTTGCATCTTTTACTCAAGGGAACTATATGATCCCGGACTGCTTCCTTTTCTGTTTTACTCTTAATTATTATGGCTGATATGGTAGGACTCAGAGGCTTCATTGGGCTAGGGGCTATACGGACACACAGCAAGAGACACAGCATGGGTCACCCCCAAGGCTACAAAATGATGAGACAGGTCCCTAGCAGTCACTAGAGTGTCCCTCCAATTATGAGATTTGCATTAAAAATATTTGTGTGATCTTTTATTAATTTGTTATTCTTCCTTTCCAGCTGAAGCTGCAGTGGAGCCCACTCTCTTGCTTTCCAAGTGGAGGGTCTCAAGAAAGGGCATCTTCATTACTCACGGGGGGAGGACAAGGGAGTTGATCTGCCCTAAGCTGCTGGGGTCTTTTGGCTCCTTCCTCCCACATCTTGGCTTGTGATAAATGCATTGTGAAGGGGTGGACTAAGAAGGCTTTGCCCTTCGTTTGGTTGACATCAGCAGGGCAGTGATGGCCAACCCCAGCCATAGACCTGCTCTGAGATGGCTTGTTCAACATCAGATTGGGAGCGTGGGATGGGGCCAGGAAATGAACACGAGCCCTTGGTCTTGAGGCTGATCTTTAGGGTCAGACTCCAGTGCATTAACACCAGTGGCTGTTCTTCCTCTTTCAAAGATTAATATTAGTACTGACCAGGAATACAATGGCAACCCAAAGGTCCAAAAGATACCTAGGACCTTCTTCCCATATTGTGGTGGATGTTGTATAGACTCATGGTGGGAGGCAACCCCAACCCAAAAGACTTTTGAGACCACATGGCTTTCTCTTCCTGATTCTCTCGCACGTGACTAACACATTGCAGGCTGGTTTCTTTTTCTAGTATTGTAGGGATGCCCTTTAAGAACTAAAAGAAAGAAGGAAAACCAGAGTAAAACCCACCATGGCTGTACAAGAACATGACTTATGACCTTCACTCCCTCCCTCCTCAAAGATGTATCTGTATGCAGTGCTGGGAAAGTTAATAAACCCAGGCTTTCTTGGAGCAAAACAAGGCCCTCCTGAAAAAACCCAAAAAGCCTGATTACCAGCCCCTTGTTGTTTAAACCAAGCAACTCCAGCCCAAGGATCTCCACTCAGATAGCAGCCTTTGCGTTCAGCTGTTACAGGTTTAAAATAAATAAAGTTTTGGGGACTAAAACCAACTCTTTAAATGCCTCCCATATACCAACTGGCAGCCAGTGGGAAGATGGGGCACAGGGCTGTGCTTCTGGAAGGGAAATGCACCCGCTAGGCAAGCAGCTGCACTCTGTACAAGGATGGTCTCTAGACGCAACCTCAAGAAGATGGCCGCTGATGTCTGGTCTTACGGGCTAGGGACAGAAGTTACACGTAAACCAGTTTAAGTCATCAGAAACTGGTTTAAACCTGTAACAGAAGTTCAGTGCACATAAACCAGTTTCAAGATGGCTGAAACTGGTTTAAGATCAACCTGGTTAAATGTAGTATCAGACTGAACTGACTTGGATCAAACCGGTTTATGAAGCTTCTGTCCCAGGCCCCTTCCTGGTTCAAGTTAAATCATAGCCCCCAGCATCCCAGCATG
>NW_017728909.1:18832340-18891758 GCF_001723895.1 Crocodylus porosus | reverse complement strand
GGGGGGGGTCGAGTAATACAAGCCCCATTAGCAGGCAAAGGAAATCAATTTGCAGGTCCAAAAAAGTCTGTCTATGGCCGAATAAAATAAAATAAAATAAAATAAGACAGATTTTTGTCATACAAAGTATGTAACTTATTCAAGTGCTTTACTGCAGCCTAAGATGTATTAGTGGGTCTTCAATGCCTGGGACATACAGAAGAATTTGATAAAGAGACTGTGAAGCTAAAAATAATGCATTTCAGTTTCCTCGTCTAAGCTGTATTTAACCCCTTAAAATATTAAAGGTGAACAATTACATTTTAAAAATAACTCTCAGATGCACTTTGAACATTTTTGCATCTTTTACTCAAGGGAACTATATGATCCCGGACTGCTTCCTTTTCTGTTTTACTCTTAATTATTATGGCTGATATGGTAGGACTCAGAGGCTTCATTGGGCTAGGGGCTATACGGACACACAGCAAGAGACACAGCATGGGTCACCCCCAAGGCTACAAAATGATGAGACAGGTCCCTAGCAGTCACTAGAGTGTCCCTCCAATTATGAGATTTGCATTAAAAATATTTGTGTGATCTTTTATTAATTTGTTATTCTTCCTTTCCAGCTGAAGCTGCAGTGGAGCCCACTCTCTTGCTTTCCAAGTGGAGGGTCTCAAGAAAGGGCATCTTCATTACTCACGGGGGGAGGACAAGGGAGTTGATCTGCCCTAAGCTGCTGGGGTCTTTTGGCTCCTTCCTCCCACATCTTGGCTTGTGATAAATGCATTGTGAAGGGGTGGACTAAGAAGGCTTTGCCCTTCGTTTGGTTGACATCAGCAGGGCAGTGATGGCCAACCCCAGCCATAGACCTGCTCTGAGATGGCTTGTTCAACATCAGATTGGGAGCGTGGGATGGGGCCAGGAAATGAACACGAGCCCTTGGTCTTGAGGCTGATCTTTAGGGTCAGACTCCAGTGCATTAACACCAGTGGCTGTTCTTCCTCTTTCAAAGATTAATATTAGTACTGACCAGGAATACAATGGCAACCCAAAGGTCCAAAAGATACCTAGGACCTTCTTCCCATATTGTGGTGGATGTTGTATAGACTCATGGTGGGAGGCAACCCCAACCCAAAAGACTTTTGAGACCACATGGCTTTCTCTTCCTGATTCTCTCGCACGTGACTAACACATTGCAGGCTGGTTTCTTTTTCTAGTATTGTAGGGATGCCCTTTAAGAACTAAAAGAAAGAAGGAAAACCAGAGTAAAACCCACCATGGCTGTACAAGAACATGACTTATGACCTTCACTCCCTCCCTCCTCAAAGATGTATCTGTATGCAGTGCTGGGAAAGTTAATAAACCCAGGCTTTCTTGGAGCAAAACAAGGCCCTCCTGAAAAAACCCAAAAAGCCTGATTACCAGCCCCTTGTTGTTTAAACCAAGCAACTCCAGCCCAAGGATCTCCACTCAGATAGCAGCCTTTGCGTTCAGCTGTTACAGGTTTAAAATAAATAAAGTTTTGGGGACTAAAACCAACTCTTTAAATGCCTCCCATATACCAACTGGCAGCCAGTGGGAAGATGGGGCACAGGGCTGTGCTTCTGGAAGGGAAATGCACCCGCTAGGCAAGCAGCTGCACTCTGTACAAGGATGGTCTCTAGACGCAACCTCAAGAAGATGGCCGCTGATGTCTGGTCTTACGGGCTAGGGACAGAAGTTACACGTAAACCAGTTTAAGTCATCAGAAACTGGTTTAAACCTGTAACAGAAGTTCAGTGCACATAAACCAGTTTCAAGATGGCTGAAACTGGTTTAAGATCAACCTGGTTAAATGTAGTATCAGACTGAACTGACTTGGATCAAACCGGTTTATGAAGCTTCTGTCCCAGGCCCCTTCCTGGTTCAAGTTAAATCATAGCCCCCAGCATCCCAGCATGCTTTCCAGAACTGGGCTGGGCTGGGCTGTCTGCTCCAGTAGAGAAAGGCTGGAGGTGGGGCGGAGAGAGGCAGGGACTGCCCCCGGCCAGGCAAACCCCAGCTGTGGTCCGGTGCCAGGGAGGGGGCGTTAAACTTCCCTTCCTCCGACTACAAACCAAAACAAACCAGATCAGACCTGCCCTGCCCTGCTAAACTTACTGCTGCCTGTGTCTGTAGACTACAAATCCCAGAGGCACCTGGAAACAGGAAGAGGAAGTGATGAGCGACCCCGCAGAGGCTTGTGCTCTGATTCTGGACTGCAAATCCCAGAGACCTTGGGGGGCAGCAGGAAGAGGAAGTGAACACCCAGCCCATGCCGGCTACATGCCAGAGAGCCATGCTTTAGCGCCCCCTGGCTTCTGGCCTGAGCCACTGCAGGGATGTGGCTGTATTTCCTGAATCAAAAATGAATGTCTGTCCAGTTGTTTCTCAGTTTAATCTCTGCGGCTTAGACTAACCTGCAAAGATTGAATCGATACAGCCTCGGGCTTTTCAACTGTCTGTACTTAGCAAAGAGGTGTGCCTTCACCATAGCTTGCTGTGAGCAACCACACCACAATGCCCGACTTACCTGAGCTACTGCATCCTTATCAGGGCTACATCCACTCATAGATGTTAGGATCAGAAGGGACCTATTAGATCACCAAGTCTGACCCCCTGCCTTGGGCAGGAATGAGTGCTGGGGTCATGTGTGCTTCTAAAGCTCCAATGACATCTCCCATGAAGCTTTCTGTGGCTGCAAGCTCTCTATGATTTCCTCCAACTGGACGGTGGGAGAAGCAGTCTGTCCTTCAGGGCAAACAGGAGAATTGTGGGTGATTCTCAGCAATTGAGTGTTTAGTCCATACATCATTTCATAGAGTTTATGGCCAGAAGAGGCAGATGGATCATTTATTACTATCTCCCAATTGTCACCGGCCATTAAGATTTGCCCAGGCTGCTATGCTAAGCCAAAGACTTTAGTAAGATGAAAGCATTTCACCCCTCAGGAAAATAACTGTGCAACATTGGCAAAGAACTGAAAAGAACCAAAGTGCCAATGCCTGAAATACTTCACACATCAGTCACCCCAGCAGGTAAATCATGCCTAATGCGGGCCAGGGAGATAAGCATCCCTCTCCTCACCAATCTGACCCGGGAGAAAATTCTCCTTGCGAAGAGGCAGGTTCTCAGCCTGTGAGACACCAGAATATGGGCTCCAATGCACACCTTTAGCTGGACCACCAAAGACCATTTGAGTGACAGGTTTTTGTGTGGGGCCCAGGACTGAACCCAGACTAACCCAAGGGGCACAGGCTTGGACCATGGTCACTGTCAATTGAACCAAAAGCCTCAGCATGTGGGTCTTGCTTGGAAGGAAGTTCACAATGAACAGGTGATGCAGTAGGATAGAGTACATCTATGCTGCTTTCCCAACCCTCTTGCATATGCTCCTGAGCCGTGCAGAGCCACCAACTCACTCTGAATATGCGAAACCCAGAAATGAGGCAGTGACGATGGGCTGAGGCTCCTCCTTGCCACTGCTCTTGGGGATTTTAGATGTGGAGATTTTGAGAATGGTGGCAGGGGTCACCCACAGGTAGTCTCATGCCCTTACTTCTAGGTTGGGGTCTGCAGAGCAGGTGTGGGGGACTGGGGCTGGTCTCCTCAGATGCAGACTCAAGGCCACTGGGAAGACATAAAGAAGCACCCAGTGAGTCAACAACTCCCACTGACTCCAGTGGGATTGTGCTACAAATAGCAATGCTTCCCTGTCACGGGATAGGCCTGGAGGACTGGCTTGCACAAAGGGGACCCTGGAAGTCCCTTGTGAGGGGATTTTGGAGAAACTAGGAGCCTCTTTCCCTGCTTCAGACTGCACTGCCATCCCCCGGGCATCATGCAGCCCTGATCCAGAGCCCATGAAAGTAAGTGGACAGGCCTGCTGGATCCTTTCAGTGGGCTTTGGATCAGGTCCTTTGATCGGGCAGACTTCCCTTCTGCAGCTGAAGCAAAGAAAAGAGGTTAAGGAATATCAGAAACCCTCCAGCTGCAATAATCTGTGCCACTTGTGCAGGATTTACGCTCTGCGGTGGCAGGATTACTTCTCTAATCAGCTCAGAGAAAAGCAAATGAAAACAAACCGAATCCCACCCCCCATCACACCAGCACAACCGCTCCCTACCTGCCCAGGCTGCCCCATGCTCTCTCTTGCCACTCGGCTTCCTCCCAGGCCTCTCTCGGCTCCTAATCCCCAAATCCAAGGCACTCGGCGTCTATCTCGCACCCTGCTGGATTGCACTCAAAGGTGTCATACAACAGCTGTGCTTGGTGCCGACTGTCACTCTTACACTCTTCACAGATGTGGCTTTGCTGTTCCCACTCAGTACCCTGTCTCCTGCTTTATTCTGTCCTATGGAGCAGCTTTACCTGTCCTATTTCCATTCTTTACCTAGGGTCACCTCTTTCCGGTGGAGAGGAGACGGATCAATCCCCTGCCCCACTGGTTGAAGCACTGAGATAATTCAAGATGCAAAGCCTCATCATTTTACCTGGAAGGGTTCTTGAGCTAGGGAACTCATTTGCCCTCCTGCCTTGATATCCAAGCCAAACACAATGTCCATAAGTAAGACAAAGAAAACCAGAAGCATCAGCACACAGACACATTGCCAACTCTCTATATGACAGGATGAGCCAATACCCCTAGATCCCCAACACCACCAGTGGTAATGGTACCCAGGTCTGTTATGTCACCAAATCAGTAGACCCACAAGTGCTTTTACAAAGGAGGTCAGCAGTATCACCCTCATTTTATACACGGGAAAACTGGGATGAAGAAAGGTGAAGTGAGGGGTGTCTCAAGTCTAGCAGGCCAGTGGAAGAGAAAGGAATGAAAGCCAGGTTTCCTCAGTCCTAGGTCAGTAGTTAGGCCACATCGCTTTCCAAATCCCAGAGGGTTCAACATTGCTGCTTCCAGTACCATCTCTGTTCTTGTTGGAAGCTCATTCAAAACAAAAATCCAGAATTTGAAATTCCTCAATGAAAAATATGGATACAATGAAAAAAACAGCAACCCATGTACCAATTTTTATGCAGGTCTACTCCAAAGGCATTGCGCACGTTAAACCCAAATTCACCTTGGCCTCCCATAAAGGGGCATGCGGAGTCACAGAATCATAGAAAATGAGGGTTGAAGGGATCTAGGTCACATCTAGTCCAACCCCTTGCTCAAAGCAGGACCAGCCCATCTACATCATCCCAGCCAAGGCTTTTTTGAGCTGGGCCTTAAAACCCTCCAAGGATGGAGAGTCTACCACCTATGGGTAACCTGTTCCAGTGTTTCACCAACCTCCTACTGAGAAAGTTTTCCCTAATATCTAATCTTAATTTTGCTTCCTGCAACTGGAGCCCATTGCTCCTTCTGTCATCTTCCCCCGCTGAACAGCCCAGCTCCATCCTCTTTGCAAGGAGTCCTCTGCAGGGAGTTCATGGTTGCTATCAAATCCCCGCTCAGTCTTTTCTATATAGCACAAGGCAACACCATCCTGAGACATACCCAAGCATGCTTCCAGCTGGGCCAAATCCTGAACCTGAAGTGTAGCCACGTGAGTGTGGTGCTGTTCACGTATCGATAAGGTCCGCAGCTGAGAAGAGCTCACCGTAATGCACATCCCTAATGGAGACCATGCATATGGAGTGGGCACGGATCATCTCATCATGGCTTTGTCTCACATCATATAGATGCACCTGCAGGTGTAATTCTGCTCCTGGGCTCTTTCTTTGCCTCAGCCTCTCCTCCCACAAATCAGGGAAGCCACTACTTCCTTACGGTTGTCAGTGAATGCTTGCAAAGTCCTTTGCGAGCCACTGAGGACAGAAGAGGTATGAATTTCCAGGGTGGAACGGAAGTCACCTTTTTGCTCTTGTTATAGTAAACTATTTAAATGGATGCAATAGTGTTATTTGTGCTACAGAAATGAATCTCATGGCACTCTCTTTCAGCTGCCCCATGGTCACGGAGTGGAAAGAGACCAATATTTCTTCCTCTTCTTCTTTCCCCGCCTACCTATGCCCCAGTTCAACTTCCTACCACCCCTGGTCCTCACTCCAGGCTTTTCCATTTGCCCACTGCTGTCATCAGACCCTGAGCGGTATTTAACTCAGTGTGTTTGCTTATACATTTTTTGTCAGCCAGCCGAGCAGAACAGCTCAGTATTACAGGGACGCGCGTTGGCCCTGCTTGGTCTTAGCCAACTCCCCGTGTTTTCAACTTGATGGTTTCAAATCCAATCGATTGGTAAATGGCTAAATAGTGAGAGAAATTGCTTTCTCTCATTACTCCGCATGGCTGTGTCATTACCCTTTAATATTGCATCGTTATTGACTGATGCAGCCTGTCGGGGCATGGCTGGTGGGATGTAACACAGCGGTAGGGATGTGCAAAATATTTCATTAAAAGTTTACTCCACTACCGGGAGGTGTGTGTGTGTGTGTGTGTGTGTGTGTGTGTGTGTGTGTGAGAGAGAGAGAGAGAGACAGAGGGAGTGCATGTGTGTGCTTGTGTGGGAATGCAAAGGCATAAAGCTTCAGCCATCCAGAAAGGAGAGGCCTGGATCTCTTGCCTTGGCTTGGATTCGAATCAGCGATAAGACGCTCGTTGGAGAGACACTTCCATTCTTTATTGTCAAGGCCAAGGGGACTGAAGCACTGATAAATGCCACCACTGAGACGGAACAATTTCTCCAGTGTTTTCCTGGCTGCAGACGTATGTGGGCACCCATTTACCTCGGCACAGCAACCCTTTGAGTGATCTGCTGGTCGGTCTAATCTCAGATGGACCGGGGCCAAGTGATAACGGCCAGTCGAACACGATAGTTGTCTCCTCTTGCAGAGGCTCATTTCCTGGGGATTTTTTTTATTTTTTATTTTGTTCCTAATCTTTCTTCAGACTTAGAAGTGTGTCCAAATGCTTTCCTCTGAGGGGGTTGCAATGGCCAGCATGGAAACCCACCCCGTAGCGCCCTGGCACTCTAGGATGATCCTGAGCAAGACTGAACCTTGTGCCTTCAGACCGGAGCCAGTGTCTCTCCCACCTTTATAACCAGGGGCTGTGACTTGCAGGCCTGTGCGGCTGATAGGCAGGTGAAAAAGGGGAATGGATGAGAGCAGGAAAAGCAGAAGAAGAGAGAGAGGGAGACCAACAGAGGAGAGACGAGAAGGCAAGATGATAGAAACTGGAGGAGGCAGGGTGAGAAGCAGCCTGAGCTACAGAGCTGGGAGCAAGTGAATGAAAGAAATGTAAGATTAGCAAACAGAAAGGAGAGATGTTGGCACACAGCTTACAGGGAAAGAGCAGAAAGAGAGAAAGGAAGACGGATGAACAGAGGGACTGAAGATGACAAAGGAGGCTGAAAACGAGAGGCTCTCCTCCGCTTTCCCGACCCTGCCCTGCTTTCTGCCTTCCTCCAGTGCCACGTTCGTCACAGCCACAGGAAGGCAAACCCTTCCCTCTCATTGCAGAGAGCAGAGCTGGTGAACGAGAGATAGATAAAAGCTAATCACGAAGCATCAGGCCTTGCCCAAACTGCTGCCGGGATCCCACGGAGAGCACGATCTCCTCTTGCCCGTCTTTTCTTTCAAAACACTTCTTTCCTCCGTAGCCTTTTGCTCCATGCTGGTCTGGCTCTCTCCATGCTTAGGTGAACCTGGGGGTTGGATCGGTACATGTGTGTGGAGAGGGTGGGGGCTGTTATTCTTCCTTTTGTTTTTAATTAACCCCTAGAGTTTGGCTGGCCTGGAGAGATCTGCGCATTGCTTTTTGCTTGAGTGTTTTCTACATGCCTGCTCTCCGGCAGAAGGGAAAGAGAGACCCAGGGAGAGCGCGTGTGCATGCGCACTATGAAAAAAAGTGCTTTCCCATGAAAAGAAGAGGTTTGGGGGAAGGAATTGCTGCATATGGAGCTTTTGCAAGATGCCCTGTGATTACTAATCCAGCCTTTCCCCATTGCACTGAGGTTAAATCTTTTTAAGCGCTAAGCCAGAGGGGAGGCTGGGGTATCGCAGCCGGCCCAGATCCTCACAGAGAGCAGGGGATGTGCCCTGAGCTCTGGTGTCCTAGAGGGTTTTTGAATTAGGAGGTGAGTGCCTCAGGGCAATGGCTTGGGTCTCACTCATGGCACCACCCAAACAACCAAAAAAGAGATCGTCCGAGTCTCCAGAGTCTGGAATAGACTCCCCCAAGAAGTGGTGCAAGCGCCTACTCTGGTTACGTTCAAGAAAGGCCTGGATGCTCACCTTGCTGGTGTCATCTGACCCCAGCTGACTTCCTGTTTTTTGGGCAGGGGGCTGGACCCCACGATCGCGTCCAGCCCTAATGTCTATGAAATCTATGATGATAATTAGTGAGCTACGAAGAAGAAGGGCAGTTCCTGAGTCCCACCTTGCTGTGGATGGTGCAGTCCAAGGGAAACAAAGCCGCTCAACTTATACTTTAAGACAAATATTCATAACCCCATGCAGTAGAGGGACATTGGCCACGCCATCTGCTTTACCTGTGATGGGTTAGGGTGATGCTGGTGTTTTGGGTCACTGTGTCTTGCAGTTGTGCAGCAGGGTGGTCAGCATTGCTTTAGGAATAAGCTAGAGAAGCACTTGTACGGGCCCGTTTGGATAGGGAAGACTAGATCAGTGCTTCTCACCCTTTTTTGTACCATCACCCATTTCTAAATATCAACGGCCAGCCCCAACCCACTGTTCTTCACTCCTGACCCACTGTCCCCAGCTCTCAGTCCCCCAATGTTTAGGGCAGGAGGTGGGTGTGTAGGGCACGGGGGCCCCATCCAGCCCCAATCACACTGGTACTCTTGCCAGTCTGCAAGGGAAAAGCCAGTTTCCCACATTTTTCTCCTTTAAAGGAGAATCCAGTTTAAAGTTTGTTGACCTCTTTTTAAAGTTTGTTCGCAACCCTTTCATATATTCTGGTGATCTACTTTTGGGCCACGACCCACAGGTTGAGAAATGCTGGACTAGATGACCTCCTGAGGGCTCTGCCGGCCTTTCTTTTTTATGACTCTCCAATTCTAACATGCCCCTTTTATTTCTGTAACCCAGAAGATGGCTTCACCCCCTGCATGTAATCCAGATGCTTCGGAGGAGTGACTAAGGCTCTCAGAAAACCCCTACAGCAAAATGACCCCCCTCTAAACAGCCAAAAAGCTGTATATAGACAAACCCCACAGCAGATATGAGCTGTTTTGTACATCTCAGCTCATGATCTGTGACAAGCTGGCACGAGAAGGTCCGCAGGATGTCATGACAGATCCCAGGGCAGTACGAGAGGACACATAGTATGTCAAGATATATCACAGAGGAGCAAGACAGAGGAAGCTGTATGTCACTGCACATCATGGGGTAGCAGGAGACGAGCCAGTAATTCCATTGTATGCAATGCACTGGGAGTCCGGTCGCAAACAATAATCATTTGTGATCTATGGCATCATCACTGTTACATTTTCTGTGTCTAGATCATCAAAAATGAGTCAGACACTGTACATCTAGATACCACTGCTTGGAGCATATTCATTTGAGTTACGCCAGATTTTTTTTTTCCCATTGGGGATATACTTGGGAAAGGCACAAAAGTGGCTGCTAGGTGGCTCAAATGAAAAGCGATTAGGTCTAGGAGAGCTTTATAATATCATCACGCCATTTTAGCCACTGCAAAGTCAACTCAACCAACCCTTACTCTGATGCTGAGAAAAGAACAGAAATATTGTTTGCCCACCAAAATAAATAAATAAATAAATAAGTTGCTACCTGGAGGGCTCGATGGGGACAATTTTGCAAGGCTGGTGGAAAAATGAAACCAACACATCTTTATTTTTAAAACCTTCATGCCATGCAAATGGATTTTGAAGGTCTCTACCGAAACCTGAGGACAGATTTCCCTGGAAAGCCCTTTATTTGCACGGACCTGTTTAATAACAGTACAACACAGCAACTCGGGGAGGTTGCTCACTTCCGCACCCTCAACCTTTCCATTTGCATTAGCTTTCTCATCTTTTCTGGTTTCTGTGCTGCTGTGCAAGAGGCCCCCGCGGGGAACAGCACTGCTGTGGAAAGCACTCCCTTTCCAAAAGAGGGAAAGCCCAGCAAAAGCCTCCTGTCATTGTTAGAGCAGACTGTGAGCTCAATCCTCAACTGATGTAAATCAGTCTAGCTCTAATGAACTTCAGTGGAGCCGGGCTAATTTACACCGAGGTTCAGCCCAGAACAGCGGCTCTCGACCTTTTTTAGACTCAAGTCACCTTTCCAGAGTGTATCTGAGTTGAGAGAACTCCATTTTAAGACTAATTTATGAGTCTTTAAATGCACTAATCTATCAGTGCTTACCTCCGTGCACCCTGTGGCACCCTGAAAGGGATCTCATAGGGTGGCAGCAGCTGGGAGTGGGAGGGCATGGCAGGGCAGACCGGGGAACTTGGGGGTGGGTCATTAGTCCCCTGAAGGAGGTAGATGAAGGTGGAAGGGGGTGACCGCAGTGGCTAGTGCAGAGGCTGGTGCCAGGTGAAGACAGCAAGGTCAGAGCATAGCTGCACCCTGCCCTTTCCTTTCTCTGCTCCCTCCTTGGCCTTGTATCTACCTGAAAGGGGTGAGTACGACCTGGGCTGCCATGGCTTCTCCTCCAGGGCCTTGAACGCCGGTGCCACCGCTTTCCACATCCCTCCCATCTGCTCCAGGAGCATGGGAAGAGCAAGGGAATGAGCTGGGCTGGAAAGCATCCTCCTCCCTGTCTGCAGCAGACGGTGCTGCTAGAAGCGCAGGGGTAGTCGGCGCAGGGGCTTCCAAGGGGCAAGGGCTGTACTTTTCATCTCACTTTATTCCCCCTGCTCCTTTCAGGCTCCCAGAGCTGGTGTGAGGGGCTGCTGAGATGCCGAGGCAGGTGCAGGGTGCTCAGCCAGTGGAAAACATAGCACTTATCTCCTCCGGCAGGGGCTGGGTGCCAGGCACCTGTCTAAGGAGCTGGTGGCACCGCAGGGTGCTTCAAACCCCAGCTGAGAATCACTGGCCTAGAGTTTCCAGGGGAGATTTCAGCATACATGGCTTTGGACTTCCTTTCTTTTTGCTTTAAAGAATATGGTTCAAAGTTGCTAAAGGGGTGTCTGACTACCCACAGCTATCGGAAGATCAGCGGTTTTGCAAGGGAGGGAGGGAGAGAGGAAGGAAGACTTGTTTTGAACTAAGTGAGAAAGTCAAAAAGTTCAACTATTTGCACTGAGGAAACAGGGAATGAACTAACAATTGCTGACACTTTGCAAAAAAAAAAAAAAAAAAGAAATTTGGAGCTGAGTTGAGCTGGATCTTACCTAGAAGAGAAAGAACAAAAACTTTCCCATGAAGTTCCCTCACACAAAAATGTTACATTTTGTATATCTGGTGCGTTTAAACACCCCTTAGACTCTGTGAAACATGTCCCTGGACTCAGTAGCTACTCAGCCTGATGCAAACAGATCCAAATTGTACAGAAAACAGATTAAATGAATGCATTAATCATATACCCCCCCAAGGAGTGCTCTTGAAACTGAGATCCCCAGACCCCTGCATCCAAAACCCCAGCTTCTACCACGTGAGCTAAAGACGAGCTCCATAAAGTCCTAGCAGTAACAAAGCCTTCATCCTTTCCAAGTGATGAAAACTG
Organism: Crocodylus porosus; assembly: GCF_001723895.1. Lineage (NCBI taxonomy): Eukaryota > Metazoa > Chordata > Crocodylia > Crocodylidae > Crocodylus > Crocodylus porosus. The sequence goes on along the minus strand of NW_017728909.1, from coordinate 18,880,120 downwards.
GAAGACAACATCGCTCGCAAATCAAATCAGAAAATCAGTACGTTACTCCAGGAGTGCTGAGAGATGCTTGGGTTGCAAATCTCAGCAAGTCAGGTCTATCCCTGGGATTTATAATGAAATCAGGAACAATTCCATGTTCACAGAATCATAAGATATTAGGGTAGGAAAGGACCTCAGGAGGTCACATCTAGTCCAACCTGCTTAAATCAGGACCAGCCCCAGCTACATCATCCCAGCTATGGCTTTTGTCTGGGCTTGGGTTTCATTAAGGGAAGCTCTGTGCATCGGTCTCCTCTCCTGCCTATGAAACACTCCCCGATAGTTATGTAAGTAACTCGCTCCCATAAAAAGCAGCGTGTGCATTCACCACAAATAAATGGAGCCACTCCAAACCCATATCACGCAGTCTCAGAAAAAAAAAAATCCCCCAAAACTTGTCCTGTTAAGTTTGATGCCCCTTCCTGCCAAGTCTCACGAGATAATGTAGAGATGCCAGGTCCCCGGTCCGGACGATGATATGGATCCCTGCACAAAGCAAGCCTCCCTGCTCTCATTTCCAAACCTTTAGCAGAGCTGAAAGTGGAATACTCCATTTCATTTTGCGCTCCTGCTTCATACACTTGGCAAGCCTATTTTTTAACCACGCTGTTCGCTTTCCCTTTTCATTCTTAATTGGCCCATCTAAAAGCAATCAAGCGAACATTTAGCTGCAGCAAAGAGAACTGCAGGAGACCTCTCGTTCAAACTCCATTATCCAGGGGTGTGTTTATGTGCATGTGTGCATGTGTCTGTGTGTGTGTGTAGAGGGGGAGGCACTTCCCCGGCTACTTCTCAGCCTGTGCTAAGGGCTCTGATCTGCCCTCACCTTCGGTTTGCTGTAGGAGGTGAGGGCGTTTACGGCTGGATCCACAAAGGGGTTTTACACTTTGCAGCAGGAAGAACGGCAGTGCCTAACTTACAGGTGCCTGGGTGCCAAATAAGGGGCTCAGGCTCTTTATACAATGTGTGAAGTGATTTAGGCACCCAATGCTGGGATCCACAAAAGCCAGCACATGGACTGTGGCAGGGAGGCATTAATATCTAAACTAACCAACAGGAAATGCCTTAAAGAAGGGCAAGACTTAAATCCTGCCTCTCTCTGGGGCTTCATTGCCCCTCCTCCATTAGGGACTCATAGCCTTGAATTGCTTCCTGGAATTAGGTACCTAAATCCTTTTTTTCTTATCACACTCAGCCAGGGGAAAGGCTTGACCCCACCTCTCCCAAGGGAGTGCCTAAACCACTAGGCTTCACCAGCATGTTCCCTTTATCTGGCTTAATGAATAGTTAATTATTCCTTGTCAAGGGAAACAGCTTCCAAGGGGCATTGGAGACCAGCTCCCTCCACCAGCAGAGCCAACGGTGGCAACCTGGTGCCTGGGCCTTCTCTGAGTAAGGGGAAATTAAGAGTTCAAACCCCTTCTGCAAAGGGAGGGAATTGACTCCAGGCTCCCACAATTTGGAAAGGGGATGGTTTAATCATTGAGATTTTCGATAAAAGGGAACTGGTGAGAACTGCCTCCTGCCCACTTGCTCCCGTGCTAGAGAAAAGAGGCAACGTGGCCTCCTTACATCAGTGCTGAGTGTGCACTAACAAGCACACCTGCGATGGGGGACCTAAGAGCTTCCCTGGGTACATGTTGAAGTACCGGGGCTGGACTCGATGAACTTCCGAGGTCCCTTCCAGCCATAATGTCTATGAAATCTAATGTCTATGAAGTGGTGCTCCTGGTCATGGTGGAAGCTGACCTTGGTGGAATGGGTCCAAGCATGCACTCGGGTGGTGTAGACACGACCTTGGTCACCTACAGGCTCAAGGTAGTCCAGGGTTTGATGGGGTTTGTTTCTATCAGTTTTGAACTTAGATGCCTAAGTGCCATGGTGGGACTTCCTGCAGCTCCTTGAAGGTCTTGGTGGATGATCCTCAATCAATGGAGTTAAAACAATCTACGTAGGCTGAGGTTCTCCCCCAAGAGTCAACTGCTTCTTTCCAAATGGCGTTGGACTGCCGTGTCCTTATTCCTTACCTTTGAAACTTTATTCTCATTTAAGGAAGTACTGGATTAGGCTTGGTGGAGGAAGAGGGTCAGCTGCTTCAGATTTAAATGTGCATGGGACTTATGTTAAAGGCCCTGCTGCAGTCAACGCACAGCAGAGCTGCTCTAAAAGGAGAGACCCCATCTCAGAGCTGGCCTAGCGATGCAGAAGAATGGCAGAGAAGCGCGTCGAGACGTCACATCCAATAAGTATTATACCCACCAGACTGTCCTCTGAGACTGCTTAGCCTATTTTGCATGGGTAATTGGGGTGCATCTGTATAAGCTGTGGTCAGATTTGGTGCAAAGAGTGAAAAGTCAGGCATCTATGTCAAGTCAACTTTTCACAGCAGATGAAACCTATTCTGGGACTGTGCACAGAGAGACAAACATGGGCTAGGGCAGGACTCAGATTTCAATACAAGAGCTATGCAGAAAGTATAATTATACTTTGCATTTTAATAGACCGTATTAACATAATAATGCATTAGTCTAATAGAATATTAATGTGGTGCCGAAATATTAGCATATTACATATCCTTATTCATTAATATATTAGATCCTTATTGTATTAGTGGCACAAGCTAGTAGACAAAACACAGCTTTGTGTCTGATGCCGCTGCCTGAGAATAAACTTATACATGGTAATCAGGCAGCCTTTGGGTGTTACGGGGGATGTGGAATTTGTTGTATTGAGCGACGTGGGTAGGATGAGGGTTTTCCATCCACTACACTACTAAATTTGTCATTAATTTTCCCATTTCACCCTGTGGTGAAACCAAAACTTTTTGATTTTTTTTCAAGGAAAGAAAAAGCCAAAGACATATCTTTAGGAGTCAACAGGCTGGCAGTTAGGATACTTGGCTAGACTAGGGAACACCTGGGTTGAACCATGCTCCTACGCCCCCGTTGAACACCCTAATTATCATGCTATTGGCTTTTCTGAAGTTAGGCTAAGTCCATTTCACCTCTTGGAGCTGCTCTTGTGTGCGCCGATACATACTCACTGAAGCACCTGGGGGTGCTCCACATCACAAGGGAATGGTTTAACCACTAGGTTACATGCTACTTTGGGCTAGGTCACCCTTACCCCTGCGGACCTGTGAAACTCCTCTTGTAAAGATTTCATTCCAATGGGCACGTCCTTGGGAAAAAAGTTTTGCCATATCACCATTTTTGTGAAATGTCAAAAAAAAATTTCTATGCTGTTTATGAAGTCTATTTCTTTCTGTTTGTAAATGGAAAAAAAATTCCTCTTGCTTTCAGCTGGAGCTGGGACAAGAGGAAGTGTGGGTCCCCTTTCCTTTCCTGTACTGAAGACAGAGCTGGCTGGTGGATCGTGCACTGGGGTGCAGGGCTGTTCCTGGCTGTATCACTGCCTGGGTGATCCCAAACAAGTCACTTCTTCTCTTTTTCTATTCCCTGCCTTAGCCAGGTTGTAGGTGCTGCAGGGCTGTCCCAGATCCTGGCAGGAGGGACCCCCGGATGCTAATCGGGTACCCCTAATACTAAGAGGCTTGCATGCCGATTTGTCAAATATATTTTTGTTTTGTCCTTTAACCTTAGCAACATCAACTCAGGGCTACCGCGCTTCTGGCAGGGCATCTTTGGAGGGTGTTTATCAGGACAGCCTGCCGATAGAAGTAGAGGGGGTAACGATCCCTTCTAGTCCTACAAATGTATGCATGGGACTATGCACCTGTGATTATAAAGCACCGATTCACTGACCCAGAAGGCCTCTCCGTCCCTATGAGGATTGATCAGAAATGTTGAATAAGCCCTGGGAAACAAATATCGCCTGTCCACCTGGTCTTATGCGTGTCGCCCTCAGACAAACAGATGGATGACAATCCCACAAATTATTTTTGTGGCAGTAAGCATCTAAGATCATTGAAATCACTCATAGGTTGCACTGTTTATTTTAAATGGGTGAGAGATTGCACGTCAAGAAGGGAAAATAACAGAGAGAGAAAGGAAAAGATTTTCCTGCTGAAGTCTGAAGACGGTATTTTGCCTCCCTTAAGGTGAAACAGTAGCATAAGTCCTTTCAGAAGAGGATTTCCAATGTCTCCAGGTAACCCTCCAAAGCGAGGAGCACAAAGGAAGTGTGAAACACATTGTTTGTTCTCCAGAAGCAGCATCTGCATACACCTGGCAGCTTTGTGACATGAGGATTGCTTGAGAATCCTGTTAAGAAGCTCAGCAAAGCGGATATTTTGCTTTTCAAAATGTTTTACCAGATCCCTGGTAAATAAAGCTCTTGAACTGAACCTATCTGTCTGCAGCATTATTTCTCTTGGTCATGCATTAGATCCTGTGGGTTGGTTTTCTTTTCCTTTTTTCTTTTTTTTTTCCTTCTTCCTCTCCCTTGATGCATTTAAACAGCAGCTTTTCTCTTTGCCTTATGATCACGTTAAATGTTTAATTGCTCTTTGCATTTGCTTATGGCACAACATAAGCCCCCGCAGTAAAAGAGATTTGTGCTAAAACTCCAGAAGGAAAGAGGTTATATTTTGGGTCAGCTCAATTATCTCTGTTTTTTAAATTATATATTAATTTTAGGCTAAGTCTTTGCATAGAAATGCAATTAGCATTCAGGCAATGCAGGAAAGGCGGGTGTGAAGTGAAGGGATGTGGATATTCCATGCAAAGCACCGGGAGCAGGGACAGGCAGCAAAGATCACTTCCATGACACAGATCCGCAGCCCGGGTAATGTAGTATAACCCTGGTACTTAAATGGGACAACTCTACTTTACACCAGCTGAAGGCTTCGTGCAGTCCTGCTTGCAGTGGATCTGTGGTGGCTGAATAGGTGTCAGCATTAGAAATGCAGGCCTTGTATAGCTACACCTACAAAGACATGCATTTGCTTGAGTTTAGGTGGTTCTGAGTAATATAAAGCTGAGCAAACACCCATGGGCACATTAAGAGTGACTTAATCTGATTTAATTAAACTCTGTTCAAAATGGACTTCTCCCATACACAAGTCATCTGGGTTTAAATCATGATTTTAAAAAAACCTTTCAGCAAGATCTGGGATGCCAAAGACCCTGGAAACCTCAGGGGCCAGAAGCCGGCTACCCCACACCCGGTTCTGGTTAGGGCACCTGCCTTCGTGTGCTGGGCATGGGGGACGGGCAAGTTACCCAGCTGCCATCTCTTGAACCTGAAGCAATATAGTCACGTTCGTGTGGGCTTGTTAAGCTGTGTCTTCTCAGCAAATGCAGCAGGCGTCTGCCAGGATCGTAGGAAAGTCAGGCTGGAAGGGGACCTCGTGAGATCATCTAGTCCAGCCCACTACTCAAGGCAGGATCATCCCTGACTAACCCATCCCAGCCAAGCGTCTGTCTAATGTGGTCTAGAAAACCTCCAAAATGGAGATCCCACAATTTTCTAGGTAGCCTGTTCCACTACTTGACTACTTTCATCACCTGAGAGCCCATCTCAATCTCCAACCTAAATTTCCCTGGCTGATGTTATAGGCTCCTAGTCCTATCACCTACAGAAATGGAGAAAAGCCCATCTCCATAACCTTCGGGTATTTGAAGACTGTTATAAAATCCCTGCCCTCAGTTTTTTCTTCTCTAGACTAAATGATCTTATTTTTTTTTTTTTTTAGCCTTTCTTCGTAAGTCTTGCTTTCGAAGACCTGAGGGATGGGAGGGTCGATGATCCAGGACATGTTGTCCACCAGGGCATAGTCCCTGAAAGCCAGGACTATCCCAGTCAGTTCATGACAGTAAGTCACTTTAATGAGAGAGAGGTTTCATAGTTTTAAAGATGTTAGGGGCTAGAAGGGCTCTACCTTTTATCCCCCTGCCTTTTGTACAGTTCAACTGAATTGGTCTCAAAGGGTCTGGTAGTATTGCTTCCTACCCTACAAGTGTCCTGGGAACATTTGCTGGTAGGTTATTGGACCTACTAAGTAGGTGGGGGAGATCTTAGACAAACTTTATTCTCATTTAAGGAAGTACTGGATTAGGGCTTGGTGAAGGAAGCAGGTCAGCTGCTTCAGACTTAAAAGTGCATGGAGGTGGGGGACTTATGTTAAAGGCCTTGTGCAAGGGAAAGAAGCAGAGACCGTCTAAGCGAACCACCAGACAAAACGATGCAGTTAAATCCATGATATAAATAAAAATCACATTTTAAGTGAAGCTGGAACTAACTCTGTTTAGGGGAAAACCCTTTGCTAAAATGTAACCCAGGGTTGAGTCTACACTTCTGCTACAGACCCCAAACGTAGGGTCAAGGCTGTCCCCAAAGCCTAGGGAGTGGGAGGAGATGCTGCAAAGCACAGCTCTATATCTCCCTCTTTCTTTCTCTGTAATCCTGAAGGATAACCGTTCCTCTTTACAAAGACAAACAGTGTGTTCTTCTGTCCCTGCTATTAGAACTAATCTTTTGCTTCCCAAGCACTGCTCAGGGACTATTTTAATAGCAAAACAAGGTCAGCTCATCAGGAAAAAAAAAAAAAAGCTGGAAGTTTCACAGGGTCCAAGACTCCCTCCATCTCTGGAATTACTTTTTAACACGTTGAGAGTTCAAATTGCTCTCTCGGAGCCAAATGCAGATTGACAGCCAAACACCAAACAATCACATTTTGTTAATCCATTTACGGAGGTGCGAATGGCTGATCGGCCTCCATTGCCAGTGCCGGCCTGCTCTGATACTGTGGCGGCTCAGAGTTTCATGCCAGCTGCTGGGTTGTTGGGGGGATTTTTCGTGCAGACTTTGGAGGTTATATTTACCGCTAACCGATGTCTATATATATTAATAATGAAATAAAAGTTTCCGTAATCCCCTGAGGCTGTGGGATGGCTCGTCACCACCCCGACCCTGTTTAAAGCTCGGAACATGGCTTTGTGTCAGAAACTGAAGCCTTTAGCATTTTCAAAGCCTGTCTACCTCTCAGCTTTGGCATACACACTGACAGAGCAGAACAAGGGCACCCAGAGTTCAGCCGCTCTTATAATTGGACTGACGCTGATTTCTTCTGGGTTGGTTTTTTTTTTTTATCCCCCGAAGGTCAATTTGAATATAAGTCTGCAGGTGCCACTCAGAAATGACACAAAAGCCCATTGCAAGCCCGAAATATTGCAGAGATAAGGCTCAGCAACCCAGCACCGGTGAGCGAGAGGGGATGGCCGAACAGCGCATCCTGGATTGTGTTACTCTAGAAGACGTGACTGGCCGGGACAATACAGGAAAGGAAACTCTGTCCCTCAAGTAGGCAGACAGACAGATAAATGATAATTTGGGGGAAGTTGATTTTTATCTAGCAAAAGGTCAGATGCCCTTGGATTACCAGAGTGGTAGCGAAGGCACTGTTGTGCAGTGAGACAGGGCATCAGACTGGAGATGTGGGTTGCCTTTTTGGCTCTCCTCATGACGCAATGCACCCTTAAGCCAGCTGCCCGTTTGCAAAATGAATAGCTAGTGGAGTGAAATTCTGGTCCCATTAATGTATCGATGAGTTTCAATGAGCCCGGTGCTTTCAAAGTGGATGTTTGTTATGCCCCAAGTTGCAAACCATGTCACCTGTCATTAATATGAGCAAGAAAAGCCAAATATTACCAGGACAGATGATAGATCTGCCAGTTGTACACTTTCCCATTTTGCCTGCTTTTTTCTTACCTAACTCCGTGCGTCTAACTGCAAGCGTACCTATGGCTTTGTAAGTTAAGAAGCAGATATCTGAAATTAGACAAATCTCACCTGGAGGTAAATAGACACCCTGTTAGAAGGCAGCATATCTGCAATATTTGCCTTCCTCCACTTCTACCACGACCTACCCATCAGTCTCCGGGGAATTAGTGCAGATGAAGACCATGATGCTCCGGGTCTGGTTTTTCATAGATTTCATAGACATTAGGGCTGGATGGGATCTTGGAAGATCATCGAGTCCAGCCCCCTGCCCAAGGGGCAGGAAGTCAAATAGGGTCAAGCAAGACAAGCGTCCAAACATTTCTTAAAAGAGTCCAAAGTAGGTGCTGCACCACCTCTGGGGAGTGTCTATTCCAGGCCTTGGGGCTCGGACAGTAAAGTTGTTCCTTATGTCCAGCCTAAATTGGTCTTTATGGCCATTGGACCTTATAATTGCTTGGGGCGCTCTGGTGAACAGGCATTCCCCCAGATCCTGACGCTCACCCCTTATATACTCTAATGTGGTGAGTATTCCCAATGCCCTTTGGCCCTTCTGAAAGTCAGCTATAGGTTCTTGGCCTCTCCGGAAACAAAGCCCAGTGAGTCTTGAGCATGGTCCTCAATGTCAATGAAGTGTTTTCTTAGGTGCATGGGACTTGGTGTAGGTCACACAGGAAAACGGCATCATCTCCCGCGGCCTAGTCCAACTTCTTACTTACAAGGCAGCTCTTCTTCCCAAAGCCAAACCAGCCTTCTTGGAAGACCATCCTCATCAAGATCCTCCACCCACTTGCTGTCCCAAGGATTCAGGGGCTGAGTTAAGCCCATCACACTAGCCGACCATAACAATGTGCGTTGAGAGTACTTAGCACATTCCTTGAAATTGAGGAAAGTTGCTGTGGTTATTAGTAGCTCCTAATGATATTTGCATAGATTAACAGACTTTAATGCAATCACGAATGCTACAATCCTGGGGAAAATAATGAAGAAATCCATTATGAAGTAATAAAGTAACTAAGTCAATACAGTAATAATTTGATCCCATATTAGTAATAATTTCATCTCCTGCTGCAAGGCAATTTTAATGCACATACCATTTCTGGACAGTTTTATAAATATCACCTTTGTTTGAGATAATTAATTAGCAAAATCAAAAAATATATTGCTGGTATTTTATACGATAAATTAGTCATTAGGTTTAAACTGGCAGGCTGTAATAAAACTTATTAAGATAAATGTGTTGGGATTCTTAACACTTCAGAGGAGCTGTTCTCCTCCATTTTAAAGCGCTTCTGGTGCAAAGCTATTATCGCTGCCGGGTGGTTTCTATGTATGTTAAAACCCAATTATGAAAATCTTGTTTATAACCCCGACTTGCTTGGAAAAAGAAGCCGAATGCATTAGCCTGCTTTTGCCCAGTGGATGAGGTGGAGGTGAGGGTGAGCTGCTAAGGGCCCTATTATGCCATTTCTTGGAGTCCGTCAGAGCCTCCTGGAAGTTGTATGTGAAATAATTGTACATAGGAAGGACTCAGGTGCTAGGTCACCCTGCCTGTTGCAAGGAGTCCGCTTGCAAAAGGGGTGGGAGAAATTGGACTTTGAGGGGAGATTGTTCCCACTGTGACCTGACATCAAGTGTTTCCAAGGTGTGGGCCACCGTGCTTTCTGCACCTTTCTGCTGAGTGAGTCTTTGCGTTACAGGATCACTTGCAGCCCGGGATCTCCCTTCCCCTCCCTGCAGCACACTTGGTGGTTGCTGCTAAAGCCAACAGCCTGGCCCAGTTGGGCTGTTTTTTCTCTTAGCTGCGTAAGTGATCAACCTGTCCCCGCAGAGAACAGGCTCTACCACGACGGGGCTCTGCTGAGCTCAGAAGTGGCTTTGCTTTGTGTACAGATCAAAAGCCCAGCCAGATGGCTCAGGCCAGTTGACAACCCCAGGACTGGGCATGGATCAGCATCTTGTAAGGAGCATAAATTTTGACACATAATGAGCTCACTCACAGGCTCTGCGGGGCACTGGTCAAAACAAGAGCTGTAGATCTGGGCTTCAACAAAGTCCCTTCCAGGCATAGCATCAACTCATTAGATCATCTCCATGTATTCACCGCTGACTTGGGGCTGCTTATAGCCCCCTGGCCTTCAGCTTGCTGAATCACTGCATGTCCCTGTTATAGCCCAACTGTTTATCTCAGGCAGGTTCTCTGCAAATTCCGTCGAGCTGGGGCTTCCACATCCGCGCCACGTCGAATCTGGAGCCGCTGGAAATGACAGGAGCTGATGAGCCATCAAGCTCTCCCCCCCCAATCTTAAACACAAAACAAAGCAGGCCAGTACTTAATGTGAAACTCCCAGAATCCTATTGTGGTTCATGGAAAAAAACACTTAAGAATTTAACATTTTGGCTGGTGTCAACTATTGCATTGTTTTAACAGAGTCAAAAGAAAGGGAAATGCTTAAAAAAATGGTTCCTCAGACAAAGGATCAGCATCACGGATATGTGCAATTTTATCAGAAAGAATATTTTGTACATTGCCATACAGGGACTGGCTGACGTTCTAGGAATACTATTGTTCTTGTATTATCTGTAGACATTAAAATAAATCAGCTGATAGGTAGATCAACGATACTCACTGCATTTCCTTGATGGGAGGTCGGAGTGAGTCCCAGCCAAGTAGCAACACCTTCACCCTGTGCCTAGCTGCTATCCTTGGTGGATGTCCAATCCAATACTAACCCCTCCGGTTCCAAACTATGCGGGGCCCTTAATTTAATGGGGAAAAGTCATGCCTTGAATTCACTTGAGCTTTGTCTGGACTTGCCTTTTCTGTCTCGGTGTAACACATGCTAATTGGCAATCAGTGTATAAGTGTTATGGCAGGAATGCAACTTCAAGTCTAGGCAAGGCCTTGCAGATTTTAAAATCAACATTTGTTTTGGAGGAATCGATAACGTCACTACACCCAACTTCCTCCCTCTTCCCGGCTCTTAAAATCTAAAAATAACGTTCCTTCTCTATTATAAAAACCATACAATAGCACGCACTCATTTCCCTCTCCTTTCCTTTTTTTCTTGCTAAACCCTGAACAAGAATGTGATGCATTTTAAAGCTATCCCAACTATGTGCTTAGTCCAATCAAAGATACCACCCAATCTTTACCTCTTGCTACAACATCATGGTTCCAACATCACTTCAGCAATTCCTTCTTTAATTCTCTAAAAGAGACAGTAAGTCTCTTGGTACCAGTTTCACATAACGTGGGATTCGAGGGGTGGCCTGAAATTGGGAACCTCCTTAGTTTCCTGCTTGGGCTAAATCACGCGCTAGTGGTACAGGATGAAATCTGCCAAGTGAAAAATGGGTTCTCACAATCGCTTTTCTGGCTAAGCGGCATGAAGCAGCATTTCACGCAATTTTCTCCGAAGAGGATTCAGGAGAGGGATTTGAGAGGTCAGCTACCTCCTTGCTCCTCCATTTGATCCAGATGCACCTTAACAGGCCAATTGAGGTGTTTCAACTCCAGCAGTTCCTGGGTCTTTTTGGCAGGTTAAGGAGCAATTGCATTGCTACTTAGGCTTCTGCTATGCCAGGCAACTTGCCAGCTTGAACTGGCATGAGCGGCAGCTAACAGGGCCTTGAGAAGCCAGAGGTGAGACCGCAGAGTGATCTCTTTCCAAACGTTCACGTTGTACGAGCAGTGTCTGGTGATGAGTGTCTTGCATCAGACAGCCCCGTGATCATTCCCCTTGTCAATTCAATGACCTTTCAGAGGCGGGAGATCCTTTTTATTACTCTGTGCACTGGGGCAAGCCAAGCCAAGGCTGTGTTATCTACCCAATTTATCAACTCTCTATTTACAGCGGGTCCATGCCGCTGTCTGGCTTAACGGAGCGCCCAGAGACCCAGCATTGAGAGAGGAGGCGGCTTGTAAAGGGAAAGAAATGTCAATTCCAGCCTAGTCCCCTAAAGTGAAATAAAAGAAACAAAATAAATAAGGAAGAAGAAGTAGATACAATATCTCCAGGGTGACCACATCTATCTAGTCCAATACAGGCCAGCATGAAACACAACCTTATCCTTACTTATCGCAACACAGAGAATGTCATCTCCTGGTGGCCAAAAAAGAAAGAAGGATGCAGCATCCATCTATAATGAATAGTACAAATCTGATGAACGTTTGCATTCATAACTACCACGAGCCTTTGAAAATTAGGTATCATAGCTCATAAAATCATCAAAATGACTTAAATGCATACAATTAAAACCCACCCCCCCCAAACATTTCAGTTAATTTTGCCCATGGCTGTTTGAGCCTATTGTGTTTGTGTTTTCCCAGCTTTTCACTAAAACTACATAGCTTAGAAGCTCCTTGTTTGTTTGTTTTTAAATGAAAACTATGGTTTGACATATTCCAAAAAAAACCCAGAGGTGAGGCTTCCAGGAAAACCCCTGGTACCATGAGACTTTAATACAATGCATGATTTACCAGCACTGACTCACATAATCTGAATTGTGGTCCCTCCTTCCATGAAGGGCCACAATAATCGTCTTCTTTACGCTCCCATTATCTCCCACTTGACTCTGTGTATTCACTCAGGACTCACCTATCTCATTCTCTGCACCGCTGATTACTATGAAATCCAAGTAAATATAAGAACTCAGTGACCGAATAATCTGCTTCTGCATTTCTCTTTTAACCAGAGGTTCTCTTTTCCCCCTCCATTATTGACTAGCTTTTCATGTCCTTGCATGGATAGCTTAGGAGGAACACATTTGCTCCTTGAGTGTTAAAATACTACACCAAGTACTAATAGGTGGGCTTGTCTACACGTGGCCCTTTTAAGTGGGATTAGCCTGACATTGCCACTTTTAAGGTGTATTAGGAGCATGTGTCCACACGTGTGCCAGTAATACACCTTAAAAATTTTAGGCTAATCCCACCTACTTTTAATACCTGCTTAAAGCAAGTACCAAATTTAGGCATGATTAGCTAAGTCACATTAGCCCACGTGCAGATGCTTAATGCACATTAACGTGGTAATGTGCATGGGTGTGGCTCCACATGGGCTAATGCAATTTATCTATGCGAGCCTAAATTTAATGTGCCTTAATATGCATTAGCACATCTATGTGTAGACACGTGCCTAAATCACTTGAATGCCCCTTAAACAAAGACGCATTAAATTTAGGGGCACATAACTACATGTGTAGACATGCCTGGTAGCTTAGTTCTAGCAAGAAAACCAAAAAGCTTCTGCACTCCTTAGAAACAATGGAAATGGACAGGGGCAAGAAGGACTTTTTCAAGTGAAATATTTATGAAGTGGGGAAAAAAGAAACACTTTCTAAAGAAAGAAAGTCCACAAAGTTCTAGGGAACCTACTTGAATAATCTCCTCCTCCATACCCTCAAACCAGTGGCTTCCAGTTTCATTCAGGTCCCTGGGAACTTTAGCTTTGGGGACTGGAAAGGCAGCTGATGCCGAGAGAAATGGAGAACAAGGTCTTCCTCTTGCTCTCAACTAGCATTTCCTTTAGAAAAAAGTAGGGGTTCATGCTCAGCTGCCACTAGTTCATGCAGGTGACGTGGTGACAGAACTGCGAGGCCAGGAAGCATTGCTGGGAATCTTTCTTTGGCTTACTGCATGAGAAGAAACTCTAGGATCAGCTGAAAGGCCCGGGCTCCAAAGGAACTGCAATGGATGCTCCCCTTGTGCATCCAAAGGAAGAATATTTGGCATGCAATGAAGTAGTTTGCAACTGATTCCAGGATAACCAACCTGGGTATGCTTTCATACACCACAGTGACCCCACTGATTTCAACAGAGTCACTTCTGGTTGGTCCTGAGTAGAACAGGATTTAACCTACAGTTAGCAAGGGACTTTTCAGGTGTTACTGCCACTCGTACGGGAATGGGTGCAGTTGGGTAGAGCCAACCTTCAGGAATACATGGGAGCTTTGACCAGCCCTGTATTAGCAGCGAGGTATGATATGGCTAGTGCTGAACTTTGCGTGGTGTCTGCTGGAGATAAGGGGGGGGGGGGAGTTGAATAATTCATGTAGTTAGTTTAATTTAAATAATTTATGTGCTAAGCATTGCAAACAGAGCAGGAGTTGATAATGAGTCTGAGCAGCACATTTTGAACTCAGTTGCAAATTCTACTGTATTGTAATTCTTGAAGGATACAGGCTTCCCTGAGTTTGAAGGACAGGAGTGTAAACAAGGAAGGTGCTTGGAGAAGACATCCATATAGTCCCCTTCTTTACCAATTACCACCAGGTTGCTCTGTGCACGCAACGGCTTGCTCATTCTGAACCCTTTGAAATAATCAGGAGTTGCATGTACTTCCTTGGGCTGCAGGGAAGGTACCTGCGCCGTTGTTAGACAAATAACAGTTTGTAACAGGTGTAATCTGTAATCAGGAATCAATTAAAGAGATATCAACAGGGAAAGAAAGATAAGGTAGAGCCAGGGGGAAATCAATGAACAACATAAGGGAATTGATCATTCAAAAGGTCTTTCTTAAGCCGTGAGGCCCTCTAGAATGACTCTTTGCTACTGTGTCCCACGGGCTTTGCCTTTTCTTCTTCCCCTGTCTTTTTCCTCCTTTTAAATGAACAGGGCTTTCTGTTTAAGAGGAAAAATAACGCACTGTATTCAAACCATGGCTGCTGCTTTTCATGCTAGTTACACAATGGGAGTGAAAGAAGTCCAGGACATTGTGTAGGACTATGGGAAATGGATGCTCAACTTTTTTGTGAGCGATCATCATGCCAAAGCTTATGTCCAGGAGCATGTATCTGGCCAGACTTGTCCTCCATAATTGTGGCACCAAAGCAGATCACCAAGGAAGACACATGCACTTATACAGCCAAGACCAACTCTTGACCAAAGCAGCTCCCTACCTATATCGACCAATTCTCTCCTATTTTTTACGCTTGAAGTGGCTGGTGGATTTGTGCGTATACAAAGTCCCAGTTTATTCTTTAAAAATATCTAGTGTTTGATTTCAAAGAAACCAACAAAATTATTGAGAAGAACGAAGATGGCCAGCTCAGAAGTGATGCCATACTGGATCTTTTCAGGGGTCCATCTTACCCAACACCCCTATCTCACACTGGCAGAGTGGAGGCAAGGAGACGGGTATTCATGGAGTGTCTGTCGAGACTGATCCGTCCCCTCCCTTTTTTTCTCTCGAGCTTCCAGCAATGCCCTCTCATTTTCCCCTTCTGGTGTCTTTACACCATGACTTACATTTTCTTTATCACTAATGGATGCAATCATGAGGATGTTAAGAGTCTTTCAGAAAGGGACTGAGGTAGCTGATGGGGTTTCACTGACTGCTAATTTGTTCATCGTCACTTGACTCAGCCCATCCTCTGCTTGTTCTCTGCAAAAACATAGTGGGACCATTTGGCAATAGGCCTTTGCAGGCTGGACCTGAGCTCGGTCATTGAGACATCACATTCCCTGAGCTCCTCTGGGATGGAAAGACAGATCACTTTGAGGTCAAAGCCATCCATTTTATTGCCATCCATCACTTCTGATTTTAGACATATTGAAGGAAGTAGGGGATAAGTAGGTGGATTTTATTTATTTCTTTTGAAAGGCTAGCTTATTCTGACCTCAGCATTGTACAGACTGCATGGCACTGAAGCCAGTACCTTACTAAATGGAAAGTCAAAAAGGGAAAGCTTCTTTCAGTCTCAGCACCAGGCTTATGAATGGTTTATCTTGTACATCAAGGACCTGTCTCTAATAATTAACACATTTGTATTGTCCTAAGAGCTCAGGGTGTGGGGAGAAAAATTCTCCATTACATATATCCATGGCATCTCAACAGGTTATGAGAAGTATGATAGCTAGGGATGAACAAGATTTACTGAGTCAGTGCTGGTTTCAACTACTGGCCTAAAATCTGAAGGAAATCCTGATGTACAAGCATAAATGTTGTAGCCATGTTGGGCTAAAAGTAAAAACAATCAATCCATGTGCTGGATCTCTTTTTAAAAGATATTGCCTCTACCATATTGACTTCTGGTTTACAAAGCACTTCACTATGAGCAGAATCTGGCCCATGTTGCCCATGTCTCTTCAAGGACAGGATACAGCTCAAAAGAGGGGGCCAGATATTAAAAAGAAGTGGATGGTGGGCTTGACCGCTGAGATTTTTTTATGTCGCTGTCTCAAGGGCTCAGTCTGTCATGCACTAAAGAGATGTCAGAATTAAAGCAAGAAACTTGGATATGCTATAGCAGATGTGGCTGGCTTGGTTCATCAGCTCTGATGCCCTGCCTGGATGATACCTAATGGTTCAGAAGATGCCTTCCTTAAGCAACCTCTATAATGCAGCTGGCTGGTTGTGCAAAGCTATAGTGAGAGACACGGAAGAAGTTCCTCCCGACCCAGTGCAGATCAGCTGATGCCTCGAACCGTGAGATCTCTCTATCCTTAGCTGACAGTATGTTGATCGTTACAGGACTGTATCATAATTGCTGGTAAACAAAGGCATTTTGAATCCATTACAGTGAGAACTGAGTGGATCTTCTTTCCACTCGTCATATTCTTTTATGCATAAACTGGGGTGAAACACTCCTAAAGGATGGTGAGGGGGAGAAGGGCCCTTAAACTCCTTGGATCTGGTAGACTTTCCCCTCTACTCTTCAGGGAGGGGAAGATCAGATGCTCCCTCAACTTTTCTTGTGTCAGAGAAGTCCATACAGCAGGAACTGTGCTTACACCACCATCTGATCACCAACAAACCGATCCTTTACACACTTCCCCAGCACAGACACACATTCACATGCCTCAACCTATTCTTCCTAACACACACCATTGTCAACAGATTCTCTCATATGCTACATCTCTCCCTCTCTGTGCAGAGACCACCCCCTGGACACAGTTAGAGTAGTTCAGATGCTCACTAGGGATCCAGAGATGTGAGCTGGAAGTTGGTCCGGACTTGTGCCCAATGAGCTGCAGACTCAAAGGCTGCAAGGCACATTCCCTTCCACAATAAGCATCCTCACACACATGCCACACAAAACTCACCTGGGCCCCCAAATGCCATGCCATGCCCCTCATCTGGGCCACCAAATGCCTTGTCCCACTTCTACACCCAGCACACTTCCTTCTCAACGTGCACATTCCAGTGCCAGATCCAGTTTATGCACAGGCAACATTTCCCTCCCCTCTCCATACTTTGCTGCTAGGAGCTGCTTCAGTGCCTTGATTGAGCTAGTCTGTCGCAGGAATTAGGAGCAATACAGCTCCTTTTCTAACCTACCACTACAGGCTTAGGACTGATTTTCATTCCTCCACTATTATCACGTGAGTCCTGGGAGAGCAAATGACAATGAGTAGGAAGGAAGGGAGAAAGGATAGATGGAGAAGGATCTCTCCTCCCATATAGAGATCAGGAAGCACCAAAGGAAAACAGCTGTGGCTCTCCATTCCCTCTGATTCCCCTTTTGCTCGGGATTCAGAAAGACCCACAGACATGAGGTTTAGCTTGGATACTCTTCTTGAAGTTGAATGGGAAATGAAGTGCAGGGGTTGATAGATACATTTGAAGGACAGCTGGCTGTGTATAATTTATGTAGGCAATTGGGAGGTGATGTATTGGAGGACAGCTAAGTGAGCTGTGCTCTCTCTTGGACTCAGTCTTTTACATCTAACCTGCATGAAGCAAATAAATAGGTCTATTCCCATTCTCTGCTTTCTTACGACCAACATCAGAGACATTTTAAAAAGTAAAGTAGGGTATTTTATTTTATTTAAAGCACTGGAACAGGTTACCCAGAGAGGTTGTAAAGTCTCCATCCTTGCAGGTTTTGAAGACCCAGGTAGACAAAGCCTTGGCTGAGACGATGGAGTTGGGGTTGGTCTGGCTTGGAGCAGGGGCTGGACTTGATCGGTGTTTCTCAACCCGTGGGTCGCAGCCCAAAAGTAGGTTGCAAGAATATCTGAAAGGGTCATGAGCAAGTCCCAGAAAAAACGCGGGAAAGCATCAGTTTTCCAGCCTTCCAAGACTTTCTTGGGGTGACTGGAGGCAGTGTGCACATGCACATCTGTGGGTGCACATGCACGTGGCCAGCATTCAGCCAGGCAGGGTGGTGGGAGCAGCCCCAGGAGCTGGATGCAGGTAAGTGTGTGGGGAGGATGGGTTGGAGGTCCAGGACCTGGGAACTGTCTGGGGAGGAGGTGGTATGTGTGTGTGTGTGTGTGGCTATGGAGGGGATGGGTGTGTGTTGTGCGGGGGATGGGGAGTGAGGGGCACCAGCATGGCCTGGGGGTTTCAGGAGACTGTGGGTCAGAAGTGAGGGCACTGGCAGGGCCAGGGGTCTGTGGCTTGGGGGTGAAGGGCACCAGGAGGGCCAGAGGGCTGGGGGTCAGGACCGGCCACTGATGTTTATAAATGGGTCCTGGTACAAAAAAAGGTTGAGAGCCACTGGACTAGATGACTCCTGAGATTTCTTCCAACCCTCATTTCTTATGATTTTCCCCACAATCCTAGTGCATGACTTATACAGGGACTCAAAAAGACACCAAAGCTAGTAGGGTCATTGAATTCACCCAAGCCTGAGGATTGCATTCTTTATTATTATTACTATATTTAATCAATGCTAATAAATCATAATATACTCTATAGTAGCAAATAATACAGGCTCCCTGCTTAAACTGAACAGAAGCTGGATTACACATATGCCAGCATTTATATGGGAGCTCCTAAGCTACACAAGTTAAAAACAGGTACACGTACCTCATGGAAAAGTTGAGTCAAATGCATTTTCATTTGAAATTTGGCACAAAGTGTTTCATTTTTCATGCAAATATGTATTTTGTTTTGGTGGGGGAAAAAATCTATTTTCTATCACTGGAAAAAGAAATGTTCCCCTTTAAGTAGCATCTTTTTCTCTGAAAAATAGAAACAATAGGGAGAAAAATACAACTTGATTCCAAATGTTGTTGCAAATTTCCAACAAATATGTATATTTTCTACATAACAAATCAATGTTGGGAAAAGGATTTAGTATTCATGAGAGTTGCAGGTCAGCTCTCTTCCTTCATTCTCTTCTATTCCTTAGCTGATGGGTCTTACACTGGGCGCGATGGCAGCTAAGATCAAAGTGAGTCTCCATGAAGTGCTGAGATTTGGGAATGTCTAAACCATCTGTCACAAGAAAAGCTGTTTTCCGTATTTCTAACTCAAAATGTTTTAGAACTTTCCGTTCCCTGGAAAGTTTCAATATTTTGACTTTTCTTTCTGATTCCAGGGAAAAAAGAAAGGAGACTTTACAGGCTGGGAATCCCACTTTTAGAGCTTCTCTAATTTGAATGGATTTACTTAACCAAGGAAAAAGTCTATGTTGACATTCCTATGTCAGTTTAATTTCAGGCATATATGATTGGATTTAAATTAAACTTAAATAAGCTGCTTTTCAACAGAGGAAACGGCATGTGAAAAGGGGTTTGCACTGGCTTATGTAAGCCACCTTAATTAAACTGATGCAAGTGGACAAGAACCTGAACTCCCATCTCCATTTTTCCCTGCGTTCACTAAAAGACCATGCAGAATGACACTGTCAATTCTGCATTTACTGCCTGTCAATAATATATATGCACAGTTTCCTCTCCCGGCAAATTAAAAAGTTGATTTTGGTAAAGTCCAACCTTGCAAAGTCCACCTGAGATCCGACAAGCGCACTGGCTGTCTCTGCCTTCTCCCCCAAAGTTAAAAATAAAGGCGCTAGATTTGGACCGTGGCTGATGAATCTGTTGATGGCTCAGGGAGCCGAATGGATCCATCCCGCTCCTTCTTAAAGAGAAGCTGCCAAAGGAGGATGTTTTTGTCCAGGACAGAAGTCAGGATGGCCTTTCTGCATGTGACAGCCATTGCTCTTTCATATAGAGACAGGAAAGGGGAGAAATAAAATCATTTGAAATACAAAGATGCTTGTAAGAACAAAAGTCATCAGGGAAACTCCGGGGCTGGTGCGGCACTGGAAACTACCCGTCATTCACATTTTGCAAGTGAGTAGATGGCAAGTCTTTGCAGCATCCCTTTAACTGCACTGGCTGCAGAGCTAATTGGGGGGGGGGGGGAACTTTTCTTCTGCCAGTAAAACCTCTCTGATTCTAAAATGCTCGGAGATCAAGCTACCTTGCAGAAGAACATCCTCTTTTTAATTTCCTTTCTGACCATCCCTCCACTTTTGTAATACCCTGGGTTTTGGCAATAACCCCAGTCACTTTTTAACACAAATTAATTTAGTGTCAAAACACCCCTCAGCGGTATTACCCACCATTTCCATACAAGGAAACTAAGGCAGAAAGAGATTGATTCGCACAACACCTCTAGCAGCACTGCACAACCCAGATCTAAGCTGCATGCAGAGTACTGAGCCTTAAGACCTCTAGCATCCCTGTGCAACCCAGGACAGAGCCTTACTTCTTGCTATTTAAGAAGAGCCCCGTGTCTATTTGAAAGGATTCTTCCGTATGATACCAACTCTTTTAGTCAATCTGAAACAGATGCACAAGGTGAATAAAGCAAAAGCAAGCACAATAACTACAGCAGTCTTTAAACACCAGTGTGGAATAGGAGTTGACATACATCTTCCCATTCATTTCAAAGGGTTTTAGTGCATAAGGCAAGAGCGGTCTGTAGAGCAGTGGATTACGATACCACCTCTTCTTTTACTCTGGGGTGAAAGCAAGACATTGGCTTCATGTATTATGCATATTCTGTTGTCTGCAGTGATGGGTTCCTGAGGTCCACAGGCTCATATGCAATATATAATACAGGTCGTCTCCAACAAGCTCATCAAACACATGGGCATCCTTCACAGGAAGGTGTTTTTTTAGAAGAGATCCTCTGCAAATGATAGAGCCTTTATGCTGAGATATCACCTCTCTTGAAAGGTTCAGCAGAGGCAATGAGAAAAGTTATGGAGACTTCTACCCCTTACCCAAATGCACTGCATTAAGGACTGTGGGTTGACAGCTTCTCCAGAGGCTATTGGGACCACTGGTTTGCTCATGCATCATTATCATCATATAGCCAGCCTATTTGCTTGCTCTAGGCTCCAGCCAGAGACACAGCTGGTGGCCTGAGGATGACAGTGACCCCAAACCATGCAGCTTGTTGGCACTGTCCTCATGCCTCAGGTCATGTAGGGAGAAGCTGTAGCTACAGGTGCTCATCCACATCAGACAAAACCGTACGGTGGGAAACAAGGCTGTGCTTTCAGACTCTGTAGGCTACATGCCCCGCTGCCCATGCTTCACCTTGAGCAACACCTAAGCTTCTTCTGGCGCTAGAAGAAAAGGACGGTGTCTAGATCAGCAGCCTCCAACCTGCTTTTGTGTCACAACCCCACTGACAAGTTCCCAATTCAAACAGAATCAAGGTCTCTAGCGATCACAAGCTGACCTCTGTTTTGAGCCTGTTTGCACTAAATGGTTTCCTGGGGGACCCAGGCCTCCAATTTTAAGTGATGCAAATCCATAAGACCCCTTATCTGGATCATAGGTGGAGGGGTGCTCATGGGTCTGAGGTGGAGGGGCGTTCGTGAGATGGCCTGCCAGGGCCAGCTCCGTGCTGACCGGCCCGGTCGCATATAACCATCAGGTGTCTGCGAGCAACAGTCATTTCTTTAACGCTCCTTGATCAAACACATGCGTAAGTGCTCCTTGCAACCCCTGGACACCTGAGCACGGGCGACGGGGTCTGCCTTCTGATAGGCAAGCACAGGCTCTGATTTTTTATTGCCATCTTGCATGCAGGAGAACCATCGAGCCATGAAGGTACATGGGCCCCCAACCAGGCTAGGAGGCCTATGTAGACATGACGGGCATTTGGGCAATGTGGCCCAGCAAAAGAAAACAGCACATTCATACAAGAACCCATCAAACCCTCTTGTCTCTTGCTCCTAACTTGCAGGGAAGTTAATGGAAGACATATTGATCCTACTAGGAAATTTAATTGCAAAAGTGTGGGGCGGGGGGAGGAGGGGAAAGAGTGAAGGAAAGAAGAGGCTTTTCCTATTCCCACCTCCACCCGCTGAGCTTCAGCCTCCAAACCAAAATCCCGGTGTTGTAAGGCATTCCAGCTTGGAAGAAAATAACTATAATTTGTGTGAAGAAAGCATTTGCAGCAACTCATTATAATTCTTTGCTTGCTGCCACCTGTCTCTGAAGTCGCTGGCGATGCAGTGCTTGTGTGAAGTTATTAAGGCCAACCTCTTTTTAGATGCATGGCAAGTGCCAAGTGACAAGGCGAGAGCCCGGGCGGTGATAAAGCCAAGTGACACGGCGTACCCCTCCCCGGCCCATCGCTACCATGCCAAGGAGGAGAGCGTTGTGGGTTTCTGCAGAGGAGACCTACCTCCTCCCTGCCCACCAAACACAATGTGCTAAAGGCATGACCTGCAGATGAGGACATGTGGAATTAACCCTCCCTTGCTCTCGCCGCGCCCTTGCATCTCTTCCGGTCCCCTTCACGCAGGGGAGTCAAACTCATCCGGGGTTTCACAGGCTGGATCACCACCCCCCCCCCACACATGCTGGAGCCAGCGCCTGCAGCCGGAGGAGACCTGGGCTGCATGCATGACCCATTTCAGCTGGTCCAGGGTGCACACCACACATAGTGCCCATAGGACCCAGAGTGGCCTCACACAGCACATGTCCTGGGCCCTGCAGCAGCGCACACGGCATGCCGTCTTTGGGTCGACTCTGTGCTGGGGGCTGACAGGTCCCTGCTGGGCTGAATCCGGCCCCTGGGCCCTATCTTACATACCCGGCCTTCACGGCATATGAGTGCTTATCTTTGGGGATCAGATGGACTTTGGTTAGAAGCAGCCCATCGGCAGGCAGAGTTCATGCATATGTGTGAGAGAGAGACTTGGGGAGGCTGGGCAAAGACATGTTGATGGTTCAAACTTTTCAGCCATCCCAGATAACTGCCTCTCTTTAAAAAACAGAGATCTCTAACTTATCTCTAGCTCGGATGATCCCTCTATCTGTATTTTTCTGCTCCGTCTAGCAACCCCAAAGCTGCGGCACAGCCTCTCTTGCACCTGGCTGGACTTTCTGAGCATAAAACATGTAAGTAAAAGGCGATAACTTGAGAGATCAGGGCTCCTCTTAGTCTATATTTTCTTTTACCTTTCCCTTTCCTGTTGCCTCCCTGGCTTCTGCATTTTTTTCCTCTCTTCCCATCACTTCCTAAGCTGGGCAGAAAAATCAGCTTAAAAGATAATACCGCTCAGCTTTCAGTGGGATAACATAGTCAGCCCACGGGGAAGAGAAAACCTCAAAACTCACCAGTACGATGAAAACAGGCAGGTTATTAAAGGTCTTCTTAGAGCGGCAGCAAAACGCATGTTTGCAAATACTAGCTGGGCATCACTCAGCGTAGCCGGTTCATCTTGGAGAGCTGGCTCACAGAAGGGATTCAGACGGAAAAAAAAATCCCCTTCCTCCCTCTCCCTCCTTAGCTCCTGTTGCAACCCCTTGCCCAAAGACACTGGTGCTGCTTGAGCGATGTAGGTACTATCTGGGAGTGACCTGCTCCCACAGAGGCCAGTGGGGTGCTCCCCACTTGCCAGGACACTGCAAAATAAATTAACCACCTCTACAAATGGTTCCTGGGCATGAAGAGTGAACTATATTCACTGGTAAAATCCCCACTCCTAGGATTTCACGAGCAAGAGATGATGAAGGCAGGTGCCTGGACGCGGATATCTGCAGAACGAAGCAGGCAACTCCATTTGATTCTTGCTCAGATGCACTGGATTGAATCGATCACCTTATCGTGAGGCCGTCACCCTCCCTACATTACCCCATGCTTTCATGTATGGACAATGCCTGTGAGAAAGTATGGGCATTTGCAGGGTCTCTGCCAGGACGTGGAAGAGCAGGGCTGGAAGCAGGAGCCTTAGCAAGAGAGGAAGAGAGCAGTGGTGCAAGTGTTTGCACAGATCTCAGCCACCACGTATGGACAGAGAGGCATGTCTTGGTTAACCAGGTCCCCGACCATGTAAAACCAGCACATCGAGCTCTACCTCCATTAGCAAGGGCCACAGCAGCTCTCTCCAGCTGGTTTCTGTGCTGTGTAAGGACAGTTAAAATAGAGCAAGGACTTTAGGATGTGGCCTGGTATGAATGCACACAGTTGTCTAAATTAAAATTGCCCATAACCCTTTTATTTCCTTGTGCCTGATGCTTCCTCAGTACATGGCAAGAAATTGCTGGTCGTTTGGTTTTTACTTGCAATGAAAAGCCACAATCAATCAAGCTCCCTCCTGACCCTGCAGTTACAAGGAGACGGGGTGACTCTGGGCTATATTTTAGATGCTACAGGTTGAGGTTGCATCTGGCCTCCCCTTTCTGTGCTCCCCTACCCCCTGCTATAAAAGATCAGCTCTCTCTTTTATAAAACAGTACTGGCATTTCTATTATCACACATGCCCGAGAACAGGGATGCGATTGCACTGAATGGTGTGAAAAAAAAAAAGACAAAGAGGGAAAGAGAGAGAGAAAATCAAAGCACAACCGAGTTGATTATTTAAAGAGCTGGGTAAAATTTACCATCCTTTTAAGGCATCCTGGGTTCTGGAATATCACTGTGTCACTTAATGTTTGCAGTTAAGTATTTACAGATCTGTTTCTATGGCAACCGATTCTTCAAAGTTACTTTTACAATTCTGTTTTCTAAAATGTGTTTCTTTGGTTGATTGCACAGGGATATTTGGAAAGCAGCCAGGTCTAAATCATGATTTTTTTCCCATTAAGGAAAGGTCCTTTCTAATCATGTTTAGTTAGTTCTTTGATGGCTTTATCTTGATTTGAAAATGTATTTTGTTTTTGTTAACGGGTGGGAGGGGAAAAAGGGGGGCAAACACGATCAAGCATTGTAGGGCTTTAGGAAAAAAAAAATCACTCTGGAAATTAGGAATGTGAAATAACCTTGTCTGGGCTGATTTTATTTATGCTTACATTGCCTTGAAGAGTAGGTCTTCAGCTACGCACATACACACGCGCCGAGTCCCACTGACTTTTCAGACACATTTTAGACATCATAGGAGAAGAGGACGCATTTATTCATTAGGCCTGCAGATGATGGGGAGGAAGGACGTAGGCATACGGCTTCCTGCCGTCCTGGGAAATGGCCCCGGCACAGGGAGCAGGGTGGAGGGGCTGGTTTGATTGCTGGGGCAATGACTCCCGCTTTTGCTGGGATCAGATGCAGACCCACTATCTAGGAGCCCCAGCATGTCTGAAAAATAGGACGTGTGCCTGCCGTGTGTTGCAAACAAGCAGGGTTAGGCCCAGCAGTCCATCATGGGCTCTAGGGCACCATGGATGAGATTCACTCCCACATCTCTCACTTTCCAGGAGGCTTCTGTACCCATGAGGGTACACAATAGTCTTACTGAGCCGCCCTCCACTTGCCCCTTTGAAGCCAGGCCTCTGGAGAGCCAGCGGTGCAAGAGTCGGGGTCAAGAAAGACAGCAAGGAAGAGGGCGTATGACACTACAGTCCAGTAAAGAAGGTGCTGCTCTGCGAGTAGATAGACCTGAGGTCAAGTCCTGGCTGACTGGGTTGTTTCTGTGATATATCCAATGACTCTCCAACACGCACAACCCAGGGAGCAGGGACCAGAAGCCAGCAGTCACTCAACTTCATGGCCCCCTCCATCGTGCGTGACTTCAGAGTAGCTGAAGAACTTTAAATGCCAACTTGAATAAGAAAAAAAATTATCCACAGACTGAATTATGCTAATGATAGTCTTAGAAAGGACTATGGCTTCTTATCGTAACACTTGGCCTAGCTGTTAGCTTCAGGGGCACTCAAAGTGTTGACTGCCTTCCTCACTTCTGTTGATCTAATCAGCCAAAGTTTTGCCTCCCTTCCTTCCTTCCCTCTCTGTATAACCCCCCTTTTTTTCTGTCAGTCCATTCACAGCGTCTGTCAAAGTTCGTTGTTGCCTACGAAAACTCATGCTTTTCTAAATCAGTGAGTCTCTAAGGTGCCACCCTATTGACTTCAGACTAACATAGCTAAGCATCTCTTTCATTACGAGACAGTAGGGTCCAAAGTTTAGGGCGGAGAATGGAGAGCCAGGACTCCTGGATGCTATTCTTGTATCTGCCACTGATTTGACATGGGACTGCTTAGCTGCTGCATGCCTTTTAGCCATGCTATGTCACTCTTACACTCATGCAGACCATGCAAAGCTTAGTTCATGAATGGCTGCACACAGCTCTGAAGTGGATGCCTGAAAGGGGCTAGCAAGCTGCCCAAGTAGGGTTGTTCAAGTGCAAAATACCATTTGGCTAACCAGGCAGGACTGAGGACAAAGGTGAAGCAGGAGACCTTATAAAAATAAAGCAACTAAAAGTGTAGCTAGATATTGAATAATAAAGGAAAAAGAGAGAAGAAACCCAGGCAGGTGAGGGAAAGAAGAATTTGGACTGTGTGAGATGACAAGACACTCTCTGCAGCTCTCTCGCTTTGCCCTCCTGCTGCAGAAATGCTCCATTAACTCTCAAGAAGCCGATTTACCATTTGCCCTTTATAGACAAGATGAAAATAGTGGCAACATCATCTGAATACATATGACCCCACCACTGGTGCACCCTGTGTCTGCAAACCTTTAACGCGCAACACAGAGCCTTGGAGTCTGAAGAGGGATGATGGAGAGACGGTGCCTCGCTGCGATGCTCACTGAATCGACAGCAGCAGATAACGAGATGAGGGGAAATCAGTAGGGGCAGAGGCTGCAGGAGGTCGCTGAACGGCTTTGCTCTATTCTGGTGGAGACTCTTCTGGCCAACTTGGGAGCAAGCCTGTGGGGCTCTGAAGGAGGCTCCCTTCACTCTTTCAGCAAAAGTAAAAGCACCTTGATGCATGGCCTTGAGGAGAGGCTGGCAAGTCGAGACATAAGGGTGGGCAGTGATTTTTCCTGGGAGAACCCCCAGGAGAACAGGAAAACAAGTGTAAGCTGAGCATTTGGACAACTGAAGCTGACAGGGACCAACAGCTGGCCCTTCCTGGTGCCGGCTGGGTGGCCGACATGGGATGAGTTCACGATTCGAACCACGGTCATAACAGTGAAATGCATCTGTATTACTAAGATTACTAAGATGCTTCTTGTTGGCCAGCCCATTGGCGACCGCTCTAGGGATACCGAGCGATCGTGTCAGCCTTAGCGCTGAGCTTTCCCCGTTTCATTTGAGGCACAAGCTGGTCGGACTAAAGGAATTGGTTGTGTTGACCTGTTTTAAAGGTATGAAAAGACACAGAGCCAGGCTCTCATTCTCTGAAAAATGGCAATGCACCACTGAAGACAACGGAGCCACACGAGTTTATGTCTGACGAAAATGCAGACATTTTCAATACGACCCACATGGAAAAGCAGGTAGAAGTGGTCAACTACAGAGGATTTTTTTGGAGCTCATGGCTAAGTTGTACATTATTATTTCATTAGGATACAAGTGAGAGCTTTTATTCTAATTTGTATGGGAAATATGTCAAAAAGAAGTTGAGAAAAACTGGGCTCTCTCTCCTAATCTATATTGTATAACATGTTCATTAGCACTGTACAGCCATCCTGGAAAGCAACATTTCTAAGCCAGCCACTGTTTAAGACTTTCATAATGTAATAACTCTTTGTCCAATCCTGCTGGAATGAAACAAGCTGACTTCACTAATAGTATATTGAGTTCTTGCATCTCTATTATAAATGATTTTAGTTGCAGACATTTAATTAATGTTATAAATTCAATAGTTATGATACAGTATGGGAAATGATGATGTTCTCTTAATATACATCAGGTTTTGGTTTATTTTCTTTTTAACTATGAGTTTCTATTGTCACCAGATATCCTACTGATTTGGTTGCAATTAGAACACACATTAGATGCCCAGGATGGGAGCTCTCCTTGCGGCTGTGTCCTCATTAACTTAGAAAAGTGCTTCCAGGCTTCCTTATTGAATGAACCTAGGGGAGTTAGGCACCGGGATGGAATGACAACACCTAACTCCAATAGATCCTATTGGAAATTCCTTCCTAAATTCTCTGAATCATCTTATGTGGTGATAGGGTTACTGCAAATAATGTGTAAAAAGGAAGAAGCAGCAGCTGCTCCTTTGGAGTCAGCTCTTACTCAGCTTTGCATTTAGATAGCAATTTTTATCCAAGGATCTGAACATGTCTTGCAAGCCTTAATTTAAATAAGTCTTGGACTACCTCTAAGAGGTGTGCCAATGTCTTTATCTTCAGATTATAGATGCGTAGATTGAGGCACAGAGAGGTTACAAAGCATGGCAAGGAGTATGCAATGAGTGAGTGTGTAACCAGCAGAATAAAACAAGAGAGAAAGAAAGGTCTTGCAGTGAAGGTGGCTGAATTCCTCCTGCAGACTTCATAGAGTCACTCAATCCTGCTCTACCTCAGCTCCCATTTGGAAATTCAGGCATGAATAATATTCCCTTTCTCTTGAATATTTTGGCACTAAAATCAATGCTTAACTTAAATGCATAAGCAGTCTTGGGCGTTGCTACAGCTCCTGGCGCAGCAAAGACCTCTCTCACGTGGGGCCTGCAGATACTACTTTAAATCAAGTTAATAATAATAAAATAATAATAAGCCTGCATCCCTTCCCTACCCTAGCATCGGCTCATGCTTGAGGCACACTGTCCTTAATCTCAGTGGCAGGTCTATGTGAGTATAGAGGGTATCAGATTACCCTTATATTTGTAAAAAAACCCCGGCTCTGATACAATGCCAGCTGCTTTTTAGTTATACCTATCCACACACACACACACACATGCATGCACGCACAAAGATAGAGTCTTCTGCCACTTTCCATCTGGCAACATATTAATCTTGTATTTCGCATTCCCTAAAAGCTTCAGCATTATAACATAATTACTACTGAAATTGACCTTTACAATATATTTCAAATTTCAAATGTCTTTTAACCCCTCAGTGAACACCATTTTTCAATTTTGCATATTATTCCCTTTTTTTGCGGCGGGGCGGGGCAGAAGGTAGGGAGTCGGCATATAACATATTTACATAATGACAAAGCAAAATAGCGCTAACATTTACCTGGGTATCTTTGATCTGCAGGCAGTTCCACTTCCCACTAAAGCAAATGAAACTGCAATAAGAGCAACTCCAATGTCATATTCGCGCCTCACCCTTCCCTCAAAGTAATTCAATCAATCAGTTTAGCTTCACTAATATTCAAATTTATATCTGACACTGACAATATAAAAGTTCAAGTGCTGCTTGGCTTCCAAATACATTTAAATCACCTTTATTAGAGCATGCACTTTTCTAAATGTATATTAGTACCTAATATAAATGGCTTGTGTTTCTAGCTATACTTAAAAGAAAACATAATCTTCCCGGCAAATGAGATGCCAAACTGAGCTGGGAGATGGATTTCTACACCACAATGGCCAATACTATATAAATGTTGATATTCTTATAAACAGATGATCTTATATATACTTACATTATTGTGCAAATCAGGAAGCATAAAAAGCATGTGGTGTAATTTCCAGCCAGAAATATTTCCAGCCAGGCACATAATTTAGTACTTCTGTCCACAGAGCTGAAATCACTGCCCCTAAAAGTAGCATTGTTCCTTGCCATAGGAGAGTGGGACATTGTGTTTGGCCTGTGAAAACTGAGCAATGGTTTATTCTGGTAGAAAACAGACAGTCGTTAGATTTTCATTTTGGGATAGAAATTAAATATCTGTCGTGTCATTTTTAACTTTCTCTTTCTCTCTCTCCCGCTTCCCACACCAAGCAAAAGTTTGATCTAAACTCTTGCACGTGTTCTCTCTTTCTCACGCATGTAGACACACACACAAAAACACACACACACACACACAAAACAGGTTTATCTCATGTTATAGGGATATTTGTATAAGCCCTAATGGGGTGAATTGTGCTCATCACCATAGTCAATCCAGGTAAACCTTACTCCTCTTCGAAAAGGCGCTTCTTGTGACAGTAGTGGGCAGAGAATTTGAAGTCAGATCAAGCTCATTTTGCCCCTTAACATATCAGTACTCGTGACAGTCTTGCAGATCTTGGCTCTTTCAGAGCTGCCTGAGCTACATGAACAACAAGAGAGTCCTGGCTCATGTTTGCAGATGAGCTATTTCCTTTTTGCTCTACAAATCTTGCCTCTCAGTTTGAGACCTGAAAAATGTGTGTTTACTATATATAGAGTAAGCCAGATCCTCAGCTGAGATAATATGGTACCACATCATTGAAGACAATGGGCCTGTGTTAGTTTACACCGGTTAGGATCAGGACCATTATTTCCAATTAGGTAACAGTTTCCTGCCCCATGACAGCTGCTTATGGCACGACGCTCATGCTTGAACCTATCGGTCCACTTCTAACTTCCTTTGTATGAAAAAATGCTGCACCGAGCCAAGCTTCCAGGAAATGAAGACAAATGAAATCGCATGAAATCTCATTAGAGATCATCCAAAAGGTTTGCTGAAAGGCAGAAGATCTTTCTCCCCCTTTACACATCAGTTTGAGTTTTCCCTCTTTCATAGTGCTAGATAATACAGATGTATCCTTCCATCTTTTCCATATAAAGGCTTACATATTATTTGGCTGATAACATTTTTTTGGCATGCCTAATCGATGTAAGAGGAAAACATTGTTCTGTGTCCCTTCTGAAGTTGTGTATTATCTAACTAGCTCATACTGCTTTAGAGGTTTTAAGCCCTACATAAGGAGTCTTTTGCCTGTGAATCTTTTATGTTACACCTAGGTGTCCTCATTATAAGGGCTCTACTATTTGACAAGCAATGCTTGTCTCTACAGTCAGTGATGAACACAGCATGACAGGCACTGTGTGCCTCTGTCCAAGGCACTGAATCACAATAAAATGGTAAATTACTGTCTGTCATAGCTAGAAACTTCAGTGACTAATATCCAATTCCCTATTCTACATAAGAGGAGAGGTGTGTGGATATGTGTGTGTGTGATGGTGGTGGAAAGCCAGTGTTACAATCACTTCTCTTACAATCACTTCTGTTGCATCTTTGCAGTGCAATAAAGGTGTGTGTGTGCGCGCGTGTGGGGGGGAACCAGAGACCAAAAAAAGGAGGGGGGGGAGCAGACAAAAAAGCACAGCAAATGCAGTTGTGTTCAGAATATTTTGGAGGGTTTGGGATTTTTTTTTCCCTGCCATCAGCCTGGAGCTCCTTGCAAATATGATTCATTCGTTTCCTTCTGTGGCATAAACAATGAGTATTGTTTTCATTTACAAAAAAATAATTGTGATTTGGAGTGTGTGTCTTTGCCACTGTGAAAGACCCCCATTAAAGCAGATGACATTTTAAAGCATCCCATTCATCATGGGAGAATAATTTCCAGTAAATATATTGTTTATTCCACCGTAATGCTAGGAATAATGTTTAAAATTCTCCCCTCACATCTCATTACGAAGTAATTGATAGCAACATGGTCATTTCTATTCATTCTTGGGTCCCCCCTCCCACCTTTTCTTTTCTTTTAGGGCAACCTCTTGAAACAATCAATACCAGCAGTTTCAAAAGTGAGATACAATAAATAAATCTCTCAGACAATGACAGAGAACATCCTTATTATAATAAGTTTGCCATAAATAAAACTGGCTGTGATATTCCTAAGAGCCGGTTTTATACCACTTCCTCCAACTCTGCAAGGAGAGAGGGGGAAAAAAAAATGACCAAAAATGTGTATTCTGACAAATTGTTTCATTCTCCAAAGGATTTACATTTAGCTCAGTACATGCAGCATACAGAACACGCTTCCCCTCCCCTAAAAAATGCTACCCCAACACTGTCATGAATTTGTTATTCTTTTTTTAATTCCTGTGAACTTCAGTTGTCATATATGATCCTATTTAACAGTCTTTTCCTCTCCCCCCAACCCTTTTTCCATTTTTGTTTTTAGACCAAGGGATAAATGCTGAGTTTCATCATCTGCTTTGGGAATCTTTACTATTAGGATATTTCTAATATATAGCAAGTGAGTAAGGGTTGCTCTGAAGCTTGTTGCTACACACAGGAGTCTCTTCATCACTTTCTATGGACTGTGAATTAGGCTGTTTGAGATCTAGGATATATTTACTAAGACTGTCCTCCGAGTAAGCGCAGGGCTACCTGAAACCTGGTTATGTTTCTCCTTGGTACAGTTGCCAACTCTTCTCTTACGATTTTCTTTCAGTGTATAGGCCACAGGTCAGTAAAGCACAGAGGCTAAAAGTTTGAAAGGAATCCCTGAAAATTAGACACCCAGCTCCCAATGGATTTGACTTGGACTTTGGTGCCTAACTCCCTAACTCCTCTGAAAATCATAGCTTCAAGCAAAGCATTTAAAACACGCTTAACTTTAAGTATGCGAGTAGCGCTGTTTAGCCCCATTGCATTTAAACGTATGGTTGAGTGCTGTGATGAACAGGGAATGGCTTCGGGTACATACTTTTCATTTGCTTTAGCTATACAGAAGCAGTGGGTTGAACCCAGACCACACTGAAAATACAAGCGGGGTAGATCGAAAAGACATAGTTTTTCACAAAAGGCTTAGATTGGCTTTAGCAATTGTGGTACAATACAGTCTTGCAACGATGCAAACTCCCCTGAATTTTTTTAATGAATTAAAGCAAAAATAAGCATCTTTTTTTCTCGTGCTCCCCACTGGCTCACACCCGCATTGTTTGAACTCTATAATCATTTTTGTGTAAGTAAAATCTGGTCTGTAGTGTATTTTTGTTATTAATAGTAATACTTGGCACTCAGATGTCACTTTTCATCTTCAAAGCACTTTACATAATTAACTAATTCATCTTCACAAGCCCTGCATGAGACAAGGATTGTGCAGATGGAGAAATGGAGGTGAAGAGATGACGGCTGGCATTTTTTTTTTTTGGAAAGGCAGTCAGATTTTTGGGTGGTTCAATTTTGTAACAACCCATATAGAGGCAAAAAAACCCCAAAGCCTAAAAAATGGGTGTGTTTTTTTCAGAGTTGCTGTTCACCCATAACTCCCACAGCGTTCAGCTGGAGGTGCTCTGAGGCTGGACAAATCAAGACTGACATCCCTTGGGAAAGATTTTTGTTTTAAAGAGATGGCACATCATTCCCCTCGTGTTTAAGGCCCATACACCTGTGTGCGTATGCAAATAGATATACAGCCATGCTCATAGCGACTCTCTCCCCTGAGCTGGTCAGTGTGTCCTGTCTACATGGTGTCTGTCTTGCTGAGCCTGCAAGCTCTGAAGTGCCGGTCCTGCAAATACCTCCACATGGGGGGATCTGTGCAAGACAGCTGAGTCCCACACTGACTGCAGTAAGGACAGGCACATAAAGCAGCCTCTCTATTCAGCAGTATCCAGCTTTTAGAGCAGCGGTGCTCACCTGTGTTAGACTCAGGGAACCCCTTACAACCTGCCAGACCTTAGTTACTGTATGTTTTTTGTATGTATTATTTCTGTTTTGGACTACAGAAAAAAATACTAGAGCAATGCTTCTGTTGCAAAGAACTCAGAAAAGGCCACAATAGGTCAGCATGTCCTTAATGCTTTGTCCTAACACTGTGTGGCACCCTGTGGCACCCTTCAAAGGGCACTCCATGGTTATCACTCCAGTGATATCCAAGCACCCTAGTTGAGTATCACTTCCTTCGCAGGTAGGTGGTAGGACTGTACGAAACTTCGACAGCCATTTCGTTTTGGAGGTGTTTCAGCGCCCAAAACACCAAACTTGAATTGAAACAGGAGGCTCTGAAACACCTCCGAAATTAAACAAAACCGTCCAAAACATTTCGGAAAATGTCGGCATTTCAGAGCTCGGCTTGCAGGCAAACAGAAACTAAGAAGAGGAAGGGGAAAGAGGGGGGAAGGACTGCTCACATATTGACTGGAGCTGGTCAGTGTCTGTGATCTGCCCCTGAGGTCCCTTCCAATCCCAGTGCCCTGGGGGAGGGACGGCAGCCTGCTGTCATCCTGCCCGTGCCCTGGGAGGAGTTCGGCACAACCCCGCAGTCATCCCAGGGGGTGTGGGTCCCCGGATCTGCACAAGGGATGACAGCAGGCCGCTGCTGCCGGCAAGTGATATGAGTTTTGCTTTGCACAGTTTGAGGTACTGTTTCAGAAAACCCCCTATACCTATCCCCTTGAAACATGCCAGGCATCATGTCCTCAGAAGGCACTACTGTCCCTGCAATCTTCATCTTAATCAGGCAAGAAATGACAAAATTAGAAGTATTTTAGTGATTCCCTATTATAGCCCATGGCCGAAACTCCGAAACAGTGTTGAAACTCTGAAACGGATTCAGCCAAATCGAATCGGGACAGTGACCCAAAACACCGAATTTAATCACTTGTCCCTCCGAAACACCGAATCATAAACCAAAACAAAATACAGCCATTTTGCACAGCCCTAGTAGGTTGGTAGATAGGTAGGTTGAAAGTAGTACACAACTTATGGATTAAACTAACCAGGATTTGCTCTGGAGCTAGACAATTTAATGCCCCACTGTATAAGACAGTTCAAGATGCAAGTGTGGCGATTGATGCAGTACAGACTGCTGACTGCCTCAAGTGTGCAGCATGCCTGAGCACCAGGATAAGGAGGACCCTACCAAAACTGCCTTCCTTTTGTGTTTTGTACAGCACCAGCATGCTTCCAGTTCATAACAAGTCGCAACAGCGATGAAGGAGTCCACTGTTCTTAGCACTAAACTCTTTCATTGCAGCTCTATTTGTAGGCATTTTTTCCCCTGTGGGACAATGCAAATTTCCCTTCATTTGGAGCCTGATCCAAATGTGACATCCTGGGCATGTCTACACGTGCACTTACTGTAGCAGAATAAACTCTGGTGTATTGCTCCCAAGTGCCGTGTTTGCACGTGTGCCCGGGACCACCGCACGTTGAGCTGAGGCCCAATGGCCCCAGCTAGCGGGGGGTTAGCCCGGGATTGCTTTGACCTGGCTCGGCATGCTGCGGAGGAGCTGCTGGGGCACACGCGTGCTCCAGTGCGGGACTAGGCAGCAGGCAGTCCCCGCACTGAAGCACCCTCATGCCCCAGCCAGCTGCATCAGGGTCTATATGTGCATTGCAGCAGAGTAAATAACCCTACCATAGGATAACTTATAGCAATACTCTGGCAGTACTATCCTAGGGTGGAGTTAATTCATTTACTCCTGCCTAAGAACACCACACTTATAGATGCTGAGATTTTACTGCAGAGCTAATTAATCAGCTCTGCAACAAATGTTTCATGTAGATGCACCTGCTGAGTGTTACTGCGCTTCTTCCAATAGACATTAGAGCAGGTTGGAAGGACTCAGTGCAACCACCCCTACTCTTCTTGGAAAACGTGAAGGCTGGGTCTACTCCTGCACCCAGGAACAGTGCTCTGCAGCACACTGCACTGCTCTGCAGAGGTGGCTTTCCACACCCAGAGCAAGGTGGCCATGTCTGTGCAGTGGTATGGATGGGATAATTCACATTACTGAGTTCCAGTGCCAGTTAGCCGGCCCCCATGCTAATTAGCCCACTGGCAGCACTGCACAGACTTGGCTATCCTGCTTTTGGTTAAACCGGCAGTCTACATGGGGCAGCACAGTGAGTGATGTCCTGCTGAGTTAACCTACTGAGAGTGCTGGCCTACTGAGAGCTGGCCTATGGAGTTAACCTAGTAGACATGACGTGAGTGAAGTAAAGTGGATTTAATATATTGGTGTTACCTAAGTGCACCAGTAAACTCCATGCCATCAAAGCCAACGTGACTGGCCACTCTCTCCCATCAGGGCAGGATGACGCATGGAGGCCCCTACTTGAGCAGAACTTAAGCCCTGCTTGAGTCGATGGGACTTTAGCACAAGTTTTGTGGGTTGTGCTGACTCAGTGAATGCACCGAGAAATAATTAGTGCTTTTTCCCCGTGGATGTGCCTGCACGTGTGTATGAGGAGGGGCCCTCAGTTGGAAGGTGATTTGTCAGAACTTGCCATGAAAGTCAAATGATGCAATTAGAGGGAGCTACTGTACTTAAAAGAGAGATGTAGAACATCCCTGCACTTGCTCGGATTTATCATATTGAAAGAACCCGGTCCTATTTATACGCAGTTGCAGTTTTTGATAAACGGCCTACATTAGGACACCTCAAAGGTGTACTGCATCATTAACTACCAGGGTATATGCTGAAGAGGAAGTTAATAAAACTTGTCTCTTGCATGGAAGTGAGAAATCTCAGAACCTGATGACTCTTGATGGAAGAAGATGTTTCTGAAGCCACATGTGCAACCTTGTACAGGTAATAATAGCAAAACACTCAGGGGAGTCTTTTAAGTTTGAGGATGTCATTTTTCTTTTTGATTTATAGGACACTAATGGCTTTTTTCTGGAGCCAAGAGGCACGGTTAAAATCATCTGATGATACTCAGATTCGAAGAGAAAACAGAAAAGAAAGGGGGAAAAAAATAAAAGAACAGAATAAAATAGGACAAATACAAGTCTCTCTGGGAGGAATGCCAGCCGCTAGCTCTGGTATTATTAAACTGGAGGATCTTATAAAACTCCAGCCATTAATAATGGGCTGCTGCCAGATATTGATAATTTATTCAGATTGTAGCTCTGGATTGGGGGGAGCAGATGTTCTTCATGCAGATACTGTCACAAAATGAATTCCAAAGAAACAAAATAATGCTTGGTGCGATCGCTAGAGAGGACGGGCAGCCTTTCCAGAGCGCGCTCTCAACATCTGGGCTCCCTCTATTTATACTGCCCGGGCCCTATAAATCCCCTTGTCAGCCTCAGCCACTGCATTGAGTCCTTTGCTCTTCTCACCTTGAGCTGGGCCAGGGGGGAGACGAAGAGGAGGGAAGGGACCCTCGTTTTTCTCCCGTAACTTATACTAGTGCAAATCAAGATCAGCTCCAAGAAAGTCAAAGGAATTACCCCGGTTTAGATCCCCGCGGGTGAGAAGGAGCCCCAAGTCCAGGACTTTGGTAGGAAGGTATGGATGCTATTTCAATCCTCAACAACATCCTGATGGGCCCCTGGGGACAAGGTGTGTAGTCTGGATACACGTTACGACACGGCACCCCAAATCGCCGTTTCCCTAGGTTAGCTGCGTGTGAAAATACACACCGACTTTTCTTTACCGTGGTCGGTTTCAATTGATTGCAGCGAGTTAGACCACTTCCAACAACGTTTCATTCATACCGTGGCCGATTGTTGTACCAGGTTGAATTTTACCCTGAAATGTTCGTGACGTGTATTCTTGCACAGGGCTAGCATTGCCGTTTTCCCTGTTCTGACATGAATTGTCCACCCACTGCCCTCTAGCACTTTTTTACTACTACCTTAGTAGAACTAGTGCACTGGTAGAACATTTTTACTAGTACAATACAACATTAACCAATTACAAGTGTTAAATGTGTTACGTGCAAAAATCGCCGCGGTACGTCGCGAGAGTGAAATACACCCAGATATTACCTTTCTCTAGAAAAGGTCAACATGATGTACAGGTGCCTGATGGTGCTACCGTATCCTGAGTTTGCTCTAACCCAGAGGTGTTCAGTTCGGTCTTGGCTGTGCCAGAGGAAAATTGGGCTTCCTTACTCCAACAATTGCATTGTAACAGATACTCAGAAACGAACCGCGTGGCTGTAGCATTCCCTCTGCCTGCCCAGGATGCCAGCTGCTGCATTTGAAACTGGCTCAGGCACGAAGTTCTCCAAAGGCTCCAGAAACCATAGGCTTATTTCCATGGCTGACAACAGCTGGCAGAGGCAAAATTGTCTTTTGCCCCAGCTTCCATCCCGCTAACATGCCAGAGCACTGGGACCTTGTTCAGAGGAGATGCATGTGATAGCGCAGCTCAGATCGTCCAACCTAGGCTGATCTGGTTTCCAGCACATCTACTCGTTCCTGAGCTGCCAATGTGTAAGTGAATCTAAATGGGAATCTGTGTGCGCTTCGGCAATGTGATAGAGCAATTGGGAGGGAGTGAGGGCATCTGAAGGATGGCAAAGGGGTCTGCCCTGGTAGGCTCGCCTGCACTGCCTTATGCACAGCTGTTAAATCAAGCCATACACATGCATCCAACATTCGGGGTAGCAAATGACTCCCTTGTTCTCGTGCCTAGTGTCACAAAGGTTGCTTTGCCAACAAAAGACACGGCAGGCCCTTCCTTAGCCAGATGGATAGGTCTGCAGAATGATCGAGCTGAATTAAAGTTTGCCTGAGGATGTGGGGTAAAAAAATAAAAAATAAAAAAAATCACCTAAAGGGAAAGGAGAAGCCTGAAGCCATGCATTCATTTGGGCAAGGATGTGTTTGTGTGCAACTGCTTCTATCTAGTGTTTCTGTGACTGCTGATGAGCCTGCAGGCCCGTTCGCAATAGTGTCTGCTTGGTGACACTATGTACAAAATGAACACTTTTTTGTATGAAGTAGGGAACTCGCTAAACAGCTTGGAAAGCAATGTGATAAGAGTTTCCCTCAAAGTCCCAGGCAACACCTGGAAAGCCCTCCCACATAGACACGTCTCCCAGCAAATGTAAGGGTGGAGGGATTGAAGGAGTTGGGGGGGGGGGGATCACAGGCAAACAGCAGCTGCAAACCGTTGTTTGGAAGTAGAGACTTTCCATACGATGTTTTGGGGGAAACTGCACCCCTCTCAGCCCTGGGTGAGAACAGCACTGGGCTTTCTCCTTGGGGTTTCAAATTGCTGCTGGCAGCGTTTATCAGCGGCAGGTGAATGTGGTCGTTAGGGGATCTCCAGCCCTTTCTGTTTGCTTCCTAGTTTCCCACGCCGCAGCTGGCCCCTCCTGAAAAGCTCTGTGCACACCCAGGGGTTTGAAAGCCACTGAAGGAATCAGGCCCCGTGCTTTCTCCATCGCTGCACTGTGAAGGCACCAGATGCTGTTCACTTTGCAAACTTCCCTAAGTGCTGTGACGCCCGTTCCTGAAATGAAGGCTAAAGATACTCCAGTCTAAGGGAGGGGGGGAAAAAAAAATCAAGGGGCAATCAGCTAGTTCCATGATGAATGAAGCCCATGTCACTCAGAGAAAATGAATATTTCTTTGCAATAATGACCAGATGGTAGCAAGACTCCGATCCAAATTAAAACATGCATGATAAATGCCAAGAAAACACAGAAAGACAAAAACCCAACCTGGAGTGAAATCTCTCTATAAATCTTTCCCCCCCTACAACACAGGCACTTCTAATGGGAATTAAATTATTAAGAGATGCTGCAAGGAGAATACAAATGTCAGAGTCTTCCTCCTTCTTAGAACTTTGTTGCAAGAGTATTTCAGCGCAGCCAGCTGTCCTTTTTCTTGCCTCACGTAAGACAGCACTGGGCAGGATCTCTTCATGCAGAAGCACGGGGGGAAACACTGAACCAGACAGCAAATCATGCACTGTGCCTGGTGGAGGATGCACCCGCGATCTGGGGAACTCATTGCTGCAAAGAATTACTGAGACCACGAGCACAGGAGGTTTGGGGAGAGGATTAGATATCTAACTCCATCATAAAAACATCTGCAGCTGCATTTGAAAGGATACATCTAAGAGAGATGTGGGCCCTTATGGCTCATGGTAGTGACTAACACCCTACTGATGCGGGTAAGAAGGAAGACCTCTTTATAAGCAAGTTACTACAGTGTTTCTCATTGTCACACTGGTCCTGGACAGTGTGCAGGCCTGGATATGCTAGGCTGATCCATGGGGCTGATCCAGTTGGGTGGCTGCTCTGCTTTTTTCTGGGGAGTGGACCCAAGTTGGGAGTAAGTACCCTTTAGTTTCCCCAGCCCAAAAGAAGAGATGCCTGAGCTAAAACAGGAGTTTCCAGGAACGGAGTACGGAAAAGAGAGAGATCCGAATGGTAAAGGGGTCCCCAGACCTCTCCAGGAGTGAGTCTTTCTACTAAGCTGGTACCATGATTTCGTGTCTCTGCTGCTAGAATAAATGGAGCCCTTTTATAGTGAAGTCCTTCTTTTCCCCAGGAAAAAAAAAACCCAACAAGCCAAACATTGACTTTTGGCCCTGAAATCCCACCAGGACAAAACACACTGTTTAATGAAGGCAATGAGAGTCTTTCCATTGACTTGAGTCAGACTCCTAAGGCCTGGATCCACCAAGACACAGTAAGAACAAGGGCAGCTTTAGGCACGAGAAGCCTCTCGTCGCTCATGTGCTGGAAGTTATGCATGTGCCTAAAGCCCTCGGCTACAGCAGGGCGGAGGACTGGAACTAGCACGGTCGTGGGATGAAACCTTAGAATAACTCAAGATTTTCAGCTCACACGACTGCAGATGTGGTTATTTTACTGATCATTAAGATGAGATGACAGAGTGGGACAGAGCTACTGACTGGTCCAAGTGGCCTGAACTGGCACCTGCTGGTATAGAGTTGGGGGGTGCAGGATTTGACATGAGGGACAGCTCAAAAGTCAACAGCAGCTTTCTTGTTTGCACGGTCTCTTTCTTAGCGTCCATTTTAAAGAGACTGCTTTTCCGCAGGTATTTTCTTGCCGCAAGAAATGAGATACCTTTTTCTCAACCTTCCTGTCACCATATGAAGTCTCTTAAAAACAAGTAAAGCTTGGATGGACTCCTGCGGGTGAGTGTTTTCATACACATTGTGTGTAGGTTGTAGCCATGTGGGTCTGAGGACTTAAGCAAAGGTCTTTGGGTAAATCTGATATCTTATATTAGACCAACTCAAATAGTCGGTCTAATAAAAGATATCAGATTTACTCAAAGAACCTTGTCTTCATACACACTGGCACTTCCACTGAATTAAATGGAGCTACTGGTATTCATGAAATTATCCCTGTGGGGGTGTGTGTACAGGGATGGGACCCGCCTGGGCAGAAACAAAATGCCAACGCCATCTGAAGGGCAGAGAGCACTTTACTGGGAAAGACAGTTTCCAGTAGACAGCCATCTAGTAACTGGGTGTTGCTGGCAGTGCCATCAGAAACCCCCTAGACAACAAACTACTCCTTGGGTGCTCAGAGATGAGCCATGGCTTCAGGTGGTTGAGCAACAGTTGTGCGAAAAAAGGGCTAGGCTACTGTTGTCTACACGTACCCACGTTGTGATTACACTGAGAACATGGC
The DNA here is from genome assembly GCF_001723895.1 of Crocodylus porosus. Classification (NCBI taxonomy): domain Eukaryota; kingdom Metazoa; phylum Chordata; order Crocodylia; family Crocodylidae; genus Crocodylus; species Crocodylus porosus. The sequence goes on along the minus strand of NW_017728909.1, from coordinate 18,839,230 downwards.
CTGACAAAATAGCCAGCCCAGCACCTTTCACTTCACTAACCATCCAACTGGACCTCTCCTTAAGAAGATCCTCTATCCCCTTCTGCCCCAAATTGATCCCGATCCTTTTATTACCCTCTCTTGTAATTGCAAATGTTGTCACGACACAAAAGCATCCGACTCATTGCTGAGTCTTGCTGGCTCCATCCTAAGCTTAAACAACATGCTACTTTTCACCAGCCTGAAATGAATGAAAAACACTGACCTGCACCTAGATACACAGCCATGGTAAAGCAAACACGGTGTTGCCCCCCAAAATCTCCATAGCGCTGCTTAAAGCCTATAACAACTGTTCATTCCTGGCAAGATGTGATTAGCTCTTATACCTGTTCAGATTATGCAAACACACAGGAGGGAGCTTTTAAATATCATTGATTTGCCTATTTGAAATTATTAATTTCAAATTCTACTGGAACAACCTTTGCTAAATTACACTGTGCCAGTGGGAGTTGGAAGAACCACAAGTCTAAACTTAACTTAAGATGGGAAGAAGAATAAGAAGGGAAAAATAAAACCCCTGAAACAACTAAAAGTCCATTTAAACTCAGCAGGTTTCCAGTTAATTACATTTTCACACCTATCCCAGTAGTTACAGATGTATTTATAATGTATGCCTGCCTCTGTGGTTACAGAATACTGCATTCTCCATGGACTCTGCGAGCTGGAATTTCTTCCCTACATCTAAAAGACCTTCTGCTTTAATTGCAGTCACATCCAAGTACTGTCTCGGTTCAATTGTGCTGGCTCAAAGTAATTTCTCCCCACCCCGTCTAAAGGAAACAACTGGTTGTGGGGCATGGAGCCATCATTCACATACAGGGAAGCTTGTTTGAGGGCATGCCAACCAGTCGGCGGCCTGGTGGAGCAGATCCGCTTCGCTGCCTCCGGCAGCATGCCCCCGTTTCACAGCGCAGCGTCCACAGGGTGTCATCCTGCACGGCAAGCGGAGAATATTACAGCTCAGAAATACATCACCTCTCCCTGCGGTACTTATCCGCCATAGCCTCAGCCTTCTGTGGCAAGGTAATGCAACATCTCCACCTTACCGATGGCAAGCGGAGGCCGAGAGAGATCAAGCAACACACCCAAGGTCATGTAGGGAGTCTGTAGCAGAGTGGGAAGTTGAACTCAGGCCTCCCGGGACCCAAACACGGGTGTCACCCATTTGGAAAGCTGTTGAGACTGAGGTTTCACTTCTGAGTCACTGCCCAGTGTTGCAATGGAATTGCCCCATCCCTAGCTAAGCAAGGTACTTTGGGTAAATCTGGCATCTTAAATTAGACCAACTAAAATGGTTGGAAAAAATTCTTCTTTGCAAAGAAGAATTTTTCCAGGTATTCGAGTTGGGTCTAATACAAGATATCAGATGTACCCAATGGACCTTGTCTGCCTATGTCCTCAGATCAACGCGGCTACAACTTACATCCCACCCCTAGCTACTGTTTCTTCTCTTCCACACAGTCCAGATGACCACCTAACCTAGTCTGCAAGGTGCCTTCTCCATCCATACTTTGGTGGGACTTTTCCTATAAAGATGACACAAACTGAGAAAGGGATGCTGGTTGTATCAAGGATTGTATCATAAAGTGCATGCACACGAGAGACAGGACCTGTCACAGAAATAGCCCCTTAATCACCACAAACAGTGACACAACTTTGCTACTATGATGGGGGATAGTAGAAGGGAAACCACGAGCAAGGCATAACCCAAGAGGATGGTCCTTTTGGCCCCTGGCATCCCGCTCTGAAAGAGCCACGATGCTGCTGTGTGAGCCCTGAAAAGAAAACCATGCTAGAGACAGGCATCTTGCCTGACATTAATCCTAGGAGGCAGTTGGTTTTACAGCGATGAACCTGGTTTTATTTCCATCCTGTGACAACCTGCTTAAATGGCTAATAACTCCCTTCCCAAAGCACCCATGACTTCTGGGCTTCCTAACCTGCCCCATGAGTCCAGGAGCCTCCAGATGCGCGGAGAAGCCTGGACTATGTCCTCCTCAGTCCACAAAATGCCATCTCAAATTTGCCTAGCTCTTGCTCAAACTGAAAGGCGTGCTTGTTCAACCTGCCCCCAAGCCTAGTAGAGCATCAGCTTGGGATGGTTAAGAAACACCAGTGTCCGTAGCCCATGACATGGAAAAGAGGGATACAGTAACCTCAAGTCCATCCATCTTTGACTGCCAAGGAATCAAAGCTGGATCAACCTGGGGACAATGTTTGACATAGGTCTACTTGCAGTCACAGCCCTGGAGAAATAGCAAGACACCTTAACCACACTGCCACCAGGCCCTGCTCTCTAATAGGCACCTAGAGCATTTCAGTGAACAAATGACTCTCCAAAAACCCTACCCAACAATACAGTCCTCTGGATTCATGATTTCTTCCCCTGCCCTTGAGAGCAGAGGAGGAAAGAATGAACGGCAAAGGGCAGAAGTTAGTCACATCACTTAATATACTTGAAGGCAATGTCTCAATACACTACAAAACAGATCCCCACATTTTCTTGCATGCCACACACCCACAAATAAGACAGGCACAATGGTTTTGGGTGGCTGAATGTAGAAGAAAAAGGTTTTTTTTCCATGTCATGGCCAATTACCAGAAGATCTCGCTTGTCATCACCCAGCTCAATGGCTGCTTGAAGAATAAGCTAGTCTTAGCCCTCCCACAGCTGCTAGGGAATTGGTACCAGCTTGTAGCTGCTTAGCCAAAAGGTATTGCCAATTCCTTAGTACCGGTGAGAGGTTTAACACTAGGCACTGCCCCGTCTGTTTGCTGGGCCGGAGAAAAGCGTCAGCCCTTTCGGCGGCCATTAGGGTACAGCATCTCCATGCTTCTCATCCAGTGAAGAAAAGCCAACTTCCCCATTTAAGACTTGCACCCCAGGTTTGGATTTTTGGGGAAGAAGTGCATGCGTATGTGAGTAAATACAGTAAATACAGCTGCAAAATAAAGAGCAATGATGTACTGGAGAATGCAGGTCACCTGATGAGTTGTTAGTAGTGGAACATCCCCCGTGAACTGCACCCAAGAAAGGTTGTCCTGCTGTCTGAGAAGAAAATGCAGGCTGTATGGGAGCAGTCTAGATGATTAAAACACAAGGCGTCGAGAAAAGAGAAGCTGTCGAAGTCAATAAAGACAGGCTGGACCACCATGACAGTAAGAACAGCGTAAGTGCATGAGGAGACAGAAAGCTTTTGGGAGAGATACATGGATACACACCTACAGCTGCAGAAATAATCGCGTGACGCGATACTGTATTGTCGAAGAAACTGTATGCGATCATTCAAAGAGGCAGGTCCTCAGCTGATCCCTGTTAGCATAGCTCCCTTCCCACCAACAGTCTTCATTTCAGGAGGTGTTGCTATATCTCGTATAACTTAGCGCAATATAATTTCAAGCGTCCTTTGCTTCGTGCTCGTGGAGCTACACCAGTTTCTGAGAAGTGCGGATCTGGCCTACGGATCCGATCATAATGCGCATTCAAGACTAGGCAGAATTTAAGCGATGCAGCAACCTAATCTCATGTCCTGACATCTGAGGGTGTAACCGTGCCACCGCAGTGTTACTCCAATGCAGTCCTGCCTCCAAAATGCATACGAGCACACCCAGCCTTTCCATCTGCTGCAAAAAAAATCTCAAAGGGCTTCATAAGGAACTGAACCTCACAGCACTCCTTTGAGTTAGGGGAGTACCACTGCATCAATATGCAGGTAGGTAAACTGAGGCACAGAAAAGCTGCTGACTTGCCTAGGGTCACATAGGTCTATTTTTTCAGGTCCAGTGAGGCAGGGCTAAACCAAGGACCCAGATTCTGACTCACCACCATGTGCATCAAGCAACTCTCCCCTCAACCATTTCCCTTCCTGTCCCCCAGAATCACAGAAAATTTGGGTTGGAAGGGACCTTGGGAGGTCCCAGCTAGTCCAGCCCTCTGCTCAAAGCAGGATCATCCCCACCTACATCATCCCAGCCAAGGCTTTGTCTACCCAGGTCTTAAAAACCTCCAAGGATGGAGATTGCACCACCTCTCTGGGAAACCTGTTCCAGTGTTTTACTACCCTCTTAGTGAGAAAATTCATCCTAATATCTAACCTGAACTTCCCTTGCTGCAGCTGGAGCCCATTGCTCCTTGTCCTGTCATCTGCCCCCACTGAGAAGAGTACAGCTCCATCCTCTTTGCAACCCCCCTGCGAGGCGTTGAGGGCTGCTGTTCAATCCCCCTCCGTCTTCTCTTTCTCTGCTTTCCCAGCCATTTCTGTGCAAAACTGGTACGTAACCCAGAAAGAAATCCATCTTGCTTTCCTAGGATCACTGAAATCTTTCACACAATCCCAAAGAAAACACTCCCGTGACATCACATCCATCCCTTACCTGGGTTTGGGCAATCCACTTTGCACCGTTAAACTCAGTTTGCTGCCACTGGCCAAGACTCCTTCTCCAAAATATTTTATCCCACTTTGCTAGTCAACACCAGCAATGATGATGACTATTTTTTACCATAGTATTTACAGGCCTCAGCCAGACTGGGGGCCTGCTGAGCTAAAATCTGTTCAGACTCACAGCTGAAAGCCAGTCCCAGTTTAAAGGATACACAGAAAGCATGGGGTGGGGCGGGGAGTATCTTCTCAGACGTCCCGCAACAGATAAGTGATAGATCTGAGATGAGAACTCACGTCTCCAGACATCCCTGGGGGATACAGGAGGGGACTGTCTATGATAAGCAAATCCCCCACTCAGCCAGATGGAAAGCACATCACGGAGGGCCAAGTTGGGCCGTGCTGCCAAAACCAGGACTAGGGGTGGGATTCACCTTCCATATCTTGGAGGATTCACTCTTCATGGTCTGGTATTACCCCAGGTGGAGACAGAGCTGCATTGTGCATGCGCTTCTCCCTGCCCCAACCCTCAGCTGCACTTGACCTCTGCTCAGGGCAGGGGACAGCCAAGGTGGCTACAGCTCACTTTTGAGCCCCTGCGAGCTAAGGGCCTCATGACACAATAATTTTGCGCTGCTCCTGGAGCTCTTTACCCCTGGATTGTCTGCACATTAACACCTTAAAGTGGTGTGAAGTGCTCCTTATGTGGCTTAAAGTTATGCCACTCCAGGGCAGGATTATCTCTGATCTGCGCTACCCAGCTCCTGTTCCATTAAGGTGTGTCCACTCCCTGCCCAAGTTGAAGTCCTCCAGTATCCCAGGATCTCTCACAGCCTTGCCCACGGAGCAGGGATAGAAGACTGTCTTGGCTCATCTGGCCTCCAGTGGCAACTCACAGCTCCAGCTCCTAGTCGTTTGTTCATTCATTCATTCATAGCTTGTAAGGGGCTGGGAAGGACCTTGGAAGATCATCAGGTCCAGACCCCCTGCACCACGCCAGAAAGATAACTGGGGTCAAGTGACCCCAGCGAGGTGAACATCCAGTCTCCTCTTGAAGACATCCAGGGTAGGCGATTGCACCTCTGGAGGGAGCTTATTCCAGTCTGGACACCCTGACTGCGAAGAAGTTTTTCCTAGTCCTGCCCCTGCTCAGCAGGCCTCCCACGGCAAGTCACGGCTGTGCAGGACAGTCAGAGAAGGTTTCTAGGCTAGGGGTGTGACTACGCCAAACTCCCAATTAGCACTAAGTCCATCAACATTTGAGCGTGAGGTGTAACAAGACCCTAACACTGGCCACCGACTGCTTTGAGTCCCAGCAAAGCCTCCTCCACCCTCCTATGGCCCGAAGAGGCATGCCCAGCCGCTGAGAAATCTCAACACACAGAGGCGCGTCCTCCACAGCGGGATAGGAGGGGCTGGAGCTGCTAGGCCATACCCGCACCTTGAGACGGCCCTTATGAAACTGGTGGGCAGTTATACCCATATATGAAATCTATGAAATACCACTTATTTGGTTGCTTCACACCGCCGGCTTTCTGATGCAGACCGAACGGCGTCCTCAGGTACCTTGAGGTCAGCTCAGAGTCCCTGCACTGAAATGCAGGGAAACACGGGCCCGAGGGTGGACCCCATCCCCCTACCCCCACCGTGCCAGGCTGTGAAAGCCGAGCGGTCTTCCAGGCTCTCAGTCTCGCTCTACCCAGGCAAAGCCATAGCGGTCGGGACAGGAAACTTGGGGAGGGGGAAACAAAAGAGGAGTCTGCAAGGCTTGCCAGAGGACGAGCGGATGGAAATGACGGCACCCAGCCAACACTCGTTGACCATTTCCCGTCCGACGCGGGCTCTTCCGACTTCTCCCGAAGAGCAAAAGTCGCACCAGGTCCCCGGCTGCCCTCCCCTCCCCTTCTTTAATCCATGCCTCTTTTAAACCTCCCTCTCTAACGCAGTTGTCTGCCCATTAAATAACATCGGCGGCGAGCCTGCCACCGTCGAAAGAATGAAACTGTCATCTCTAATTTGCCTGGCAGAAAGCGGCGGTGACAGGAAGTTGTCTGTGGCTGTTTAGAAATAAAATAATGCTCCGAGGAGAAGGGGAGAAACTTAATAGGACTTTAAAAACAACAGGAGCCATGGGGACTGCAGATGGTTCTTAGGCCTGAGGACTAAATAAACAATGATTTTATAGGCAAGAATGTAGCCTCCGGGACGTAGCCTCCAAAGAGATGTTCACACATATTGTGTCCAACATCATTAGACTGCCCAGTGGGAGCGAGCGTGCGGCAGTTAAAGACATTTTGAAAAGGAAAAATAAGCCTCAAAAGATGCTTTAAATGAACAGGAGGTGGAAAAGCAAACCGTCTGAAGAACTTCGTGCCGTTAAATGACTCACCGAACATCTGTCTCTGGGACCCATAATTTGAAGCTGATTGACTTAGTGGATGTTTTTGAAAAAAATAAATAAATAAAAACCGG
>NW_017728909.1:18799146-18831978 GCF_001723895.1 Crocodylus porosus | reverse complement strand
AAAACTGAGTGCAATCACTTCCCGGGGCTGTGACACCCTTTCTGTCAAGGCATTTACATTTATGAGGCCTTCAATCAGGGATTTTTCTTCTGCCCCAACCCTCTGTGGCTCCTTTGCGCTCGCTCGGCAGAGCGCTTCTTTCATTGTCTTTTTAGTCCTTTTGTTACACACGTTGGGGAGCTTAGATTAGTTCGTTAACAGGGGCTTAGCCTCCTTGTACGTACAGGTGTAGGGAGCGGGTGTTTCCGGTTTGGTCACTATGGGTGCGTCTACACAAGACACTTACTGCACATTAACCTAATCACTGCGCGGTAGCATCACGGTTATTAACCATGCTAATAGCCCACCGCGCAGTGTGATTAGGTTAATGCGCAGTAAACATCACTAAAAGAGCCATGCCTCGGCAGTACTGTGCAGTAACTCGAGTTACCACACCTTCAATTTTCTTAGAGGCCCTAAGCTAAATGTGCAGTAATTAAGGCACATTAATGAACATGTAGACACACCCGGTGCGAGGCAGCGCGGGGAGTTTTCCTCCAAGTGCCACGCAGCCCTGGGGTTTATAGAGATGGCGGTCATGCTGGCCTCCCAGTCATGAAGGAGGGGTTGGGAAAAGAGCTACTTTCACGGGACTTCATTATTAAATTCAGGAACAGTCCTGATAGCACTAATGCTGTCCTTGTTATAATCAGGCCCCCTTGCTGGGCAATGTGCACACCCAGGGGGAGAAACAGACCCAGCTGCAAAGAAATTGGAGCCGAAGGAGACAAGATGCAATGCCTGGTGGGAAACTGGTATAGATCAGAGGCTGGACAAAGTCCTCCAGTAGCTGACTTCAAAACCAGAATAGATCCCAGGTCTCCTCCGTTCTAGGCTAGGGCACTGCATCAAACGACCTCTCATTGCTTTGTCTGCCATGGACCACCTCAGTTTGCCCAAATGAGCTGCCACAGGCACTCCAATACAATGGAGACACGCAGGGAGCATGCAGCTACCTAGATAATGGGGAACGATGAGCGTTGCTCAGGGCATTGCAAACTGCACTGGTTTCCAGACAACTGCATGCATATAGGTAGGCACATCGGCCTGCCTTGCAAACACAAGTCACCCAACTAAACCTTCAGTTCTTAACATCCCCTTGCTTAGGGGATGCAGGCACATCTGGAATCCAGAGCTGCCTCCAGATGTGCACGTATCAGGATAAATGACACCAAAGAAAGATTTCTTTCCTTTGCCCGCGTCCATAAAAGTGACATAAGCATGAAATACAGAGCAGTCAGTATTCAGTCACACATGAGGCTGGGATGCTAGGGTTTGTGGTCCAGTACCTTGAAGCCCAACACATATGCTAGACAGCGTCCTGTAACCGAGCCCCAGTTTATCAGCGGGCGTCCTGACCCTTGTTCCCCTCTGAAGGATCACAAAAATTGTAAGCTTATTATATATGGGAAACTCTTTGGGGTCATTTCTAGAGGTTTTGCTAAGATGATCAGCTGCGACTTCTCTCTCTTTCCAATCCCTACGTGCTTGGACTAATGGTATATGTGGTTTTATTGATGGACGGAAGCAAAACCAGACTATCTTGCCTCTAGGCTAGAACATGCCTGCAGTACCCGTAACGGATGCAACCCTTACAGACTCCATGATCTTCCAAGGTGGTATAAGCTTTTTATAAGCACTGCCAGCGATGCAGCCAGCTTTGACTCATGCTATTGCAAAAATAGAAGCGTTCCAGATGGGAGGCATATAGGACCCGATGTATGGGAAGCCTTCTGGCTCACGAAGCGTTGCAAGATCAGGGCTGTTTCAGTCAGGGAAAAGAAAGCAAATAAGGGGCATGTTTCAAAATAATGAATCAAACAGAAGGGAAAATAACTGCTCTGCTTCAACCTTATGTATTCTGCTTCTTGTAATATGCCCAGAGCCCCAGTCACCAACCAGAGCTCAATCCATCCTTCAGGGCTCCCACCAGGAGTCTGCAAAGGCCAGGAAATTTCCCCCTTTTGGATACTACTGGCCAGCAGCCGACCCCGTCACAGCATCCTTGATCACCAGGGTGCCAGGAGGACAAAGTTTATGCTTAAAAGGACTGTGGCTCCCGTGCACATTACAGGAATGGGGCCCAGGTGAGCACCTTAGACAGGGGGCTCCAAACATTGATAGAGACCCAATACTGCCTAAAAGGACCACTGCATCCATTGCACCTTCATTTCACGTTGCACTAATACACATCTCCGAAGCATCACAGGAACTAGAAATGTCACTGTCACAATGCCTTAGGCCTCCCAGAGGATTTGCATACCTTGCAGAGGCCCATAAAAACACTGTGCTTCCAGCATTTATGAGTGTAGCTTTGAGGGAAATGCATTCCCTACTATTCTGAGAGAACCATTCCCCAGATGTTGGGGGGAAAAAAATCTTGCCCAGGAGTGGGATAAAAAAATTGAAATCTCAATCATTTTATACCAGGCAAAAATCCAAACAAAACTCTATTCTGATTGGATTTCAACCCTTCTTTAAACTTTGTTGCATTTCATTTTCCGAGAGCCGGCTTTCATTTCCAAACAAGCAGTTGCTTCAAATGGGAAAGCCAGAATTTTGCTTGTAGAAAATAATATATGTTTTTAACAATTCCAAAGCTTTTCCCCCCAAATTGCTTTCAATACAATAGAAAACATATTTGAAATGGGCCTTTCCCTCTGGAAAAAAAAAAGTTTTAATTTCAATGAACTGGCACATTTCCAAGGAGGAATGTTTCATCAGAAAAATTCCCAATCTGCTTTGGTGACAAGGTCCTTGTGCCTTTCTTATCCTCCCCTGCTCTTTAGCTATACCAGGAGTTGTCAGCCTCCCCGATATTAACCCAGTCTGCCTGCTTCTTGCTCATTGGAAGGTATTTTGGATTATATTCGGTGTCCCTTGAAGCAGTGGAAAAATAGCACCGGTGCACTTGAAACGAACAGGATGCTCATCACCTTGGGTTTGTAAGACGAACACGAGATAAAGAGAATCAATAATCTATCTCAGAGCAGCAAGAACATCAGAACAAGCCCTCAAAGGTGTCTGGTAAGTCACCATCCGCAACCGGGCATCTTGCTTATGCCTCTTGCACTATGGGGATCATGAGCTAGAAAAAACACTGCTGTCGTGTCGCCTGGGTCCCCGCTAGATCTCCGAGCCCTTGGCCAAGGAGATGGCACGTCACTATTTGCATGTCGCAGGTGGAGGCAGAGAGAGAGGGAATGAATTGTTCAAGGACAATACAGCAGGTCAGGATGCAGCCAGGAGTGGATCCGGCACTTGCTGGACCCAGCTACCCAGCCCTTACTCCCATACACCCGGTGCCGGGGGACATGCCAGAACTGGAGATCAGGCTGTGGACCCTTCATAGGCAGAAGAAACTGTGGCTAAATCCCAGAAAAAAAAAACAACCCTTGTCACTCCATACTCAAAGCAGACATGCCAACACACAAATTGCAGTCTGCTGCAGTGGATGGAGATACTTCTAGATAAGGAACGGTGTGCACATAGGGAGAAATATGATCTAATGGCCTGGGGAGGTATTTGTGAGCTCAGGATGTGGACTTGGTCCATCTGCTTAAGCCAGTTTTTTTGCACTGAAGTTGAACTGCTGGTTCCTCATACAGATACCTAAACAGGTACTGAGCAACCACAGCTACCATTGACATTAATGAGGACAACAAGCCCTCCAGATCAGTGCCTCCAAAAACCAGGCCATTATTTACATGTCTAAATATCAATATAGGTGCCTCTCTGCGATCAACTAAGCATCCAACTTTTATCCTTCACTTCTGCACCTCCATTTACCCTTTCATAGGATGGGCATTACAGCACACGGGCTCTGCAAAGTTTCAAAGCATTTGCGTTTGTCGAGGAAAATAACACCTTGAGATCCTTCGCTGGAAAGATGCTGCAAGAGTGCAGAGGTCTTGGAGAGCAAGGAAATTAAAAGTGTTACACTGTGACACATGCCATACTCTGTGTCAGGTCCTTGCAGGGCACAAATCGGTTTCCTTTTATAGAACTGCAAACATATAATTAAATTCTAATAGCAGGAAATGATACCTCACAGGCAGAGCAAAGATAATATAATGCATTTGTGCGGTATTCACTGTAATATCCATTTGAAAAGCCATGCACGGCAGGTGTCACGCATTGATTCGGAGGTTGGAAGACCAGAAGGAACTATTGTGGTTTTCTTGTCTGACCCCCACCGTACAAGGAAGGCTAAAGAACCTCACCTAATAATTGTTGCATCAAGCCTATAACTCCTACTTGAGCAAGAAGATGCATTTTAGAAAAGGCATCCTGTCTTGACTGATCTGGGACATCACAAGAGTAAATGCCCTCCACTGTATCTCCCATTCAGACATCCCCAAATCTCTGCTGCACTGAGTCTTACAAAGTCCTTATGCATCGTTAGACCAGTTTTACAAGCCAGGAAAGAGGGCAAGTGTAGCTCAGTACTCCAATTAAATCAGTCTGCAGCAAACCCACTGGCTCTGCAGGCTCTTGGTTTACCCATTAAGTAAATGGTCTCTGATGGGTGAAGCTGGCTCCCGCGCAGAGGACCAGCGCGGTGTCCGTGAAGATGCTAAGCCTTCAGAGTAGAGGTGGGGCCTGTCGGGTGCATCTACACTGGGCTTGTGGTGCAGCCTGGGCATGCCCTGTCCATCCCCTCCAGCTTGCACACACAAAATCCAGAAACGTGATGGTGAAACCTCTCTGGAGTGTGAGCTCTGACGGATACTGGAGACAGAGATACCCCAGGGGATTGCCTTGGAGGGGCTTCACCGCTGCATTTCTAGGTTTGGTGCAAACAGGCAAGAGCAGGAAGAAAGGGTGTGCTCAGGACCACCCTCCCTGGGTACACCAAGGATGTGGTATGGATACACCCTTGGAGGCAATGCCAGATCACCATGCCATGGCCAGTCATCCCTATACAACTCCATTGGCATCATTCCTCCCTGGGGAAGGTAACAAAGGGGCCTCTAATGACCAGGAATTGAGGTTTATCCTTCTTGTTCAGTTCAAAGGATCATCTTAAAACCTGAGCTCTTTCTCAACCCGCTTTGGTTTGGCAATTGGCTGGATTTCTCATTGCATCTCCAGTAAGACATACTTTCTTCTTGCAGTGTCCTTGTCTCTAGTTCTGGGTGAATGCAACAAAGACAGAGAATAGCTGCAGTGGATGCAAACAGATGCATCATTTTAGTTGAGTGGGCCAAATTATAAGGATGAGCAGGGTGTTGGGAGCCAAATCCGAGGGAAAGGTCTATTTTCTCTCTAATTCTCACGCAGGGCTGGAGAGATGGCTCCACTCCCTCTCTATATCCTGAACTGCAGACACTTTCCAATCCACATACATGTCCTTTCCCAAATCATAACTTAGCTGGATGAGCAAGGAGGATCTGAGTTTGCAGCATGAAAATGGCAGTTGCTGCTAGGCTGTGTGTTTTGTGCAAAGCATCAGTCCCCGAAAGGTGGGGGAGGAAGAGAGAAAAAGCAGCTCCATCCCAACATCTGTAAGCAGACTGGTGATTTTTCAGGTCCCGTTTTAGGCAAAGCTGGTGCTAAATTATTTACCAACCAATTGTGCAAAGGAATCAAATGCAGTGGCACCTGCGGGCGGCACTCATAACCTACTAGCTGCATTAATGCTCCTGAGGATTAGTGGGGATTTGAATCAAAGTAATGGGAAAGAAATCATGTGCTGAAGTTATTTAGATGTAACCACTCTTCGCGCTGCCTCGAGGCCTGTGGGAACGTTATCCCTTAGCCAGGCAGTGGCTGCAGCCAGCCACTAACCATGGGGTCTGAAGACACAGGACTCAGCCCAGTTTCCACTTTGCATACCAAATGGCAGGTTTGCAGCCAGGGGCTGAAATACCTTCAGGGGGTGTCTGGATTGAGATTTCAATAAATGTGAAAAAGGGGCTGGCTGAGGGAAGAGGTAGGCAGGGGGGCTAATACAGCAGGTAGCTGTCCCTCCGAACTCGGAGCAGGGCTGCTGGGAGGTGATCACGCTGGCAGACCGGCTATTCAGACTGCATAAGCATCAGATGAAATGGGGAAATGAATCAGAATAGTAATAAGAGCGACAGCCGGGCTCTGGAGCAGCAGCAGGTTTGCTGAGAAGCGGTTTGCTTTTGCTGTGTGGCGTCCTATTACAGCGGAGCTATAACACTCCTGCCTGCAAGGGGGTCCTTTGCCTTCCGGGGTGGGTTCGACTGGAATACAAAACCACCATGTATCTCCGTCAAACAGGCATCACTTCCAGCAGCAAATGAAGATGACAGCACTGTACACATCAGAGTAAGCTGGAGGCCTGTTTTACCTGGTAGCCTGTTTTCAATATGGGTAGCATTCATACAGGTTCATTGCAAGGGGGAAAGGGGGCGCAGGTTTTTTTCCTGTCCAGCCACAAGAAGCCAAGGCACGGTCCAGTCCCTCGGAGTTCAATTGGGCAACCATCGCATTGGGCTCGGGATGTCAGGCCCCGTGTGATGCAGAGATGGAAATGTTGGCACAGACGCCGAGGTTACGTCTCTTTCTGCGCCGTTTCATGGGATCGTTTAAGCTCTCCTTGGACAGCAGCCACCAGAGATGGAGAGAAGGGAGCTCAGGTGAACGGCTTATCTGAAGGGCGCCAGCTCGGAGGCTGCGGCTCTCCGTTTTGGGTCGACACGGAGCACACACCTGAAATGAGCACACGGCACCTCTGGCCTGGGAGAGCCTCTGCCCACCACCCACGTCCAAATGCACATGCATTTTCTTAGGGTCAGCAAGGAGGATACTAGAAGGAGCAGAAATTACTCTCAGGAGGCAAAGCAGCAGGATCTGGCCTTAATGTTTGGAAAGTAAAGGACAAAAGCAAACACATTTGCAGTGAAGATTAAAGCTCTCCAAATAGCACATCACTCCCTCCAGATTTAATAACAAGGCAAAGTTCCTACTGCACTTTGCACTTTCCCTTGCGAGCACGTATTGTACTCGCCCTCACAGCACGGCCATAAGATGACGTTCAGACTTTAGCATCTGGAGAAAGCAAAGCAAAAAGAGGGCTTGTGGCTTTGCCTCTGGTCGCTCTGGAACAGAGGGCAGAAGAGGATTCAGTTTTTCAGGCCTTTTCTTGATGAGGAGTTTAAATGACTTGACTCCGGACATAGGTTTTGGCCAGTGTCAGAGTCAAAGATGGCATGGGCAGTGAGCATGTCTTGCTGTAAAAAGCAACAGGCTTACCTGGGATCAATGTGCACGTACACATTATATAGCAATCTGTAAGTGCATGTGTAGATATAGGCATGTACATACCTAGATAACCCAACACGGACGTCCGCAGGATTTCCAACCTGCAGGCACCCCTCCCCAGAGCCTGCTTTATGACTTCACCTTGCCGTATATTGCTGCCTGAATTAAAAATGCAACATCTTTGCAGATGCTGAACATTTCCACATGAAACAAGGGCTCACAAAGTATAATGGAAATATCTAGGGCTCTTGGGCGGTTCACATCATTTAAACGAACTTACAAACGCCACCACCTCCCGGCAAAGCCCATCTTTAAAGAGCTTATGTTCACAGGGCTCAAGTGTAACCCATCCAGCCTGCGACTCGCTTGGTAATCGGGTAACGCTGACTTAGTAGCACTTGTCGCTTGGGATTTTTTTTTTTTTTTTAATAGTCTTAAATGTTATCAAAACAGGAGCCCTAAATAAAATTCCTTCAGATAACTACTAGTCCCGGAGTCATTACTGGAAAGGGCAAGTGATGGGGTGGAGCACATCCAAGTACAGCACTGCTATTTAGAAAGGGCAGCTTTGCACTAATAAAAAAGTCATTGGGTATTTAAAGTCCTAGCTCCCCACACGTCTCCGCCGTGCACGCTGTGCTCAGAATATTACTCCAGTCTATCCTTAAAGCACTGATAGCGAGAGAAGGCCAGCTCCATTTGTCATAAAAAGCAGTCTTTTGTGGACATCTCCTTAACCAAAGCAGGCACTTGACTTCATGCAGAAGTTAATACTTTCCACTAACCTAACACCCTCCAAAGCTGGCTATAAAAGGAAATGGAAAGGAATGAAAGGAAAACAGCCCTTTTTTTTTAACCTTTTAATCATCCTGATTAAATAAACAGGAGAAATGGAGCAAGGAGCAATGGGCTCAAGTTGCAGCAAGGGAAAGTTAGGTTAGATGTTAGGAAAAACTTTCTCACGAGGAGGGTAGCAAAACACTGGAACAGGTTATTACCCAGAGGTGGTGCAGTCTCCGTCCTTGGAGGTGTTTAAGACCTGGGTAGACAAAGCCATGGCTGGTATGATGCAGTTGGGGCTGGTCCTGCTTGAAGCAAGGGGTTGCACTAGATGTGACCCCCTGAGCTCCCTTCAACCCTCATTTTCTGTGTTTGAATGACTCTATGAAGATCTGTTGGTGCATATGAGAAGGGAGCTTGACAGTTCAGAGGGATTCAGTGACCTGATGTTATTAAGGGCTCGTGTTGTCAGAGGAAGAGCTCTCCAGGCCTGGTTTGCAAGCTGTGGACTTGAGAGGCGACACTGATCTTGGACTTTACCTACGAGAGCATCCAGCGGAGTGGGAGGTGCAAGGCAGAGCTCCCAGATGATCTTCCCTCCCCAGCTGCTGCCTGACTGCAGTCCTGTCTCCTTTGCTAATTCCCAGGTCAGCTGGACTGACAACGACCAAGCAATGTGGGCAGAACATGCCAGGAATTGGGGGGTATTTCTCTTGGGGAGATTGGAAACGCTCAGTACCACAATCTGGACCTGACTCGGAGGCAGAAACTCTCTTGTCACGCAGACTAGCTCCTTCAATGGACCCATTTGCCAACCCTGGAAGATAGCCGGTTCCCCAGAGCTATCCCAGAACTACTGAGGTTAACTAAACTCAGTCCAGAGGAAGCTATAGGAACAGTTGAAGTCCCTCATTTTTAGAGCCACCTTGGTCAATAGAAGGGATGGGTTGTCTTCATTTCAAGAAACCCTAAGTACAGCATGACCTTGGGCAAACCACTCCATGTTTCTGCATTTCCGTTCCCCTTCTTGCCATGCATAATCAGACTAGCACAGTGGTTTCCAACTTGTGACCCACAGACCCCTGGGAGCCCCCAGACCATATCTACGGGGTCTGTGAAAGATGACTATGATCACTCAAAAGCAGGTGAATCCCCACATTTACAATTCAAAGGGGTCCACGCCTCCATCCAAAACATTTTAGGGGTCCACCAATGAAAAAAGGTTGAAAACCACTGGACTAAAAGCTCTACACGACAAGGACTATCTTTTACAATATGTTTGTGCCCAACCTGTCACAACAGGATGTAATCTCCACTGGAGTCCCTAGATGTCACTAGAATATAAATAATAAGGCTAAACATGTCCATTTGTGCAACTTAGGAACCTGGAAGCCAGGAGGCTGGTTTATGTTTCATCACAGATAAAACTGAAAAACAAAACCAAAAAAAAAATGCCCCCAAAACTGCACCTGCTCTTACGGGAACTGCACTGACCTTAACTGTAAAAATCAGCTTTTGGCTTGATGTTAATAGCAAGGGAGCAGGAGCCTGGAGATGGGGCTGGGATGCGTGGGTATGCATTAGGGGGTGGTGCTGGGGAATCTATTTTTGCTTCCTGGTGGAAACTCAATACTGCTCCAAGGTGGTAGAGAAAACGTCCCCGAGTTTGCAAGCTGCCATGCATAGACTTGACAAGGATGGAGGGAGGAAAGGAGATGCTCATTAAGTCTTAAGTTTAATCAAATGCTACCGTTATTAAATAAAGATTAGGATTTAATATCCCTAGCACTTTCCCACCCTGGTATTGATTTCAACGGGAGGAAAATGGTTGCTAATGGTTCTCCATGCTTTTTTCTCCTTCTCCTCCTATTGTTTTTATTCTTTCTTTCAGATAGTCTGGGGACATGCTTCTAGCCCCCAGGCAGTAGTGATGAGATAATAATTTGCATTTTTTAAATCGGCGATATTTAGGGCACTCATGTTTTCGTCACCAACAATACAAACTGATAAAGCCAGGGGTTTCCAAGGAAGGTAGGTGCTCCAATCTCATAGACTTTCAATTGGAGTCAGGCTTGTAACCCCCTAACAATTATTTGAATATTGAAACTATTCACTTTGCCACATTGAGGTGTTTAGCATAACGTCACGCAACTTACTTTGGTCCCGGGGTGCTATTGGGATGCGGTTGGGCATGCAGTTATGAAGCCGCATCCTATATCCTCAAGTCCTTGCTCATAAAGAACCATTTCAAATCTCCCTAGTAGAGGATCAAGCTCTTTACTTTCTTACCTTTGCTTTCCAAAGGGTGAAACTAAGTCACAGAGAAGCTATAATCACTGCCAAAGCTGGGAAAAGACCAGGGGCATCTTCCTCTAACTGGAAGGAATAAATTAGGGTAATTAAACATGAGCACAGGTTACCCAGGGATGAGGTGGATTATTCAAAAGTCGAAGCCTTGAAACCAGGATTGGAGGTCTTCTCCAAAGACCTGCTTGGGATCAGTGAGAAGTGATGGGACTGGGGCAGGAGGTTTTGGTCTGTGCCACAGGAGACCAGGCTGGAGACTCCTCCTGGCTTTCCAATGAGACACCGGCCCTCACAAGTTGCCCCCTTGGCACTGGTGTCTCATTGAAGGGCCAGTGGCCGACACCATACAAGAAAAATCATGTGAATTCAGACATCTCAAGTCTGCCATTACCCCTCCAACAAGACACCTATGCCAAAAGGACAACTAAGCTGCCTTGGGTGCATTTGGGCAACTGGTATGGGGTTCGGAGCTGCACAGAGCCCACATAACCAGGGAAAGGAAGCTTATTTATTGCAAGGCTGTCCAGCATCCCAGCCTTCACACCTGCATTTCCACGCCAGGCACCTGGAGCCTTTCCATCCAGCCTCTCTCCTCTCTCTTTCGCTGCAAGCTGGAGAGATGGATTCCTCCATTTAAGGAGGAGGTGTATAGTGCAATGCCAGCTTGCGTGCACCAATCCATCTCCACTAGCTAAAGAGCTGTGGTTCACTGAGACCTTGCGAATTTTATTGATATCCTATCAGTGGGCTTTGGAATTGGTCCTCCTAGGCGCCCCTCTTTTTTTGCTTTCTAATTTATCTAGCATTCCCCTTCCAAGGAATGCATTCATTCATTCACACACACCCGAAAGAAACGTGCTCAAATGTTGTTATTTGGACACAGTAACCGAGCTGATTAAAATTAAGCGATTCCATGAATACTTTGTATGTATCTAACAATGCACGGACCATTACACCCCCTAATTGCATGAGCCCAGTGTGCTGGCTGTGATGAGGCAGTGTCGTTGGGAGCTGATGGAGCTGAACAGGGGAGGACTCGAGGTCTGCAATGTCCTGGAGATAGGCAATGCATGGATTTGATGCTAGCTGTGCAGGTTGGCTGGCTTTGGCAAAGGTGAACATCCCTACGAAGCCTCTGGTTTCATGGAGGCAGCCAGAGCTAGGTTGAGAGCAGGTGGGTTTTAAATTCTTACTGAGTTCAGGCTGTTTGTACCAGCTGAAATCCTCTGCCTTACCTGTCACTTGGAGCAGGGCTTTGTTGGTCCTTCCAACTTTCTCTCTCACATTTCAGGGCCTCCTCCAAGCGACAGGTAAGGGAGAGGATTTTAGCTGGTACAAACAATACTCCTTCAAGGCTCTCCTTTCCCTCTGTCCTATGATGAGTTTGCTCTCACCTCCCAACAACCTCCCTCTAGAAAACGCCCTCCTCCCAGCCTGCTCCTATCCACTGGGTTCACACCTTGCCTTCTACTGTGACACTCCCTAGTCCTCCCTCAACATCCACCTACTACTAATCATTTTTTAAAGCATCTCTTGGTGATGTGATGTGATGCATGGCTTTTGCCTATTTTACCTGTGCCCACCCTTAGAGCATGGACCATGTCCAGCCTAGCACTGCGCATGCTCAAGGCTCAATAATGTTGGCATTGTTTCTCTGAACAGATCATCAAATCCAACCCCTTGCCCTGGGCAGGAACAAGTGCTGGGATCATGATACCCCAGCCAGATATCTATCCAACCTCCTCCTGAAGCCCCCCCAAGGTAGGAGAGAGCACCACCTCCCTTGGGAGCCCATTACAGAGCCTGGCAGCCCAAACCGTAAAGTAATGCCTCTGACATCAAGCCCGAACCTGCTCTCAATCAATTTGTGGCATGGCTCGTTCCTTTGTAAAACCTCCCAGCTCTTTTTCACAAACCTGCACATCTTGTCTTAGCTATTACAATTGCTTCATCAGAGCATATGCTGGCCCTTGGGCACCAGACCCCAAACCAAGTGACCACTTTCCTGTCAAATAGAGGATAGCCTCAAATAAATATCTCCACCACTGACCTCCTCTGTGCTATGCTACTGTTGGCTCTGAATAGCAAGGAAGAGGCTTCGCAGTTTGCTATGCGCCGGCTGTCTCCACTTTTATGCTTTGCACTTTTACTTTATTATCTTTAATTTTCTTCTTCCAACTCTTGAGTGGGTATTAGAAAGTCGATACAAAACCTATTCCGGCCTTTTATTCTAAAATAACAGCACTAAGCTTGTTTATTTACACTGAGACGGGATGATGCTTGTGACAGCCGCGTCAATAGTTCAACGGCATGCTGCTAACTTTTTTTCCCCCCAAACTCAAATGCACTTTATTTGCGTGTGTTAGTCTTGTCTTTCCGCATTAACTCTTGTGTGCTGGAATCGATCGCCTCCAGAGCAAAAAGGCTGTGCTCGACGGGGAGAGCAAAAGGACACGTGTATACGCGTGTTTGTGTGCGTGGTGGTGAAGGCGTGCTACATGTCCCACTGCATAAGGGCATGTATATGCTCAGGTATATTCAGACACCCAATTTAAGGTCCATAGCTGACCAGTGTTACACCTAGAAAGAGACCTGGATCAACCATGGCAGCAGGGTGAACTGACCCTATTTCTCATTCCCAATGGGGTTCGTGAAAGCACCATGTTAAGCAAGTCCTCTATCCTTCACTTCCCCACCTGCAAGGTAAGATGAATATAGAAAAAGCTAAATTTATCACTCAAAGTGAAGTGCCAAACTGCATATAGATGCACCTGATTTTCTATGATGCGGAGAACCCCTGGTTCAGATCAGCTGGGGATGATCTGCAGTGATGGCTAAAGTCAATGGGATCTCTTGGTGGAGAACAGCTTCCCAGAACGGGTCATTAGCAGGGATGAAATCCGAGACTAGAAACAGGCATTGCATTTGTCCCAGGACAAGTGGTGCCTGTCTGTGTCCCAGGCCAGAACAGCTCCAAGACTGGCATATACACACCTCCTTTCCTATCAGGGATCAGTGAGTGGCCGGATGCTTTTCTGCCATTGAATCAATGATGCAGTCCTGGGATAGCCATCCAAATGCATTTTGTGATGTCCCAGGACAAACCATCAGCACTTCTTATCCTGCGAGCTGCTTTAGGATTCATCCCAGCACGACAGACACGATCATCTGAATAACCGGACCTTGTCTCGGAATAAAAAGGTTGCGCCTGGGACGAATAAGATGCCTGTTTGTCACCCCAGACGCTCACACCAGAGTTACTGCTTGTCCCCGAGGCACAGTTGCACGGGCCAGCAGCAGCAGTCGACCCTCTCTAGATCAGCCACGAAGCGGGGCGTGCAACTTCAACTCTGCGAGTACACGTGGGTGCTTAGCCCTGCTGGAAATTACAGCATTTCCTTAAATGCCTAGCTCTGAATGAAAGTGCATGCAAGGATGGAAGATGTGGCACGATGTCTGTGAGGGACTTAAACTCTTTGGATAAGAAAATCCAGTTCGCTTTTGAGGATCATATCCCTTTTCTGAATTCTTCCTGCAGGAGTTGCAGCCTAAAATGTTCCACTTCCTTGACACATAACTGGAGGGGGAAAGAAAACCGAGAAAGCACGGGACACGCGCTGTGGCCGCTGCCATTGCTATTCCTGACGTACGCGAGTCAGTATTTGTGCTCCACTAGTCAGGGCTTTTATGAAGTGGAAGCTCAATACAATGGTTTAAAAGGATTAGCAGAATCAAAACAAAGGAATATAAATTGCACTTCAGAAAGCCCTTGTTTTGGCTGATGAAATAATGTCCTTCAGCCCGAGCCTCCTGTCATCGGGTGAACCATGGAGCAAACTTCAGCGCATCTGCAACGCAGCGGGCCTTTCCTCCCCCCACCCATGCACTTATCCTTTCGGAGAGATTATTTTCTGTTTGGAGATGTTGAAAGAGAACGTGACTCAATAACCACTCCCCCCCCAGACCGGAGACATTAAAAACTGTTTCGATGAATAAAGTCATTCTGTCATAAGCTATGTGCACACTGATGATTAGGGGTGACCAGTTGACCACCTGAACTGTCCTGATCTCAGCTCATTGCCCCCTTGCTCCTCAATTTCCCCTCTTACTGCCCAGCGGGAGAGACAAGTTGTCTGCAGCCTGATTGCTGGAAAGGCTCCATGGGGAAACCTGGGAGACATTTAGTACGGTACGGACGGCCTTCTTGTAGGCAGCAAAATACAACCATAAAGGCGTGATACAAAGAGACAGAAGAGACCAATGGCACCCATCTGAGATGTACCCTCTGGCCTCTCTAAACTAATGATGGTGGATGACAGGGATGGGAGTGAAAAAGGGATCGATTGCTCTAGATATACCCAGTTCTGGGCTCTCCCTCTAAATCATTTATTGCTTTCCCTGACTGCAGACAGGATGCTGGATTAGATGGACTACTGGCTCAGGATGGCACTTGTCTTCCTCTGACCAGTCGGTCCATGTCCTTGCCAATGCCAGCTGCTCCTTACAAGCACTTTGGGAAGGAAAAGTGGCTTGAGTGACAGAAGTAGGATGTCAGTAGGCTTGGTCATCACAACTGGATGGCTCATCTGATCCTTCCCACCTCTTGGGCTTGTAGCAGTGCTGGATTATGGCATGCTGAGACCCTAAGAGCCATCCAGTTTAAGAAGCCCCGTACGATAAAAATAATCCACAAAAATGGATTTTTGTGAAATTTTACCATGGTTAATTATTTCTCCACAAATATATGAACTTAACATGAACAAAAACCATGGAGTCATATGTATGTATATTTTTATCATATTAGAATGAAAATGTCCAGTTTTTTAAAAAATTATTTAGAGGCCCCTCATATTGTGAGGCCCTAAAATGTAGCTTAAGCCTAAATCTGACACTGGATTGTGGAATAAGGATCGGACTCTGAAGCTGCTTTGGGTCCGGCGAGGGGATCTCCCCAAAACAGCCTCTCTGAGCCAGACAGTGAAGTCAGATACTAGGGTGATGGGCATTGAGCCTAGTTTACAATCCCAGACTCACATTTCTTTTCACGTTTTCTTGATGGGCAACATCAAACCTTTGGGAAAGTGCCTGACTGGCTGAGCTGCCACAAGAAGTGGAAGGCTTAAACTAGAGCTTTGAAGGCTTATTTGTTGGCAATGGAGCATGCAAAAAACTCACGTCAGGGATGAATCTGAATCTTCCTCCCTCTCCCTTCTTCATCCTGCCCGTCTTCATCCTGTCTCTGCCATTGCAGTGGCAAAGGCCACTCAGACCTTAGCATAGCAGAAACAAGCCCACCGCTTTCAGCTTGGAGCTCCCTGCATGGGCAGTCGCTAAACTCGGGGTGCATTTCACCAGCGATCTGCGCGCGATCATCTTGCCATCACTGCTCGAACACACGCCAGGGCAAAAACAGGCACAACCAGGGCAAGCACAAACTGACCTGCACTGAAATCTTGGATGCTAACGACTCTCATCGGTTGCAATACTCCTGCCGCTTATGAGATGGGACACAAAGCTGAGCTCCTGGCTATCTATGCCGACAAAGCTCTGGCGGGACTTTTGCATCGGCGGAGACAATGCCATGACTAAATTTCTCTTATGGCTCCATATTCTCGTATCCATACTTAATTCTTTACTCACTTGACTTGCCCTACTGAAGCCAAAGGCATAGTATGCGTTATAAAATTAAGCATGGACTTAAGTGCTTGTAGAAGTTGGACTTGAAGCTGTATGAAATAGCAGGTTGGTTCCCAGAGACTTCGGAGGCCTGGATGACTAGGATTAGACTATCCAGATCTTAAAGCTTGAATGAAGCCTCAAGCTCAATGGGGAGCAATGCTATCATCACCAGCACTGGGGCTGAATACAGACCAGACATGGAGCCATCTTTTTTATGTTGCTGCTACGCAGTTTGTATCCAATTTTTTTTTTTTTTTTTGCACTGAGCTTTATGCTAAAGCCACTAGATTGCTTGATGCTGGGACCAAATCATGGATCTTATCTGAAGGGACAGAGTTTGCCAGGTTTTCAGATTGGGGCGGGGAGAGGGGGGCAAAAAGTTCACATAGCTGCTATTTTCCACCCGAGAGATGGGTGCATTACAGTAGCAGGGGAAGTTCGTTTGGATTACGGCATGAAAACTGCTTTTGATTTCTTATGACATAGGAAGGAAACATCCTAGCATAAAAGTCCAGCACTGTGGGTCATGATTATCACCGAAGTGGTGTCAGGGGGTCAATTCTTAATTGGTGCATTCAAGGCATAGTATTTCTTTCCTCCTCTTCTCCCCTTTTTGGGAGGATTCAAGCCTCCCCCCCATCCCCGGCTTGTGATTCCTGTATCTATCAGATCACATTGTGACTCAAATGCCCTATCTCGGCACCAGACATTACACTGTATTATTCTAATGGTGCCGCTTGCCTCTTCCCCCATGGATTTCTTGGCGTTGGCTGTCAGCCAATCAAGGCTTCAGCAATCTGATCAGCTGTATGATTTAATGAACCCTCCTGTCCTGGGGAAGGGCACGTTCCTTTATAAAAGCTGGCAAGAGATCACATTTCACAGGATGACCTCTACTCTTATACGATGATGGGAGAAAATTGGTTTTGGAAATCGAGGAAGATTGCATCTTGTGAAACAGGACCCAGAGCGTGTCACAGAGACCACCTTTCCATTCCAGCCCATTTCATTTCAGTTTTGTGTTTTGATGAGTAACTAAAAATACTTAGGGTAGCTTGACTGAAAGCGCAAATAATTAACCAGCAGAGGAGCATCCCTTCTGCATCTCTTCCAAGTCAGCATTATACTGCTGCAGGGCATGATAGGCTTGACTGAGAAGTACTCCTTGCCCACCATGGCAATGCAGCCATCTCTAGGGTGGAAACGGATATCTGTCAACTAGTTCATCCCATTTAGCTATATGTTGATTAAGGACTTGATGTAAATGCTGCTCTACCTAAGTGAACACACAAAGGATAATTTTAGGGGAGAGAACACATTGAATGCAGTAAAATTAGGCAAGACATCTTGGTTTTCACACCTTAGGGGTATGCAACTCCTATTGAAATCAAGAGTGGGTTAGGTGGGTGCCCATGTCCTTCAGAGGATCTAAGCCCTTATTCTCATTTGGTGGAGTTGGGGTAAGGCTGTGGCTATGACTGTCCAGGAAAAATGTGGGAGGCAAGGAGAGCTGATTTTTGTGGAAAATTTTGGTATCACCCACAAAAATCCTTGCTTCTTGCATGGGCTATTTAATATTTGTGACTAGTGGCGTTTAGTTCATAGAGTGATATGTCTACCTTAAGAAAGAATCTTTTCTTTGAGGACAACAGCTATTGTGCCCTGGATTAAAACTCAAACGCTGTCTTTGCAAAGAACCTTTCATCCACGTTTCCTGTTGACCAACTGGGATGGGAGATTAAAGGGACAGAACAGGGAGCTGAAGCGGCCTCATGGCCTGCAGACATGTGGTGCCTGAGCTCTCAAGCATCAGGTTTTGGGGCACTTGAAAAACTGGGGCCTAGCTCTAAGCAAAGACACAGCATGACACATGGACGTAGGGCATCTACTGGCCATTGACCATCCTCTATTGTGAAGAAAGCTGATGATGTTGCATTCAACTACCGCACAGAATTGGCCAGTGTTTTTCATCGGCATGCTACTTTGTTGGACCCTGGTGGGCAGCCTGCACCCTTACTGCTCTCCCTCATTCTCCTTTAGCTCTGGGTTTCTGTAGTGAAAACTCCTAGGGCAAAATCCTGGAGGCCTGGCTCAACTGAAGCAAATGCCAGAAATCTCATTGACTTCCGTGACGCCAGGATTTCCCTTCTGTTTCTACCCCACCCTTCCTCCCACCCACTTTATGCTAAGCCCATTCGATTGCCGTGACGCTCTTATATGCAAGCACTGATTGGCATCTTACACGGCGACACTGCCAGAGTCAAAAGCACTTGGCTATTTTGCAGCAGCTGGGGGCCTTGCTTATTGGACTTGCTTGTTCCCATTACATCTGAGTGCAGGGATTTCCAGACCAGTTGTACTAGGATCCCCTGTTACTTGTTCTGAGTAGTGTGCTTGTTTCTCCCTTATGATGAGCACTTTGAGAAGACAAGGCAGATAAAGGTCAGGATGACCTGGCTGAGAAAGACTCAGTTGGATAAAGCCTTGGCTGGGATGACCAAGTTGGGGCTGGTCCTGTTTTTTAGCAGAGGGTTGGACTAGAAGTGATCTCCTGAGATTCCTTCCAACCCTCATTTTCTATTACTTTATAATCTTCTTGCTCTATCCCTCTGCATCTCCACTACTTTTCCCAGTTATCACCAACGTGATCAGCACCGAACAGTAAAAGGAACCAACTATGAATGCAGGATGGTGCAAGGAGCTACCACCCAGCAAAGACATGAGCATCTCAAGACTCCCTGAGGGTCCTTGCACCTGAAAACACTTTGCCCATGCATGGATGCATCCTTTGCAACTTTATCACCATCTTGGGTCTCTTTTGAGAGATCTTACTTCCTTCACACTTGGGACCATAGATCCCTTTCCATCCAGAAATAGCCTCCTTAGAAGAGACACAGAAGAGGGGAGGAGAAAACTAATATTTGCAACTGTGGGAGTTGAAGTAACATCACATGGATGTTGCATCTGTAAAAAGGCCAATAAACTGAGAGCAAGGCTCAGATGTATACTGGAGGGTGTGCTGAAAATATCTGGCCACCCTGGAACATTACATTACACTTGGGCTTAGAAAACTTCTCCTTCCCCTGTCCCAAAAAAAGGGAGAGAGATATATATATATTTTTGGATGGTGATGATTAAATAACAGCAGACCGAATGGCAATATAGTCATTAGACCAGCAGGAGGAATAAATAAGGAACATCATTGGAGGTTGTAAATAACCAGTGCCTTTTTGAGCACAAAGCAACACATCTGGTAATTATTCTCAATTCCACTCCAATTGCTTTGATTCACCAGCGTAAGGTGGTACAATGAATCCCGCTTTTATTTATTTATTTTTTGCAAATCAGTGTTTAATTGTAAATTGCCTTGGAGGAATCAATGGGATTTATTGCTTCTGCCATGTGAGGTGTGAAATGTTTGCCATTACTGCACAATGGATTATTTTTTAATAATCTGTGTCTGAATGTCCTTCCCCCTTGTAATAGGGTTGTTCTGGCACTCAGAGAAGTTGCTGGTAGTGAATTTACTCCCCCCTTCTGCTCTCTGCTTATAGTTTTTTTAAGGATTTTAATTCACTATATTAACACCATCGCTTGCTTTCTTTCCTTCTTTCTTTGATTTGCTTTTTTTTTTTTAGGCTGAATTTCAGCTGGTGGCTTTGCCACAGTTTCTCCATGGGCCCTGGCAGACGTTACACTTAGGACGCAATGAAGCTATTCATGATACCATAAGCAGTAACCCTGCCACAGGTACCGAGAATTAGCGGCATGACTCAATAAGAACCCAACTACATAAAATGACATACAAAATATGTGGAAACTTTTTGTTTCCATTGCACTTTACACTGAACATGGGGAAAGGTCACTCCACCATGCAGCCCAGTGCTGGCTGCATGGCAGGGCTTGGTCGACAGGCACACGGTGCAGCCCTGCAGTGGTTTTTGGGGTGCCAGGAATAGGAAGCCCATTAGTTGAACCAGGGTGCCAGGTCATGCAAAGCAGGCAGGGTCACCCCAACCCAGGACCCGAACACGCCTTTTTCTGCAGCTCCTGATTCATAAACAGTAACCCTTAAACCCAAACAAACCATTTGTCTCTGCAAGCAAGCAAGAAAAAAAGCAAAACTGGGGATTTTTCCCATTCAAAAGGAAACCATTTTTTCCCCACATAATTCATTGATGTTTTTATCATAACAAAAATGAGTAATTCTGAAAAATAAAATGTTTTAAAGGGCCTGGGATGTTTGATTTAACTGAAACAGCTCTGCTTTTTTTTTTTTCCCTGTAGCAAAACTTTTCAATCAATTTCTGAGCAAAACTTCCAAAAAAATCCATCTAAAGTCAGCAGGAGCTGTGGCTTCTCGGCCGTTCGAGCATCAAGGGCTGGGCTGGATTCCTCTTGTTAGGTGCATCCGTGGATATAGGCCCTTAAGTGCAGCTCTAACCCACCTTGCTCAAGTCCCTGAAAAACATTTAATGCAAAAAATGCATGGGTGCTTCTCCTCCTCCTCACTGCTTGGTTGTGACTCAGCTTAAAGGCTCACATAAAAGTGTATTATAACACTGGATGCTTAATTAGGTTTCCAGGGGCTTGAGCAAGACAGACTGGCATCACCCATAGGCATTTCAATCCACTCCGATGCCTAAGAGATGCAATAGAGTATGGTCCCAGGTCCTCTTTGCTCTGCAAAGTAGGGATGGTCATCTCTCCTTCCTCCACCCCTTCCTGATTTTTGTTTAATATTGGGTCCAAAGCCCTGGAGCGCAGGAACGTTTAGACGATGTCTGTCTACAACACTGAGAACAATGGAGCCCCCAAATGGGATGGGATCTCTGGCTACTACCATAGATAATAAAATAGTACCAGATGCATGTCACACCCATAAAAATCAATATTGCCACACCAAGAAAAGCATCACTCCCAGCCTGCAGGGGATCCCCAGTGCATCACCACTGAGTTTCTGTTGTTTTAGTACTGTCCCACTATGGTAGTATACATTTTGCTTTTTCTTCATCACCTAGATATATAGCTGTCCAGTGCAGACTCAAGCACCGGCAGTGAAAATGCTTCTAAATTTCCCCTCAAGAGCTTGTCCTGTTCCCCATACCCTTCATAGAGTGATCGCATTTTTGTTTTCCTAGGACGTGTCCCTGAAATTTTATGATTGTTTCAAGCCATTGCTCCACGTGCTGAGCTGCCACTAAAAAACGAACTGCCACCCTCCTCCCAGCAGCATTGTGATAGGTGTGATCTAACACCGCCTGCAAGCAAACGCCACAAGCATCGAGGTGATGATCATCTGATGCCAACTTTGCTGGGCTGGCTGCATTATCCGTACGGCCGGCTCCAGACTCCCGAAGCCAGTTTTATTCCCTGAGCTCAGTCAAGAGGGCAGAGAAAGCACTTCAAGGAGGTCCTCAAAACTTGCAAACATGGAAATCTATATAACCTCATGGGAGACTATCGCCCAGGACCACTCCAAATAAGGGAAAAGTCTGCTGCAGGGATCTCAGTACTTTGAAATGTTTGCAATGACAACAGGAGACAGAAAAGTGGGAGCAGCAGAAACAGCGTGTCATGGACCCGATCAAGAATATGATTTGGTCCACCCACCCTGCATGGAAACATGCACCCAAGCTGCAGCAGAGTCTGTCCATCCCCATTTGGTCTTCTCTGCCATCTTCAGACCCACCGTCATGAAAGACAACCCCCTCGACTGCGAGGAATAGCTAAAGACGGATATTGGTGTAGACGGTTCATTTTATTTGACCGTGTTGATGATCATGATGATGGGCTGCATTTGTCAGCCTTCAACGAAAGGAGACAGAGGGCTCGCCCATACAGCACCAGGGATGGGTTTTGGAAAGGATGCAGCTGAGCCAATGCACGTGCAACACTCCCGTGCTAGGATCTTGCTCATGAGACCGAGGCAGATTCGAAGCAGGAGAGGGTCTCGTCCATCTCATCTAGCAGAGTTTGGTACTACCTCGGATCGGGCCCAAAGGAGGGACATCCCTTCTACCCTCAGCTGAGGATAAGTAGGAAGCTGAAGACTCAAAAGCCACAGTCTTTGGAAGAAGAGCAGACTTGCCAGGGCTCTTCGCAAGCCCCTGGCCTCTGTTCCTGGGATGATAATCGCTGCAGATTTAGCTCCACTGTGGAGCAGAGCCGGAGAGCTAATTAACACAATAAGTCATAAGGAGACGGTGCCAATGGGGAAAAATAGAACCGTGCAAGCTGTCTATATCCGTATCCTTTATAGCCCGGGTGTCACACGACTCCAACCGTATGATTAAGAACGACATGTGTTAGTCCCCCTGTCCCTGGGTTTCCCAGCTATCTAGCTGCAGTGGCCTTGTCCCATTTTCTTTCACTAAATCAGAGCAATTAGCCATGGGAAAGACATATTAGTTCATCTCTTCCATCCTCTCACTCTTCTCCACAGCCAGGGCAAAAATTATTCCCTATATTCTGCCACGCAACGTCCAGCCGGTTTTTAAATGAGTCAGACAATAAGGTTCCTGCCACTTCCTTTAAAAAGCTATTTCGCTGACTAATATATCTCGTTGGGCCTGATTACGGCCTTTATGCACAGGAACAAAGCCACCTATTTGGGGGATAGGAAACTCTGCAGAGTCCCCATGATGGAGGATCTTCCGGACCGCTTCCTCGGGGACCGGCTTTGTCAATACCTGGCCACGATATATTTACTTGCACTATATAATTAAGCCACTGGGTATCTCCAGCCACGTCTGCAAGGTACTCTTTCCATCCCCAACAGCAGTGCTCTTAAGCACAGCTTTCCTTTTCACGCAGACTGCTTCATGAGCCAGCGGGAACGTAGCCCCCTACGTCCAGCAATTTGGGTTGCTCAATTAGCACAGTAAATGGCACCGATTAGCCTGCCCCATGCTAATTAGCCTGCATAGACAAGCCTACATTGGTTCCGGTTTAGCAACAGCTTGCCGGGCTTTGCATGGTGTGCTCAAAGCCTCCGCCGGGATCCACGGTGTGTTGACCTTATTCATGTGGTTTCTGTCTGCTACAGGTTGCTGCTGATGGGTCGTGGCTTCTGGTAAGCAAGAGAGACAAAGCTGGAACTCGAGCTGTGCGGGCGTCCATTTCTTTTGCCATTAATAGGAAACTGCAGTTTAATGAAGACTCAGGTTCCATATATAATGAAGACACATACATCTGACCCTCCCTCCCCAGTATTAAATTGGAAGTCAGGGATGATTACGGATTGACATTTAGATCGAGCTGAACACGTCATTCATCGTGCCTATTGCTATAAATGGATGCAAAATAGAGAGGGATGGGAGGGGTCCATGTCCAAATGCTGATACATATTTAAGCTGTGTATATTCAGGCCTGTCTCTACTAATTACAGGAAACAGGACTAGGATGATTTTGACAAACGGCTGAGTCAAATAAGAAAAAGAACTCCCCCCCCGACTTGGAGTGAAAGTCCCTCTTAAATCCTACAAGATAATAGCACTTGAAAATATGCAAAAGAGAGTGTTTACTTCCTGGCACCGACAATCCATCAGGAACGAATGCTGTTTTCAAGCTATATTTGTTTTTTGGGTTTTTGTTGTTGTTGTTGGATTTTTTCTTTCTTTTTTTAAGCAAACAGTACTGCACACTTAAATTTTGCCTGAAGGGAGAATACGCGACAAAAATCAGAACGGCTGACACTGAAGGAGGGAGATCTGAAAGAGGCACCTGATGGAAATGGTTGTTATTATTTGTAATGATGCATACTACATTCCTGACACCTCCTGCCCGGAGTAGAGTGCACCACATGAAATCACACCCCCGGCCACACCTCTCACACGCGAGGAAGTGTAACGTAGCTGCCGTTGGGTTGCACGCCAATGAGGGCGTGCTTGATATGGAGGGTGGCATTATGGGCGACTCTAAGGGCCTGAGACTAGGATCTTTTGCACCACTTGAGTTAAAGGGATAACTAAGTTTGCGTTGCTTCTACTCAAGTTAAATGAGATACCACATCAAGAGCAGTTCCAGGGAAGCCAGTGGTGATATTTGCAACCTAAAGCACTACTCAGGATGGGTAAAGACCCCACAGTCAGGCCTGTGATAACAGTCTCATTCACTGAGAAGACCAGGCAGCGTAGAGAGACACAGCAATAACTCCTTCAGCTCCAGTTAGAAGGGTTAAAGCCGAGCATGGCACAACGTCTTGTTTATTGTTGCATCTCATATGACTCCAAGGTATTTTCTCAACATTTCTGAAAAATGGAAGGAGCAATAAGGGACGGATGAATGGTTTGCAATACATATGAATTGCTGCCCTGAAATCCCACCCTCGGTTTTTAAAAGCATTTAGGTAACTTCCTCCCCATCACTGCTGATGGCTCCAAGGGATAAGAAACCCTGAAACATCACTGGAGTTTAATCTTGCTAACCTCTTCCAGTTCTCTGAGGTTCCCCATTGCTAGAATATCAGAGCAGTGCACGCTTTGGGGCAGATTTCCGTCCTCGCTGGGTCTTCATTACCCCAGGGGAGGCTCTAGCCAAGAGGATATTATGCAACTGTTGTCTTCTTTCCCCCATCATCACCACCAACTTACTGGAGGCAGCACCACCATCCCTTCTCTAGCCTCAAGCCACTGGGCTCAGGTAAGGAGCCAACTTCTCTGCCTGGATCCCGTGTACGAGACGCTACTTGCACTTATCATGGAGAAAAATCAAAAGCATGTTTGAGACTTAGGTGGAGTTATTACCGAATTGCACAGTCATAGATTTAATAGATTTCATAGATGTTTAGGGTCAGAAGGGACCTGTTAGATCAGCTCTTTGCTCCAGGCAGGAAAGAGCACCGGGGTCAAGTGACCCCAGCCAGGTGCTGGTCTAATCTCCTCTTGAACATCTCCAAAGTAGGGGAAAGCACCACCTCCCTTGGAAACCCATTCCAGATTTTGGCAACCCTCGCCGTAAAGAAAAAGTCAGACCATATCTCTTCTGTTGTTTCTTCTGATATCAAGATGCCTTAGTGACGGTGGAAGAAAGAAGAATCTGGTTTAACTAAGAATATGGAAACCAGCATCTAATCTAAGAAATCATTTGGCAAATTGAAGCCAAGTCATTAAGAAACTTGCTACCGAGTCTTTAAAACAGACTCAGAAATACATGGAATAGCAGGAATTAATTAATAATCACTGTATATGTGTGTGCATACCCATACGCACCGAATATTTATTTATGCATACACACACACGTACACAGATAAGTGCAATGTGTCTATAAGTATTGGGGCTTTCTTTGAAGAGAGGAATAAAACTGACTCTTACTCTGACCAGAATGTGATGAGATGCCATGCTGTACTTTAAAAAAAAAAAAAAAATCGCAATCAAAAGAAAGAAAGAGAAAAAAATCATTTTCTGATATTCATGAAAAGCAATAACACTGCCATGACCTTGGTTTCAAGTAGCCAT
Source organism: Crocodylus porosus (assembly GCF_001723895.1). Classification (NCBI taxonomy): domain Eukaryota; kingdom Metazoa; phylum Chordata; order Crocodylia; family Crocodylidae; genus Crocodylus; species Crocodylus porosus. The sequence goes on along the minus strand of NW_017728909.1, from coordinate 18,806,482 downwards.
TCTCTGAAATACCGGCTGCAGTAGCACGGGTGCCAATAGGTAGGCGTATTCCAGTTGTCAGTCCATGCTGTCCTTGAAAGAATAGGGTTGGGTTGTTTTTTTTTTTAATTCCACTGATTCCCTGAGGTTTGTAGCCAAGGTATCACAGCTCTACATCAAAGAGCTGTGACAGAGAGCTTCACCCATAGGTTGCAGGCAGTATATTAAACCATAGACTGCATACACCTCCACACACAGTTGTGCTAGGGTAATGTTCGGGGATTTGACTGCCATCCAGAAAAGCACGGGGATTGCAGAATTAAAGCTGAGACTCCATCCCCCTTGTGGCTAGATATATTGCCACACATTTGGATTTTTAAAAGCCACTTCAGGACGTGCTTCCCACGCTTCAGGATGAATGGAGACCCAGAGATGCTTGGAATAACAGCACGGAGGCTCGTACTCGACATGACAAGCAGGCAAGCGTCAGAACTACCCGGGTGAAAGAGCTCAACGGGACAGCTGGAGGATGGCGTTTCAAAGGCTACGCGGGCCCACGTTAATCTAATGAAGACTTTTTAACACTTCCTTGCGTGGTAATTAAGGCAGGCAACTCTTTCCATTGAAGGCAAAGCCCTGCCCATGAGTCCGATCATGCAAGGGAAGCACGAATAACACCGTACAGTATGCATACTCACAGATTCAAAAGCACATTGCACACTCTGGGGACAGACGATTGACAGCAGATCGATACAGATTATTGATAGCACCCAGGGACAGATGATGCCCACTGCTGAGAAACAGCCACCCATAGTTTGCCCACTATTGCCCAGTGGTTTGGGACAGGATTAATAGATCTCATAGACATTAGGGCTGGAAGGGACCTCGGAAGAGCATCGAGTCCAGCCCCCAAGTAGATGGAAAGTGGAAGGGCGTGGAGGAAAGTCAACCACAAAGCAGGCTGCAATTGTCACCTACCAAGACTTTTTTGGCAGAGCATCAGGATTTATAACCTGGATCAAAATGGGATTGTGCATGGGTGTATCAGACTGGCCCGGCAGCAAGGCAGCCTCTGGCTTGTCTCAGTACGGATGCCAAAGGAAAGGAAACCCCTTGCTCGAGGATCTGGAGGTCTTCCACACAAGCGCTGCCCCTGCTGAGCTCGCCCGCCTGCTCTGATGCCATCGGTGCCCAAGGCGGTACAGCTGCAAGCATCTTGAAAAGAAAAGCTTTATAAGAGAAGGGCCTTTTTATGAGCCTGCCCTTCACTTTTAAAGGGCAAGGCCATGGCTTTAAGGAGCTGCGCGGTTTCTCTGAAGCCAGATCCTGTTTGTGCTGCGGTGGTATTTGCTGTTCTAAGCCTGGCTGGCATTTCAGTGCTGTAGGTAGGACAGCTTTATGTAAAAAGAGAAAGAAAAAAAAAAGAAAAAACAACCCCAAGCCTTCAAAGGAGCTTTAAAAGGACAATATCCGAAGCCAACGCTTGTTTGTGGGATTTCGTTTGGGCTGAGCAGGGGCCGAGCCCTTTGTGTCCAGACAGTCATGCATGCTTTATTGCTCTTTTCCATGGCTGCATTTAGGAGATAATATAACCAACAGATGAGCAATGAAAGAGTCCTATGACACAGAGCATGGAGGGAGGTCAGGGAAGGAGCAAGCTCCTGTGCACTGTCCTGCACGTCTCAGCACTACCTGGCCACTCTGAGACCACCTGGCAGGTCTTATCCCCTGGGCCTTGAGGTCCTGACAAACCAGGATGGGATGAGGCCCTGTTTTGTGCACATCAAAACCCTTTCCTATGTATCCAGCTGAGCAACACCAGCCAGCGGCCAAGACTCACAGTAAAGCACGGGGCGCTGTCATCTTTCCACACTCTGTCTGCTTCTGTATGGCCAGGGGTGAGGGAGAAAGGGCAACTGGAGCAAAACAAGAGGCCAAAGGCAGGACAACTTGGACTGGGACTCAGACCACTAGCTGTGCTAGGGGCCTGCTGGGAGACCTTAGTCACATCACTTCACATGTCCTGCCCTGCAGTTTTCTCATGTATAAAACGGAGATCTCCTCTGCAGGGAGCTTGGAGATCTGCTGATAAAAGACGTGCTATCGAAGTCGAGGCTTATTCATTCTCCTTCGGCAATTCAGCCTTTCTACTGAAGGCATTTCTTCACCTTTGGCATGCTGCTTGGCCCCTTTTGTGAGAGAAGGTAAGGGGTCTTTCCTCCTTGTAGCAGCTGAATCAGAAAGCAACCCTGCTCCCTTTGGGCCTTGCTAAGAGAAGGGCTTACGGCTGATGTTTAACGTTGGAGGCACATGTGTAGCAAGTCATCTCCAGCTGTGGAGATCAACATGAATCCCACGTTTTAAATCAACAGATGAGCAACATCTTGGCAAGGCAGGGCATGGGGGACCCCGAGTTCCCCAACGGGCTCCTCTCAAAGAAACAAGCCTCAAGGATCCCTCTCCCACAATCTGCCTCTCCGGCTCTTGGGCAAATTTTTGCTAATGCAGACTCACCACAGAAGCTCACGCTTTGCATATTCAATGGCCACCCTTTCGGATGTTAATCTGCCTGCCCTCCCATCTCTGCTGGAAATAAATGAGCAGGAGGCAGGTTCCCCGGTGAAACAAATGGATGCGGTCCATGAGAAAATGTGCTAATTGTCTGTACATGTCAGCTGGCTGCACTAAGGCCACGAGCGGCTAGCCTTTGCACCCAGGAAGACGGTCTGGAATAAATCTGCTCGCTTTGTTCCCCGTGCGAATTGCCGCGCGTTTGCTTGCAGCGTGTCCTGTTGCAGATGATGCCCCGGGCTTTTTAAATATTTGGCTTTGCGGGAGGAAAGGGGATTATTAAATAAATGATGAGCAAGCCCATACTGGAAGGGTCCTTGCTTTATGCTTTTCCAAAGCAAATCTTTGCCAGGTTCAGCCCAAACCTCACTGGGTTTCAGTCGAGGCCCAGAAGGTGGCATGCCGGTACACGGTTTTCAGAGGTATTTGCCTCATTTCTCTACTCCAGGCGATCTCAGATTTGTATATAATTGATGACATCTTCCTTGAGGCAGTCCTTCGCCTTCCATTCAGGGTCATGTAGAGCTCCTCCCCATCCATGAGTGCAAAAAGTCCAATTACATTTGAACTGACTTGACATTTAACCTACGTCCTTAGACCAACACAGCTACAACCTATACTGACTTTTTAACTGGTTGGCTTCCTTGCATATGGACCGGCCTCTGGCTGCTTTCCTGCTCCATCCGGGAAGAGCACAGGCCACCTGCAGACACTTCCTCTGCTTGACGAAGGGCAATTGTACCCGAAAGCTTGCAAACAAGAATTTTTCCAACTATTTGAGTTGGTCTAATAAAAGACATCACTTTTATCCAAGGAACCTTGCCTGCGAATGTCCAGCCGGTAACTAAAGCGATGCCTCATATGGAAAAGTTAGCACAGCGAGAGGATGGACTGTGTTAAAGAGGAGAGAATCAGGGACAGGAGAACGCATGACTCTTTGCTAGCCACCAGCAGGTGTTTCGATGACCATGGGATGCCCAGAGGATTGCCAGTCACATCAAAGCTGCCTAGGCCCTTCTGGTGTGCTCATCTCTGGCTTATCTATGTGCTTAGATTGGGGTGTCCTGTTTGGGGGGGTGGGTATCGCAGCAGGTGCCCCATGGGTTGTAATTACTTTGCAGCCACTTCACTATTAATGCAAAGATGCGAGGCCCTGTGCTCAGATGCACACAAAGCATCGTATAGTGTTTCTGGGCTGGCGTCTCATTTATAATCTGTCCATAGCCAGAGGACAATTCCATGCGGCGGCTGGGAATTATCTGCTGGCAAGCTTGCTTCTGGGCCAACGCCGCCCTCCCGAGCGATGGGAGATATTGGAGGAGGAGGATGCCATGTGGTGACTGAGATAGACTTGGTGATCGCAAGCCGGACATAAATCAAAGCAACCCCTAGGTAGCTCTAACGCATGCCGAGCCCGGACCCGACACAGCCCAGGATCAGGAAGCCGTAATCGGCTTGTTGACATTCCCCATGTAAAATAGCAGCTCGGACACGGAGGAAAACGTGGCCCTTCCCGAGTCGGGTCTGTGCACTGTAGATAAGGGAACCTTTTCAGAAAGCGATGGGATGTGTTTGGCCCACGGACCGCACTTCTGACATCTCTGAATTAGGAGGACCAGCTTATCGCAATGCGGGTTGTATTAAAAGCCAATACATTTTCGCATCCTGTCTTTTCCCTAATAAACATCGGGAACAAAATTAATTATAGTGAAGCCTGCAAGTGGTTTTATTGCTCTCTTAGTTACAGGCTGCAGCTGTGGACTTTCAACCTAAATTGTTTTTAACGCCCACTCCCTTGAGTAGCCTACACCCAAGCTGAAATGGGCACATCTTAGTCACTGCATTACCCTTCCTATCCAGTGGCTCACACTGATGCTGGTGGCAGCGGGTTAACTCTATGCTTCCTCAGCTATAGGATACTTATCAAGCCTCCATTGCCACTGTGTCCAAATGACTCATGGTCTTTACCCTCAAAGCCTCCCTGAAACAGAGGGGAGTCCTACCCATTTGCAGGCGAAGAACTGAGGCAGAGGGAGACTAAGGGACTCATCCAAGGTCCCATACAGGAAATCAGTGGCGGAGCCAGGACCTGAATGCAAAGCTCTGGGATGAAACTCTCAACCACTGCCCCATCCTTCTTCTCCAGGCTTAACAAATGGAAGGTGGGAGAGAGTGACAGAAACAGCACAATGATATGCAACAGCTTAGTAACAATCATTACCCTGCTAGGAGACCGGATGGATAATGCAGTCTCAAAGTATAGACATGGACTAATGTCATCAGCGTTGGTATAAATAGGGTGTCTGCATTTAATTAATAAATAATAGGCTGCAACACTAATTCCCTTCTGCTAACTCTTTTCTAAAGGTGCAATCTATTAATCACACGCCGCTGCCAGCCTGGCCACTGCTTTTTTTAGATTTGGGATAAAAAAAAAAAAAAAAGCTGGAAATAAATGGATACTAAACAAGGCAGGGCAATTGAATAGCACAGCTAGCCTTATGATCCACTGCTGACTTCAACGTGGAGTTACAAGCTTTTTCCCTGAGGATAAATATAATGCTTTAAAGAGAGAGTGAAGGCTGGTGATGTTGTTAAAGGTCAATGTGTTACTAATGTCTGAGGAATGAAGCTTTCCCTGATTATATGCCCATGCAAAGCCCAGTGATATGAAACATTTCTCCACCAAGGACCCCTTTCCTCATGCTGGGAGCCCTAACTAACCCTGGCTGGACACTCCAAAGGGAGGCAAAGGGGCCAGCCCATTTTTCTCAGCTGGTGCTGTTAATGCATGTCCTGTCCTGCAGCGAATGCCTGCCATTGCAAAGACGAAAAAGCACAGAGCAGATGTTGGCTTGGGACTCAAGTGAGCACATCTGTATTGGCAGCTGCATGGATCGATGCATGCAAACAGGAGGAAGTTTCTGTATTCCTATTATTCATTCATTCTATATGACTTATACTATGTTGGTGGAAAACACATGCACGATACACTCCCCACAGCCCAGGCCAGGATCATTTCCACATAGTACGTTCCTCAGAGCTTCAAATGATCCAGTAGAAACTAGCAGCCCACATCAGAGTTGTCCTTGTCCACCGCGACTTAGCTACATCTCTCCTTTTCATTTGTGCCCATCGGCTGTAGACCCAAGACCTGGGTGTTGCCATGCTGGAAAACTGTGTCATTAGTCTCATAATTCCACCAGTTTCTCTGTTGGGATTTAGAAGAACCCTAGAAGTTAGGGGCTGGTTGGATAAATGCAGAAATGCCCCTATATTATCTGGTGTCCACTTTTAGATACTCTGGTGATTGAGACGGTATGGTCATAATAGCATGTGGTCTGCCAAACAGATAATGATACAGGTTGATGGAGGGTGGGTCGGCAGACACTAGGGGAGTTCAGTCTAATTCTGTCTTCGGTAAAGCAAAAGGCAGGGAAGGGTGGCATCTTGTAGACTAACTTATTCAGGAACACACAGGCTAAGTATGGACAGTCAAAAAGCTTGAGGTTGACTCACTTCAATCTCCGCAAGTTGGTTTAAGCTGCGTAGATTGAATTGATAAGCAAGTGAATGGACATTCACTTCTGATTCCAGCAATGCAGCCACGTGCCTGCAATGGCCCAGGCCACAAGCTGGGGGGCCCTAGAGCACGCCTCCTTGCTTGGCTGGAGCATCAGCTTGGGCCAAGGCTAGCCCACCCACCCTGCAAAGGAGGTTTGTGGGGGAGGTGCAAGGCATCCTGGGATGTTGGGGGATTGTGAGTTAGCTTAAATCTGGGTTGGGGGGAACTGGGACAGAAGTTCAATAAACCATTTTAACTTAAATCAGTTAAGTCCGATACTGCATCCATCCAGGTTTATCTTAAACTAGTTTCAGCTGTTTTGAAAGTGGTTTGTGTGCACTGAACTCCTGCTGTGTTACAGATTTGAACCAGTTTCCGATCACTTATTCCGGTTTAGGTGTAAGTTTTGTCCCTAGCCATAAGCTTTCATAGGCAACAGCCTACTTCAGCAGATGTTACAATGCTTTCAGGCAGTTGCCTGAATTCAGACTACCTTTCTCTGGGGCTTTTTACGTGTTACTCTTAGCATGTGTTAACCGCCCTTGAAACACTAGTGTTTGAGCATTCAAGCAGGATAACATGTGCTAAATGGTCTTGCATCATAGTAAAAGTAAGTCTTTTCCAGTGCGGAATATCTCTTGCGTTTATGTGTATGCTTTCATGTGCATTAGTGTATTTTAATGTGCATTAAAGCATCACTTTAAAAAAGTGCTCTTTCATTAATGTGCATTAAAATAGGCTAATGCGCATTAAAGCTTCACTATGGGCACTTTTACATGTGCTCCGGGGATGGCAGGGGAGGCGGTGCTTTAATTAGACTGGTTCCAAGAGCTGCTGTAATTAAAGCACTGCCACATCTTGTGTACCAGCCTCCCCATGCTCCCCAAAAAAGGCAGTGGTAGCACTTGAACTATCAGGTGGAAGCACTTGAGCTATCAGTGTCCCCACGCTCAAAAAAGGTGGTGAGAGTGCTTGAACTAAAGCCCGTTCGATGAGCTTTAGTTCAAGCGCCCCGCCACCACTTTGAAGTGCGGAGATGCTGATACACAAGATGCAGGAGGCTGCTAGCGAGCAATAACTACCAGACTCCAGCAGACTCGATTAATCCGTAATTCCAGCACATCAGAGCAGCCTCTGCACTCATGCATAAGTGCCCTAAAACCTGTGATCTTTCATTAATATGCATTAACGGCTAATGCGTATTTCCCTAGTGCCTCACAA
>NW_017728909.1:18773003-18799046 GCF_001723895.1 Crocodylus porosus | reverse complement strand
GGCAGACACTAGGGGAGTTCAGTCTAATTCTGTCTTCGGTAAAGCAAAAGGCAGGGAAGGGTGGCATCTTGTAGACTAACTTATTCAGGAACACACAGGCTAAGTATGGACAGTCAAAAAGCTTGAGGTTGACTCACTTCAATCTCCGCAAGTTGGTTTAAGCTGCGTAGATTGAATTGATAAGCAAGTGAATGGACATTCACTTCTGATTCCAGCAATGCAGCCACGTGCCTGCAATGGCCCAGGCCACAAGCTGGGGGGCCCTAGAGCACGCCTCCTTGCTTGGCTGGAGCATCAGCTTGGGCCAAGGCTAGCCCACCCACCCTGCAAAGGAGGTTTGTGGGGGAGGTGCAAGGCATCCTGGGATGTTGGGGGATTGTGAGTTAGCTTAAATCTGGGTTGGGGGGAACTGGGACAGAAGTTCAATAAACCATTTTAACTTAAATCAGTTAAGTCCGATACTGCATCCATCCAGGTTTATCTTAAACTAGTTTCAGCTGTTTTGAAAGTGGTTTGTGTGCACTGAACTCCTGCTGTGTTACAGATTTGAACCAGTTTCCGATCACTTATTCCGGTTTAGGTGTAAGTTTTGTCCCTAGCCATAAGCTTTCATAGGCAACAGCCTACTTCAGCAGATGTTACAATGCTTTCAGGCAGTTGCCTGAATTCAGACTACCTTTCTCTGGGGCTTTTTACGTGTTACTCTTAGCATGTGTTAACCGCCCTTGAAACACTAGTGTTTGAGCATTCAAGCAGGATAACATGTGCTAAATGGTCTTGCATCATAGTAAAAGTAAGTCTTTTCCAGTGCGGAATATCTCTTGCGTTTATGTGTATGCTTTCATGTGCATTAGTGTATTTTAATGTGCATTAAAGCATCACTTTAAAAAAGTGCTCTTTCATTAATGTGCATTAAAATAGGCTAATGCGCATTAAAGCTTCACTATGGGCACTTTTACATGTGCTCCGGGGATGGCAGGGGAGGCGGTGCTTTAATTAGACTGGTTCCAAGAGCTGCTGTAATTAAAGCACTGCCACATCTTGTGTACCAGCCTCCCCATGCTCCCCAAAAAAGGCAGTGGTAGCACTTGAACTATCAGGTGGAAGCACTTGAGCTATCAGTGTCCCCACGCTCAAAAAAGGTGGTGAGAGTGCTTGAACTAAAGCCCGTTCGATGAGCTTTAGTTCAAGCGCCCCGCCACCACTTTGAAGTGCGGAGATGCTGATACACAAGATGCAGGAGGCTGCTAGCGAGCAATAACTACCAGACTCCAGCAGACTCGATTAATCCGTAATTCCAGCACATCAGAGCAGCCTCTGCACTCATGCATAAGTGCCCTAAAACCTGTGATCTTTCATTAATATGCATTAACGGCTAATGCGTATTTCCCTAGTGCCTCACAATAGAGGTACTTGATTTAATACGCATTAACTAAAGCATGTTAATACATGTGTAGATGCACCCATTGAGTAACACATCTTGTGTTAACTTGTGACTGCTCTATGAAGATAATAGGATCAGTTGTGGTCCTGGGACCCGTGATCCGCAGACTGTGGGTCCCAGCCCCAAGGCTGCATGGGAGTTTCCATCTGGCTCTTGAGCAATCCCAGAGCAGAGACCCAAAAATCAGCTGATCTTTGGTCTCAGCCCCAGCATCACACAGGAGTCAGTTCAAAGCTCCAGTGCAGACTCCGATCTATATTTAGTTCATGAGCATCTGTGTGGACCTGCTCAGAAAACTTTTAAAGTCGTAGTCATGTTTACTATGATCTACATATAACACGTGCTAAGTGTAACACGTAACAAGGCTCTTTCATATGAAGTCATGCCATCTTCATTCCACATTGTCTGTCTGGGACTTCTGAGCTGGTCCCTTACCCCTTGCTCTTGTTATCCACACTTTAAAAAAAAAATGAACATCAGAAGAAACAAATCAAATGCGTCTTACATTGTGGCAGCATAATTTCAAGTTAATTGAATGGCTACTTGCAAGCTGCAGTGTTTGTGGTTTATAATCAATGCATCTGGCCATTCTTCAGTGACTCCAGAGATGGATAAAATAAAGATTTGGGGAATTAATTACCATTCAGATGATGGTTACACAGACAGGAGGAATTGTGTGGGCCATGCCGCTGTACATGCTGACAAAACAGGTTGGATGCTCCAGCCAGCAGTGGGTCTCACTGGAGTTATGCTGACTTTATACCAGTATCAATGAGACAAATGAGGCTTTGATAGGGCCACTTAGAAGAATCAAGCTACCTAGGAAATGCTGGATAGATTTTGTCGCCTTGATGGCCTGACCTGAAGAAGGGTGCTTTGTCCCCCAAAACTTGCCTACATCTCTCCCAGCCATGTAGTTGGTCCAATAAAAGACATCACCCACAAAAAGCATGACCTAGGGGGACTTTTAAAATCATTTAGTGGATTTAGGAGCACAACTTCCATGGCCTCCCAGGCAGCCTGGAGCTACTAAGTACATCTGAAAATCTCCATTTATCTAGAAAGGCACTTCTGTGCTGCACTGCCTGAGCTTCTTATATTCCTTAACACAGTCATCCTCACAGCACGAATGTCATTTAGTATCAATGGGGAGCTGTGTCAGAGAGCTGGGGGACCAGGTCTTTAAAGATATTTAAAGATGCAGACAGGCACACCGAGCAGGATTTGAACATCCTTTAAAAAAATAAAATAAAAATTGGCTCTCGGTGACTTCGTCAAGGTCAAAAAGGAAGTCTGCACAACTGCACGGAACAAGTTGTTCTGAATCAAAGGCAAGGGTCCTATTCTATATACCGGCGTTCCTCTCCAAGGCAAGAAGTTGCCCCAACTGGCTGAAATACTGCTCAGGAAAATGCAAGCAGGCCCTTCGATATCTGAATTGTGACAAAACAAACTGTTTATCCTCCTGGGATGAGAAGGGAGGAGTCGGGAGGGACTCTCGCTGCAGTGCTACGCCGCACAGCATGAGAAAAATAAAAATGCATTTAAACGGCAACAAAGCAGATTGCATTTATTTATATATTTGTTCTGTGTAGATGCTGCCCTTCCTGACAAAGGCTGAGGGAGGCTTACCATAAGAAAACAGAATAACTTAAAACCTGAAGAGCAATAAGAGAATAAAGCAACTTCAAAGGGAACCACGCTATCCAAGAGACGCCTCCCTAAACCACATCTTGTCCTAGCTTTGTTTGGTAAACCCCTGCCCAAACAGGAAGATCTTACAGCGCTTCCAAAAGATATCCACGCATGGGCCTGGGTGGGCTTTAAGAGGAAGGGAGCTGAGGATCAAGTGCCAAAAATACCGCCCACCTCTAGTGGATTTGGAGCACTGGTCCTTGTGAGGAGGTTGCTCTTGGCTGATTTAGGCAGTGTGATGGGGGGAAAAATAAAAGCAAAATAAAACCCTCTCACTGTCTGAGACATAGGACAGTGGAAATGTCTGCCCAGGGAAATTGTGGTATCTCCTTCATTGGGGGTTTTGGAGGAGAAGCATGGTTGCATCTCTGCTGGGCGTTGAACTAAAGTTCCCGTCCAACCCTGTGGTTCTTTGATGTTGTGATGGCCCACCTTCCTTTTCCAGCAGGCCGTCCCAAACCCACGTGCTACAGGTAGCAAAATCAAACGGCATTATTGTATTATGGAGAATGTAACTTTGAAAGTTCTGTGCTTAATTTTTTTTTTTAAATTAATTCCCTCAGTTGATTTTCCACTTGCGCGTGGGCACTGTAAGGGCTGGGAAGGTATAAAACCCAACAGAGAATACAATGGAGAAAATATAAATTAAAATGTGCATGAAAGAGAAAATGTTGCCCCCCACCACCAGTTTTGACCATTTGGTTTTCATCGTCCAGGCTGAATAGGGTGCACCAATGTGCACCTGTAAATAAAAGTATTGGCAGTGCAAAGGAAGTTTGACTCTTAGGACTTTTTCAGCTTAATAATATAGGGTGCTTTACAAGCAGGGCTGCTGAACATGTCTGCTTCACAATGTGCATTCTGTGAAAGGTCCAGTGTAGCTCAGAAAACCCAGCTCTTCTCGAACCCTGGTCATGCACTGATCTCAAAACACTTCACCAAGGAGATAAGTAGCGGCATCCCCATTTTCCAGATCTGGAAACTGAGGCACAAAAAGGTGAAATACCTTCCCAGCATTGACCAACAGGGCACAGGTATACCTGCAAAGAGAACCCAGCTCTTCTGAGTACGAGCTCAGAGACTGAAAGCTAAAACTGCCAGATCCAGGTCCAATACCTGGAACCAGTAAAACTCAGTCTGGGTTTGGGGCGCAATAATCAAATGTGGGGAGCTGATAAGGTGCTAAAAGGGCTAAACTTGAAGGACCTTCATGTCCTTTCCAAGATAAGTTCACAGCAACTGCAATCTGCAGTGCAGGTCACAGAAGAAAGTATTTTTTGACCCACAGGTCAAAAACCCACAGGTTTTGAGTCTCAAAACCTGCACGCTTTTTCAATCAGCGATGTGAGCTTGTATTTCTGTCATGTGCAGCTAGGGGGAAAGACTCTTCAGTCCTCATTCAATGACTCATATCGATCACAGTGAAGCTGGCAGCAGGTCTTCAGGACTGAGCGGGCCTTAATTTAAACTGGACATCTCTTTGTAAGCAACAGAGGTTTCCTAGTTCCTGTCCCATTCTCAAATTCACTTAAAAAAAAAAAAGACTCAGGATGATGCAGGTAATGAAGGATTTGCAGTCAAACAGGTGACAGTCGTGAAAAGCCAAATATACGTTTTGAATTTCAGAACTTGTCTTATACAAGTACCAGTGTAGGTAAAATCTGAAATATCCAGGATGCATCAGGATTTATGGTACTCTAGTCGGTTACTGATGGCCAGATGTGTAAAGGCATTAAGACCCCAACCCTTGCCGATATTAGTGGAAGGGAAGTACCCAAATCAATAATCTGACTTCCCACCCCTTGGGCAGGGGCTAGATCCCATAGCTCAGGTCCAGGTATCTACCTTTGAAGATTGCCCATCTAGCAATGTTGTGCCCAGTTCCCAGAAATCACTGAATTCAAGACCTTCATGATCAAATTGACAGTTTCTAAGGGCATGTTTAAGTGCATGAATTAATTCCACTGATTTCAGCAAAAATATACTGGGATGCAAAGTAGACAGACCAAATTGCTCTCCAGGGGAAGCTGCTTGCAGGAGTTGCTGTTAGAGCATCCTGCTGTGAGATGGCAGGGGAAGAGGGACTAGCCTGTTTGCACACAAGCAGCTACCCCAGGCTAACTGCAGACACACAGCCCTTATGCTGGTGTAACTTATACCAAAGCACTTTGACCTCTGATTTGGTGAAGCATAATTTCACACTGGATCCAGTGGAGGGCTGGATGGGGAAAAAAGCAGCTCATCGAGCCACTTTGATCTTCATATATAGGGCCATTTCTCCTCAACCACTACTGCTAGGATAACTCAGTCAACCTATATTGTTGCTCTTTTTTAAAGTGTTTTTCCTTAAAGCATTTCCTTAAGCTTACATAGGAGGTCAGTATTACCATCCCTGGTACGAACCACAGAGAAGTCTTGCTCAAGGTTACCATCTTTTCCTGCCTGTGCTCTACCCATATGCTCATGACCCCATAACCCCTAAAAGTGGAGGGAAGAGATGAGTACAGCCAACTGCATGTATTTTGCCAAGCACCCCATCAGCCAAGTAACCTGATTTGCCTTGGATCATAGGGACATCTGTGAACCAGGAATTTAACCCATACTTCTCAAGTTCAACTCCTGAGGGAGGTCCCTGACCTCTCAAGCTGTGCAATTTATGAGTTAGTGATGAGAAAATGTCAATATGTGCAGATTTTGTTGATACAGGTACCCACAAGTTCAGCTAAACCTGTTTGTTCTCCAAGATCTTATGCACAGAATTGACAGATATTATCCAGATCAATTCCCGAATAGGCTCAGCAGGGAGGTAGCCCTTGATGGGGGCTATACAGAAATCTTGAGCTGATATGGGGTATTCGTTACCTAAAACATCTCCAGTGCAAAAAGCTGACAAAGGAGCATGAACCATTTCCAAATTGATCCTCTTTTAATGAATTCATTCAGCCTCCATGAAGAAAGGAGAGCTTTACTCCTTCCATATTCATGCTCAGAAAGCAGACATTAAGGGTGAGGTGAGTTGAAAATAATCTAACTTGAAAATAGCTACTTGCTAGTAAATGAAAATACCTGAGAAAAGCGGCATTTGGCCTTCTTTGCAAAGTAGCTTTATCTGACCTTCTCTTTCCTGACTCTCACTTGTTTAGCATTATACAGCTATTTGACTTTTTTTTTTAGATTTTTTTTGGGGGGGGGGCAATTTAAAAAAATGGTTATATTATTTTTTCAGTAAAAAAAAAAAGTCCCCATGGAAGATTTCCTATTTATTTGCAAAGACGTTCGAGATGCTCAAAGAAAATAAAAAACTAAAATAACCATCTTCCTGCTTATTCCTTTCCCATGCAGGGTGGGGTAAACCCCAAAATGGATTCTCCTCCCCCTCCAGTTTTAGCATAACCATTTCACAGGTTTGATTTTGTTGAGGAATAAAAATAAAGGCATAATACTGAGCAGATAAACGTTGCATTTTTTATTGTTTTAAAATCAGAAACTATATAGTAGTTTTTCTACTGGCGCTGCAGCTCTGGCTGATTTCCTGATAAATGAGTAGCCTGTATTTGAGATGGTTTATCATGGGAAAAGTGTATCTCTCCCCCTTCCTCTTTGGTCTGCCTCCGTGTTTCTTCTTCTGTCTCACACTGCCGGCACGTGGAAGGTGGGCCACAAAAGGTACACGTCCCAGTGCCATTCAAGCCAACAGTTTCCCCTTCAGATTAAGCAACACATTGCATTTCTGGACTGGGAGATTTTGAGTTCTGACTTGTGAAAAGACTCCAGCTTTGCTCTGGTGTGATGACTGCAAGGATACATGGATGGATATACATACCGAGTGAGCATTTCAAGGCTGTCCTAAAGTCTCAGTCAACTGAAAGTCTCAGCCACAGCCTTATACATATTTGTGAAGCATCGTTATGTGCTACCCTATTTTTCTGAACAGCAAAAAGCGGGGGGGAAAAGAAAGAACCACCGTACCACTTTTTAAAGGAAGGTCACTGCCACCATCGCTACAGTCCTACCTTTGATAGCAAAATGCATAATAAATGGGTTGTTATTTCAACTCGTTAGTGAGCCAATTCATCAGCAACTTCATTCATCCAAAAGGATTGCACTTACTCATCTATATTATATACAAAATGCACATCACTTCCAATAAAGGGAATGCATTTGCTATTGATGTGCTATAAACTACTACACAGAGAGGTGTTATTATATCCCTGTGTAATAACAAGCCAATTATAATGATCAGCAAAACCCTTACAAAAAGTCAATGCACCAGGAGTGATTATCATAATGCATTCTTACTGTTCGGTGCCATAAATGCTTTGCAAATTAATCGTGTAGCATATCTATAAATGTATTATTAATGCTGTATAATAACCCATTGACGATCAACCTTTACACTGAAAAGATCCCAGGATTGTAACGTGTCCCCAAGTTCACTGAAGATGTCGGGCTGTATTTACGGAGGCAGAATACACTGCTCACTTCTCACCTCCTCTCCCCTCCCTACACACACACACACGCATTGTTTCTTTTTGTCCAGTTGTTAATGAGACTCTACACCTCACTGGTTTTAGCTGTAGCCATCTTCTCTCTGCATATCTATAATATTGATCGTTAACTGCCCCTTCCACTCACATTATTTTCATTATTCTTGTATTATGGTAACACCTCTGGGCCTCATCCAAGACCCCAGGCCCCATGCTAGGCTCCATGCATAAACAAATCAGGAGACAACCCCTACACAAGTGAAGAAACGGTGAGAAGGAAAACCGAAGCAAAGCCAGATTAGGTGATCTGACCAAGGGTGCACAGAGCCTCAGTGGCAGAGACCAGAAAGAGACTTAGATGTCTTATGCCCCCAGATAGGTCCTCTTCTCCAAAGTATGTGCCTCTTGTTAACAAACTTTGAAATATTAGATACCTACATTTTGATGAGAAATTAGTATTTTTTTAACTTGGATTCCCTAAGTGATTAACAGGCGGAAACCAGACGATGAAGCGAATGGAAGGATCTGACTTCTGTGGGTTTGGGATCAGCCCTACTGAGTTGTTCAGAGGGGCAGAACTAACTAATTTAGTTTCTAGTGCATATTCTGTCTTTGATTCACTGCTTGACCCTGGGACACTTCCTGGGTACACCTGCACGTTCAGTTAGCACGTAGCAATAAACTCCGTTGTAGCTCATGCCAGAGTTTAGGTGCAGCATTTACACGTGTGCCTGGGAGTGCAGCACTCTGAGCCAGGTTGGAGCAGCTGCAGCTGGCAGGGGACCCAGCAGCCCCCAGCCCAGGGCTGCTCCATCCCAGCTCGACGTGCTGCAGGGGGGCTGGCTGGTACATGAGGGGGCCACAATGTGCAGCAAGCCCGCAGGCAGCCCCTGCACTTTAGCACCCTCGTGCACCATCTATATGTGCATTTCGACAGACTAAATAACTCCAGCATAGGACAGTATTTATCCCAGGCAGTGCTATCCTGCAGCAGAGTTAATTAATTTTCTGAGGTGTAGATGTACCTAATGAGTAGCTCTTTGCCTTCCTTGGGAACACCCGGTACCCCATACCTTCACAGCTTTCAGCAGCCATCAGCCATAGAGAGAAGGGACCTCTATACCATGTGCTCTCCAAGACAAGGCCCTTCTAACAGTGCAGCAGTCCATCCTAGTCCTTCCTTCAAGATACCCTCCCTGTGAATGAACTCAAGACATGATGGGGAGATTTGATACACGCCCGAGCCTAAGGGGAGGATCATTGCCCCCAGTGTCACAGTGGGATCTTCTTATTCAGCTCCTTCCTTTCCCTTTTCCTTTTATTTCATCTTCTTCCATCCTGCTGTTTTGGATTGTTTTTTAAGTGGAACATTAGATTATTTTTAGTAAACAGCCAATTTTTTTTCCCTTCCCCCCCACCCCCATCAAGCAATGATTCTGCAATACAGCACCCTTTTGCTGTTTGACATCAAATATGCAATGAATAGATATTTGAGTTTGGACTTTTTTTTTTGCTTCCTCCTGCAGGAAAGTGTAAAACAGCTGATTAATCTGGTTTGGGGCAAATGTCAGGAAAGGGATTTCTCTGAGATAAAGCAGATGGTGTTAGCAAAGAGAAACTTTCTTTCAAGTCAAGGGATGAGAAAGACATAGAGTACATGCAGACATTACTTTCAGATTGATCTAACTAGGGTTGGGTGGATCTAAATGCCGATCTGGGCAGATGTTCATGGAGGTTAAATCCATGAATAAAAAATCGTGGGCCGGATCTAAAGTAGTTCACCTGAGGCGGTGGACTAACTTCCATCAGGAACAGGTTAGCCCAGTCTAGTGATGTCTGCACACATTTGAAGCCAACCACTGGCAAACATCTGCACACGCCGGTCACGGTCTGGCTTGAAGCCATATGATCATAGACCAGATGGGGATAATGTCTGCATGTACCCTATGAGATTTTGTTTAAACTGATATAACCTCGGCAAACAAAGGCGGAGGGTTATTAAGGAATTTGCCTACCGTGCCTGGGTAGCAAACACTGAACGCAGGGATCCTGTTTCCCAGTGCCCTGAGCTATTACCTAAACCCCAGGTGTTCGCAGACGGATGCAGTCAGATTGCTGAAAGGACAAGATGGCTCTGACTTGCTCTGTGAGACTCAGAGCAAGGCATTTTGGGCACAGACAGAAGTGACAAGGTTTGCTTCATTTGGCCCCAAAAGTGCTTTCAGCCATGACCAAACATAAGTGCGTAGCTGCAGAGTGCTTTAAAAAGGCCTGATCCTGAGAAAATCTGAACCCTCATTACATAGAGAGAGAAGGGGGCTGCAAGAAGATGTGGAGACACCACCCAAGTAAGACCGGTGCAAATGCAAAGAGTGCCCAGGTAAGAAACAGGGGTCCAGACAGTCTCCCAAACTGGGGGGCATACGCAGCTAGGCAGGGCCTTAAATGCCTATATACCAACGCTCGCAGTATGGGGAACAAACAGGAGGAACTCGCCCTCAGAATAGCCCGTTCAGACCCAGACATAACAGGGCTGACAGAAACGTGGTGGGATTCATCCCACGACTGGGCAGTTTGCATTAGGGGCTATCGGCTTTACAGGCGGGACAGAGAAGGAAGGAAAGGCAGGGGTGGGCGCTGCACATCCTCTGCCAGCAAAATGGGGTCAGAGGAGCAAGCGGAAATGCTCTGGGTCATGATACAAGGGGGCTGTGGGGAGAGGGATCTAACGGTGGGGGTCTACTACAGACCCCCCGGCCAACGGGAGGAGCTGGACCGGGAATTTTCAGGCCAGCTTGCAGAGGCACTTAGGGCAAGGGATGTAGTTGTCATGGGTGATTTAAATTACCCAGACATCTGCTGGGAGGAGCAGTCAGCCAGGACGGGCCGTTCCAGGGGGTTCCTAGGTGAGATACAGGACCTCCACTTAATCCAGGAGGTGCACGGTCCCACCAGGGGAAATGCCCTGTTGGACCTGGTCCTGGCCATAGGCGATGACCTGGTCAGGGGCCTCCAGGTCCTCAATCACCCGGGCGATAGCGATCATCGCTTGCTGGAGTTCACCATCCAGCGCAGGGTGTCAAGGGCCTGCAGCAAGGCGGTAGCCCCAGACTTTAGGAGGGCCAACTTCAACAAGTTGAGGAGACTAGTGGGGGAGGCGCTGGGGTCCTTGAGGGCAGGGGGACTCAGTGTCCAGGGCGAGTGGTCGTTCCTTAAGGAAATGATACTCAGGGCCCAGGGGGAGTCCATCCCAACAAGAAGCAAGGGGGCAGGAGTGCCCGGAAGCCCCCCCGGCTCACGAAGGGCGTCCAGGAATGCCTGCTTGCCAAAATGGCGGCGTACACCCGGTGGAAGGGGGGTGCTACCTCCAAAGAGGAGTATACCTCCTCTGCTCGGGCCTGTAGGGGGGCTGTCAGGAAAGCTAAGGCGGACGTAGAGCTAGGACTAGTGTCCAAGATCAAGGATAATAAAAAGTCCTTTTTCAAATATATAGGGAGGATGAAGAAGGAACCGGGTAATGTGGGGCCCCTGCAAAGTACACTGGGCAATCTGGTGGTTGCGCCAGAGGAGAAAGCGGAGCTCTTTAACCAATTCTTGTGCAGGGACTGGGACTTCCCCACCGGGATGCCAGACGGACTCGAGGGGAAGGCCTCCAGACCTCAGGTTGGGGAGGACCGGGTTGGAGAGCTTGTGGAGGGGCTGGACGTGTTCAAGTCTGCGGGTCCAGATGCTCTCCCCCCCAGGGTGTGGAGGGAGCTAGCAGGGGTTATTGTAGGGCCCTTGGCATGGCTTTACGAGCGCTCGTGGTGCTCGGGCCAGGTGCCAGATGACTGGAAGATAGCTAATGTGGTCCCCATCTTTAAAAAAGGGAGGAGGGAGGACCCGGTCAACTACAGGCCCGTCAGTCTTACCTCTATCCTTGGGAAACTCTTTGAGAAGATCCTCAAGGAGCACATCTGTGATGGGCCGGCTTCAGGGATGATGCTCAAAGGCAACCAACACGGTTTCATTAGGGGCAGGTCATGTCAGACCAACCTGATTGCCTTTTACAATTAGGTCACAAAGGCAATGGATGCAGGTGTCGCCATGGACGTAGTCTTTCTGGACTTCAGCAAGGCCTTTGACACCGTCTCCCACCCCATCCTCATTAAAAAACTAGGAGACTGGCATTGATGCCTCCACAGTCAGATGGATTGCAGGTTGGCTCAAGGGTCGCACTCAGAGGGTGGTGGTGGACGGGTCATATTCGACCTGGGGGGAAGTGGGCAGCAGAGTCCCCCAGGGCTCGGTCCTTGCTTGGGCCTGCACGTGGGCAGTAGTAACCAGCAGCACACTTATAAGATGGGAAACTCCCTTCTTGAGAGCCCGGAGGTAGAAAGGGATCTTGGAGTCATTATTGACTCCAAGATGAACATGGGCTGACAAAGCGAGGTCACAGCTGGCAGGGCTAACCGCACCTTGTCGTGCATCCACAGATGCATCTCGAGCAGGTCCAGGGAAGTGACCCTCCCCCTCTGTGCGGCACTGGTCAGGCTGCAGCTGGAGGACTGCGTCCAGGTCTGGGTGCCGCACTTCAGGAGGGATGTGGACAGCATGGAGAGGGGCCAGAGGAGGCCACTCGCATGATCTGTAGGCAGACCCTACAATGAGAGACTGCGGGACCTCAACCTGTTCAGCCTTCACAAGAGAAGGCTGAGGGGGGACCTGGTGACTGTCTATAAACTCACTAGTGGGGACCAGAAGGGTTTGGGAGAGACCTTGTTTCCCCAAGCGCCCCCCAGCATAACAAGGAATAACGGTCACAAGTTGTTGGAGAGGAGGTTTAGATTAGACATCCGCAAGAACGACTTCACGGTCCGGGCGGCTAGGAGCTGGAACCAACTTCCAAGGGAAGTGGTGCTGGCTCGATGCCTGCCTGGGGGGCTTTAAGAGGAGGCTTGATGCCTACCTGGCTGGAGTCATCTGAGCCCAGTTTTTCTCCTGCTCAGGCGGGGGTTCAGACTTGAAGATCTACAAGGTCCCTCCGACCCGACTTCTGTGATTCTGTGATGTGGGTTCAGATGAACATGCTCGAAAATGGAGCTCATTCTGTAACTTACGTCTGCAGAGCTCCTGGCTTGTCTCTGTTTTCAGATTGGGAGGGGGAAAGGGAGTAGAGGGAGTTTGGTCTGGGGTTTTATCAGCTGGTGGGGTGGTAGATTGGAGCCCTGCCCCTGAGGTTGGGGGCTCCCATCCACCTGCACCAGTCTCCAGCTCTGGCTGGGAGCCCTAAGAATGAGCTCCATCTGCTCCCTTTCTCCTCTTCCCATTTGCAAACACCATCTGAGCTGGGAGTGGGGACTAACATTGCTACAGAGACCGGGCTGCAGGCTTGCAGCAAGCAGCTGGGCTCCCCAACTCCTGGACCCAACAGCACACTTCTGTTAAGTCTGGGAAATGATTGTAACTCATAGCACTGCCTGCAAAGCGCTATGAGTTGCAATGGGGAGCTGCTTTTCTGTCTGTGCCCTTTATGTGCCTCACTTTTCTTTGCTGTAACAAGCCCCCACGATTTCTAAAAAGCTTGTGAAAATCCTGTGTGGGAGAATTAAGGTCCCTTTATCATCATGGGGAGGACCCAGTAAGTATAGACCTGCTTTCTTTTGCATGAAAAGGAGCTTGTAGCTTTCCCATGCATGCATGCATGCTTCCTCCCTTTCCCTGGAAGTATGAGCCATATTTCTGAGGTGCAAGAGGTTGGGAGTCTAGGAAAGGGGTGGGCAGGCCAGGCCATTCCCTTGGCACTGTCATTGTGGATGCTGGAAATGATGATATTTCCACAGCCCCCTTCACAGCTTCCCAGGTGGGTAAAATCCTTGAAAGAAGCCCAGTGAGAGGATGCCAACTGGGGAAGACCTAACCACAGGGCTTCTGTGGAGCCGACCGCTAGGTACAGGCACAACACAGAAGAGCACGGCCAGCCTGGACATGCACAGTCGCATCTGAGCTTGGGACTCGAGCAGTGCTGGACCTGGATGGGAGACCACCTGGGAATCATGGGTGCTGTAGATCAAACGCAATGAATCAACAAAAACTGAATGAATGAAACATTTCCCTTTGGACCCAACTTTGCTGACATTGGTTGGTGGGAATCAAAAAAAAAAAAGATAATAGGTTGTTAGTAAATGGCATGCTTCTGACTTTTGGTGCTTACCCTGAATGAGCGCCAGACCGTGGAGGCTGCAGAGCCCTCCTACGTGCAAACTGGAAAGAGCAAGCAAGCCGAAAAATTCCACCATTCTGAATTATTCCAAAGCTAAATAATTCCCCCATTTCTGCACCAATCGCTGAGGTATTTGCATCCCCAAGGAAGGAAGTCATGAAACTCACGGTGAGCACGATGTCACAGCAGCTGCCCTGTCTCACGCACGCAGCAAGGTATAATGCGTTGCTCTGAGAAGGTTTGCGTGCAGAAGACACGGTAACGTGGCGACTTGCAGATGCTCCTGGAAAATCTCTCAAATCCCTCTGTGCAGGCCCTGGCAACCTTTCCACTTCACCCCACCTTTGGGCAGCACGCTTACTTATGGTGTTTACCCCGGGAACTTTCTGCATGTCTTACGAAAAACACTCGAGAGCTCCAGCCCCCACTCCCAATGTCTCTTCACGTAGAGATTAACATGAGGCCAGCGTAGCACGTACTGTGTCTCTTTGCATGTCTTCCTTCTCAGATGCTTGCCAGTCCTTTGAGAGGAATCCGGAAAGCATCAGTGCCTCTAAACATTATTAACAGAGCAACTGGAGTAGCAGGGGAGTCCTTTCCTTTAAAAAAAAAAAGTTAAGCTCACTACAAGCCAGGGGACTCTGGGACTGTGTTCATCACAATTTAACTCCAAGACCTCCTGGAGAAGTCGTGTGGACACAGCTAGAGGTGGGGGATATTCTGCATAACGAGAATGGGCTCTATGTCTCCTTCCCGTAGAAAGCTACATAGGGCATGTAACCTGTGCTGCAGATTTCCTATTATTCTTTCTCATAGAAAAATGAAATATTGACACCACTGAAGCTGAGGGGAGCTTTGAAACTGAATTTCCTGGAGCCAGAATTTCACCCTAAGTTTTTACAATAAAGTTTAACACTTTCAAATTCTGACACAGATCTGCCAGTTTGACCAGGGCTAAAACCTTATATAAAATTGAACAGAAAATGCTAACATCCTGCAAGGTATCTCAACCTCACTAGGCATTTGATAGAAGGGATAGCAGGCTATTAAATCCTGTAGTTTGGGATGCGCACACACGTATATATACACATACATACTTTCTTAACTTTCTTAAAGTTCTGTGCAAACTGCAAAACAATTTCCCCATTAATTTAAACCATTCATTTCCCCAAAAAAGGGAGATTAAACATTATTTATCACCAGATGACAGTTTAATCTTATGAAAATTATAAAGATACCTACTGATAAATATTGTAGTCTTTAACTTATTCCTAGCACTGGCAATCGGAGAAAACAATGAAATTTCCACTTTAGTGTGTCAAACCAAGCAACATTTTGAGGTTTCTCCTAAACACAAAATGGTTGATTTTTTTTTTTAATTCACCCAGAAACCTGTGTCCTTTCTTAATGTTGGCATTCTCACTTTTGATCCGTATCAAAGGCCAAAACTGAGAGTCTGTGTTTTGCTTCGTTTAATCCAAAGAAAAGAAAACAGAGCAAAATAACGACAATCATAGAAGAGTAGGGCTAGAAAGGACCTTCAGAGGTCATCCAGTCCAACCCCTGGCCCAAGGCAGGATCATCCTTATTCAGCCTATACAATCTATAATCTAAACTTTACATAAGACTATCACAAACCCTGACACAATAAAGACATCCCACCCTAAACTGCCACAGGTGAAGCTGGGAAACTAAGACAGCCAATGCCCGGCTCCTATGAAATGTTGTCAATATATGCTTAAGAGATCATGCCCCCCACACTGCAGGGGAAGGCAAAAACCCTCCCACAGTCCATATCAATTTGACCCCCAAATCCCTTCCTGACCCCGAATATGGCCATCGGCCTGACCCCAAGTGGAGGTGTTAATGCACATTACTGAGCAAAAACATAGGACATGAACCAAAGACCTTCCAGTCGCTGAGTATATTTTGGGCTCCCATTGGTTTCAAGTTCAAGGGGGAGCTACAGCGAGAACCTGGGACCTGTCCTCGTACCTACAGAGGACAAGATGCCATTTCAACCAAGAAGTATTTATGGAAAAGCCTTTCTGGGAAATGAGCAGTTCCAGCAGCCCTTTGTACCGGATGTAACCTGGCCCCAAAATGCCTCCCCAGGCTTGGACACACCGAGTAGGGTACATGCATCGCAGACTTGAAGGAGGTTGGCACTCTTGCTCTGCATCTGTATAACACAACCTGCCCATGCTCCCACCGCTACCCACCTTCCTTCCCAAACCAACACTTGAGAGGTGTATAATAAGGTATAACTTCGGTTTCTTTGTTGCTGAAGCTGACCTTTATCTTGGAAGTCCTAATGAAGTCCTTTGATGTACTCCTAAGGTACGCAGCCGCCTTTTTAGCATTCTGCCTGTCTTGCCTGCTGCAACGGGTGGGCTCGCAATGAGTGTAAGTCTTCCTACAATGCTTCCCCTGGGTCCCAATTGTTCTTTTTTTCCCATAGTTGCCCTTGAGTCATGCTGTCCTGCAACACTGCAAGCCCATAAGCCGCTTGTCAGTGGGGAATTAGGACAACGTGGCTTTCATTTCAATGCCAAACAAGCTAGTCTGGGCCCCGTCTTAGGATCCTGGCAGAAAGGAGCAGTAAACAAAAGGTAGTGGGTGGGAAAGGAGAAGATAATTAGCTAAAAAATGCAGTGGGGAGGCTATTGTTGGGCTGGTGGGTGAAGATGACTCAAGCTGCCACCAGAGCGCTTCGCAGCTCACAACCACCTTCCTCAAAGCAGCTGCTGCTGGCAAGAGAGTTTTAAAATCCTTTCCAGAAACTCAGGCGTGTGTCTGCTATTAGCTCTCTGCATTAAAAAAAAAAAGAAAAAAAAAAAGGAGTAATTTGGAGGCACATACCCCGTAGGCGCACTCAGCAAATTGGCCAGCCTAATTATTATTTTTTGGTGTGTCTAATTAAATAGACAAAAGACCATCCCTACACCCTCGCAGTCGGCTCTGGCTCTGTCGGAGCGCGCAAAATGCTTCCTCAGGCTGCGAGCAGCTGAGATTCGCTCCCGTAGGAGGTCATCCTTTGACAAGTGCCCTTGGCATACCCCAAAATACTGAGACAAGGGGCCAAGTCTCCAGGCGGTGCAAGCGGGTGCATCTCCTTCAGAAACAAGGGAGCTGCAGAGAGGGGATTTTGATCTGTGCCGCATGCAGGATGCGTGGCGTGGCCCTTCGCCACGGTTAGGAACTCACCATTTGGTGGACCTGGCTTGGTTATCTGCAAACCAGGGGCCAAATCCTACACTGTCGACTCATGTGAGTCACCCCGGATATGAATAGTGAGAGGTTTGCTTTCTTGCAGCACCTGCCCAATGCCCCCTTATCCCATGTAATTGCACCGCTCTTACTGAACCCCTGTCAACCACCCTTTCACAATGCCTCGTCTTTATCTATAATCTGCATACAAAGCTTCCCATTCAGTTCTGCCACTGGTGAATTTCAGCCTCTAATTAATTTGATGAAAACCTCTGGAACCCAAAGCCTTTGACTAGAAAGAATACAACTTCGGTTCCTTTGCTGAGATCCATTTCAGTGCCTTTAGGCAGCTGTTCCTGGATAATTCAACCACTGCCAATAGAAAGATGCTATTTACATTAATGAGGAAGGGACCACATCTATGCAAAAGATAAAAGGGTTGGTTTTTTGTGTGTGTGTATTACCCAGAGAAGAGCCAAAGCATTGTTAAAAGACAAGTCTGGCCTATTCAGAGATCGTTACTGATGTATGTGCACAAACAACCTTGTTGGTTATGTGGCCGGCACTCTCCCCTTCTTATGGCAATCAGAGAGTAGGAAAAGATGTAGTGGGGAGGGAGGAAGAGGTCATGAAGATCAAAATATTGCTCTGCACTCGTAACATCAATTTGGTTAAATAAGCAATCCCAAATAATATCCATTCTTTGTTCTTCACAACTAAAAATGACACATATGTACCACGACACCTGTGCTGGGGCAACACCTAAGAAGCAGCCTCCAGGTTTTGAAGGGGACAGTGCAGCATCATCTAATCAAATCTGTTTGAGCACCCCCTGAAGGAGGCAACTCCTTGTGTGTGTGTTTGTGTGTGACCTATTGAATGATCAACGAGCAGAGGGTTCAAGGTTTGCCTTATCCAGGCAAGTAGATACACACAGGCAGCTTCTGATCTCAGTGACACGCGTGCAAACCAGAGGACCTGCGCATCACTCATAAAACTGAGATGAGAGGGGGTATGCATTTATGTATACACCTCATCCCACCAGCCGAGCATATACAACACATTGCACCTCTCTCAATATTTCCAAATGTACGTATGCGGTCTCATTTGGCTTTCCCCAAAGTTAGGGAAGAGTCAAGGCATCCTCAGTTACCCGGCAGACAGCATGGCCACAGTAAAACAGACGCAGTCAAACACAACGCCTTGTCCTAACGAAACATAACACCTCTGCAGCTTGGCCTAACGGTGGCACGTGGCAGGCAAAAAAAAAAAATATAAAGTTGCCATCGACACCGTTAAACTTTGTTAAGTCAGCGCCTGATGCTTCACTTCTTAACGAGGCAGTTATTTGTTTCCCAGGCAATCGCTGGCACCTGCCTGCCTTTTAAAATCAAATAATAATTGAATATGAGGAAAGCGAGACGAAGTAAAGGAGATTTAATAAAGAGAATCTTTGCTGCAGAGGGAATTTTTTGGCAGTGATTACGTTACTAATTGATCAGCACATTGCCTGAGAGAAGCCAGAGACAACAATTATACTTAGCACTGTGGCTGAGAGCAATGTAGTCTACTACCTCCTCGGCTTTCGCTGTCCGCTGGCTTCACCTGGATCGGTCTGTTCATCTGCAAGGAAAAACAGAGAAGCACAATTAGCAATGGGACCACGAACAAGAGATTCTCTTCTTCTTGCCTGTTTTGCCTCGTGTTGGTGGCGGTGTGATTTTTTCAATGCGGAGCTTTTTTAGAGCCTGGTTTTCTTGACGTAGAAAGCAGCCCCAAACCAACAACCTGCCCATGGAGTGAATGACATTAGCCCAGGATCCCTGTTTGATGGTAATTAGTCTTGCTTCGTTGACTCCGGTAGAGATTTGCTTACTGGTGCTGGGAAAAGCGGGGGTCAGATCCACCTACAGCTGGCCACGAACTTTCCCATAAAATAAAATAAAATAAAATAAAATAAAATAAAAGATCCTTTGGTTGGAAAACGATGGTTTGTCAAAACAGGAGCATTTTCAGAAACGCAGCCATTTTGATGAAACTTTTATAGACCAGGTTTCGCAGGACTGGAAAATGGCTAACCAGCCTGGTGGTTAGGGCACCCCACTGGCAACCCTTGGCTCAAGTCCATCAGACTTGGGACTTGAGGCTAGGCTTCCTACATCCCAGGGGGGTATCCTGACCATGCGGCTAGGCAGAAGGCCGGTCCCTGCCTCGTTGTTTCCATGAGAAATGGGGGAAAGTCTCACTTGGAAACCTGGGAATATTGTTTCTAAAATGGGATTCTTGTTTGCAAGCCAGGCTTAATCCCGCTATCCTCACCAGAGCTTCAGTAACCCTAGAGCAGCTCAGTACTTGGGAGGAGGAGAATCAGGTATCCTTGCTCATTTTGGCTAGCAGTGCCTAATGTTAGGGGAATATCTAAAGCGCTGCTGTAGGTTAGACTGGATACAACAGAGCTTTTCATCTCAAAGGATTTCCACGGTTCCTTCCACATCACGTTGGGGTATGGAAACAATACAAAAACTACTCATTTTGTAACCCTGATCCAAGTGCAGCCACCTCTGGGGTGGGTCACATTAGCCATTTAAGAACCGGCCACAGGACAAAGAGAATTTGGAGCAGGACGCACGAACGGGGTGGGCAGAAGGAGCAAGAAACCTTCACCACCTGCATTTCCAATAAGAAGCCAATTGCAATAGGGGTGCAGTGCTGGTCAGGGCATGACCCATTGGACGAGGAGCAGGGAGGGCTGAAGTGCACCTAGCATGCCCTTCTCTTGGATCACGGAGGTGTTTTTTGCTCCTGGAGAGAATAAGGTGGGTTTCTGAGTTGGCCAGAGCTCCTCTTCAAGGCTCTGCAGCCAGACATGGTGCTGCCTCTTGCAGAGTCTGGTTGCTAGCCACCATCTAGACAGGGCACGCATCAGGAGTCAAATAAAATGTTGAAGGATTCTGAGGCCCTCACATGCAACATATATCAACATTAACTAGTTCTCAGGATTTGCCTGCCTGCCAGCCTGCACCATGGGCACCAACAGCTTGAGGAGGAGCACAGAAAAACCACAGGTAGACAGAGGCCTGGAAAGTGCGGGGTGGTTTTCCAGGGAGATCTTGCAATGCTGTCAGCTTGGGCTACTTAGGCATTTGCTAAGAGAGAGCCCATGACTTGAAGCCTGCAATGTCTCCAAAGCTAGTAATGGTTCAGATCTCCAGTTTCTCTTTTTTTTCCCCCCCTGACTTTTTTCAGAGGCTGGCAGGAGAGGGGAGGGCTGGGTTGAAAACCGGAACAGCCAGTACTAATGGGGGTCCAGTTCCTTTGTGCAGGTCTGCAATGGACCAGAGAAGTTATGCTAACAACATATGAATGCTAAATTATTGCTTCCTGCAACAGGAGACGCACGGCAAGTTAATTCGTGCATACCTGGTGCAGCGAGTGCTCATCTCGCCTCTGCTCCTTCCACTCACAAATTCTGCAAGGACGATGGCTAAATAGCTTCTCCGCACCCCTCTCCTCAAACCCTCCTCTTACCATCCAGGCTAACCAGCGCTGACACCCTCTGCCCATGAGTTTGGGTTCATCTTAGTCGGACAGCAAGGCGGGTTTCATTTCCACTTCAGAAAGTATTTCATAACCACCTAGATTTATCCTAATTGCTCTGCAAACATATTTAGTATTAAAAACCTATCAAAGCACCTGACAAGTAGCTTAGCGTGATGGAGGGCCTAGCGGAGCCTGCCGCATTGTTGTCTTCAGAGGGAAATGTGCTTAGACATAATATGACTACAGTTCAAGTCACGCTCGCATTAACCAGGGAGAGGTCTGGCTTGCAGCTTAATGGCTCTAGACATCAGAGAACAACGTGTGCTCTCATTTCATGTCCCCGTGAGCCCAGTAGAGTCAAAGGAGTTGAACTGGTGCAAGCAAATGGCAGGGTTTGACCTTGGGAACAGGAGCTGGCAATTCCCTGCTGATGGAGCTGCAATGACCCCATGGTGGGACATCAGCAGGGACTCAACCTAGGACTTTCAGCCAAAGTACGGGCTTTTGCTACCTGCTTTAGCTATGGGGAGGTAGCAGTTTGTAGGGCCCAAACACATCACAAGGTTGGTTTTTTTTCATTGCCACCCATCAGCTCTGCAGTGACAGCGGAGCCAAGTGAGCTCTTTCCACTCCATCGGCTTCTCCCGTCCAAGCACTTGACCACAACTACTTGGCTTGCGCCTATGACACCCAGCTGATATCCCAGCCAAATGCTAGACAGAGCCAGGACTGCTTAGCTGCCAAGAGCTGATGCCTTTAGTCCAACAGGGCCATAAACTGAATGCACCATGGGCAATTTAGTGACCTATCCCCCATCAGGGACTGATCCAAAGCCCACTGAAGTCAATGGAAAGGCACCGATGGGCTCGAATCGACTTTGGATCAGGGCCTTAGCTGGAGTGAAAACTCCTCTCCGAGCGATGGGGCCCGGCAGGATCAGGTGCAAGCGGCAGGGGAGGCAGCCCTTTGCCAGGCAGCGTGGAGAGAAACATTTGCCGGGGACATGCAGACAGAGATGGAGAGAGGGGGCGGAGGGGAAAAAAGGAGAGAGGAGAAATGCCAGAGACAGAAGGAAAGAGGGTGGGAAGAAGTATTCAATAGAGGGGGGGAAAAAAAAAACCTGGGGAAATTAATAAGTAAAAGGCTAGTGTAATTTAATGTACACTATGATTTATGCACTTGACAATTTCTTTATAGACCAAAGAGAAAGTGCTGTGCACACGGAGCCCATAATACAAATTGAGATCATCTTGACATGAAAGACACCAATTACAGGGAGAAACATTGAGAGGGAAATAATTAAGTTTCCTCCTCTCTATCTAGGGAACTTTCCCACTCCCTCTTCTCACGAAGAAAGTCGAGAGGGGAGGAGGACGGGGCTCGACGGGGAGGGAGGCAGAAAGAGGGGAGACAAGTCTTGCCCAAAGGGAGACTAAGCTGTATAGAGACGCAGCGCGGTGGGTAGCACGACTCAGACCTCCCCGATTAGTCTGGGATAGATGGGGTGTAGGTAGGATTTGCTTGGGAGGAAATCAAAGATCATACCCTAATGCATGGACCTCAGAGGGGCCTGCCGGAAGCAAGAGGCCTTTTCCCAAATACCTCCCACCTCTCTGCTGCTGTTTCACCCGCCAGCTTCGGGACAGCACGGCTCCTTCGGGAGATGCACGTCTGTGGCTGCCTCCACAGAGCCCTCTGAAGGGAGCTCAGGGAGGACGACCTTCCTATAGTGACCATTTTCGCCCGATCTGCCCACAGAAAGCACCCAATCGCCGCAACCAAACACAACGACGCGGCTGCAGACAGCTTCAAAAACGCCCGATCGGATGAAAATCTGAACCGTCGCCACGAAGAGGTTTCACAGCCTCTCCTCTAACTTCTGTCTGCGCTGCAGATGCGCGGAGGAGAGCCCAGGCCGGAACGGCTGGGGTGGTTTTAGGGAAGATTTTAGGGCTCATGGGGTGATAAGGGAGCGTCTGTGCCTTCCAGTTGGGATCTGCAAGTTCCCCAAAGTTTGCACGGGCTCTGCAGTGAGGTTCACGCTTGGCTTGTTACACGGATAGTCTCAGAGGCACTAGAGACGGAAATTCCCATGTCCATTTGGGTTGTCCACTTGGCCGGGCATGAAACAGCTGTTTCCCGGGCTTTCATTTAGAGGTGGGTTTGTGGTCCCATGTTCTGCTGGGGAAAGGCCCCCGGGACCTTCCCCACTGCCCAGCAGAGACGTAGGATTTGCTTTAGATGCAATCAGCAATATCTCAGACACCAAAGTGAGATCAGCCTCTGCTTCACAGAGGTTTGAAGGTCACGCGTGACCCTCTGTCCCCCCCCAGCAGTGGGTGGGCTCCTCACACTGTGGCCCCTTTGGGCTTGGCACCTTTCCTCACACCGGCCCGGTGTGGCAGAGCAAAGCCTGTATCCTGCTTCGATTGACTCAGATGTTAAGGCCAGGAAGGACTACTGCAGTCACCTGTCCTGACCATGCTGGTAGCTCCAAGCACTGCCAGCACAAGGCTTTGTCACAGAGGGGAGGACTGGAGGCATGGAGGGGCGAAGTGACTCACCTGAGGCCATGCAAGAAGGCGGTGGCAGAGAAGGGAACTGACCCCAGATCGGGGGCTATTGCCCCAGCTACCCAGCCTCATCGGGCCCCTGTCGCCCCTCCACATTCAAGTCATATTTCCTGGTTCTTTATCCACAGCAGACCCCCACGATTTATTCCCAGCTCCGTCTCTGTCCCCGGGCTACTCACGTCACCTTCCCCGTGCCTCACTTTTCCAACCCCAAGGGTACCCTATTTCCCCCCAACCCACTGGCTCTCATTTCAGTCAGGAGGGTGGCCCCTTTGAATACATTCAAGCCGTCTAATGGAAAATTTGGCAGCTGACATCTTACCCTGGCAAACATCCCATCCCGTAGCCTGGCGCCAAGTCAGGCTCCCCGCGCCCCACGACCCTTTGCGCCTGGAGGCTGCCACCCCCCCCGAGAGACCGCTTGACGGGCGGCGTCCGCATTTCTGCCCGCGTGGACCACCTCTCCCCCTCGTCCTCGGACCCCCAAACCAGCAGCAGCGAGAACCAGCCCCTCCACGTCCTCCGAGCCCAGCCCCGGCCGCGCCCTCCCCGCAGACGCCAGCCCGACATTGTTTCTCATGTCCAATTACGGCCTCCGCGGTGCCACCGTTAAAAGACAGCGCAGGTCCTCCTGTCAGAAAGCGTTTGAGTTACAAGAAGCGATGAATTACAGCAAGCCCTTTTTTCAATTCTCTGCAGAAATGAAATGTCAGAGCTGGCTGCTGTATATTTCTCAGCACCATCAGCTACAGGCCAGCACGGGCATTAGACAAGGGACAGATGCTTCTCTGCATTGTGATTTTTTTTTAAAGGTTTTCTTCTCCCCCCCACACCTCCTCTTCCATCCTTGCTTTTTCTGCTCCCTCTGGCTTTGAAATTAATTTAGAGCAAGTAGAAGGATCACCTGGGAAAGGAGGGGAGAAAACAGAGACAGCTGATTACTCACTGTCTCCATCTCCCTCCATTCCTCTTTCTCTCGCTCTCTCTGTTCCCACCACCCTCTCCCTTCCCCAACTCCCTTTATTATTATTTATTATCTGCACTGCCTAAGTTTCCAGCAGGCTGGGTCGGGATCGGGGCCTCGACGCATGATGTACAAATGCAGAGGGAGAAAAAAAAAAGAAAAAAAGAGACAGTCCCTGCCCCAAACAGCTTGAAATCTAATTGGAGACAAGGTGTGCGGTGTGACGAACACCAGGAGGGAAAGCAGGAGAGGAGGAGAACGGAGATCAGTGGAATTGGATTAAATTACCCCGTGCCGAGCTCCACGCCGCTGTGCCTAGATAGGTACCTGACGAGGCTCATTTACCGTTAGCTCGGCTGCCTCTGCACCTCCGTCTGTGGCGGACGCGGGTCCTTAATTAGCAATTACATCCATGCCACACGAGGCTGAGTTGAATCTAGTTCCTCTTCTGGAGATTTGGCTCTGTACCGAGGGGTCGTAGGCTGCAAACTCGGTGCTGGGCTTCACGCACATGTCGCTGGGGGAATTGTAGGGCCTGAGTTTCTGCTGAAGGCCAGAGGAGACGATCCCAGCAGATACAGCACGTAAAACGTGTCAACGGCTGAGGGCCGCTAGTCGGGACTGGGGATAATTAAGTGGAGCAGGACCTGTTCCTATTGAGTCCCGTTCAGAGAAGACATTGCTTTTAAGACTAGGAAGAAGAGAGGTTTTCCTGACACAACACTGGCCTGAAGCTCAGGACACCTGGGGTCCCTGCCTGGCTCTGCCTCGCTACATAACCTGGGTCAATTCACTGCTCTGTGCCTCAGTTTCCCCTTCTGCAAAATGAGGGTTCAGTGGTACTTTGGCGAAGCCCCTTGGTACCTTCTGGATATGAAAAAATATATAAATATAAATATGTTTACATATAAATATATATATGTTTATTATATGATATTACATATTAATATGATATGATGTTATGTATAATATTATATATCAACATTAAGATATTATATATTAATATAATATGATGCCATATATGATATTATATATATCAATATTATATTATCTATCAATATGAAATGATGTGATATATATTATATATCAACATTATGATATTATATATTTATATGATATGGTGTCATATATGATATCATATATCAATATTCTGATGTTATATATTAATATGACATGATGTTATAAATGATATTATATATCAATATAATGATATATATCAATACATGATATTATATATTAATATTGTGAAGTTATATATTAATATGATATGATATTATATATGCTATTATATATCAATATTGTGACATTATATATTAATATTATTATTACTACTAGTACAAACCCGAAGTCCTTGCCATGCCTAAAATAGGCAGCTTCACCAAGCAGAAAATCATGACACCCTCTCCTCACAAGCTAGCAAAGTCCTGGTTCTCCAACACAGTCTCCATAAGGGCCGAATGGGTCACCATCCGATTAAGGGGCCCTGCCAACCCCTGAACTTGA
Organism: Crocodylus porosus; assembly: GCF_001723895.1. Lineage (NCBI taxonomy): Eukaryota > Metazoa > Chordata > Crocodylia > Crocodylidae > Crocodylus > Crocodylus porosus. The sequence goes on along the minus strand of NW_017728909.1, from coordinate 18,773,428 downwards.
GAACCAGAAACCCAGAGCAAGCACAGCGCCTAGACGGCGACGCATGAGCTGAATGCACGCCAGCACGGTGCGAATATTGAATGTGCACAGGATGAGCCGGTTCAGGCAGAAAGCTCCCTCAGCCCCGTAAAGTCAAGCCAGGTCGGAGCTTGGGATCTGACCCAAACCCTACTGATATCAACTACAAAATCCCTGTCGACTTCAAAGACCATTTGGATCTGTTTTTTTCTGAGGAACGACCCCCCACCCAGGTGCTGTGTTAAGTGGAGCTGATGATTCAGGACATGGCAGTCAGCCCTCAAGGTCAGCTCTGACCCTCTGCTCCTGTTTGGTGACAAGGGATGCAGTGCTGTCATACCGATATGCAAGATCACAAGCTTTCATTATTATTTGTACAGCCGGGTGCTTTTTGGACCCCCCAAAAA
>NW_017728909.1:18753916-18772903 GCF_001723895.1 Crocodylus porosus | reverse complement strand
GGCTCATTTATTAGAAGCTGCTTGTAGTTTTTAAAGATGCCTGGGCAATTTTGCAAATAGCAGATGCCTAACCCAGAGGTCAGGCTGAACTTCAAGGCATGGGTCACCACCCTGCATTTTCCAGCAGATCCCAGATTCTCCTTCACTTCCAGACCTGTTGCATCCTGCTGCCCTGTGCTGCTGGATAGCCACCACCTGCCTGACTAACGAGTCGGCTTTGTGTCACTAATGACCTAATTGATAGTTCTATAGTTGTCACAGGGATGAAATCAATGGGACTAAATGCAGCCTTAAAATTAAGCATATGCTTAAGTGTTTTATTGGAAGGGAGCAGGAATTGCTGGTCCCTCTAAGGACTGAAACCGTCATTGATGAAGCATTTTGAGTTAGGACCTGTTCTGGTAAACCCATGCCTATAAGAATAATTGCATTTACATGAAGGGTGCCATTGAAATCCATGTGAATAAAGTTACTTTCATGAGTAAGGGTTTGTATAGCTAAAAGACTTTTGTGATCTTCGCAGGATTACGGGCACGAAAGGATATGACATATTTCTGTGTCAGATTTAGAAAGGCTGGAAATGCAGCACCAGTTTTACCCCATAACTGACTGCGTGCCTTGGATTAGTCACTTTGGCTCTGCATGTGGCTTAAGTCCGGTGTAGCTCCATTGACAAGTGAATTGCAGTGATGTAAAACTGACGTCAGCCAGAGTATGTGGCCAAAGCCATCTCTTCAGGGGCCAGATCTTTAATTTAGGGAACTGCTGCAGAGCCACTGAACTGATGGAGATGCATCACCCATGTGCAGATCCGGCCTTCTCCATGTTTTCCTTTTAATGCAAACTAAATGAGTGAATGATAACCCTGAGAGTATTGGGGATGCGCATCTTGACTGCACAGCCGGCCCTCCCATGGCACAATAGCACGTGGGCACGCATGTACGCAGTGGAACAGCCTGCAAGCTACCCAGGGTTAATTAAAGAACAGCAAAAAGGGAATGCGGTAAAAAGTTATCAAAAAATATCTTGCCCATGTCCTGCAGGGAAGTGCCAAGAATGAGGAGTGTGCCTGCAATTATTTTGTCCCAAATCTTATCTGTCTAGCGCGGACTTTTAATTCCTTTCCACTCCCCCCCCCGCCAGCTCCAGACGAGCCGCGTATCATAGCTGCGTACACAAACAGATGGGGAGATCTGAAATGGGATTGTATGAGATATGAAAAAAATATCTTGAAGGGTTTGACCTTTACAAATCACTCAAGGCTCTGGCGCCTACCCCTGAGAATGATTGCTACTGGCTATCCCCGCACTCGGAGAGTATTTTCTATATATCATATAAAACACATTATAATCCATCCATCTAACTATCGATTCATCTTTCCACCTGTCTTGTGTATATAGATGAACCTAGAGGGGCCTTAAGTTCAGTTCAGGTTCATGCACAGAAACCTCTGGTTTGGCATCCAAAACTTTTTCACTGGGAAAGGCTTTTCGGGGGGCTGAGCTCGAAGAAAGTGCTGAAACAAAAATGGGCCTGACTATCCTAAAGTTTGTTCGGTGGACCAGTGAGTATAAAGGACTTCATCACCAAGCCCCTCTGGCTTCTCGGTGAAGCCAATAGGTGCCTGAAGGATCTCAGCACCCCGGAGGAGTGCTCAATGCTTGGCCATCTTGAGCCCGTTTAGACAAATAAACCAGAGAAAGCCCAGAACAATAAAGTCTTAATTTTCAAAGAGAGAGAGACATCATGAGCTTTGCTTCATAAGAGTTTCTTATTGAACAAGCAGCTGTTTTATATTCAAATCTCCATCCAGAGCAGGCAACCTTATCGAACAGACTAACAAGTCCATGCGGCTACCTGGCCTCAGCAGCTTAGCATCTGAGCCCCAAAACCCTTACTCACGGGAGCAACCCCCTCGAGCCTGACGGCGTTGCTCCGGGGGCTGCAAGGTGAGCTCGAAAATCATTTTAGGATCTTGACTGCAGTTAATTTGAGGTACTAGACCTGGGTGGGATTTTCAAACCAAGTCCCCCAAGACAGTGGAGAACTGTATTGTACGAGCCCTTTTCTCAAGCAAGTGCTCCTGCTCCTGGGAAGCTGCTTCAGTGCCTCACTGCTTGGAAACCACGCCGTTTCCACCCTTATGTATATTATGGCCTGTTTATCCCCATATAGTATTTTGGAAAAATATTATCCTTTTCTTTAAATAACTCCCTCTGAGCCTTGGTGTTCAGCTGCCTCCTGAATTAACTTATTTCCTCTGAGGCCGGGCTTGGCTCGGCTAAGCAAGCTAAGCTCCCCAAGCATTGGCCTGCCCTGTGATGCAAGGGTGTGCTGCTCATCCAGACTTTCTTGGGTTAGTTTTAAGTAGCTGGTTTAGTCCATATAACAGCACGGGCTCAGCAGCAGAGCTGTGGTTTTCAACCTGCGGTCCACAGACCCCTGGGGGTCTTCAGGCTATGTCTAAGGGATCTGCAAAAGATTACCATGATCAAGCAAAAATATGCAAATACCCACACTTATCATTAAAGGGGTCTACACCTCCATTCAAAGTTTCCAAAGGGGATTGCAAATGAAGAATGGTTGAAAACCACTGGCCTAGGGTCTTGTACTATCTAACAAAATCATTATAACAAGGCCCCGAGTGTGTATCCCAGGCTGATGGTGGCTTCCCTCTTGCTGACCTTGCCCTACGTAGTTTAAAGCCAGCTGTAACCACACCTCTGCCTCTCTTTATTGAGAACTGACCTTGTTTAGTCCAGCTTGCTAGGAATAGGCTGGGTGTTCATGCAGGGGATGGATCAGCTGAACTGCAGCCCACCTCGGCATCCATCGCCCTAGCGTCTGGGTCCCTTGCAGTCTAATCTATCAGCTTTCCTTCTGCCTCCAAAGCAATCCCTATTGGTCTGACAAAGCTCCTATTGACTTCAGCATAATCCTAGTGGGGGTTTTGCCTGGTAGGATCAGATCCTCTGTGCTTTCCATGCATGTCCAGCTAGGATAAGAACTGCTCTCTGCCACAGCTAGCAGCTTCCCATGACTGCCCCGCTTAAAAAGCCAGCAATTCGATCAGCGGACATTAACAAGTCGCTCTCACCCAAACCCAAACTCAAGAAGTAAAATGCTTTCCTATCGCAAATGTGAGTGCCGAGGTTATTCTCATTGCTTAAGTGGAGCCAGAGTTTTCTCAGGAAATCACAGAAGGCATCGCATGCTCTGTGCCCTGGTTACGATCACAACTTATGCGCGCCTTTGAGTCAGGCTGGCTCCTCTGGGAACCATGACCAAGTCCTCACCCTGTCCCTTCCCACCCCCTTTTGAAAGGCTAGCACAGCTGGAAATGTCATTGCTTCTGGCACGTTTGCAAGGGGGGTTAGCGCTGCAAAGCTAGGCTACCCCTTGCTCCATCACTGCTGAATTGACAAGTGAAACCGTGTCACATGAGTCTGCTCTAGCTGTACCGAAGGGACTCAAACCTATCTCAGTGCAGGAACTGGATAATTCCCATGCAATAAAGGCATCCTTGGCTAATGCGCACATGGAACAACATGCATGTGCCCTCCCGTGAAACCCCAGCTGGCCTGACAGCCCCACAGGAGGGGCATGCCAGCTGCAGCGATGTACAGCAGCGTCGCTTGAATTAAGCCAGGGCAACTCTCTCATGCTGCCGAGGTCTATCTGACATAAGATAACCCAACAGAAGCCTGGTTAAAACTAGACTATCAGTGTCAGTGCCGCACCGCTACACCGGCTTGAGTAAACTGATTCAAAATCGCACCGTAAATGAGACAGGTGCGAACCGTGCCTGCAGATAAAGCCCTTAGCTCCACGCTGGATCAGGGCCGTGATTAATGTTCCCGTCGTAAAACAAGTAAAGACATTTTAAGGGAATGAGATTATCTTAATCTTGACAGTGTTCCTCTAAAGGAAATTTTCTGTGGAAGGGCTTACAGTATTAACTCTGGCTCCCTTCATCTCTTACCAGCCAGGAATGCATATTAAGGCAGGTACTTTAAACAGATCAAAGCTATGAAGAACGGGCTACTCTTCCTGGTGTTTGTTTCTATTACAAGTGTGCAAGCCAGACCATTGCAACTTGACTATTGCTACTAAAAGAGCCCACCAAATACTTCTTAACAGGACTGGGGAAAACCAGAGGGAAGTTTTAAAAAGCCCCACTGACTCCAGGGAAAACAGCGTGTACGGGGTCCAAATCCTGCCCTCACTTGATGCTGGCCCAAGGACACTAGTCCTCAGCCATTTTAATAATAAGGACACTGGTCCTCAGCTGGTCGAGACAGGCATAACTCTGCTAGAGTCAGTACAGCGATGCCAACTCCAGCCAGCTGAGGATGTGTCCCATTGACTTGGAAAGAGCTGCTACTTCATTGCGCTGGTGTATCACTGATACTATCTGGCCCTCTGTTTTGACAATTACATACAGCATAATTACAAGAGTGATGAGTCTCTCTGATTAATTATGCCATCCTTCAAAGCTGATCGAGGGACTCACAGTAAACAACCCCCCTGGCTGAGCAACAAAGACCATTCTCCGGTCTCGCTCCAGCCAGGAAAGGGTTTACCCTCCCGGTGAACGGCTCCGTCGTGCCAAACAAGTCCACAGATGAGGAGATATTTCGAATGGTGACATGTTTCTGAGCTGTCATGTTACAGGGCTGGATCTGCTGCCATACCCTAGTCCCCCGCCGCCTCCCGACCCCAACTATAAGAAATATTTCCTTGAAGAGCCAGCCAGCAACTGCTTTTCCTAAGATGAATGCATCATGGACGCTTCCTTTTTCTGACGAATTGCACCTAAAAATTGTCTTTCTTCTCCCTGTCCCCCCCGACCCTTTTTATTTTATTTTTTTGAACACCGCTTTTTTTGCATCAACATGTAGCAAAGCATTAAACAAGACATCCCATTAATTTCTTCATCATCATAACTTAAGCCCGGGACATACCCTTTAAATATTCATTCAGCTATGAAAACTGGGCATTAAAATTTTAATAATGTCAAGCTCATTTGAACTGAGCTCCTGGGGGACTATTACTATACAATTAGAATAAATATGATGATTGATTTGGTGGAAAGGTTCACCTGTCCACATCTGTTAATGGCCAGAACTGCCAGCCACCCTGCCATCACAGCGTAAAGCTGGGAGTTATTTACTCCGTTTTGCCTAACCCCCACTGGCTTTTCCCTCGGTCGCTGGCTCCTACCGCTCGCTTGCTTGTGTAACATTTTCATCTCCAGCAGAGCCCTCGGGAAATGCTGGCAGAGACACACCAGTGAGGTCTCATCAAGAAGAGACAACTCATTGGCAGCATTTCCCCCTCTCCCCGCCCCCGCCCCCCTTTTGGCTGTGGCATTTGATTAAAGAGGGCGCGTTGATTAGAGATGCTAAAAGTTCAGCAATAAACTTTCAGGCGGTATTAGCCATTAACCTTTTTACAGTCTGTGTCTGAACTCCCCGGGTCTGATTCTCCGCTCGTGCGGACCGGCAGGAGCAGCTCCGCTTGCAGGCCACGCGCTTGAAGTACGTAGGAGCAGCAAGGGTGGAAAGCGGCGGGGGGACGAGGGAGAAACCCTGATGGGGACAACTGCGCAGCATTTTACAGATGTGCCAGCCAGATCACAACCCCACGCAGGGCAACATGGGCAAAAGCGCCCCATTCCTCTGTTATCTCCGGTCTTAAACTCAGAGAGATGCTTGGCATACGTGGGGCCAAACCTGATGTCCATTTACAAGCTGAAATTAAACCTCACCAGTAAACCCTGCCTGGCAGACATCATCCTTGTACTGAGGGACAGCAGATGCTTTACATTTTAGGGGTGGCGACATTGCACTGGTTAAAGAAGAAAGGACAAAGATCAGAATCTGTGCACACATTATTATTAATATTATTTTTGGGGGCAGGAGGGAATCACCTCCTTAAAATAAATGGTTCTCATTGATCCTTTGCGGAGCAGCTGAAGACAGTTTGCATGTAAAAGCTGTCCTGCCCTAAGCATGGATATAAACAGTTGCAGCCTTCCCAACTCCGGAGATTTGATCCTGAGCCGGATGGTGTGCATTGCTTTCTTTGAAACTCCCAGCATCAGGTAAAGGTGTAAGAATCACTGCTGTCAATTTAAAAGCAAAGCCAGTTCCTAAAAAGTCTCTCGAGTGCAGGGAAAAACTTGAAACCACAAGCTCAAAACGCGGTGACCGATATGAGGCCTTTTGACCCACTGGGGGATGCGATGTGCGAGGTTTAAAACCTAACTCGATGCTTTCTGGTTCAGGGGGACCTGACTCAAGACATCAGTCACCCAATGCTCGTAAGAGTCCAGTGCCCACTTAGGCACCTAAAATAAGTGACCGACTTTTCAAGCACACTCATCTGGCTGTCACAGAGCTGTTGCTTCAGGAATGAGTGGGTGCTGAGGTCTCATGGAAATCGAGCCACTTCATCTGCTTGCCTGCGTGGGAGCTCGGTTCCTTTGACAATCTGGTGTGGCCTGTGGGTATTGAGTAAATAAAAAACATGGCCTTGAGCTCTCCTGCAAATCTGTTCCCTGTCATCCTCTTCCTGCCTTAGTTTCCCCAGTGGTAAAATGGGGATAATAATAGTTACCTGCAGGGTTGCTGTGAGGATTAATTAGACAGACTTTGTAGGGAACGCTGAAGTTGCAAAGTGCTATATAAGCACTGACTGTTGTTACAGTGGACCATACTCTGCATAATGTATACTACTACAATATTACACCTTGGTTGTTCAAGACGACAGAATTGCTCCTTCTAATTGAGTTAATGGCTTCAGAGGTTGGTAATTTAATAAAACAGACTGCTTAAACAAGCAAGGTTTTGATTAAATGGGGTGTGTGCAAAGGGGAATTTATATTTATTAGAAGCACCATAAATCCAAAGTATCAAGACGCAGATAATGCCAGTATAATGGTCAATTATACACAGTGGAAGAGTGGATAAAGTGGGGAGCCATCATGGGACTGTGTGTCATGTACAGCGGTAGTCAGATATAATGGCCTGGTCTCTGAAGTGGAAAGTTCAAATGTGCCTACACGTCCCTGCCGCTTAACTCATAGAGCACCTGGAGCAGCTCCATGCAGGGAAGCCATTTCCAGAGGTGATCATCTACCACATCTGTATGCAATGAAAAGCCAGAGACGCTGCTCTCAGCTGACCTCACATTTAGTTCAGATGCTTACTTGGGAAAAGAAACCTGCCCCCGGAGAAACAGCACTTCATCTTTCTAAAATAGTTGACTATCAACAGCATCTCAGACAGGAGGATGGGACTGAGGAATGACAGGCCTGATCCAGCATCTATTGGGTTCAATAAAAAGGGCTCCCTTGACTTCAACTGGCTTGAACATGAGTCCCGTTACCTCTGTAGCTTTCCTGCATCAGACACTCCTCTGCTCTAGAAACACCAGGTTTGTTCCCAAAACATGACGTTAGGGAGGGAACATCCCCATGGAGTCGAGGACAAAGTCTTCATTGGGAAACCCATACCTAACCTAGGACTGCCTTCACTAATGAGATGCTTCATGGACATCTATTGAGCACTGAGAGATACATAGTAATGCGCCCAAGCTGCAGAGTTGAGGTCTATTGACAGAGGCCAGCCACAAAATTCAGATACCAATTCAAATCTTGCCAAAGCACCGGAGCATATGGCATCAATGTCTGCAGCTGGGCTCATCTTTAATGTAAAAGCCTGGCTCAGTTGAGCAACTACACATTTGGCTGCCTATTTGGATCAGCCAAGCTGAGTAGCTCACTCATCTGCACCTGCATGGGGCTCCATTTAAACAACTGAACCCTGTGGGTTTTCACATGAGGGCTATACTGGCAGGTCCAACCAGAGACTTGGGGGCTGAGGCTGGATTTATAGCGATAACAGGATTTCTAGCAGATGAGCCAGTATTTCATGCTTTTGCAGAAGCCAAATTCAGCACCTCCACTTCCAAGTGCAACCAGAAGAGTTGGCTCCATCGATATCAAAAAGACCAGGGGACAGGGAGAGGCTTAAAGTCACGACCAGATGTTTTTCTAAACGGCACGTGCCGGCTCAGCCCCAGGTCACAGGGCTCGTTACAGGGACTTTTCATCCTCTGGTCTGTGCTCCACAGGTGGGCAGATGAGATTACAAGAAACCCCTCTAGCCTGCCAATCTGTGACTGCACTAACTTTTCTGCAGTTCAGGAAATATTTGATCTCGCATCAGAGAAGACCGGAAAGGTTCAACGAGCCCAGAGATCATGAGTTATTTGGTTGCTCAAAGTACTCCGCTCAGTCCCAACAAATAATCTTACCGGGGCAGCATCAAAAGTGCAAAGGCATAAATGTCCTTCCACTCCTTGGACCAGCTCCATCCAACTGGCACATGCCAACAAGGTTTATGCTTCAGCTCATCCACTTGAGAAGTTTTTGTGTGTGTGTGCGTGCGCGCATGCACACGTTTTAGTTAAATCATTTATGGTCAATAATACCAGGTTATCATAGGTCAATAACTTTCAGTTATTCACTAGCCTTGCTGTGCTCCTACTGTTAGGCGGCATACCGGCGTGTCGATTCTCGAGAAGCTAAGAGCTTGGGATGGGAGCAAGCATGAATCAGAGCTTGCCCAGGGAAAGGAAAGAAAAGATAAAGAGGCTGAGAAGTTATGTAAACTCAGCAAGATTATCTGCTCCAAGAAGAGAGAAATGGGGAAGGGGATAACTACGGACAGATTTTCAGAGTACGTCTGAATAAATAAAAGAAATAGCAATGCCAAACCGAAACTACAGGCATTGCCACAGTCGTTGCAGGCGATGACAGCGCAGCAGCAAGCGTTCTGCTCTGCGGGGCTACGCGTCCCATCGGAGCAGCTGCTGGGAGTCCTCTGTGCAGTGAGTGACTGGAATAGTGGGTATTTGAAAAGGACACCGGGTCCCCCATCCCTGCAGGGAATGCAAAAGGCAAAATCCGGCCCTGGGATTCGCTGCACGGAGAGGTGCTTTGCGTTGGCAAGGACCCTTGCTTCCCAGTTAGCGGCAGGCCCAAGTCACGCGGTTCGGATCCAAACTGCGGGGAGAGGTGGGAGCACAGAGCTGTGGCTTGGGCTAATTTCTCCTTTCAACAGTCACTGGAAAGTGGCATTTCTCTGAAAGGAGCATAAAGGGAAGAATAATGGGGTAGTTAAATATGTGCAGGTATAGTAACTAGCTAACCCACTGAGCTTTCTGCAGGGCAGCGCTTTCAACGGCCTGCCGAGAGGCGCACTAGATGTTAAACTTCATGGGGATTGCTTCCCCTCGCCATGAGGCAGCAGTGCACGCCTGAGCGAGGGTGCCTGGGGATTAGGAATGGGTGAGAGGTGTTGCCTCCTTCCCAGACCTCAGCTATTGGACAGCGGAGGCGACAGACCCTATCAGACATGGCTTTATCGACTCTGTCGGCCTGCGCAGGCAGCGCGGGGAGCGAGGAGTTAAACAGCGCTCCGAAGAGGCAGTCCGTTTTGAATGTGAATAATGGGAATACTCTCTTTAATCGTGTATTCAGCACAGGAATATACAGAGGTATAAAGTTAATCACTAGCTGGGCCACCCCTATTTCCAGAAAAAGAACTTTAATACCTCCTTTATCCAATGAAGTACCATTGTTATACCTGCATATTATGAAGGGTTTATTAAACCGGTGATAATCTATTCAAGATAAAGTGATCTGTATGGCCAACTGAGCACAGATCAGACAGAATGATGGGAGGTTATTGTTAAAATATGCAAATTCACATCCTATTGAAATGCAAACCCTCCAGATAAGATTTTTTAATAAATCTGGTCTTTTTTCACTGCATGAAGGTAACCTAATGTTTATTGACTTCAAGACCATATAATGGAACGTAATATCTATTAGTCAGATCCTTGCCTCTCTTTCGATTACTGGAGGTACATGTTCTGGCTCACGCGGAATTTTTGTTTTATGGTTTTGTACAAAAGAAAAGAGATTAAACCCCCCCCCCGAAATTAATTAACTCCCCTCCACGCAATCCCCCACCGACCCGCAACACTGTCATTAGTTACCCAAGGAAATGGGAGCACTTCCATGGGAGCACTTCCACTGTCCACTTCCTCAGTGTTAGCAAAAGAGAGCAAAGGAAGAAGCATCACTTATACCTAACAGCTTTGCGCCTCTTAAAAGCGGAAATCGGAGCTTCTGGGTTCCCTCCTTGGGTTTATTAACTGTCTTGCTAAGGGAACTTAGTCAAAGCTCTATTTTTCCCCTCTGTATAATGGGAATACTCATAATACTTACCTCCCTTGGGGGCGCGGGTAAGACTTAATTAGCACATATTTTGTGAAGTGCTTTTAAAGTCCTTGGGGAAAAGGTGCTCCAGCACTGGATGTGATTTTTGTTAGCAAAATATTGCATGCAATAAAAACTTTCATTATAGCAGAGTACTTGCTAGCGAGGGTTGCAAACCCGTTTCTGTTTAAAGGCTGGCTCTTTAAAGCCCTCTAAATTGCACAGGCTGGAGCAGACAGCTTGCAAATTTGGCGTGCTTTATGGGAGGGCAGGGTGAGGAGCAAGATAAGATGAGCGTTCCCAGGGCGGGATCATCGGAGCCAGGGGTTCCCAACGATCAGCTTTTCCAAACTCTGAAGATTGACAGACCTCCCCAACCTCCCCCCACCCGCAGCCTAGCCATGGTAGCATCCCAACTGCAGACCTACTACACCCGTGTAAATGTCCAACAACTCTTGCAAGAAACTTTTCTTTCCTATCATATGTAGACGAAGGAGAAACAATACCGGATCACTTAAAGTGCATGCATACCTGCTTTATGCAGATGAGAAGCAAGCTATAACCCTGATCACAGCTCAGCTGTCCACATTTTCAACATCTAAGCTGATGACGGTATATCAACCACCACACCTTTAAGGAAGCCTCAAAAGCCCATGGTATTCAACAAAGAGTTAGGATCTACAGGTTAGGATTAACCTAATCTGCACGGTCTGAGTAATCCCTGGCACTTGTGTGCGAGTGCATCTGAGCCCCTCTCCATGAACCTTTACTGGGGGAGCCCTGCTCCTTTAGAGAGGCCTGAGCCTGTCTTGGTGCCCGCTCCCCAACGTAGGAGCCATGCCTTGTGGGGATCTTGCCATTTTGGGAGTGTCCACCCTTTTCCTGTCTCTGCTTGCATATGCTGGGAGCTGGGGGGGCATTGCCATCTTGTGTAGTCAAAACCCCTCTCCAGGGGAAATTGGAGGCAGAGACAGGAGCTGGTGTGAACTGGAAACCACTGCTTGGATGAGGGACCTATCTGTAAAAAACAGGGGCAGGGAGGCCAGATGGTCGGACCGTACAGAGATGATATAGGGCCCGGTTTAGTGCATAGTCCAAAGGGGGTGGGGGGGTGATAGTCAAGCTGTGGCACAGATTAATGAAAGGTGGTGGTCTCTCATCACTGGATGCTTTTAAGAGCATGTCACAAAATCACTGGCTAGGGAACAGTTTAGGCATAGCTAATCCTGCCTCGGGGTAGGAGGATGCACTAGGTGACCCCTCAAGGTCACTTGCAACCCTATCTTCTGCTGTTCTAGGACCCCTCCTCACCTAGCCATGGTAGCATCCCAACTGCAGACCTACTACGACTGTGCAAATGTCCAATAACTCTTACAAACAACTTTTCTTTCCCATCCTACGTACACCGAGGAAAAACAATACCGGATCACCTAAGGTGCATGCATACCTGCTTCAGTGATCACACACCCAAAGATCAGACAGAAGAGCTCACCTCCCATCCAACGAGACACACTTCAGGCAAATAATTAGTTGGCTCTGCCAACTAATCCCTTCGCTATTCAATAAGGCTACACAAAAAAACCAGTCCATGCAACTTGAGAACATGCAGATAATTTCCACTGGTTACTACTAGGTCCAGAAGAGAAGAGCTAAAGTTGTATGGACCCTGTATTTCTTGGTTTTCTGAAACTGGATACTTTCACTCACCATCTCCTGCATATCAGAGGGCTGAGTTTTTCTGAACTCAACCTTAGGGATGACCACAAGATCATTCAGTGACATTTTTTTTTGTCATTGAATTATGTACCCACTTGACCTGATACGCTTCATACATTACATTTGGCACTGCCTAGGTCCACAGATGGATGGCTTGCTAAGGCACTCAGCAATCACACCTCCTCTGAAAATGAGGCCATTGACATATTTAGCACTTTAGGCAGCTATAGGATGGGATTTGTGAAAGCATGGAGGCTCACGTCTTTAAAGGTATTTGGCTATCTAATTGTCCATGAATTTCAATCAGAGTCATACTTCTAAATGCCTTTAAAAATCCGGTCTTCAGAGGTGGCCTAACTGCTATCATTTAACAGTACAGCAACTTATTACCAGTTTCAGTGGGAAAACTGACTTTGTTCTGCACATTCCCCCAAATCCCATGAGTACAATACACATATACATGCAACAGGCTGGACATTTGTATATACCATATGAACACTTGCAGCATTCAACCCACCTCTGTCCATCACCACCAAGGCATCCCACTTGGAAGCTACTTCATCATGTATCGTACAAACTCCAAATTAACATTTAATCAAGATAAATCATATTGGAGGGATATGGATAATATGCAAGCAGTGCGTTAAGCCAACAAATGAAGACGGCTTGATTTAGCTTTAGCTTGAAAACTCCTGAGATTGTATGAGGACTCGTGATGAATTGACATCACTTGCCCATCGGATACGAGTCTTGTCAGGGTGACGCTTTCAAGCAATCGTTGCCCAGCAGTGACAAAGTTAGTGCTGGGGGAATGTTTCCCTTGGGGATCATCAAAGCTGCATTCTGCTTGTTGCCCCGGGAATCGGCTTTAGCCCGCTAAGGAAAGTTGCAGTGCTGACACTTTGCACCTAAATCACTTAATAAAGCCCAACAAAGCTTGGATGAGGATGCTCATTGGATGTAGTACATCATGTGCCCATTAAACAGAAGGGGAAAATAAAACCCAATAAGGGTAGAGGATAAGTGGTTTACATTTGCATGGCAGCTATGTGACACAACTAGGAAAAGAGCCCGGGATGCCTGTGGCGCACATCACTGCATTAACCCTAGGCCTGCAAGGTACACTGCCTTTCACTATCATTTTCACAGGGCTGCTAGCCGGTCGGGAATGACAATACTTTTTTATAAACCAAAACCGGGGCTGCATTTGGGCAGCTGATGTCCAAACAGATCATCAGAGAGAGGTCCTATTCCAGTCAACTTAAAATTGTAATAGTCCCAGAGTTTTTGATGAAACAAAGCAAGGATCCTTGCCCTATCTCCTGTAATGCCTCCAGCTCAGAGCACATTCCCTGTTATGACGTAGAGGGCAGATTTAGGTTAATTGGAGCACATTTGATCGCTTTGGTGTGAGCAAATAAACACTATTAAACCACAGACAGGCCAGGGAAGACAAGGGATAGGTAATAACGATTCCTCCATAAGGTGTAATTTAAGGAGGAAGACTGGGCTCCCCTGATAGCCGGAAAGAAACAAAGCTTCCCATGTGAGTATCTCCCCCTACCAAGTTCAAGGTCTCACCAGGCTTTTGAATAAAATGGCACACAAAGAAGCAGATACAATTCTGCATAAATTAGGAAGCAGACATCTGAGCAAGGCTCCCCGCCTTGGACTGTGCAACAGGAAAATGGTCTGAGGTGGAGCTCAAGCAGTTTATGAAAGATTATATTGCTGGTGGTGGCAGATGACAGGACAAGGAGCAATGGGCTCGAGCTGCAGCAAGGGAAGTTGAAGTTGGATGTTAGGAAAAACTTTCTCACTAGGAGGGTGGTGAAGCACTGGAGCAGGTTACCCAGAGAGGTGGTGCAGTCTCCATCCTTGGAGGTGATGAAGACCCAGCTAGACAAAGCCTTGTTTGGGATGATATAGTTGGGGCTGGTCCTGCTTTGGACTAAATGTAACCTGAAATTTTCTAATAGCAGGAGACTAGACTCAATAGTCCAGGAGGTCCCTTCCAGTCCTGACCAGCAGGAAGGATAGAAAGCCAGTGACAAGGCCTCTAACCTTATTACTGTCGTGGGGTTGAGTGTATACCCACCAACATGGCATACATTGGACTGTAGCTGCACCTCGGCACGGTGAATCGCGAGTAACCCGCTGCCTGGGGAATCAAATCCATATTGAACAGCTGGCTCTGATACAGAAAGTCCCGCAGGATCTCAGACAAGTCACTTGGGTTACATCTGCCCAGACCAGACTGCTGGAGAGGCTTGCTGTTGAGCACACCCCACCCATTCACACACACCAAACGTGGAAAAGAAAGTCGACCGTCCTCAGGATGCTCTCCCGCCTGCCAGAAACAGTCACAGGAGACACCCTCAAAATGGCCTCATGCCCACATCCCTGGATTTGGCATATGCACGTGAGAGTGGGTGGGAAGGGCATGGCTGAGCATCCAAATACCCGAGGGCTCAACTAGGCTCTCTGATGCTGCAACTCCCAGCAGCATCAGAGACACGGGACAGAGATAACCTTCATGTCCGTTCTCCATCCGTACAGGGGGGATAATATTATCTCCTTTGTCATTCTCCTCCACTTCCAGTGTAGAAAGTTCAGGAGCTGGAACGTCACAATTTCCGTCTTGTGAAAAGTTCGGCAAAAAGTCCTGAGCAAAAACCTATCAACTTGCAAATGCCAAAACACTTGATTTTTGCTTCATTCGGCTTGGAACTGCATCGTCCGGCACTTCGAGGAGGCCATGCTGGCGCTGTACATCAGGTACCTGAGTCTCCTGCATGGGCCAAGTTCCCTGATTATTACCTCCCACCATGCCCTATCGGCATGGGGCGCTGATGATTTGGTGTCACATGCGACGGGGCAAGGGGCTTTGTTCGGACCTATGCCCAATACAGCTCAGAAGCAATTTTAGAGAAGGAAATTGCTTTAAAGCAACAGCTGTGGTTTTAAACGTGCTTTGCTTAAGATTTGCATTAATTTTCAAGCTCATGTCAACACACTGCTTCCTAGATGCACAGACCGCTTCTTGTGACGATAGGCTGGGAATGACTCCTGAGAATGAGCTTCTCTCCTTTATTGCTTTTTTTTAAGAGATGGCGGCTGACATCAGATTCCCGCTAGACGTGTTCTGGTTCATGGCGTGTCTGCCTTGTACAATCTCCCCTGAATGACTGGGGGGGAAAAAAAGAAGAAAACAAGCAACAGCAAAGCCGTGAGACAAGTGACAACATCCGAGTCACTTCCCAGAGCCGTGCGTGTCCTAACTTCTGGGGCTGTAAAGGAAAGGGAGTGGTGGAGGTGCCTCAAAAAAGGAGCCCCTCACCTCCCCGGGGTCAGCTCTCTCGGGCTGTTGCATGAAGCGTCCAAACACCGCGGGGTTCAACTAGAGTCAGGCAGTTTGGGACTAGACATGGTGAGAGCAGTGTTGCCATTTTATGGAAATCTCCACCGAACTGCAACCCCTTCAGTCCAGCGTTAGTCCACAGAGTTGCAAAATCGCAGGATTTTATTTCTAGGCAGCTGATATTTGGCATCTCTCAGAGGCCAAGTCATGATATAAAAGTCCTAGCTTTCATTGTTTTTTTTTTTTATATAAAGCATCTATACTCCAGCATTGCACAGATGTGTTTGAAAACACAAACCTTCATAAAGGAGTAGCAAATGGCTATTGGCCCTACTTCCCTGGATTTGAAAATCTTTCGTGTTTCAAGCGGATCCATAACGTCCTCCTCGTTTCTGAATGCTACCGATCGGCACTCGTGTGCTCCCATTCGTCTGCACAACTTACGGAGGGACAAAACTTACTGGCTGGCAAAGCTCTGTTAGTCTTACAACTACATTTTGGCCTCATTGGTTTCATAAACCAGTCCCGGTTGAACTCCGCGCTGCCCCTTTGAGCACGGTGCAACGTATGAGCAACAGCCTGCAGGCTGGGTCTTTATAGTTTAATTCAGAAATCACAATCACTTGCTCTTCCCCTCAGAAATCTGGCACTACTTCTAGAGAGAGCCTGGAGGTGTATGGAAATGAAAGGGAAACCAACCAAAGCAGTTTCAGCTCCCTTTGCTAAGCTCACAAAAAAACCCCCAGAGCGAAGGGATGGCAACAGGTCCCCCCCCGTTGGGTTTTGTTCCAGATGAATCATCCCCCCGTACCACATCGCTGTTCCTCTTTAATCTCACGTGCTGATGCTTACCTATTCTTATATGTGTCAAGAAATGGCATCCGTCTTATAAGTGCCAAAAAGTGAACCTCTTTGCGGCCACCGTCACAGAACGACGCTGGATGGAAACCTCTTCCTATTTCCATCTGTCGGGGATCTGGCCCCAGGTTGAAGCAAACACTCAACTCAACGGAGCAACCCACATGCTCCAAGTGAAGTGCCTGCACAAATGCCTGTGGGATCCTATCCCAGGGGCTATATCCAAAAAACCTCCATCTGCTCTGGCAGACTCAGGTTTTCGAGGGCAAGCAGCAGACGGGGCGCCAGTAGCAGCTGGAGACGCAGCAATACTGCATCAGGATCTGAAATCCCGAGTACCTGCGTCACGGTGCACTTGGAGTCCATTGAGCCAGGCTCACCTAGGGAAGCATGAGCAATCCTTACTTTATAAACAGAAGCGTTTCTGACCTGGCCTTTTCTATTTTAAACCTACTTAGGAGTTTTGTTTGTTCTCTCCCGTCTTTTGCTTGCGGGCCTTTGTCCTTACAGCTCAGCTCAGTGCCGGTAAGTGGAGCTCTCTGCCAACCCATCTTATATCCTAAACTTCCCCTCTCTCCTTTAACAGGTCTCTTTCTAAAAAAAAAAGACAAAACCTAGTGCTGGAAATCATTCCTACTTTATTACCCCCCACCCTGATAAAATTCACTGCTTATTAAACAAAAGTAGTAGCAGAGATGGGAGTGAGGAGGGCATTTATCCATAGAAATACAACCGGATTTAATAGGGTTGCTCTTTTCAGACCCCTCTTTTCTCTGATTGGGATGTTGGTGATATAATCCTAAAACAGATTTCTCAGCTGGCAAAGGCAGGTCTATCTATGTCTACCTGCACATGGATAGACATAGTACTATGTCTATCCGAGCTGCACACTGATGAACTAGTTAGGAATTACCAAAACCAGCAGCGAGCTTGTTATCACCGGGACTTTTCTTGCTGCTAGACCATGCTTTACGTCACATCAATAACAGAAAGAGGTGAATGCGGCTCATATAAGGAGACCGTGGATATTTTTCTTTATTTGGCCTCTGAGACAACAGCCTGGCAGCTGACTACTCCCCAGGAAGAAGAGTGCTTTGTGATCAGGGGCTGGGATTAAACTGGCTTGTCGGTAATTTGGGTTGAGCTGGCGATGCAGAATGACCAGGGAGGAGAGGGTGTGCGAGTGTGTGCGTGCATGTTGATGCAAACAAGCACCGGCAAAGCAAGAAGTGCGCGTGTGTGTTTGCATGTGTGCACTATTGTCACTATAGGTATCCAAGCAGGGCATGAGCTCTGGTGCTGACTTAGGGTGAGATAATAGGAGTTCAAGTCTCTGGAGAGGTTTTGGGGATGGGACTGAAATCAGCAGGTCGCTGTTCCTAGCTCCAGCACCGCACAGGCGCCAGTTCAAGACCGCCTGGGGCAGAGCCCTGACTTGCCGCACAGATCCAGGGGCTGGAGTGGATCCAGGGGCTGAAGCATCACCCTCTTCTGGGCACAGCTCCCCGTGCCCCCCTCCTTGTGCTGCCGGCAGCAGACTTAGCTCACCGTGGCATGCTGGGCGCGTGGCAGGGATGATGCACACGGGGGTTGCGCATCCTCATAGGTGGACATGCAAGATGTATTGCCCAGCGCAGGGGTCCGTATCAGGGGACGGGGCACAGCTAGACCCACCCTGTCCAGAGCAGGCTGAGATCCCAGTAAGCATGACCGGTATATGCTATAATACAGCACGGCAATGCTTCCTACAACCTATATAAAACACTTGCCCAGTGTCCCATGCGACAGAGCCCTTAGAAAGGGTGCAGGACTGGAGCTGCCAGCCCAGCCACCCTCGCTGCCATTGCCTCAGCCACCTCCAGTGCCGCCGCGGCCTTCGCCGGAGTTGCCATCGCTGCTGCCCAGGGCACAGCTCCGGCCCGTCCTGCCTCTGCACAGGTGCGTAGGGCCCAGTTAACTTTATCTGAAATCCGGCTGCCTGCTGCAGATGCGGGAGCTTGACCTAAACGTGATTGGGTTCATGTTACATTTAGGAGAAACTGTAGGGAGAGAAAAAACCCCACCAAGATAGGTGGCTAGAAGGAGAGAAAAAAAGAGAGCAAAAGCTGAAGCAAGAGCACGAGGGCGAAAGGCAAAGAGCTGATGGATAATGGAGCTGAAAGAGGGAGGGCAAAAAATTCTAATAAAAAATATAATGAGTTCTGCTATGGATCATTAGGAGGGGTTGAACCTGTCACCTTCAGCAGAAAGAGCATGGGCCTTTACTACTCGAGCTAATGGAGTGACACCACCGGGGAGGGGGCTGCAACGCGGCTCCATCTACAAGCCTGGCAAACCATCCTCTGTAATGGCGAGGAGCCATCAGAAAAAGGAATTTCTTTTTCCGGGTGGGAGACATAAAGGAGCTCAAAGACCTGGGCATGGAATCGCTTATAAAATCCTCCACCGGGCTTGCAAACCTTGAGAAGCCCCGTGTCCAGGCATCTCTGCGAGGTATCATGTCAGGCTCTGGTTTCCAAACTGTGTGTACTCCTGGTGGCCAGTGAGGCTGAGAGGTGGTCTAGAGATTGCACCGATCTCCCCGCTCCAGCAATTCAACGTTTGATGCTCAGGGCATGTGCTGGCCCACAAGAAATGTTGAGATTTGACAGTGGTCCCCAAGGTGGAGAAATCAAAGAGGATGAGGGTTGTGAGGGACCTCCGGAGGTCACATCCAGTCCACCCCCCTGCTTCAAGCAGGACCAGCCCCAACTACATC
>NW_017728909.1:18713606-18752880 GCF_001723895.1 Crocodylus porosus | reverse complement strand
AGGGCTGGAAGGGACCTCGGGAGATCAGCGAGTCCAGCCCCCTGCCCAAAGGGCAGGAAGTCAGCTGGGGTCATAGGATCCCAGCAAGATAAGCATCCAATATTGCAAGCAGGGAGCATTCAAAAATCATGAGTTAAGCCCTGAAGAATCACGAGCCTTTCTTGAAATGTATTTTTTTAATTAAGTGAGCTTGGATTTTTATTTTACTTTGTGTTTCTTGAGCTTCTAGGGTTCCCTCTTTCAAGCTTTTCTTCACAAAGAGGATGGCTGGAAACTTCTCACATGACTCCAGAAGCAGGAGCTTTAAGACAAAACACCAAATGTTGAAACAAATGTGATAAAACCGAGAACATTGGCCACACTGCTCCTGTGAATCAGTTTTGAGAAAACCTGGACCACAGATACTTTGATCATCTCTTCATCTGTTCCTGGTGCTTAGTCCCTCTCATCGGAAAATAAAATCAGCTGAAGCCGCGTAAAAAGAAAGGCATTTCCTAATGCCTGTGAATAGGAGACAGGAACTTTGCTGCAGAGATGCACAAAAAATGCCACTTCTTTTTTTTCTGGATAGGGTTTTTGAGCCACAGGTTACCCTTTCTGGGCTAACCCACTTGGATTTAAACTGAGAAGCAAAAAAGGAGCGGCTCCTATTTACACTAAAGCTACCCAAGCCACTTGGACCGGGGGGGTGTAGTTCTCTATATCCTTTGTGGGTCAGGCATAGAAGGACACACGCAACACCTGCTCAAGTGGTGGGTTAATCGCATTTACTGGCATTTTCGCGGCAGCGGCAAAAAAGCCCACTTTGATAAAAAGATATTCTGAAAACTGAAATTGGAAAACTCATTTTTCCTGTTTTTTTCAGGAAATAAAATAGTGATTTTAAAAAATGACTTTCGAAAACACCGGCCGCTTTTAATGGATGGAAAAGAAAACCAGCGTTCCACTCCATTTTTTTTTAAATCACTCAAAAGAAAAAAAAATTGCATACCTTTCCTATTTTTCTGTTTCCTTTTGGTTGAAAAGTCAGTTTTCACGCCCCCCTCCAAAAAAAAAAAAAGTTGCAACTATTTTTTTTTCCTTTTAACCAGCTCTCCTCCTGTGTTTCAATCTCAGGGCTGGTATTACCACTCTGCACCTCACTTTTCCCATTGTGAAAATCACACTGTTCACCCACCTGGAAATGCTACTCTGGGGGTTAAATCGAGCACTCGTTTGCAAGTGCTCTGCAGAGGAAAAGGACTGCACAGGCAGAGCGGGGGACCCAGAGGTCCTTATGCCCCTTCACTGGGAATCAGGGCATGAATTTTAGAGACCGGTCCCCTGTCCGTCTTAAGGACCAACATTGTGTAACTAATGCAAAGGATTTTAAAACCAGAAGGTCGGGACTTCTGGCAAAGATGCACCATGGCGATGATGGCGGTGTGGACGCCCAGACAGACAGATGGACAGATAAACAGAAGCAGCGGTGCGCCTGTCATCTAGGGTTTCATCGCACTTAAAGCAGAAGTGCAGAAGAGGAATAAAAAGGACCAGCGCTGGGATAAACAGCCAAAAACTGCCTCCAAGCAGGACGCGGCGCTCCGACTTCTCAGTGGGTCTGTCTGTTCTCAGCGAGGAGAGAAAACCCCATTAAAAAGCATCCCCAGCTCTTTCTTTCCTTCGATGACAGGCAAGCATCCTACAGCAAAGCCATCGACGAGCCTGCCTTCCCCTTAAAGGGTTAGCCAAACAAATTGTCTCTCTTGCCAATGATCCTTTCCCCACTGCTGCCCTTTTGTCTTTCTCTCTTCATGTTGTAGTTAGGAGAGAACATTTTGGCACGTTAATTAAAAATAGTAATAGCTGCAACAGAAGAAGGAAGGGGCGGGGGGGGAGGGAAGCTGAAGGGGGAAGTTTACTGCAGCACTAATTAATAGAATTACTCTCAGCTGAAAGCCTGTCTGATGAGAACTGTTGTCCCTGGATGGAAAAAAAAGGGGGGAAAAAGCACACAGCTACTCTGTTGCTTAGCAGCCGGCGCTGTCCTTTCACAAGGGGGAAAATAAAATAAAACAAAATCATAAAAAAAAAAAAAAGGTATGTGACAAACAGTCTCAAAAACATGAAGTCCCACGAACATATTTCTCCCCCCCACCCAGCTATTCAGACAAGGCAGAGAGCGGCCCAGAAATTAATGTCTCATCCAAGGGACGAAGGCACAGCCGAGCTAATTGGATTCCCATCTGTTCTAAAGCACACTTCGAACACGGCACAATAATAATAAATAATATGATAATCACTGTTAATAATGAATCTGTTTTGTTTTTTTTTAAAGGGGGCTCGTTGGTGGGGTCTGGAGTGTCGGGTGATTTGTGGGGCGGCGGCAAGACCTTTCTGACTCGCTGTGTCTTAAAACGATGACCCTGTCCGTGCACGGCCACGAAGGATCCTTGGGTGCATTTCCTGGAGGCAGAAGCTGCTCTACGCAAATCCCAGCTCCTAGTCACCTGCCGGGTGCGGGGCGTGTTTCCTTGAAGGGTTTTCAGGGGCTAGGACAGGCACGCCAGACTTATCGCCCCTGTTTTCCCCCTGCAGACAAGGAAGGCTGACACGCATTGTGCGGCTCGCATTTGTTTCAGCGCTACCTGGCGCTCTCTTTGTTTGACTGTTGCATCCACTTGTTGTCTCTTGTTATACACCTAGGCTGCAAGCTAGTCGGCGCGAGCGTCAGCTCCCTGCTCTGTCTCCGCAGCGCTGAGAGCACAACGTGCTTCCGGCTCCCTGACCGGGGCCCCTAGCTGCTAACACGATGCAATAATGAATAATAATAATAATAACGAGGATGAACAGGCATCTGAGTCACTGGAGCAGCTGGGTGCAGAACCGAACACCGGTAGTGTGCTATTACCACTAGGAAACCAGGCCTGGGGGGTTGTCATCAGTTTTGCTACCATTACCCTTATGCTAACTGTAGTATTAGCGGTAGGTCCCAACCAAGAGCAGCCCCCACTGTGCAAGGTGCTATACAGCGAGGTGGGAAAAGACAGTCGCTCCTCCAATTTGCTGTCAGCCAAGCAGATGAATGAGAAGCAGAAAAAAGAAGCAGAGCTGTTCCCGTTTTAGAAACGTGGAGGCACGGCAGAAAGACACGCAGGTGCAGGTAGATCTAACAAGCGGTTCCACCACGACTGCTTGCATGTCTCAGAAGGGTTCGGGGGCACTCGCATCGCTGCAAACTGCTTCAATTGGGGCAAAGTCAGGGCAATTTTGCTCCTGAGTAGCAGCTGCTCACCCCTTCTTAATCTGTGCATTTGCCTAGACTCTACTGGAAAAATGCAGATTGGTTTCCAAGCCACCTCCACCACCAACATAGACTTCAGCCTGCCTAAAAATGAGGTGCCTGGCTCTGGGAAGGGGATTTAAAGACATGGGGGTTAGGTGCTGAGATCCCTGTTGAGTTAATGAGGAGGTGCCTGGCCATTGAGCCAGTTGGAAACACTTGGTACCCAGGAGACACTGAACTACAGACCAGGTCATACGAGGAGAGGCTGAAAGACTTGGGACCGTTCAGCCTGGAGAAGAGGAGACTCAGAGGGGACTTGGTGGCAGCTTTTAAATATATTAGGAGTGTGCATCAGGGCTTGGGGGAGCATCTAGTCACCAAAGCCCCCCTGGGAAGGACAAGAAATAATGAGCACAAACTGATTGAAGGCTAGCCCCGATGATCTGCAAGGTCCCTTCCAGCCCCTAACAACTATGAAACCCCAGCCCCTCTCTGGAGTGAAGGCAGGAGTCACTGGATAGAAACCTCCTCCCCAGCTGTGCGCCCAGGCTCCCCACGGCATGCTCTTGCATTCATGGCTACACGGCGACAACACAGACACACCGCGCTCACCCTCAAACTTTGCACTGAAAATCCTTCAGACACATGAACGATTGAATGCGAGGCACAGACAGCTTACAATGGCTTTGTGGACCACCGGTGATCCCTGGACCACAGTTTGGCAATCACTGCTCCAGACCATCTACCTCCTCCTAACGTTTTTGCTATCTCAAGCAGATGTATTGTTGAGGTCTAGTTTTGAATAGAAAAAACCCTTAATTCTCTATGGGGGGCCCTTTTCACTTCCACCCAAGTCAATAGACATCAGCATTTAAAAAGCAGCATTGGGCCATTAAGTTGTTACTTGATACTGTGGGCTTTTAAACATCTGCTCTGCCACGGCTTAGAAATGGTTGCTTTCCAGTAGTAAGGGAAGTGCTATATAGTTATGGGTATAAATAGGTGGATAGATAGGGGTGATATATAGAGTTTGAACAACCAGTTAGTAAAGTTTATACAGTACTTTGGAGGTCCACCTGGATGGAAGATGATATATTAATGGAAGACCATTATCGGCACCTCTTAACGGCATCTGAGTATCACTCAGCACATTCTGGATGGACAGTTAAAGTAAAAGAAAATACATAAAATACATGCCTCTGTAAATGTTTCATCCCCACTCTTACTTGGTGCAGCCAGGCTTTCGGCTTTCATTTGTGCAGTACATTTTCAGTTGAAGTCCCAGGGAAAAAGAGCTGCTATAGCTCAACTCATGAAGCTGCAGGATTTGTTATATTTGAACAATGAGGTTTCACAGCACAGCGCTGGAAACAAATGAAAGGTTTGGGAATATGCTAGTGGCAGGTCTCTTGTTGGGGGCAGAGGTACTGGATACCTACAGAGAGAATAATGCAGAAAAGGCAGAATATTCCTTCCACAGCACTGTTTGGAAGTGCACCCAGTTTACTGGTCTAAAAATAATTTTAACCCCCCTGCCTCCCCAAACTACTGCCACCCTACTGATGAAATGGGGCTATGTGTGAATTGAGTGGGTGGGATTCAATCCCCTTCCTGCTGAGACAGGCATCTGTTAGAAAACCTATCAGGAGCAACCTTAAATACTCCTCCATCTGTTGGTAGCTTCAACTATAAGGCCAAGGTTTGATGATCCCTGATAGGATGGTGAATGAAGAAACAGAAATAATTTATACGTGGGGAAGAAAGAGATTCAGGCATGAAAACCCAGTTGGTTGCTCTTGAGCATGACTTGGTGACCAACAAGAGGGATCCCAGCATGTAATGATGGTGTCTCAGTGTCCCACCACCCTGTTTCTTTATATCCTCACACAGGTCTAATGAGACAGCCGTGCAGATGAGGAATTAGGCCCCCTGAATTAGGCAGCCTGCCCTGATGATGTATCCAATCTGTTGCTAAGGATAATTTGGGCCACTAGCATTCAAACTGGAACAGCACTAGAAACGTTTTGGACAGAAAGTTTGGTTTTGACTCTGAATTTTTGGATTGTGTCTGCCCTCCGTGGTAAAACTCAAGTTTTTGTCAAGAAAGCAAGTGCTGGAAGATAGCTAGGTGTGTGTGTGTGTGTGTGTGTGTGTGTGTGTGTGTGGATATATATATGTAGGAATAGATGGATGGATGGATGGATTTCTCCAATGTGTGTCAGAGAATGTGCAGCTTATTTTCCCAATGTCTTCTTCTCTATGGGATGGACTTCTGAGCCATCGTACATCTTCCAAGGTGCACCAGGACTAAGGGTTCCCAAAATAAACCGTCTCCCTTCACCATAATGTGCCATGGTGACCCCAGCCTATGGAGGAGACTGAGATACCCAAACTGCAATTCTCACAAAATGCAATGGTAATATATTATTATTTTTTAATTGCAAAGTCAAAATATTCCATGCAATAGTCTGAGGAAGAAAACTGTTTTTTTTTAATCCAAATTTTCTGTCAAGAGCAGAACATTTTCAGGCCAGCTCTAAATAGAATTAACTTACTTCTTTTTTTTTTTTACTAAGCTAATTACTCTGCATTTATGTTGCTACTGATATACCATTTTAAGTCCCTGTTAATAGCTATTATTGAAATAAGTCCTTCCTTATCTGGGCTAAATTCCCATTCACACCAGACCTAGGCACTGATTAAGGCCAAGATCTGCAGTTTTAAAGCCTTTGCAGTGAGCTGAGACCAATGCACTTATCAGCATCCCTCTCTCCATGGCCTGATGAAGAGATGCGAAGCAACCCCTAGTTCCCAGGATGGAGGCCACTGAAGTTGGAGACAGGAACTTCTCAATGAAATGTCTACACCTTCAAACTGGCTGCCCCAGGACACTGGGAAAAAATCATGTCTCAGCTTCTTAACCATTCACTGCTTGCCTTGTATTAGCAGTGAATGGAAAGACGGAATTGGGAAGAAATAATACAAACATATATCTATACAGCTCCATATAGATATGTATCTGTACTTCTGAGCCGTTGCTTGGTAGAAGACAGAGCACAGCAAGCCTGCTGGATCAATTGCTAAAGGTGAAGATAACTAGATATCAGTACAGTTGGTACCATACAGACAGACAGATGGACGAGAAGAGATTTCAAGGTTTGGCCCATTTTATTATACTGATGATGCTGATGGACTCATTTATTGCCAGCTATGAAATGGTAGCCAGGTGCTAGGGGGGGAAAGTGAAAGCATGAGCAATTTTGCCCACGCACCTTAGCAGGCTTTGCTCTCAGTGCACTTGGATACAAAATAAACTCCTAGCATCAAAGCATTTGTAAAGCCCCTCCAACAGGCAAGGAGCTGGGATAAACCAACACGGTTATATTGCTTCCATAACAGCTGCTGGAGGAGGAGTGGCAGCCTATATACAGGATGTAGGCTGTATGAATAATTGCCTCCAAAGAGGACTAGGACAGGGAGGTGCAAGAGGATGTCAAGGTCAAATTATTATTATTATTATTATTATTTTGGACTACAGAAACCAGACGGCTCTCAAATGGTTGATTTAAACAGCTTTAATAGAACAATGTCATTGAAACCCAAGAGTCAGCGCTTGGGGAATGACATTGCTGAATCGCTCCCGCTGCCTCGGCAGGTGGAGACGAAGGTTCGTACCGTTAATGACTTGCGTTTGTAACGATGGCTCGAGTCCGTTTCAACAAATGCTCCGGTTCCAGAGGAGCCCTCCGTGGAAGATGGGGAGTTGAATCATCATACAACTGGGGCTCATAAAAGCCAGAAACCCTTAGCCTAAGTGCAGGAAGATCAAGCAGGGACCCCTCTCCACCTTATAGCTACACGGCCTCTTTTGCATTGCTACTTCCCTGGTTTCACCACATGCAGACTCTTAGCATCCTTATTCACAGAGTGGAGAAGGGATACTGTCCAGGGTTAGCTCCCATACAGCATGGAGAAGATGAAGGTTCACAAAGCTTAGCAGGCCGACATATAGCCACGGCCAACAGATCTGTGGGACCGCTGAAGCGTACCAGCTGAGCAGAGGATCACTTTTTGAACCAAGTGGCTCGGCTTTTTTTTGGTGAGCGGCTCTGAACGAAGCAGGTTGCGAATGATCTGGGTTCTGCCGTATTGCAAATCGGGTTCTGGATCCTCTTGCACCGGGTGCCATGCAAATCCAGAGAAACAACTGGTACCTGCTTCACGAGCTTATAAACTCTCATCTTGATGCTGTGAAACTTTTTTACGCGCGTGCCTACTTTAAGCACTTGCGTCTGCTCTATTAAACTCAAAAGGAGGTGCATAACTAGAAGGGATGTGTACCAACTTGGAAAAGAAATGGTGACAACTGGACTAGTATGATTATTATGCTGGTTATGGGGGAAAGAGTAGGGGGACCAGTGCAAGAAATAGTGGAAGAGTGGAATAGGAGAGGAGGAGGGAAGCAAGGGAGGGGAAGTCACAAGTCATGTCTTGTCCTGACAGAAGGACAGAGAAGAGCTCCCTGGATCAACAGATTGTCTTACCTTGATTTTGGACTCCTTGGATCCATTTCTGGTGCCACTCAGAAGGCATAAAGAGACCAGAAACTGTTTGCAAACAGGCAGGAAAGAGTTTTTTTTGCAGGTATGTAAGCCTTGCTGCAGGGGATAAGAGATCCATACTAAGAACTGCAGAAAGGATTTCTTTTGCCATTCATGATCCCATAGATCCTATGTGCCACCTGGTAAAACCTGAATGTTGCCTCCTGGCACACGATCATTAAACACTCAGCATATGTGCAGAGCACTCTCAGAGCAGCTCCTCCATCTAAAGATCCTTTCCCAACAACCTCCAAGATCATCCCTCGAGCTGGTGATGATTATTTTTTCTCAACCCATTATTGCCCGGGGTGGTGCGATTTACACATCGTCCAAAGCAGCCAGTGCGCTAGCGTTTGGGGTTTTTTTTTTAAAGGTATGGTTCTCAGTTTCTGAGCTCACTGCCGGACCGTGGGGAGCCGGGCTGGGGAGGTCGAGAGGGACAGAGAGGAGAGAGCAGCGCTTGGAGATGCCTCTCTTGTAGCTGTTCTCGGATACAGAAGCTGCAGTAAAAAAAAAAAAGCGGGGGGGGGGGCGGTGTTCATTTTTTCCTTTTTTTAATCTCAGAGGAACAATCAATTCATCTGGCTCTGAAATATTAAAAGGTTCGCTTAATGGCCACGAACAGGAGCTTTCCTGCAAGCCACAGCAGACGATTTCCAACTCCGACAGGGAGGATATTGACTGTCATTAATTACTGGGTTTATCCGGCGACGTCTCCTGCTCCCAGTATCCCCAGCGCGTGGCAGTTTGATTACGTCTCCACCCCAAGCAGACGGGGCAGGAGGAGCGACAGGGCCTGTATCGGGCTCCTCGCTGCAACCTCCAGCCCGTGCAAGGTCAGTGGAGTAGACCTTAGCCTTGTGCCGCAGCCCTGGGCCCTACGGCCGTGCCCTTTTCCAAACCCACCCACCATCACCCAAACACAGAGAAAACCCGATTCTCCAAAAGGTTTGAACACCCTCTACCCATCTGGAGATAATCAGCAACCCAGGGCATATTATACATAGATTATTACATGCAGGTCCCCAATACGATCGCAGGAAACACCCCACTGATATAGCATCTCGCCCCATCTTATCGCCCTTGCCACTCCTGGCGCTCCTCCATATTATTGTTCCTCTCTCTTCCTTTTATCCTCTGCTTTTTTGGCTGTAACCCCATCTGGGAAAAGCTCCTTTTCCCTCTCCCCTTGGCGAGGGGATTATCTGACTTCCTTCGCGGTCCTGTCTCTCAACAACTCATGCACAATAATGAAATTCGGCCCCAAAAGCGGCGCGGGGTGAACTGTTTGGTTTGGATGCAATTGGACCAAACAACGGCCTTTTGGAAGACCCACCAGTATTCAGAAATGCCGGTCCATTTTGGCAAGAGTTTCATCTAAGGACATTGGTGGGGGGCGGAATTGGGGGAAAAAGTCAAAACAATTTGTTGTGAGGAAACGTCTCATTTGGAAATGCCGGGTTGTTTTGACTTGGCAATTTCAAAGTGAAACTTTTCATCTCATTGTTTGGAAATGACATTTCTCATTTTCAAATTAACTTGCATTTAGAAATGAAAGAGGAAAGACATAAAAGGGGGCCGGGGGGTGGTGGCGAGAGAAAGGCTTTCGGAAATGATTAAATAACCCCCAAAGAAAACAAACCTTTTCATGTCATTTAAACAAAGTGTGGTTCATCCAAAATATTATTTAGATCAAGGTTTTGAAAAAATGATGTTTAGATTGTGGGGGGGGAATATTTAGGTTCAACCCAACCCAACCCTTCTTTTCCAGTTTTGGGGTTTCACCAACAGCTCTCCTCCTGACTCCCCTGGGAGGCTGGGAGCTTCAATAAAGTCCATTTTACAGAAGATAAAAGGAAGATCCAATGTCACTAATAGCGAGAACAACTGAATACAGATCTTTTGAGTCCAGCCCAGTGCCTTAAGCCCAAGGCCATCTGTGTACCTTGCTCTGCCAAGTTCAATCACATGCCGTCCACTTCTTTAAACTCACTTCTTTTGCCGAGACACCTACACAGATCCTTTTCAACCCCAGCTCTTGTCCCATGCACATTTGTCAGTACAAGAGCCTAGTGTTAAAATGCTCTCAATACCATCAGTGACCAATGAAGCATGAGGTGCACAGCATCTTTTAAGCACAATGAAGAGACACTTCCAGGACCAAAGCCCATTATATATTACTGTGCTCCCTAAAATCCTAGATAATCACATGCTTAGGTTTCTTTTAAGCACATGCTGAACTTCAAGCATTTGGGTCCCATTGCCGTTAATAGGGTTTAAGCTTGTGCTGAAGTCCTGTGATGAATAGGGATTGAACTGAACTATTAGCATGGTGGGTTAAGACTGCCTCGTTATTACAAATTGCTTAATACATTGGGACTCTGATCTCCAAACCCTCCCCAGAGACAAATATAAATACAACCAAACATCAGCAACAATTGCGTGAAATAAGGAATTAATAATTAAATAATGCAGTAATGCCGATGGAGATGAGTCCCTTTAAGACTTGTGTTTTCAGAAACATGCATTTCTGACGCTGCCACTTCAATAAAATATGCAGAAATTATGCATTGCAAGGAAGGGAAATAAACCAAACCCACACAGCCAGCCCAACATGACCTCATTTGGGGGACATAGTCACCCCCACCACTGTGGTCCTTCCTACAGGCCCGACCTGGGAAAGGCCAGAGACCTGTCCACTTTCCACATCAAAGAGAGGTACACCACACTGGCATACAGAAAAGGAGGTTTCTATTTTGTTATTGTCCTGGTACACAGCTTTGAGCAAGCTAATCCGCCCCTCTCACCTGCCCTCATACTACTTCCCCTCCCATCCATGGTCTGTCATGGCTATCTTGATGGTAAGCGCTTTGGGGCCAGCAGTGTTTCTCACTACGCCTTCTTGCCGAGAAGGCGACCGGCGTCCTGGGCTGCATCGGCAGGAGCATTGCCAGCACATGGAGGGCAGTGATTCATCCCCTCTATTCAGCACTGGGGAGGCCACATCTGGAGTCCTGTGTCCAGCTGTGGGCCCCCACTGCAGAAAGGCTGTGGACACATTGGAGAGACTCCAATGGAGGGCGATGAAAATGGTTGTGAGGCTGGGGGACAGGGCTGGTGAGGAAAGACCAAGGGAACGGGGCTGATTTAATCTGGAGAAGAGAAGACCAAGGGGGATTGAATAGCAGCCTCCACCTCCCTGCCGGGGGGCTGCAAAGAGGATGGAGCTGGGCTGTTCCCAGTGGGGGAAGATGACAGGACAAGGAGCAATGGGCTCAAGTTACAGCAAAGGAAGTTGAGGTTGGATATTAGGAGGAATTTTCTTACTGGGAGGGTAGTAAAACCCTGGAACAGGTTACCCAGAGAGGTTGTGAACTCTCCATCCTTGGAGGTTTTGAAGACCTGGGTAGACAGCGGCTTGGCTGGGATGATGTAGCTGGGGCTGGGGCTGGGGCTGGTCCTGCTTGGAGCAGGGGTTGGACTAGATGTGACCTCCTCATCTCCCTTCCACCCTCGCTGTCTGTGATTCTATATCCAGTGCTGTATACGTCAGGACTCCTAGGTCATAATGTGTTATAAATAACAAGTATATAGCAGTAATGGCAGAACATTTGGCGGTTCGGATCCCAACGTAGTGCCCACTGACCTGCCTACACCACTAGATGGGAAGGTGCACCTCCGTGATTAAAAAAAATCAACCTGGTACCCAGGAGCTCCGAGTTCAAGAAATGACTCTGCCACTTTAGTCGAGTCCCTTGGGAAATCTTATTCCCCGTGTACATGGGAGTTGGGGCGTAAATGCCTCGTGGATCTCGTCTTGGTGTCTCTGGTGGTCAGGTCCCCTTTGGTAGCAGCCTGTTCCTGTTGCGTGGGATTTCTTGGGTGATAAATATGTCAGACATTGTAATATGCTCTGAGACTGTGGTAATAGGGGCCATCTAGGAACCACAGCTGGGTGGATTTACATCAGCCAGCGATTTAGCTCTCAGGATGAACAGCCAGTGAAAATATCTAGATAATGCGAGAAGCCTGGAAAAGTGCAGCCGTTAGCATCACATACTACATTATCGCCACATATTTAGATTGTTATTAAGTGAACTTTAAGTAAGGCATTCTCCATTTGTCATCTTCCCCCTGGTGAATTCAGCTACCAACATTGATTTTTTTTTAATCTGAAAACTTAGCTATTAACTTTTCAAAACTTATTAATCTGTTTTCACTCCATTCAGAGCAGCTCTCCCCCCCCACCAACAACCTTCGAGTGAGCTTGTTAAAACTCAGAGTTGATTAAATATGACACAACAGTAAAATATTACATAAGCTCACGAGCAAATTTTTATTTCATTATCAGCACAAAGTGAGTCATCTTGAAAATGGCACTGGGTTTGGCTCCATTTTCTCATACTTTTTGCTCTAGTTTTGTATTTAATCATTGCTTCCCCCCTCCACCTTTGCTCGCATGGTTTCCCTCCCCTCCTGCCCACCCCCCCTGCAAATCCACAGCAGAATGAACCAACTTTGTTCTTGCGCTATTAATTAACACCATGCTCCAGCCTCCAACATACTTAAATGATGAATAAGGTTAAATTCCAGACAATGTTCTGTACATCGCCATCAATTAACAATTTTCGAGGTAGCGCTTCATTAATAAACATCGATCAGCAGGGCCCTTGCGTACAACACACTGTGGCTGTGAGTTTTACAAGAGACTTTTGTGTGTGTGCGTGCATGCATGCTTGTGTGTGTGTGTGTGTGAAAGAAATCAATGAGATATCCTAGGAAACTCATCAGCACATCATCTCCTTAAAGGTTAATTAAGAATTTGAGGAAGAACGGAGAGGCTGAAGCCGAGGTGATGGACATCCGTGTCTCTTCAGATCATTAAGTACTAATTAGGTTTGGAAAGTCTATTGAGCTCCCTTGGTCTCATCAAGCCATGTGACTGTCCCTGGATACCTCGGTGTGAAATGCCATCAGCACTATATCTTCCTTTACGAACACAAGGCCCTTCAATCTCAGGTGTGCGCGTGTGTGTGTTATTCTCAGTATGTGTCTGATTAAGTTATTTTATACACTTCATAAAAACAGTATGGAGGAGAGAGCCTATTTCAAAATCATGTTTAATGCAGCATTTGTACTGACAGAGCAAAGGGAAGATCAGAAACAAGGTAAAGGCAGTCCCTGCAAGGCCCTGAAATGAGAACGAGCAGGGGGAAAGGCTGCAGACTTCGTACAGACCCTTTTGTTCTCGTTATAGATTGACTTTGGGAGAAGGGTCCCATACTGGCTTCTTTTGCTGATGAGCGCTGGGTGTGGGCCAGAGGTAGGTAGGAGGGAAGCATCATCTTCAGAGGAGTCTGACTGCTGCACAGACTGTATAATCAGATCGGGGTCCTGGCAGACAGCTTCAAAGCACTGTCCCCATGCTGGCTGCCCCGAGCCTGTATGGGGACGGTGAGCAATGCATGAAATGCATGAGAAACCAGGAGCTCGGAGGTACGCCGTTACGCCTGTGAAGGATCCAGCCGGAGATGAGCATAAGACTGTAATTCTCTGCTCAGAAGAGATGGGATACGAGGTTGCTCTGCTGATCAGGATAGCAGGCACTGGCAGAGAGAAATATAGCACAGGCTGCGGCAGCTCGGGCTGGAGCGCTCTGCTAGGCTAGGGTTGGAAGTTGTACATAAATCAGTATAAGTGATCAGTAACCGGTTCAGATCTGTGACACAACAGAAGTGCAGTGTGCATAAACCACTTTCAAACTGGATGAAGCCGGTTTAAGATTAACCCGGATGGATGCAATATCAGACTTAACTGATTTAGTTTAAATCAGTTTACTGAACTTCTGTCCCACATTTCCTAGCCATGTGTGGTGTGAAGGCCTGGACAGCAAGGGAGGATCCTGATCAGACCTCAGATATATTGGAGGTGCCAAAGTTGATGTGCGTGCTGTGCATGTGCCTGGGGGTGGAATAGCAGGGCTATTTTGCAGCAGGCAGGAGGATGCATGTCAGGATTTCAGTGCTCCAGGCATTGAAACTGCATTACCATCATCCTTAAGGGAGGGCTTCATATGAAACTGGGGGTCCATAAGATGAGGCACTGTCACCTGGTGAGAGTTTACAGG
Organism: Crocodylus porosus; assembly: GCF_001723895.1. Taxonomy (NCBI): domain Eukaryota; kingdom Metazoa; phylum Chordata; order Crocodylia; family Crocodylidae; genus Crocodylus; species Crocodylus porosus. The sequence goes on along the minus strand of NW_017728909.1, from coordinate 18,738,887 downwards.
AAGACAAACAGGAAGGGGGAGAAAGAGAGGAAGGGAGTTGCCCAAGGTCAAGTTGCAAAGCTAGGAAGACAACGCTGGGCTGGCTCCTTGAGCTCCAGACCGAGGCCCCAACTTTGACACCACTTGGTTTCCTTCCTGGGTTCGGTGGATGCCTTATGGCACAGTCCCTTGGGGACCCTTCTCAAGGGCCCTGGAAATAAATGGATTTACCAAACTCGAGCCATTGCAACAGCCCCTCCTCAAACCCCTGCACTTCATGGTTCAGGTCTAGCACTAACCTCAGGAAACAATGGCCAAGATTTTCACAAGATGTCGAGATGAACAAGTCCACGGCTAGTATCTGACACCTCAAAGCACAGTTAGGAGGCTAGATTAGCAGCTGGATTCACCCAAAGGGCTGTGTGCCTCCAGGAACTGGCTTCAAGAGGTACCCGGCGTTCGTAAAACACACCATTAGTTGTGTTCTAGCAGAACCCAAAAGCTAGGCCGGGTGTGCTAGGTGCTGTATATACACAGATCAATTCAGATGCCTTCATACAGGAGAACAGCTGCTCTTACATCAGCTTCCAGAGACCTGTATGCATTTGTTTTGGAGGAGAAAGAAAACTGTTTGAGATACGGTCAACTTGGCCTTGCTGTTACAAAAAGGGAGAGGGAGGTGGCATAGCAACCACAAAATCAGAGTAGAAGGGACCTTAAGAGGTCACCTAGTCCAAGACCTCTCTCCAGGTAGGATTACCCTTGCTTAAACCACCCCCAGGAAATGACTGTCAAAGCCATAAAAGCTGCTAACGATGGTGATTTCACAGCCTGTGTAGCGAAGATCTTTAGGGCTGCTTGGCACTGATGCAGTGCCACGGAGTGCAAAAGTGAAATGGGTTGTGCACACTTTCAGCGCTGGGATATAAGTATGAAGTTTTCCCTTGGTTTATTCCAAAACAGCTGTCCCTTATCTAATTACTTGCCCCTTCCACTTTAACTAGGTGAAGAGATTAATTGTACCACACTGTAAACTGAAAGCCCACATTTGTCAGTGCTGGGGGAAAGGGTCTATGGTCTGAGCTGGCATTTTCAATAAGTGCACAGACATAAAAAAAAAAAAAAAAGTTTGGTGTCTATGGGGAGGGTAGAGGTTGCCTTTTAAAGTCTCTGTTGCATCTTGAGTTTGATTGGATTTAATGAAACCAGTGTTAATGGCTCAGTCACTAAAAATGTGGCACTCACATTGGCACACTATTAGCATTTCGAATATTAAAGGCATGTCCAGTCTCAGTCATTAGCAGCCTAAAGCAAGGGAGAGCTGCAGCACGGGGGAAAAAAATCCCAACAACCGCTCATCCCTGGGTTCATTTAAATGCCTCTGGAATGAAAATCAACAGCACATCACCACCACCACCACCATCAAACCCTCAGCTGGACAGAGAGAGAGAGAGAGAGAGAGAAAGAAAAGCTACTAATAACGATACGGCCTGCACATCTGCTCGGGAATATCAAGGACCCAGTGATAAACCCACTGCACCGCCTGAAGCAGTTCATCTGCAGGCGGCTTGCTCTCCGCAATATGGAGAGGATTGCCACTAATCCTGCCGCATTACCGCTCGCTTGACAGAAGTCGCCTGAAACAACTTGCGTCTGAAACAACTTGCGTCTGTTCTTGTCCTGATTTGCTGTCGGTATTTATTAAGAGCAGTGCATTTAAAACGGCACACGACGTAGCCTGCGGACAGCATCTTCAGCTTCCGGCTCTTAAAATAAATAAACAAATAAACAGAAATAAAACCTCAACACGTTGTCACTCCTCACCTTGTTTGGCTGCTCCACAACCATCGCTTCCTCTCCAGAGGGTACTTGTGATAGCGGGAAGCCACCCATCAAGGGCCATCTTGCTTGGGTAGCTTCCCAAATGCCCATGGCCAAGGGAACGAGAGTTGCCTCGTTACTTTAAAGCAACTGTGGGTGCATCTAGAGGAGACGCTTATCGTGCAGAGCTTGTTCCTATTGTGCGGTAGCACTGCTCGGCACGGACCGTGACGCAACGCTACTGCGCAGTACTAACGAGCTACTGCACAGTAGTAACGAGCTACTGCACCATCAGCATCGCCAGGCAACTGTGCCAGGATACTACTGTGCAGTAACACTGGTTACTGTGCAGCCATTTAGTACTTGGTTATGCATATACTAAATGACTGCACAGTAACGACTGCACTCCGGCGTCTCTTGTAGATGTGCCCTCTTAGACTCAAAGAGAGATTTTGGACTTCAGGCTACTCACAAGCCAACTGTTACTAACCTGGACTTACTGGGTGTTTTTAATAATGGGTTAGTGAAAAGGGTGTTGGATGGAACTGGTGTCAGTAGCTGAAGTCACATGTTAATTGATAGGAAGATGTTGCACTGCTCCTAAATAGCACCCTGGGTCTTCAAGGATGTAAAGCAGTTCTGGTTTCCATGACTGCTCGGCTATAACCTTTCTGCTTAGAAGGAAAAAAAAAAAGGGTCACTTGTAAGGCTAAATTTGGTGATGCTTCTGCCATATAAACCCTTTTTAAAATGAAATCCAACCTAAGACTGTCAATTTAATGGACTTGCAGAACCCAAGAACAACTGTCTGGCAATAAACTACAAACTGGATGCATGTATTTTCAGGGGATTTTAGGTTAAGCAGCCAGACAACTTGCATCACAAAACCATAGGTCTGCTCCAATGACTTGGGGAATGAGAGTGTTTGGGAAGAAACCTGGTGATGTACAAGCCAAAAGGCTCTGATATGCCGAATTGATCCCAGAAGCCAGTATATTGCCTCATATGGCAAGACTGAAACTATTTGTGGGGCCTCACTTGGAGCACGGTGTGCAGTATTGGGCCTCGCATTTCAAGAAAGACACATACAGATAAGAAAGAGTCCAATGGAGAGGAACAGAAATTATTAGAGTTTGGGAAAAATACTTCGTGAGAAAAAGGTGAAAGAACTATGGGTATTTGGTTTGGAAAAGGGAAGACGGGGGGGATTTGATAACAGTTTTCAAATAACTGAAGGGTGATTATAAAAAGGATGAAGAATATTCTCTGTGGCTACAGGGGACTGGAGTGGGAACAGTGGCTTCAAACCACAACAGAGGACATTGAGGTTGAAGATAGGAGGGGTGGGTCAAGGCTAGTGGAAGTAAACCTCAGGGTTGACCCTAAATAAGAGTGCAGATGTATTCTCTATGCAGGGTTAATAGTGAAAGTTCAAAAGAAGTTTTATGTTTAGGAAATGTCACCAGGCACCTAGCTATTGTGGTGTGGAGTATGAGTCTGTAGACTTTGAGGAAACAGCATCAATTTATATCAGCCCTAGATCTGATCCCTCTGGCTTTCATGGTATAGATCAGGTTGGCAAAGTAAGAGGTCGTTGTTTCAGCTTCCTTTATGCAGTCTCTTAACACTTGTCTGGGATAAGGGGCATTAAGTATGTCACTACGTATGGCAAAAGAGGGAGAGATGGCTGTTCAATACCAGCACCGCAGGTGTCCAAGACTTTTACTCCTGGAGTCAATCAGTGGACCTCTTTCTCCCTGGTCCTTTGCCACCACTGTCAAACTTTTTCTCCAGAAGTGAGACAGAGTGTCTGTCTGTGTTCGAGTTTCATAATGTCATCAAATCCTTCGTAATTAAATGCATCAGGCCAATCTCAGCCATATCCAAGCACACAAAATAAGTATGCTCCGGGCAAAGGGTGCATTTAAAGGGGAATGTCAGCACATGTATTGGGGGAGAGGGAGTTTTTCAGAAGCAAAAATGCCAGCCGGGTCCTGACACAATTAACAGGGAGTCCAAAAGAGCGAGGTACAACGTCTGACCTTGACCGACCTACTGCAGAGTTCATTTGAAAATGTCAGATCAGAGAGGGAAACAGGTTCTTTACCACGGCTAAGCCTCATCCATCAATGTCCTGTGTGGACCAGTGGGAATGCACCAGAGAAGAATGGCATGAAGTCTTGCCCTTTCTTTTATCTCTTTATCTATCCTGGCAACTACTTATGGTGCAGAGATTCTCTGAAAAAACGAGCGTTAAAGCTCCGAGGGTTTCTACTAACACAGCACAAAGGCCACGGTAAGTCCGGCGCTCAGCCTGGTGAAGCAGGCTGCATTGTAGATAGATGTTTTTCTGCATCGCCCATCCCTAGTTGGGACACTCCACCATAAGCACCTCACCCTCCAAGCTGCTGAGCATTGCAAGGTCCCACTGAGACGGGAGGTGCTTTTTTTTGCCCCAGCTGCTATGAGGACAGGGCAAAACGTCACTGCAAGGTGATTTCTACCGCACTACCCATTCTGAACCACTGGGCATTAATAGATAACAGTGGTACAAACAATCCCAGGGGAGCTGTTCAGAGATGGAGAGAAAAAGAGAAGGACTCGGTTCTTTCCATCTGCTTTAGCCGGACAGCGCCAGGCCATTTGGTACGGCACCAGTTCTAGTCCTACGACTCAGCCACATCTCATGCTGCTGAAAAGCCATCAAACATGAGACTGGGTGTCTTGATACAGTCATCTGTAGCAAGTCAGATTCAGACACGCCAACGAGGGACAACGGTGCCCTCTTTGCTTCTAAACTATCCCCCAAAACAGCCACTCTTTGAGGACATATCTCCCCCCACTTTCCTTCCAAAGGCACCAGAAAACACACACACACACACACACACACACACACACACACACACACCCTGAAATGAGTCCTCGAAGACTGGATGAGGCAGAGGCGTAAGAGGAAGGCTTCTACTTGATATCTACTTTATAAGGACCTCTGATCTAGGTAGGACTGCATGAAACCCATACAAGAATTATTCAATGAGATTCTCGGGTCAGCATTGCACGGGGCATCTCAATACATGTTCATAACGTGCTTTTCCAGATTTACTGTCCGTCATGCATCTACATGCAACCACACAATATCTGAGCTTAGATTGCTAGGTGTTGGTTGCAAGCTTAAATAACCCTGGCTTTTTCTGGGAGGCAGGAATTCATGCAGGGCATCTTTCTTTTCTTTGCCTTACCTGACACGGAAGAGTGAAGGCAACAGACACAATAAGGCATTCTTCAATATGCACTTTTTCAAAGGACAAATATTTCATGTGCAGGAAAGAAACTGGAAGTGCTATGTATAGGGTAGTAGATTGGTTGTGGCATGCTCCCTAACCCAATATACCTCTCACAAACTTACTCAAAATGACCTGCTTTTTTAAAAGACTCCAATTAAACCAGACAAAATATATGTATATATATTTTTTAGGTATGATCAAAACTGTGCAATAGTTTTTCCTCTCCTAATTGAATACATTTTGGTTTACACACACAAACACACACACACTCACACCCCTCTGTCTGTCTGCCTACCAATTAATCAGTCAACATAAATGCATACCAATATCAATACTAATACAGATAAACTATATCTATACTCTACCTCTATAATCTATATCTATATATATATTCCAAAACTGAAAATATTTACTGATAACTTCAAAATGGATTTTGCTTTTTAAAAAAGGTACATACCAAGAGAACATTTTTCAATGTTCAGATTTGGATTTTTTAAATTGCAAAATCATAGCATAGAGTCACACACATTCCCTGCAAAGGATATTTTCTTTGAAAACTATTTTTTTTTGCTCTCTCCTGACTCCCCCAAAACAAAAACACAAACAAAAACTCAAGTAAGATATGATGCTAATTTTGGGTTGGAAAAAAGTGTGGCTAATTTCCGTCTGTGCCCCACATTTAATTGTAAACCCTGTGTATAAAATATTTCATATGCTATGGGAGTCGTGCAAATAATTATCAAGCACTTGGTTTTTCCTGAGAGACTGCATTTCCCCATTCTGGCTAGGATCAATAGTGACAAAGCATTGTATAAAAGGGTATTTGTTAACATTTCCTGCTTCAGCTCCAGGTAGTACTGTGGTAACATTCCCACCGATACCCGCAGAAGTGCAAGAAACACGTGCATGCTTCAAAAACCATGCATGCAAAACAGGAGAGAACTTGACAAGGCGCCTTGCTTGCACAAAAGCTCGAAGAATTGATCTTTGCGGAGAATCTCGCATTATCCACGCCTGCTCTTTGCACTCTTGCTAGTGTGCGCAGCCTGGTTTTTGTACAACCTACAGGGCCAGAGCACTGGAAACAACATTTCAACCTTCGTGGCACAAAACACAATGCTCCAAACCCCGGGATATTTACTCATCATTAAAAATGGCCTTGAGTCTAACTCTAAGGGTGTGTTTACAATGTGCATTTAAGCACGCCTAAATGTCATGCCCCTTAGCTTATGTGGGTTTAGGCAGGCATCTACATGGGTAGGCATTAAAGTGCATTAGCGCTGTGTATGTGGACGGACTCGGGACTAACAAAAGTCCACACACATAGCGTTAATGTGCTTTAATGTGTCTACATATGAATTAATGTCTGAATTCGAAACCTGTATTTGCAGGTATCAAATTTAGGTACACTTAGCCCCAGATCACCATTTTACAATGCCCTAGATCACCATTTTACAATTACCATTACACCCATGCCCTTAATGGGTATGCATATGTAGACGCATGCCCTAATGTGCCTTAAATTTTAGGCTGAAGTGTCTCATGTAGACACACCCTAAGTAGCATAGCTCCAATGATTTCAGTGAGATAATCCATCTAGATTGGGGTTTGGGGAGGGATTGTTCCTACTGATTCCTTCATTTTTCCAGTTATTTTATTTCCTTCATACTATTCTCCACTGAAACTTTTTTTTCCCCATGTAGCTACTTATTAATACCCATTTCCCTTTCCCTGGCTTTCCTATTTCTCTCCTTCCTCTCACCCTCACCTTTCCCCTCATTTACTATCCTTCATCAAGTTGTCCTGCTCAGCTACACTTCAAAGTCAATTTGATGCCATGCTGCAGGGAGCTAAGACTTGAGAAGCTAAACAGAACAGAGTAATCAGGACCGTGACTTCATCTGCCTCTCTGGTAGGGTCCCCATCTCACTGCAGCCCCCTCTGTTGTATCTTGTCACAATTTTTTGGCAAAAAACCGCCTATGCAATCCACTGGCGCTGTTGGAACAGCCCAATTTTACAAGCATAAAGTATTATGATTGCATTGATTTCCATCATAAATCATCTTTCCCATCTTCTGTCTCTCTTTCCCTGCACTGACTGAATTAAGCCTTGGTGTTTTCTTTAGCTGCTGCCAGAGCTGAGGCTTGAGATGATATTAGGGTAATGATGATAAATTTTACCCTCAAGCCAAACCATTTCCACATTACAGATAATGTTTTTTTTTTCCCAAATAAGTTCTGTTATTGGAATCCGGGCCCCTCCACGTGTGCAGGCTCAGATGCTGCCCGAGTCCTGGCTCTTTGCAGTAATGGGTTTATAGATTTGAAAATTTGCTCTAAACAAATAAATGAGGGAGGGAGGAAAGAATGAATGAAAGGAGGAGAGAAGCGAGGGAACAAGGCAGAAGGGAGGGAAAGGCAAGAACGGGGGGAAAAAAGGCAGCACAGAAGAAAGGATGGCACGAAGGAAGACAAAAGCTGGAGAGAGAGATAGGAAAGAAAAGGGAATGTCTCATGCGGGAGCGCGCACATTACAGAGCCTCCAGCCAGCCGGTACGCTGCTAGGAGCTATCTGAGGACGAGCACATGTACGCCGCGTGCACACGTGCAGATCTACAGCTGCCCGGGCCTGGGTCACCGGCTCCGTCCCCCTCCCCATCAGCTCACGGCGCAGCTCTCTCCGATGTCACTGGGCTTGACGGAGGCAAAAAGCGCTCCTGTCCCAGGCGCCGCAGGTTTGGGATCTGGCCTGGGGCAGGGCAGCAGGGATCCTGGAGGGTAAGTGGGGAAGGAGGATGAATCTACAGATCTCCCACGCTCAACCAGTTTAACCCATTACAGCAACGTCCCCCGTGGCACTGCGGCAGGGCATGGGCATGCCTCTGACTGTCTCTTTGGAGACCACCATCTTCTTCCCTGCCCCTGATGGTTACTGAGTTATCCTGCTCTCCTCATCCACCTAACCTAGCCCAGCATGCACTTCTGCTCCCTTCTTTGTCCCCTTTCTGTGGCTGCTGTGTGTTGGAAGATGCCTGTGCCTGCTATTCATTGTTAGATCTGGTACAAAACCATGTCGCTTAAGCCCTCTTTGGACCTCCTCTGGATACCATCACCCAGATCTCCTCCATCCCTTCTCTCTTCTGCTCCTTGCTCTCTCCATTCACCCCCCACTATCCTCCTCTCCATCCGTCTATATCTGCTCAGCACCACTGCTGCAAGAACCTCCTCTTGTGCCACTGATGTCTGGTTGGTAGCCAAGTTGTAGCTGTATTGGTCTAGAGGCAAAAGCAATCAGGACTTGTGCTAGAGGTGATATCTTTTATTAAACCAACTAGATTTTTGCACAAAAAAATCTTTAAAGAATTGCAATTATTATTATTATTATTATTATTATTGTTTTGCAAAAATCTAGTTGTTTTAATAAAAGATACCACCTATAACATGTATCCTGATTGCTGGTGTCTGTTTGGTGGCTACCATCCTGCTTCTCTCTGAATCTACTTTTCACCCCATTTTGCTCTTTGCTCACATGCAGACAGAGCATAAGCTTATCCTGGAGCTGCTATTTTGCAAATGGGTTGACACAGAAGAAGGAGAAGCAAGACCTCCTTAGTAGATATGTTGGAGGGTAGGGCTAGGATTCAGAGAGACTTAGTAAAAATGGAGGACTGGACCAACAGAAATCTCATGAGATTCAACGAGGAGAAGTGCAAAGTCCTGCACTTAGGAGGGAACAATCCCATGTGCCAGTGCAGGCTGGGGAGCACCTGGCTAAGCAGCAGCTCTCCAGAAAAGGACCTGGGGATGACAGGGGACAAGAAGCCGAACAGGAGCCAGCAGTGCGCCCTTGGTGCCCAGAAGGCTCCTGGCATCCTGGGCTGTACCAGTAGCAGATCAAGGGAAATTATTCTTCTCCTCTTATTCTGCACTGAGGAGGCCACATCTGGAGTCCTGTGTCCAGCCGTGGGCCCCCCACTATAGAAAGGATGTGGACACACTGGAGAGAGTCCAGAGGAGGGCAAGCAAAATGGTTGGGGGGTGAGTTACATGCATAAAGCCTCCCGGGGGACAGGGACAAAACAGAGACTTCTGCTTCAGCTAAAGGGGAATCTCTGCAACCTGAGGAAGGGCCACGGCACAGTACCACACTGCTGCCACCACCCGCTTAGAGGTGCCAGTAACACATAGACACAAGGTAACCCGTGTCTGATTTACTAGGTCCACTCAGCCTCCTGTTGGACGGCTCTCCTTGGCCCAGGGAGCACTGTGAGAAGGAAATAACTCAGTTGGCTGATGGCAAATACAAAGCACAGTGATACAAAGCATTTTCTGATACAAAGCACAGTGCTGAGGATGTGCACACTTTCCCAATCTACCTTTCCCAGTGGGTATCTCAAGCAGCTGGTCAGCAGCCTTCCCTCTCTCCCGGAGCAGAAGAGGGTCAGCCCCAGCTGCCTTTTCTGTTGCAAAAGGGACTTCAATCTGTGTGTGGCCCTACCCAGATCAGAAGCGGTCTCCCTTCGGATGTGGGTCCAGGGATAAACAAATGCAAAGTCCCGTGCTTCAGGGCTTCAGCTCTGGCTCTGACTCTCGATTCGAGGGCTCTGGCCTTATCCCCAGTGGAACAAAGCAGCGGGTTGCAAGCTAGGATCTAAAACAAGAAGGGGATGCCGGATGCAGCATCTCCTCGGAGCATTGAAATGCGAGTATACAGGTGCGTGTCCACGTTGTGGCCTTCTTATGCATACCGCCTGCACGTTTCATGAGACGAGTGTGTGGCTGGTTATTAGTAGCTTGCAATTTGCTCTCGAAGGCATGTGATCTCCGCCTGGTCCTGTCTAACTGAGCCATCTCCCGCTCCTCCCTTTCTCTCCCAGACCAAGCTCCAGCCCATGAGCAAAGCTGCTATTGAGGAACATCCTGATCTCCTCCCTTCAAGCCACCCGCTCCTCGGCATTCCCCAAATGCTATGCTGACCCTGGAGAGGAGATTTATTACTTCGCTGTCCATTCCCAAGCCACTGCAGCAGGCACGGGCAGCGCTGAAATACAGCCCAGTGCAGATGGCGGAGCCCGGCTCTGTCTCTGGCCAGCAGATTTAAGGCAGGAGGGTGGGGGGAAAAAAAAATGACCTGCAGATAGGTAGGCAGGTGGTAGGCCATTTATTTCCCTCCTTTATCATTGGCAGTAGTGAAGTGCCTACTTCACAGGATGCTAAATGCAGTAAACGGCTAGGAGAACAAACCTCAGGGAGGGGTGATGTGCACACACAGCCAGGCTCTGCAGAGCTTGCACCGCACTAGGAAAACATCAATTATATCCTCAAACAGGATACTTCCTGCAGACCCCGCACAGGAACAACCTGCATTCGCACTATCGCCGGATGTTACTTCCCACCTAGTGCCTCAGCCCCAGAGGGCGAGAGCCTGCTCCTACCCCGAGCCAACTGAGTTATTTCCTTGTCTCGAGAGACAGAGATCTCTGCCGATGTGCCCTGCTTCAAATATCCCCGCTGAGCAGGTCACGGACAGCCAACAAGCAATCGGACACCGGAGGACACTGTCCCTGCATCCCTTTCAGGCTGACCTGACCATATTTGCCCAGCTTTGCTTAAAAGGCGGTTTCTAACGAGAAGGGGATTCAGGTGCTCAGAGTGCTGTGGCTCTTTAGGGAAAGCTGACCAGCCCGCTTTTCCCAACCCGCCTCTTAGCAAGAAACCAGTGGGAAATTCGGCTGAGTTAGTTAAAATGTAGTAAAATGTAGAACCCAAAAAACCCCTATTTTTTTATGCAGCTTGCAGGCAACTAAGTAGATCCCACTTCCATAGGTGGTCACCAGGACAGGGGGTCCGACTTGATGATCTACTAAGGTCCCTTGTGACTCCAAGCATCTATGAAAACCAAGAGGATTGCAGGATTTTATGACGATTAATGGTGTAGGTATCCAAGCTAAACCTACCACAATCAATTCTTATGCTTCAGGGCAGGCGCTGGATACCTTCAGCTATTGGGAAGGCTTTACCTGGCCAAGAGGAATCGGGATATGCAAGAGCCTGGAGGAGGCAGGTCTCAGGAACATCCATCCCAGGGGCACACTGCTCCCTTATGGCTTTGGGCTCCTCGATGGCCTCCGTGCTGAAGTGGCAAACAGCACACGTGCCACAACTGTGCTACTGGGCATCATTGCCGACAAGGCCTGTCCGAGGGGAGACGGTGCGGGGAGGGCATGGAAAGCAACCCATCTCCCAGCCTTCAACGCCGTGCCTCCCGACTGGCTTCGCCCAGCCGAGTCTGCCGCTGTAGCTGCGTGGGGAGATTGCTGCTTGCGGGGCTACAGCCATGAGAACTACACTCGAAAGAAAGCATTGAAACGTTGGGCATGGATCTGGCCATTTCATGGAAGGATATTTTAATCCTGGTTTTGTTGATCTTGCAGTTAAGACTGAGCAGTTTCTCAGTAAGCCTCCTACCAAGCGCTACATGAGCAATGCACTTAAAAACAATCCTTTCTTCTTCTGCTGCTGCCGCTACTATGATGTGATGCTTGCATGCGAGTGTTATATCCACTAGGAAAACAAAACTGCTTAAAAACATCAGTCCCATGGCTGGTTACATGTGACAGTGAGGCCCGGGGGAGCTATCAATTATTTTCCTGTTTAGATATAGATGATAAACCCCCACCTCCCCCTCCAGACAACCAGCAAAAAACATTCATTGCTTTCCGAGGAGCACAAAAAACATCTTTCATATTCAGATACAGACTGTATAGTATCAGCTCACACCCTATTTGGGCATGATACATGAAATTTTACTGGTCAGCTCCAGGGAAAATAGCTGTTTGCTGAAGGATGGTGTTAGCGCCAGAACAAACTGGGTCTAAACTGGCCAGGAATAAATTTAATCTGGAAGTCGGAAGGAGGAAGGTTTGGGAGCAGTCTCCTGAAAGGACCAGTGGGTTTAAAAGCCAGCTGGGTTTAAGGGGAAGGCGGATAAGTGCATGGAGGGGGTTATGTGACATGGACTGGACCCTCTGACCATGGAGCTCCCTCCCAGCCCTGTAACCATAAAGGGGCCCATTCTTGCAACTTCAGCAAAACATCTATGGGGACAGATGCTGCTCCCAGCTACACCAGAGGAAATCCACAGCCACCTCATTGGCATTACAATGAAGAGGCCCTTCAAACTTGTGCTGGCAGGGCAGAGAGCAGCATCTTCCTCGCTGACCTGAAGGGGCGTCCTGTGGGAGTAAGGACTATAGGGTCCCTTCTTGGTACAGTGGCATTTTCTTTCTAACTGCATCATTTTTGCTTCACGCTATTTCTGTGACCTTAACTAGTGCTGGGAGAGGTGAGATAAGGAGCTGGTGTTTGGAAGGAGACTAAGGTTAGGTACAGGTCTAGGGTGGGATCTGAATCTGAACCACATTCGCAGGGGCAACCGGCAGGTTTAGATAGCTGGAGTGAAACTCTCCTGAGATAAAAATGAATTCAGATTCAAGCTACTAGTTTGGCCCTGGCTGGATGGAAGATTTATAGATTATAAAATAGCTGGTGAATGAGAGTCCTGGAAACAGAAGTCCTCTGCCTCTACAACACTGGTAGCACAGTGACCTTCCCTGCCGCTCGCTTCATCCCTGACCGGGGCTACGTTGGCAATGGCCATCAAGGTGAGATTGCAATGTAGGCAGGCATGTCTAGTTTAGCTTAATTTAGCTAACCAAAACCAGCATAGCTGGGACAATGTAGACTCCAGAGAAGAGTCTCCTGCACTTGGTCTCCTGCAACATTGGGCATGTATGGGGTTGATTAATCTGTGCTGACGTCTGGAGAAGAGAAGACTGAGGGGGACTGAATAGCAGCCTTCAACTTCTTGCAGGCGGGCTGCAAAGAGGATGGGGCTGGGCTGTTCTCAGTGGGGCAGATGACAGGACAAGGAGCAATGGGCTCAAGTTGCAGCCAGGGAAGTTGAGGTTCAATACTAGGACATTTTTCTCACTAAGAGGGTAGTGAAATGCTGGAACAGGCTCCCCAGAGAGGTGGTGGAGTCTCCATCCTTGGAGGTTAAGACCCAGCTAGACAAACCCTTGGTTGGGATGATGTAGTTGGGGCTGGTCCTGCTCTGAACAGGGGGTTCGACTAGATGTGACCTCTCGAGGTCCCTTCATCCCTCATTTCCTATTATTCTAAGTCTGGGCTCTTGCAGCTTCACACTGATATGGTAACGTGAGCTAGGCAGGATAGGCAACAACTCTGATTATACCTTGGATTGCAATGTAGATATGCCCCACAGAGACCAGCTTTAGGATGAGAGATGGTCTTGCTGGTTCATTCTTTCCTGGATCTCTCTATGAAGGGTAGTTTCATAGTTTCATAGTTTCATGAGTTGGAAGGGACCTAGGTAGATCATCTAGTCCGACCCCCTGCCTTGGCAGGAAAGAGCACCGGGGTCAGATGACCCCGGCAAGGTGTTCATCTAACTTCCTTTTAAAAATCCCCAGGCTAGGAGCCTGCACCACTTCCCCTGGAAGCCGGTTCCAGGCCCTAGCCGCCCTGACTGTGAAGTAGCACCTCCTAATATCTAATCTAAACCTACCCTCCGCCAGCTTGTGACCGTTATTCCTGGTCACTCCTGGCAGCGCGCGGGGAAACACGGACTCCCCCAATACCTGCTGATCCCCCCTGATACCTGCTGATCCCCCCTGGTACTAGTAAGGAAGACCAAATGCTAGTCTTATTTAGGAGGAAAGGGGTGTATTTTTATATGAGATAGTCCTCCACTAGAAACTAGGTGGAAGTACCCCTGTTCAGCTGTTACTGGCTGCTCATTACAATAGCTAGTCTTATGTAGGGGTAAATTTGCCTATCCACAAATTGAGGTCACAGACACAGGACACCTTAGAGAGAAGGGCCCAACTTGCAAAGCTCAAGTCCGCCACTGAGCCTCTCCCCAAATTCAGTTGCACTTCTGTTTGGAGCCATAATCCTGCCAGGGATCAACCTGAAAATCCTGAATCTGCAATCCTCAACATAGCACAGTATTTTGGTTTTCATTCAAGCACCTTTCTGGTTACCTTTGCTTCTCTTCATAGCAGAGGTGTTCTTCCTATGGATGTTTCTTGTGTTAAAAGAGTCAACATGCATGCATCTGTTGTTGCAGGCTTCTCCCAAGTACCCACAAAGGGCTGTTTGGACAATAAATGCCAAAAACATTTTAATCTTCTCTTCCTGATACCTCATTTTTACAGGTGAAAATTCACCAACTTCAACTGTGCCGCTCCTGATTCACACACTACCTCAGTCAGGTGCTGAAGAAACAGCCTCTGTTTTTCCACCACGCATAAAAGATAACCAAATGCAGAACAAACTCTCTCACCAAATATTGCATCAAGAAAATGCATAGATCACACTGGTCTTGGGTCAGCTTCTGGGGGACCCCAAAATTGTTGCTGGGGGGGGTGATGGCACTGCTTCATACCAGCTGAAAAACCAGTATAGATCCAGTTTGCTACCAAGACCCACTCAGAGTGTAACAATTTAATCTGGGGTGAGGGTCCCGCCCCCCATGTATTGCACCCTCTTTCTCGCTCTTCATTTCTGATTTCTTTAACGTATGGATACCCGATAGTAGGCTCATGTAGTGAGCAGTGTGACAAACAGGGAACAACTGACTGCATGAGCCCAAAAGCCACAAGATGGCATTATAGAGCAATTAAACTCAGAGCTTGTGCTATAATCCTCCTCCCCCCTTCCTGTGATGGAGGAGATCGTCCTAGCAGCTGAATCATGCTCCATAGTAAAGGGGACAGGTGTTTCGGAGCAGCTTTCAACACACCCACTGTCCCTTCTGTTGATGGTCTCGCCTGGTTAACTGTTATTAACAGTTCCAAGACTGCAGACGAAAGCCCTTCAGGAGAATGAGGAGGGAACACATTTTGGATCCTGTTTTCTTTCTTTCTTTCTTTCTTTTTTTTTAATACAGTTTCCTTATTTTAACCCCCTTCAGGTGCTCGTTGCACGTTAGTTTAGGTTGTGTGCAGTGCAGGTGTGTAGACCACGAATTGACGGCCTTGTGTGCGAGCCTGGCTTGTAGGGAATGATTTTGAGTTTGTGGGGTGAGGTGCAAGCATGCAAGTTAGGCACATACATGGCTGTTAAGTCCTGACTGTGATAAGAGAGACGGGCACAGAAAGTCTGTGGTGGAACGGGGGATGTGGCACCCTGCATGTGTGATAAGTCAGGTGTGTTGGTGCAGGCGTGCTTTGTGCGTATAATACACGTGCATGCACTATGTATTGTGTCAAGCTGTGTGCATGTGTAATAGTATGCTGTGCCAATTGAAAGTCTTACAACCATGAGATACCCGTGCTATAGCCATGTTATATGCATGGTGGTAAATGTGTATTATTTATTGGTAGCATGTTAAGCCTTGCACACAGGCCCGTGTTCGGTGGTTGGGTGAGTGTCGGTGACTGTGTGTGGTACATCAGGTCTTTATAAAATGGTGAGATGCACATAAACATCAATGCATGTGGGCTGTGAGTCACGCCTGCTATGCAGGCGGCTACGTGCGTCTGCACATCTCTAACACGGCAGGGTGGCTGTGTTGTGTCAGAGCTCACAGATGTCCTCTGTGCACCAGGAGGGCACACTTACACACAGGAGCAATGAACACACCAAACCATATTTCCTAAAGTGCTCTCTTTGGAAAATCAGGGCAGTCTATGACAGCGAGAACAACAACAAATGTGATTCTAGCCTAAAAAGGAAAAAAAGATAAGTGTGGGGGGGCAGGGACCCAACCCCTTCCTTGACTTTCCCTGAAGCTCTGTTTTCACTGACAGTGCTATGCTGCTCCACAAAAGATGACATGCACCGACTCCTTTTCATTCACAGTATGTTCAAGCCTCTGCATTTAATATCACACACGGTTACAGACCAGGCCAGGGAACATCTGCAGACCATGCTGTCCGAATATCCTCCCCGTGCAAAGGGACATGAACCAACCGACACGCTGGAGCCCTGGGCTTTGAGACAAACATCACGAGACCAATCCAATTTTCTTCTTCCTTCTAAGGGTCAGTGATGACCATGGATCCGGGTTTTCCATGTCCCATGGGAAAACAGAGAAAAATGCGGATCCTCCTGAGCTACCTGCGGAAAATGTGGATTTCTCCTTTTAAGGGAGAAACCTGAGGATTTTGCAGTTTTGCAAAGAGCTCTCTGCAGGCTGGCAAAGTTGCAGCCTGCAAGGGGCGGTCAGGCGGGTCACCACGTGCAAGTATATGCACATGGCCCCAGGCAGCCTGGAGAGCAGCTCCCGCGGGTGAGTGGGGAGCAGGGATAGAGGCCCCCATAGAGAGGGAAAGACTGGGTTGGGTAGGGCTGGGACTGGGGCCAGTGTCCATCCGAGGGGTGCGTGGGACCCAGAGCCGGGACGTGTGGCCTCAGGGCCCCGGTGGGGAGTGGGACGGGACAGCAGGTGGCCTGCCGGGGGGGATGGGGGCTGGGGCTAGCTCCCCAGCCAGGGCTCGGGTGCTGCTGGATTTGGGGGCTTTTATCAGAGAATATGCAATTTTTTTAACAGGGAAAACCAGGATCCAGAAAAACAGGTCCGGTGAAAAAACTAAGGAGAAGGAACTAATGTGCTATAGGTATTCGGGGTGTTGCTTGGAGGTGCATGTGGGAAAAGTTGTCATCATCATCATCATCACTGGCCTAGGATAAAGGAGTCAGAGAACCACAGAGTTTTGAGGTAAGAGAGACCCATTGAGCAAACTCAGCAGTGCCCCACGAAAGCAATGCAAAATCGTTCCCCATGTGGTTATTTTGTGTGCTGCCTGTTTTAGCTCTCCTATTATTCACCATAATTGATTTACACTGTTGTATTACATCGAGGCCTCAGTCAGAGGCCAAGACCCTGTGCGGTTATTATATGCATTGAAGAAAAAGAAGAACAAAAAGACTGTTCTTGGTCCGCAATCGTTCAAGTTGCAATTTACTGGTTAGTCCCCCACTACACCTATCACACTGCCCAGCACTGTCATGTTATTTCTGAGCATGTCTTCATTACCCGAGCAGAGACAGGAAGCTTCAGGTGGACTCAGACTGAGTAATGAAGACACGCGTGGAAATAGCATCAGCCTGAGTCCACCCCACGCGTCCTGTTTCAGATGGTTTTTGCCCCTGGAGCTCTTACAATCTTGTTCAGTGTCTATACATCTCCTAGCACCGGGGCTCCCCGTGCCTCGACTGTGGCTCCTAGGCTGCATGCTACTCTGATCATTACTCTAATGGGGCCAACCCTAGGCAGCAGTACAGAGAAGCAGGACGGGCTGGGAACAAGCAGCAAGATGCAGGTGAAATGCCTGGCTGACATTTCTAAGTGGGGCAGGGATGGGGCTTCCAACCCTTCCTTGAGGAGATCTAAGACA
This sequence comes from Crocodylus porosus, assembly GCF_001723895.1. NCBI lineage: Eukaryota > Metazoa > Chordata > Crocodylia > Crocodylidae > Crocodylus > Crocodylus porosus. The sequence goes on along the minus strand of NW_017728909.1, from coordinate 18,721,374 downwards.
GAAGTCATGCACAGGTCCAACGCCCAAAACAGGACGTCATCCCCACCCTGCTTTCCAGCTGCTTTCCCACCATCTTTCTTTCACCGGAGGCTGCAGAGTCACAGAAAACTAGGGCTAGACGGGCCTTTAGGTTGCATGTAGAGCAACTCCTGCTCAAGGCAGGATCAGCCTTGTCTGAACCACCTCCTATTGCACTGATGCACCTGCTTAAATCAGGCATCTTCTAATCTGCAGAGTAAATGCTATCACTGCTAGGAAAGGGAGCAGAAATAGGTGGCATAGGTAATGACTCCTATAATTAAGGCTGCCTGACGTGTGCTCCAAGACCTTGTTTTCGGTTTGCTTGTCACTTTTCCAAACTGAAAACATCCAGGATGAAACTTTTATGCCAGGTGTCTGCCTCAGGCTAAAAACTTCTGGAAGCGTTCAGCTTTCTAGCAGAAGGGTACGGCCGTCTGGAAGACAGAGGTGAGACCACTCACCTGGGGACGGGGGTATCCAGGTTGAATGCCCTGCTCAGACTGAGGAGCTTCCAACCAATATCTCCCACCTCTCCTGTGACAGCCCTAACCGCTAGGCTTTCAGTACTTTCTATCCATCCTCCTGCAGAAGAACCAGTCCACTGTGCACTAGGGAATGCAAGAGTCATAGGGCCAGGAAAAGAGAGTATAGGATTGTGGCCCTATAGCCCAGTGGTTAAGACATGTAACTTAGACTGGAGAGACCTCACGTTTCCCCCGCCCCCTGCTATATCTGTATTGTACCCGATTACTCTTCTGGTAAATGCATTAATCTTTTTTTTCCCCCTTTGTTTGGCTGCAACATGAGAAACTATATTATAGTGTTCAGGAATCCTTTAGTACACCGACTCTTACTGTAATGAGTGTGCACTCCGGTATTACAGTGTGATGACAGGCAGAAAGCAGGGCAGAGCTGCACCGTAGAGACTGACTCGTTCAGAGATGACAGACAGGTGGAGCACTTAGCTATTGGCTCAGAAAGCAACCCATTGTAGGCAATTATTGCAGAATTATTGTAAGACAATAGAGTAGAGAAAAAGCACCCTTAGCTCATTGTTGGGAAGGAAGAGTAGTATATAGTTCAGGATGCAACGAAGCATCTGAAGGATGGTTGAGCGGGTTAATAATGTCACAGTGACATAATTGAATTAGCCATGCTATCGTGGCTATGTGGTCTAGTCTATCAAGGCATTTACCTGGTTAGGTTGTTAGAAACAATACAGTTTGAAAACAAAACCAAACTCAGCATCTTGAGCCTGCTGCTATTATATAAACCTCATCACGGCGGGGAGGTGGAAATTAATGGGGCAGAAATTAAGCCCTCCTAATTGCCACGCCGCTTTGCAGCCACACTGGCAGTGCCCTGACTGCCGTGGTTGCTTGAAACACAGATCAGGATCTACTCGCTCTAAGGCAGGGCTCAGCAGCAGGAGTCGAATCCGAGCTCTCCTCCCTCCGGCAGCCTGACTCAAATCCAGCGTCCCGGGGGCCGCCGTGCAGCAGCACGCACTCGTGAAGGCAGTTCTACTTGGAGACGTTTATTTGAATGATAAACGGGCTGCACCTACCCCAAGCCACAAATAAAGCTGTGCCTGGAAGAATTACTGCCCCGCCTGGGATCGGGGGTTGTAAACATAGGGAACGTGGGGATGATCTTAGCACCGTCCCATCTCTCAGATGTATAGTCACAGCAATAGTCTACTTCTTTCCTACTGCATGCGACTGCAATCTTCCTGCTCCCTCCACCACCTTTGAAGGTCAACTTGTACTTCAGTCGGGAGGTTGGGTTGTTGCACGTGTACACCCGGCCCTGAGCTGGCCCGGGTAACAATTGCAGTGGAGACGCAACAGAGTGAACTTCAGCACAGACTAGCAACCCAGGACCCCGGCAAGCTGTCCTAGTCGGTGCTGGGGTCGGTATCACCATGTAGGTCGTGTTACCCCTGCCAGTCGGACAAAAGCTGGGATGGGTAGGTCTACTTGAGCTGTAGTTGCACCGTTGCTTAATGTGCACTCAGACCCCCCGAGCCCACTGAAAGGGACTTGTTGCCCAGATGGAAGTGGCTAAGAAATGGTCATCAAGATTGCTCCTTTCCCTGCAAAAAGCTCTACAGAGAAATGGGGAGATGGAGGGAAAATCATGGCCTACTCTTGAACCACAGTAGTCCCTTGCTCTTAAACGAGGAGTCCAGACTGTAAGTTGAAATGGCAGTAATACAAGGGCGCTCATGGGCAATAGGACTGTTGGGGCCAACTATGGATCCACTCCACATAAAAGTTGAGTGTGTTTCTATGGCTCTAAGGTAGACTTAAAATAAGGACAATACGGTGAAATTAAAAAAAAACAACAAAAATAAAACGAGGAGCATGAGAGGCAGAGAGTCTGAATTGCAAATTCATCCTGGGAGTGGCATGAGATTGCACTGCCCGGCTCCGGGAGAAGAAACCCATTTCTCCTCTCGCCCCCGTGTCAGGGCGGGAAAGCAAGCATCACTTTTCTGCCGCAGGGAGGAGGGACCGGCAGAGTCCCCGTGTCTGCCTCTGGCCTGCAGGCCTCAAAGAAGGGCTGGGGATCTCAGGGAAAGAAATGGAAAATAAAATGAAAGGAGGCTTAATCCGAAGAGCAAACGTTTACGGGGACAAGGCCGCCGCAGGGATTGCTGCTTCACAAATTGCATTAATCCGGGCAAATAGTGCTTCAGAAACAGTAACCGCTCTGTTTGCACTGGAGCCCCTCAGCCTTGTCCTGTCTGTCTCGTCTCCTAGCCCGGGCGGTCTAAGTCTGGTCCCTTTGCACTTACACACCCTTGCTGGAGAAGGGCTCTTGCACACTGGGAATTTCAGGTTAAGTTTTTTTTTTCCTGTTTTTTTTAAGATTGCAGCTTGGATTTTGCTTGCTCAGGTGCCAGGTTTTCAGCAAGGGCTGATTCCTTGTTGAAAGCCCCTGCGCACTCTGGGTGATGAGCACACCCTCTTGCAATTAAAGACTTTCTTTTTGTAAAAAAATCTAGTTGGTCTAATCAAAGATATCACCTTTCTCACAAGTCCTGGTCCCTTTTGCCTGTAGACCAATATGGCTACAACCTGGAGACCTGAGCATATACGCTCGGGCTCGTCAACCCTTCCTGGCACGCGTGCTCCTTACTGCTGGGAGATCTGCAGGCTGTGAGTAAGCGCCGAGGTCTCACGGGAGAAAGGCATGAGGGCTGTGGCCCAATATGTTATAAAAAGAGCAAAGACTTGGATTTAGACAGGGCATGGGATTAAGATCCCAGCACCACACCTCTGTGTGCTGAAGCCAGGGCAGACTAAGGCTGGTGGTGACTGCTCCCTACTCCATCCCCATGGCAGGTGGGTGAATAAAAGTGGATTCTTGGCCCATCTCACCAGCCCTCCTAGCCACTGACCCCAACCACTGGAGCAGCAGACCTGAGACTGGATGCATCATAATTACCAAGGAGAGAAACGGGGACTCAGAAGAGTCTCCCTGAACCCCAGCACTTCCTAAAGCGACTTCTGCTGCAACTTCTCTCATCCGTTCCTCCAGGCTAACACCTCCAGGCAATTCAGCTCCTAGCCATCATGGGAGACCCCCCCTGTAGCACCAGCCCCTCTGCTGAGATGTACAGCAAGAGCACCGCTTTTCCTGTGACAGCTAGGGGGGAATTAGCAAAGTAGAGAATTTATTGTGGTGCGTGCTCTCTCTCTCTCTTTTTTCCACATCTGCCTATTTTTAGTGCTTCCTCTGATCACCATGGCATCTAGGCACCTGAGATTGCAGGTGTCTAGGCTCCAATTGCATCATTATGTGGACACTTGTCAGAATATGCCTTGCAGAAAAAGAAAGAAGACTGCTCCTTGAATTGCAGCCCTGCGTTTTTCCGTCACAGGCATGAAACCTTAACACCGGGGACAAAGCAGGAGAAAGCAGCCCTGTCCCCCGATGAATTCTGACTCAGAACTATGCCTAGGAAAGAAAGCTTTGCCGTTTGTTATCCTAGGATATCTATGAGATTCAGTCGTGAGCTGGGAGGGGCGGCTAAATTCTTCTGCCTAATTTCAGCGCGGCTAGGGCTTCAAAATTTGAACTTGCACCCTAATGCCATGGGGTTTGTATGCTGGTAAAGAGAGGCAGTGAACAAAGGAGCTGAAAGAGAAACAGAGAGAGGGGAAAAGAAAGCTCAAGGTAACAGGAAAAAAAACATGTTGCAACTGTGAAAATAAAATGTCGGACAGGGGGAGGGAAATATTTCTAACGAAAATATAGCCAGTCTTCATCTATCCGTTCCTCTTAATCATATCTATCATGCCAGGCACTGGGTGTAGGTGTCTATAAATTATGTAGGTAATAATAATGTGTGTGTGGGGAGGGGGATTGGGGGGTGGTGTTTTCTGCCAATCTGTATACACATGATACAAAGCTACCCTTTAGCAGGAGAAAGATTGGTACAACTGAACCCATCTCCGAATGAACTGAATTACAGGGAGCCAAGGTTTGCGATCCCCATTTGGTTTTTAAGAAAGCAGCGTGCAGAAGAGGTCCGAACTCCAGAAGGTCAAAGACCTCACCGCTCCCTTCATATAATGCTATTTTTCATCTGACTTATTCATGCATAATGTGCAAGACAGCTGGATTTTTCTTACTAAGGCTCTGGGAAAAGATCTATGCAGGCATCTGTCTGCATCCATACAGCCTTGTTGGTTTGAGCTGTGGGTAGCACGAACCTTACACCTTGTGCTGTAAGCTTCACAAATGTTAATCGGCTTAGTGTTGTTCAGCTTAGTGGAGCCGTCACACCTTAAGGTGAAAAGCCTTCTCTGACTGTCCTTCACCTGCACAGCTGTGACATGCCCCCAGAGGCTTGGTGAGCAGGGGCAGGACTAGCTCACTGTACTTATTCAATGCATGTAGAATAAAGAATGAGGTGGGTAGGAGCCACACGGGGATTTCCATTGAAAAAGAGAGCATAGGAAAGTAAAAGAGCTAATGTGATGTGTAAATAAAAATGTGGGGTGGAGCGAGAAGGGAGCTCTGGAGAGGCCCCATCATTTTTTTTGTCCGGAGCTTGCCTCCTCACTCCCACATCACTGCTGGTGGGAGCCAGCGAGCACTGGGAGACACCACGGACACCCTCGGGTTGTGTTCTGCCCCACACCCCTGGGAAGCAAGGCACTGTGCCCGGCCCTGCTGCGCTCCGGCGTCCCCGCTCATCCACTGCATCCTGGGATGCTGGAGGACTTCAAATGGGGCAGAAGAGCTGTGGGAAGTGGCCACACCTTAATGGAGCACGAGCAAAATTAGGTGGTTTAGAGATAACCCTGCCTTGGAGTGGCGTAACTTTAAGCCGAATAAGAGTGCTTTAGGCCACTTAAAAGGTGTTAACATGCATCCAGTCCAGGGGTTAAGAGCTCCAGACGCTGCCTAAAATTACTGTGTAACAAGGTCCTAAGTGACCTAAGTGGACTCTCATGGAGAGGACAAGGCAGCTGGTGTGCTGCCACCTTCGAAGTGTTTTACTTAGGTAGAGGAGCTCAGGTTGCAGGATAAGGGGCCTTTGCCCATCAGTCCGCATAGGAAATGATCCGATCGCCCCACGAAGCATTTTTAAGAAAATTCAGGAACCCAGAGCATTCATTCAGCCTATCTGCAGCGTGCCACGGAGCCTCTGCTTCATCCTTTGTTAGCTCCGGGCATGGGCAGCTCAGAGCAAAGGAAAAGAGTTAAACCAGCCCTGCCTCCCCGGAGCCTGTGCTGCATTTAGCAAATTGCAATCCAAAGCTGAAATTTTAGCAGCAGCATCAATATCTCTATTGTGCCTTCATTACCTCTTGATCTCTAAATAAGAGGCAGCCAGGCCCATAATGCATTATGCAGCGTTGTTATGTCTGACATAAACCACGGCAGTGGCATTTGCTGGAGAGGCGTGTCGGCTACCACCACCCAACCTGCTGCAGCTCCGCTGAAACGAGTGCTGTAACTTCTCACACATGCCCTGCTCTGAACGGACAGGAAGAGGCTGATTAAACCTGCATGTGTTAGGCTGGAATATTACATTACTGGCAGCCAAGCAACCCCTTAATCATATTGCTGATTAGGCCAGCGGTCTGTTTTCTCTCAAGTACGTCCCATTAAGAGCCATCCCCAAAGCAAAAGCACCATCCCATGCCATTGTACGGGTCATAGCACTGCATGTAGGTTATTTGCTTGTGGGGTTTTTTTTAATGCCTGATGCCTGGCTCAGCTGTCATTAACCTTAAAAGGACAGCCAGCACCTTCAGAGAGACTTCAAGGGGTGCCCTGGGCCGGGAGGAACTCCAGCTCTGCATAGCATACAGTCATGGGGAACGTCTACAGGCAATCGGACTCTGGTCCCGCTGCTTACACCGTGTGTTTAAGGGGGGAACTTGCTGGCAGACTGCGATGGAGAAGAGGGCAAGAGGGAGGCTGCTATCTTCACCATCGTCCCCTTCAAACCTGCAGGGACCAGTGGCACACTTTAACGGTGACCATGGGACATAGGACCTGTAAGGGGCTGCAAGTCTCCCTTGCAGATGGCCTATAGCTTAGATGACCTATAATTTCTGCCCAGCTTATATGAGGATGAAAAGACCCCAGAGAAGACCCTCCCTGGGGAAGGCATCTCTGTGCACTCTCTTCCACCCACTTTCGTGGCCCACTGATACCAGCCTGCTTTCCCCTCCTTTACCCCCCTCCCCACTTCTCATACACGGTTTCCTTGTGCAGAGAAATAAAGCATCTTGTTATACCTCCTAAATCCCCTGCAGGGGTGCAAAGCTGCACTCACAACTGAGCTTATATGACAAGCTATAACTTAAGAACAGAGCATTTTCACAGGCCCAATAACCAAATAAAACAATCCAATCGGCATGGAAAATCCTGGCAGTGGATATGACAGTTATAGATACACAGGCCGGTCCGGCGACAATAAATAACGTCCCATAAAACACAAACTAAACAGGAAACAGAAATGTCTTCAGGGAAGCTGGTTTATTCCACCCCACACACCGGAGAGAAGGATGTGAGGGAAAGCCAAGGCACTCGATTTTGCTTTAGCTGGCGTGGACTTGCCATTTGACTACATCCCTGGGAACCAGGGCCACCGAATCCTATGGCCTTTTAATGGGAGCATCTGCTCTTATTCCCTTCCCAGCTGGGTGGCATGCATGTGCCTTTGCTGATAGCGAGATGTGCTATGTCACGTGGAGAGACACATACTGGGCAGTGAGCAAATGCATGGCTTGGTGGCTTTACACCGCATCAGCTGCAGAAGTGATGGCAGGAGCCCTGGGCCTTTACAGGGCTGTTTGTCCTGGCTCTCGCAATTGCTGCAGGGTTGTCATTTGCAGTCCCCATTGTTGGTTGAAATTTCCAAATGGTTAAAGCCTGAACAGGTGGAAAAAAAGTCAAAGGGATGGAGAGGGAGGGTCTTTTGCCTTCCTGCTTTATGGTGATGAGGTTAGAAGTGTGGGGGGGAGAAGCAAAGTTTTCATTTTATTTTACTTGTCACCAGCATCCAAAAAATCAGAGCTGCAAAGCACTGGCTAATGGTTGTTACTCCAGTGGCATCTTAGGTATAAACCTGCATGCCATGCAGCTCTTCAGTCCATGCGGGGTTCATGTGAACCCCAAACTCCAAGCCAAGTCGAAGAAATGCCCTTTCCTTTTCTCATGACACAACCAGTCCTTCCTAGCAGGACTCCCTTTCCACCAATAGCACAAGGAGGCC
>NW_017728909.1:18688080-18713116 GCF_001723895.1 Crocodylus porosus | reverse complement strand
CTGCCCTGGATCTGCCTGCAACGCTCCTACCAATGCAGCCCAGGAAGCCGGTAGCCTCCCCGGCACCAAGGGCACACCGCTGGCTCATCTCCATCCTTCAGGATGAACCCCCGGGCTACAGAGAGTCCTGCTCCACCCCACCTCACCTCCACCCAATTGAGAGAGGACTCAACTGCCCCAGGAGCCACTCCTGTTTCATAACCACTCCTGCCACTACCTAAAGATCAGACCGACCATCTAGCAAGAGGTCACGAGGCCTGGTCCCATTGACTAGGACTTAGACCCTGTAATGAAAAGCACTCTCAACATCCTCAACTAGGCACATGAAACAGCAAGAACATGCCTGGGATTTAAACTTTGCAAGGAAAACAGCGAGAGGAGGAGGTCAGCGCGAGTAGCTTGCACCCCACGGGGCTATGGCGGTACACCTGAGGCTCCAGAGCACCGACGGACAGCAGCAGCAAACACGCTCAAACCCGGTCGGCTGGACATGAAGAGAGATGCTGCTAACCCATCTGTGTAGCAGGCATGCCAATGGGTTGGCTTAGCACAGGGTGCAGAGATGGGCTGTAAAGGTTAAGAAGCAGCATGCTTGCTTTTGCCTTTACCCGTGTTTATGCTTGGAACATGCGAGGGCGGCTGAGCTTCCAGGAGGACAGTAAGGGCATGCTCCGGCCATGGCCTGAGAGCACCATCTGTCCCTGCTCCTGTGCACCCAGCTTGCCGCCTGCGCCGTCTGTGGTGCCGAACGCAACGCTTGGCACACGCTTTGCAGAACCTGAAACGGTCCCTGCTGCTTTGGGGTGCCGATTAGTGAGGTTTCGACATGCCTGAAAGCATGGGAGCAAAGTCCACCCGTGTCCTCTCCTCAGCAGCGGGTCAGAAAAGGAGACACTGCCACAGCTGATGGGAAACGGGCTGGAGGCGACTTGGCCAGTGTTTCCAAGACCGAGCGGGTATGATTTGGAATTGCAATAGCTTTTGCTGCCAGAGCTGGACCAAGCCGTCTCCCCTCCTGCTTAGGGAATGAGAAAGGGGGCATGGAGCACCTGCATGCACGTCAGAGGGTGGCAACAAAGAGCGTCAAAGGAACTGGCAGGCAACTCGCAGGTTTGGCTGGGGACCTGATCAGTGCTAAGCATGTGGCAGGGTCTGTGTCACACCCTGTGGGAGTGCACGTCCTGGGGGGTGGAGAGCAAATCAAAGAGGCACCAAAGGGAAGTGCCAAGCCATCCCACTGGAACAGAGCTGTTCGACTGGGCATCCCAGCCAGTGAAATGTCAACGGACTGGGAGGGGAACCAACAAACTGGTCAACAGTTGCAAGGCTCTCCCGGCCCCTTCCTATAGTCTGCTTGATTGTGCTTTTACGGGTTTCTTTTGGAGCAGATCGACCCCTTGTAAAAGGAGAGAGAAAAGACCGGTGATTCCTGGTGTGTGCCTGTGTGCAATGTTGTTTCGTTGGTTTTTTTTTTTTTTTTAACTTCTTGGAACAAGACACAAACCAGGCAATGCCAAAAACTTGAGAAGGAGAGTGGTTACACACTAATTTAATTCCCTAATCCCCCTACTCCTGTCACTGTTTACTCACTGATAAATGTGCAGTAGCTCAGCGAGACAGCCACATTTGCAGAAACTGACAGCCTGACTCGGAGACTATTTACCTAAAGACCATGAATATTAAAACAGGTTTCCGAAAGGGCTCCGTCTTGAAGGAGGAGATTAGCATGGGACCTCTTCCTGACAGCCCCTCCCTTCTCCCCTCCACGATGCATCCCTCCTGCAAACAGGCCGGCAGTAGCACCTAGGGCGAGAGCTGAACGCCTGTGGTGATGGCCCAGAGCTTGGAGTAGCACATTAACCTGAGAGAGAAGCACTATGCCATCCAAGATAGGGGTTTCCTTTTAGTTAAGTAAAAATTAAATCCATTTCAGAAAGGCAAACGGGGTCTCAGGGCCTGCCGAGGGTGTATAGGATTCACTGCAGAACAGGGGGAGAGACTTTGGTAAGGTCTGAGACGGGGGGATTGGTGTTTGGAGCATAAATATTCAAAAAAGAAGGAAAAGAAGACAAAGATTTTGGGGTTCTTACCCCGAGATATCCCAAAGGTGTGAGCTTTCATCCTCTAAAGAATGGGTCAAACCAGGCAACCAAGAACGGGCACATGCCTAAGCACGAATTACTTCTGAACTGCTAGGTTTGCGCCACCTCCCCAGCTCCAGTACTGCCTCGTGCTCACGTGCAACTGCTTCAGCCGACAGTTCAAAGGCAATGGGAGCCACTCGAGCGCTGCAATTTGCACCTCTCATTTAGACATTTAACAGCATAATTTTAACTATCCCCTTTCAAAATTTGGGAACTAAATCTTGCCAGGGATACAAAGGATGACAACACCCTTTGCTAAAATGGGGAAAGGGGTGGAAGTCCTCACTCATTAATATATACATATGTTTATATATATATATATAAAATATATTTATGTGTGTGTGTTAACATATTATACTATAGTATGTTAACATATTATATTATAGTATATATATATATGTATGCATGTATGTATATTGATTTTCTTGGATGAAACCTCCATAGAAGTACAAAGCTTTGTTACATGGACTTGTCCGAAAGTCCTTAAATCAATCCCCGACCTGAGCATAACTCATTTTGATGCCAAAATTTCAGAGGCAGTTTGCTTTGTCCCATTTTTTTGTTCTTGTTGTCCTTTTCCTGAGACCAGAGACCTAATTACAGCCTTCGTTACACCCAGGCCACTAGAGTTAGTGCCTCATGTTGCCCTCAGTACAGACGTCAGACCTGTATCCTGTACTGAAGGAGTTCAAGACTGGGGATGACCCCTCCATCTCACGTGCACAGACACATTTTGCTCACACAGTTTCTCTCCCTTGCCCAGTCTAGGACCATTCCCTTCCACGTGCTGCCTATTGTCATGTTTGGTCTAGTTTGAAATGACAGGACGTCAGTCTCTTCCCTTCGGTGCTTATCACACAGTTGATGGAAACAGCCTTTCTGCTCTCCTTAAAGCCAGGTAAACTCCTGATTTTACCTATAGCAAAAGCCAAGGCTCTCCCTAAAGTGAGTCAGGGACTGGAATGGGATGGGAAGTCATGATTTCCTGGGCTCAGAGCCTATCCCAGGACTTTTGGTGGTAGATCCTCAGCTGGTATAAAACAGCATAAGCCCTAATAGAGTCAATGGAGATAGGTTGAGGACTTGGCCCCTTGCGTGTGAGCACGTGGAAAGCATCAGTGCTCTCAATATGATCACCATTTCAATGACAGTGGGGCAGAAAGGAGGCCAACCCAGGTGCAAGCGCACGCTAGTTCGCTTGTAGTCATCCTACATGATGTCCCGCAGGCTTTCCGATCTGCCGCTGGCATCTCCCTGCCCGGGGAGCCTTTGCTGGTGAGGTGCCCTCGGCAGCACGGCGAACTGGGAAGAAAAACACCGGTGAGGCTCCGTTATCTGGCAAGCGAGTCGAGCAGCTCACTAGAAAACCCACGAATGGGTTAAATCAACTGAAGCATCTGGCCTTCAGCGATTATCAGGATATTGCCTCATCACCAGCCACAGAAACGACCCCCCTTCCCACCACCCCCTTCATAGTTCCCAGCTTCCAGGAGGCTAAAAATACATCTCACTAATCATCTGAGATGCAGATTAAGTCTCCCTGTGAACATACTGAAGGCTACTGAAAGACACCTCACACCAAGGTTTCAAGGTTTCAGGAGGGGGCAGGGGGGGAAAGCAGGAGCTGAAGGGAGTGGAAATGTCTCCTGATACAGATAAAAAAACCTCATTGAGCATTCCTTGTAGGCTGGATTTAGTATCTCATTAAAGAAAGAGTTTAATTATAACAGGAACTATCATAATGAACAGCCTATGATGGGGTATTAGAAAAGCCGCCTACGAGCAGAATTTCACTGCATCGGGTGTCAGGCTCAGGAAGGCTCCTCTACCCCACGTTGGAGACCTTCCTTTTCTGGGCCTTGCCACCGTCCTCGGGCCCTGCGTCACAGTAGCGGGCCTGCAATCTCGCTTTTTCGGCTCCTTCCCAAAGGATTTGCCTGCCCCAAAAAACAGGAAAAAAAGCCCAGTTTCCCACTGCCCGGCAAAGAGGTGGAAGGGAAAGAGAAGAGAAAAGGATGGACAGAAGCAAGAGTCACTGCATCTCAGCTGGTTCATGTTGCTGCTACACCAGGGTGACACCCTCAGTCCTGGACCACATCCTCGAACACCACAAAGGTCATTAATTAGCTCTCAAGAAATAATGACACGCAGCTTTCTTCCACACTAATCCCTTCACACACACATGGGCCCTCAAAACCAAAATGAGAAGCTATTCCAATGTTTTTCTTAGCCTAAGGTGAGGAGAGAGACTTCTAGTGTCATACAGACCCTTAAATATTTGGGACAAACTGGCAGGGTTAAATATGTAAGGGCAAAAAAGGCTAACTGAATTACCCCTCTATGGGTAGGTCTACATGAGCATTTACTGTGCAGTAACTTACTACACAGTAAAGTGGTTTTAGGCCGGTGTCTACATATGTAGGCATTATAGTGCATTAACGCTGTGTGTGGACTGGCTTGGGACTAAAGTTAGGCCCGAATTGGTCCACACACACAGTGTTAGTGTGCAGTAAGGTGTCTACATGTGTCTGACTGTGCAGTAACTAATTGGGTGTAAATTTGCTATCTGCATCACACACATAGCAAATTTATGCCCAAGTTGGCATAAGTCGCCATAGTTACTGCACAACAGGGGCATGCACATGTAGACATGCACCTGTACTGCACAGTAATTTTTGGCTACTGCTCAGTAACCGTGCATGTGTAGACGTGCCCTGTGTGTTAGTATTAGGTATGGAAACTGGCCTTAAAGCTCACTGTTCAAGTGAGGCGATGCTGGGAACAGAGAGGAAAGGTGCATTTTTAAATTTGTTTGTAATCACCTGGGCATCTCTTTCTGTTCTCGTAATACCTGTAGAGATGCAGCACTCTGGTTGCTGCCCCTGGAGCATCCTATAGAGAGTACAAGAGCTTTTCAGTGCTGGGACTGGAGCACAAGTCAGGCCTGATAAGGCAGCAGAGAAGAAATTGGCTCAGATGAGCCACATGCAGATTTTGTCCAGAGAGGGGATATGTGTTTGCTCTTCTGCAGAAAGTAGCACAGAGTCTCCGTAGCGGCGACAGGATTGTGTATGAAGACTGCAAAGAGAACTAGAAAACTCTGGCACTCATCACTGGATCAGCATTTGTCTGCAGGGCTCATGTGCAGAACCAACCCTTTCTCAAATATAAAGGCAGTGAGTGTGCATAGATTTATTTGCCAAACCCTGTATTTGTTCCTCTGTGTGTACTTCATTGCTAAACACTGTACACCCACTTTTGTATAGGTGTGAACAAGAGGGGAATTAAGCCTAGAGAAGAGAAGACGGAGGGGGATTGAATAGCAGCCTTCAGCTCCCTGCAGGGGGCTTCAAAAGAGAATGGAGCTGGACTGGTCTCAGTGGGGGCATGACAGGACAAAGAGCAATGGGCTCAGGCTGCAGCAAGGGAAGTTGAGGTTAAATACTAGGAGAAACTTTCTCACGAGGAGGTGGTGGACTTTCCATTCTTGGAGGTTTCTAAGACCCAGGTAGACCAAGCCTTGGCTGGGATGATGTAGTTGGGGCTGGTCCTGCTTTGAGCAGAGGGTTGGACTAGAAGACCCTAATTTTCTATGATTCTAGAACAGCGTCTAGCTCTTGTACACAGCTTCTCAACAGATCTCAGAGTACATAGCAAAGAAGTTTGGCATCACTATCTTAATTTTCAGGTGGGGAAACTGAGGCAGAAAAGAGAAGTGGCTTAGCTAAGGACCCCAGCGGTGTACAGGACAGACCCCAGGTTTCCTGAGTCCCAGCCACTTTGGTTTGTGCCCCACCCAGCCATGCTCATGAGGGCCTGGGACAGCCATTGCATCAACCGGTTCGACCCAAATCAGTTCAGTGTCATACTACATTCAACCAGGTTTATATCAAATTGGTTTCAGCGATTTTCAAATGGGTTTAGGTGCACTGAACATCTGTTCTGTCACAGGTTTACATCAGCTTCTGATCACTTAAACTGGTTTATGTGTAATGTCTGTTCTTAGCAGAGGGCAGCTGCAGGGCAGGGGGTATTCAAGAGAGCCAAAACATTCAGAAACTCTTTCATGGGATGGATTTTGTGGGTTTTCAAGGGTTATTAATCCTGAGTTTGAGCAGTTCCTAATTCCCCTAAATTCACTCATTACATTATTCACCCAATAATCAGGAGAAATAATTGCTGGACTGAAGACTCAGTTCTGTCCTGACAGAGTATTCAGCTTCCTGACTTCAAGGTGGGCTTGATCAGAGACAGATCTTATACTATCACTGCATTTGCTTAGAAAGATGGACTGGGTCCCACCCCAGCCAGATAACCACTTCCACACTTCGAGCAAATAATCTGTCCTATGCTCCAGTACCTCCCCCACAATGTATGCAATGGCAGTAATGTTTTCTTGCCTCCCTGGAGGAGTGAGGGAATAAGTCAAGAAATGCTGGTAGGGTATTCAGAAAGCATGCAGATGGGGGCCACACAGATACCTAGACAGACAAATCGTTTCTGTTCCCTGATAAGAAGAGCGTAAGCTTTGGAGTCGTGTTTCCAGTCTGAGCACTTCTGATTATGAATGCAAAAAATTCCCATTCTGTGCCTACTACACAATCGCTCACTTTGAATTCACTGCTTCCAAGAATAATGCTCCTGCTGGTTAACACATTTGCTGCAGCAGCCACGGAAAAGTGCATGCAAGATGGGCATGAAAAGGGTCAAAGCAAACACCATGCCAGCTTTGCAGATTTTCTCTCTCGCGCACGCAGACACACACACACACACACACACACACACACACACACACACACACTTCCATTTGCATGGGGCTCTTGGCCAGTGGGTTGTAAATTAGGGGTCTGGTTTTATTTTTTTTTACCCTGAATAATTTTTTTGCCCTTTAAGGAAAAGATAATGAATAGGGCCCCAAGCTTGACATTCTCTTCAGTATATATTGTTCATGGCTCAAGTGCACCTAAATACCCTAAGCTGGTTTGAAAATCTCAGACCAGATCCTGTGGACCGGCCTCTACTTGGAAATGAACTCAGCGTGGGATCACCTCCCGGGAGCCAGGCTCTCCCCTGGGGTAGATACCCAGCGTTGCTGCTCCTCTGCCCCCACCCTAGCCTTGCTACTTGCATGGACTTCCCCACCGCCTGCTGAAGCTGGTTGCTACTGGGGCCATTGACAGCTGCTATAAATGAAAGTAGGCTTCAAATTGTTTGGCCGTTTACTGAGGAATAAAGGCAGTAGTTTGCAAAGGTTGTCTCCCCTGCACGTCTATACTAAGCAGGTCTAAATACTGTATACACCTGGGCTGTAGAAAAGTGGAAAAGGTTGAAAAAGTGTCTCCTGGCCCAGTTTACTGTGAAATCAGACAGGTAGATAGATACTGGCCTGGGACTGAAATCTCAGGTCCTTGTTTTAACCAGGCACAAATGACCGCTCCGTGTTTCGGTGACACACTCATGTAACCGGGACAGGACCGCTGCCCTGTCCCATTCACCAGGGAATACCAGGCACTCAGATACTACAGAAGGGAAGATGCTCTATGCCAAAGACTTCATGAAGAAGTGCCATCAAACACCATCCTAGTTGCCCTATGAGGCATAATTCATAAGATGGTCAAATGAATCAGGCCGCAGCTTAAATCAGTTGCCTTTGTAGGGCCATGATCATCTGCACCAGTGGAAATCCTAGCCAGGTGATCCTTCCTAAGCATTTTGCTCCCTGCAAATCCTTCTCCTTGTTTTCCTCTCTACCCTCCCTGTCAGAGTAGGCAAGCAAGACCTTATATGAAAGGGAGCGTGTGCAAATATTTTCTTAATAATAATTAATACATGATTAATAGAAAGGAATTCTGAAAATAAATGATTATAAGTTGTCTCTATAACCTGCCATGCAGATGATGGGGATAAATGATGCTGAGACACCTGAAAGTTGAGAGCCATTACAAAGCATTTATAAACTGGAATGCATAAAAATATTTATCCACGTCTCCCCTGAAACATGCTCTAATGTCTCTTAGAGCAATTTATCAGCTAAAAAGCAATTTCCATTAATCACTTATTAATTATTAATAAAGTGTTTGTAAGTGTCACCTTAATTTAATGTGCTTCTGACTCAACATGTGCTCAGACTTTTATCCTTGGAGGTGCTCCTGACTTCCCGAGTTGAGTCTTGCAGCCGTCGGTGACCTTGGTACACCCCCTTTCTGCTCCCCTGCCCCCCCCGGCCGCTGCACCTGTTAGGCTCGCAAATGGGACAAAGTCATGTTTTTGAAAATTGCAATTTGTCATTTCAGAAGGAAACTTGATCAGATCCTCTCTCCCTGCTTGCAAAGCTCGATGCCGGGGCCCGGGAACGCAGCATTCGAATGTTTCAATTTATCATTACAGTGGAACCCTGAAGAGATCACATCTGCTAGGACCGTAAGTTGGATAAGATCCCAATTCATAAGAAACAGGCTCTGTTCAATATTCCCATTCTTAAACAAGGGACCAATTAGGCAGGCTTATTTACCTGCCATAAAATGAGATGTTAGCCGGTGGGAGAAGTCACGTAAGGACAACAACAAAAAGTCACTCTGATCTCTCTGTTAGAAGTGGCTTGTACTAGGAAAAAAAACAAAAAAAAAGCCTGGAACCGGCTGCTGTCCATTCTTCCTCCTCCTTTCTTCAATCTCCATTTCATCTTGATTTCTCATTCCTCTCTGTCTTCCTCCATTTATCTCTTTCTCATTCTTCTAACTCCTTCTGTCAGTCCATCTCTCGCTCTCCTTTCCCCCCGTCCTAGACCGCTCCTTGGTTTCAGTCCATCTCTCTCACGCATCCAAGCCAAGAATTAATATTCATCCTTTCTGTTGTCATGATCTTTTGACTTGGGTTAGAAGTGCCAACACAACATGCACCGAAGTGCAGTTCATGGTGCCTTCACATCTCAGAACAAGTCCTGGAGTACAAGGACCACCCCCCACCCATTTCTTTTTTCTTGTAGCCCTGAATCCCCTTCTCAAACTTTCCATTCAGAGCCTGGTTTTATCACTTTGCAAAAATGAGATTTGAGAGTCTAGCAGGAGAAAAACTGCCTGAGTCATAATAGACACCTTTGTATCCTCCTCCTAGTCTGAATCAAACTGCTCAGCGAATTCTAGATAATATTTTGATGCCTTCCAGGTTGGAAATGGGGCTCCTCAAGCAAACATCCTTCAGGAACTGCCTGGGGAGGCTTATCCTGCCTCTGGACCAGAAAACCTCTTTAGATCCCTTCCTACCCCATATTTCTATGATTCTGTGATAAATTCTTTCTCAGATCTACAGCCTAGAGGAACACATAATAGATCAAGTCCTTTGACACAAATAAGTATCTTGCATATGGCCCAGTGAGGATGACTTCCCTCTTATTCTCTCCCTTTCCCCTCTGGTTCCTCCACCACAATTCAGAATCCAGATATGGGACACATCAGGGATATAACCCATCTTCTAGCAAGAAGACACCTAACTAGCAAAGGCATTTGAGAACAACCCTGGGTTTTCCCTCTTTGGTCATTACGGAGGGCATAGATGCTCCAAAAGCAAAAAAAAGATGCTTCTGCTGAAGAGGAAGGGCAGGGATTAAAACAGTGTTCAGATCACCAGCAGCATACCCCAAATCCTCAACATCTGGCCTCCTCCCTTATAAACGAAGCAAAATCCAACCTTCACTCACATGCAATGGACTCCTGAGGGCTGAATGAGTATAAAGGATCAATCGCTAGCCCAGGAGTTCACAACAATTCAACAAAGCACTTAAATCACTGACTTCACTTGAGGCAAGACCTGAAGGGATGGAAGCACAGAATATGTGTTTTGCTGGACTTGGGCCCAAAAGCGGGAAAGTAAGCATGGGTAGAAACTGGAGAGGAAAATAAATAAGCCAGAAGAGCATCAAGGGTTGGGTAGACCAAAAATTAAGTCATTATGGATCAAAAATAAGTAGCTATATCCCACCCCTCACTCATGGAGGGATCAAACTGAGCCTACTCCAACACTAGGAAAGAAAGGAAATAAGAGAATTAGGAGCTTGACTAGACTTTGTTATGCAATCCTCCTTCTCCTGGAAGAAACCTTCCTTCTCCTGGAAGAAGTTTGGGTAATACAGTGATGGCTGTGACGGAAAGCTGATGGGAGGACTTGACTCCCAACGTCTTTAAGGTGAAGTTCCACATTTCAATTTGACAACGCTAAATCTATGCAATGTTAAGCGGTATCACAGTTGGAACGTGCTGTGAACAGCTGTATGTTAAGGGTTAATACTGTTTCTATGCCTGCTCTGATTTGCCACGGGAGGCTGGTGAACAGAAGCACGGCAAGAAACCAGGACACATGGACTTCATCCCTGCTCTAGACAGGCAGGGGACTGGGAATGGTACATCCTGGGATGCTGGAGGACTGCAAAATGCTCATTTTATCTTTGTGGAGCAGACTGAAATGAACCTAACACAAGCTACCATGGCCCCACATTACCCCTCAGCGGAAGTAACATAACTTTGTGATGCTCAAAGGGCACTTAGCATGGGTTAACATGCTTTCACATCTGGACATGTGTCTTTTAAGTGCCCGCAGTATGATGCCATGTGTAACCTGACCCTGATTTAAACTGAGGTGCTGTACTCAGTTAGGGGTTGGTTGTCACAGATCCTATTTATTGTAGATTGGGAAGTACAGAGAAGTCCATTGGTTTGATTTTATGCTTTCTTTCTTGTATGCAAAAATCCTATGCATTCACATATCACACACCCCTGAAGAAGCCATGCTTGGTTTTAGGAAGGCAAAATGAAGAAAAAAAAGAGAAAAAACATGGGAATGGGGGCTGGGGGGGGGCATGTAGTCTTACTTGTTACAGCACAGGCTCACCTTGAGCCATACAATCATAGGCAATGAAGGTTGAAGGGACCTCAGGAGGTCACATCTAGTTCAAACCCCTGCTCCAAGCAGGACCAGCCCCAATTATATCATCCCAGCCAAGGCTTTATCGAGCCGGGTCATAAAAACCTCCAAGGGTGGAGACTCCCTACCTCTCTGGGGAGCCTCTTCCAATGCTTTGCTAACTTCCTGGTGAGAAAATTCTTCCTAATATCTAACCTGCACTTCTCTTGCTGCAATTTTAGCCCATTGCTCCTTGTCCCATCGGCCACTGCTGAGAACAGCCCCCGTACCTGGCAGGGGGCTGAAGGCTTCAGCTGTGTGAAGCAGGGATCGGGGGGAGTATCCTCTTATCATCCTCATTACTCAACAGGTATGGGATTGAACCTCTCCCAGCTGCTGCCAAACTGGACATGGAAGAACACTTTAAAAGCTTTAATTCGGTGACCGCTGTGGGAGAGTCAAGCCCGGAGCTGTTGGCCAGGCCAACTCCTTCCCCTGAAGCAGCAGGCGACTGAAGAAGGGGACCAGTCCCGGTTGGTGTGGCTGGATCCTCCAACGCAAAAGCAAATTGTTTGGATTTTCCTTGTTTAAGACACATAGCCCAACTTTCAATTGCTAATTTTCAGCGGGGAAAGTGTTTGTGGTACGTGGATAAATGCAGTAAACTGGGATAAAAAAAAAAAAAAGAGCAATTTCTACACAATTAAATTGAGGGTCAAAGACATCATTGCACTTCTCAAAATGAACGAAAACAGTGACTTTCTTTCTCTAGGCTTTAATAGAAAACACTCCTCCTTCCACAGTCTTCCCCCTCCTCCCCTGCTAATTTTTAATCATTTTACCACATTCTATAGCTGGGATCTAATTTCCAAATAAATGCTATACAATGATTGTTTTTACACATAGAAATGTCATCCACCTTGATTTAATGCTAATGGGCCTTTTCTGATTATCTTCCTATTTCTTTCTTTTAGGGTGTTTCTGCCCCTCTTCAGCATTCGACGTGCTTTCTCCTTTGCTTCCCTTTCATCTCAAATACAAAGACCACGTTGATCCCAGCTCTGGCCCTGGAAATGTCACGCTGGAAATGTTACTCTTGGTGTGATTTGCATGCGTTACGAAGTGACAGGTGACAGGAGCACACAACCTCAGCTAATAGATGATTAATGATGTGATGTTGGCCGGCACTGTTGACTCCTTTTCCTGTTCTTTGGGAAACTTCAGAGGCAGCTGGCATTTCTGTGGCCTTATGATAGGAATGCATGTGTATAATTGCTTCGCCCATATACACATGGCACAGGTATAAGCAACTGTATGTGCATATAACCACCTAATACGCATGTTCTTGCTTGGCTGAGGTGGTATATGAGGGTTTACTTACATGTGGAGAGCCACGTGCCCTCGTGTGTTTGCATGAACATAAGAAAAATGAATAAATTGGCTCATCTCAATGGGTTAAATCAGACCGTCTTGGAAATCTGTATTCTTTATACAATATGAGGCCTTAGTTAGGCTTATGGTCTAAAGCAATGAAGATCACTTTCTGGAATTTTATTCTGCATGGAGAGAAACTAGAAACAGGGAATATGTTTGAGGCAAGCCAAGGAATTAGCGAGTGGGACAGGGGAACAAATAGAGGCAAGGAACTGAGAACCGGAGATCAAGTTCTCTCCCAACGAGTCTTGGGAAAGTTTGGCCCATGACAGAGAAAAGGGTCTGTAGTGTGATTTAGATGTGGACCTGGGTTTGGTCCCAAGCTCACTCAATGTTCAAGGCACACAGCTATATCTAGTGAAACCCCATCAGGTTAAAAGAGAACCTGTTACAGTAGCACTCTGGCTTTACTAGGCAAATATCCCTTCACAGGCTGTCTACAACACACCCAAATCCCAGCCTCCTTCACCTCCTGTGTTTGCATCTCAAATCTCTGTACTGTTCAAAGCCACCGACAAAACCTCACCTCCCCCATTCTCATTTAGTATTTTATGCCTACAAACACCTGTGCCGAGACTCTACATTTGGGAAGTCTGCTTCAAAACTGTCCAGGGTCCTTGAGAAATAATATAAAACATATGAACCTGAAGGTCTGCCAGAGGAGTCAGTCAGAGCAAGAACCAACTTTTACAAAATGTATATAGATCAGCACCAAAAGTTGGGATGAAGGCATCTCCTTGGACCAGACCAAACATGCCCTCATGACCCAAGGATGGAGTTAAGCTGTTGGGGATACTTAGGTTTCAATTGCAAGGAGGATTTCAGCATACCAGTACTTTTGTCCATTGCCTCTCTTCTGGCCACTTTTTTGGCCAATACTTCAGGGGTTGTACTAGAGATCCCCAGAGCTTAAGGCATGCATCTCCACAGCTTAAGATAAAGACCCAACTGGGGTAGTAAGAAACTCGCATCCTCTGTGGATGGGGGTACTGAGGATAGTATCCATAGTGCTCATTTGCAGAAATATGTCCTGTGGACAGAGGAAGTTTGTCCTAAGTGTTTGAAGTATACGGCAGTCTGGATTCCTGATCATCCCTGACTTATATGATGGTCACCATCTTGGCTGGCTCTGTGGACTGCTGTAGGCTTCAGGGGCCACATGAAATGTTAGGAAGATGCCCATGCCTTGTGGCAACTCATGCTTGAAAATTCAGCAGTATCCATCCTCAATCCCCAGTTTCCCTTCTCAGCCCCCTTTCCAATTGACAGATAGTGGACAAGGTGCTATTTTGTTCAATATATATTTCCAAATCACACCTTCTCTTTATCTGCTCAAAGCTGACAGTTTCTGCGTGTTTATATATCTTACAAGGCCTGGCATTGCAAGAAGATTTAGCTGCCTCTGATCATGCTGGCCTGGATACACAGTGCAATAATAATGTAGGCTAACTTTCAGACGTTTAGTCAGGTGTACAAGAAACTAGCTCCGTGACGGGGAGGGGACTAGCTCATCAGTGTTCATGCAAATCTTTACCTCTATCTTCACTTTGTATGGTTTTTCCTTGCACGGACTCATGCTTAGAGGTGACACACAATCACGTCACTCCAGGCACGTGCTGTTTTTGAGACTATATCTGAATCCTGCTTTTGCCCCAAAGTTTCACAGAAGTCTGATAGGAAAGGCTCCTAGTAGTGGCTTCTAACATCTTGGAAACAGAGATCAGTAGGGCTGGAAGGGACCTTGACAAGTCAGCAAGTTCAACCCCCTGTTCAAAGCAGGATTAGCCCTACCTAAATACTCCAAGTGTCCTTTAACCTATTCTTGAAACAGCCCTCTTGCACAATGCCCCCCAACCCCAAGAACACCCTAAACAGCCACAGAGACAAGGACATTACCCATGCCTTGACACGGCAAGATAGAAAATAGTTGGTAAAATACACTCAAGACATCCAAAGAGTGGACTTTCTTTTTGAAAGGCTCTATGGCTTTTAGCACATGTGGTAAATGGCACCATTTGGCCTATTGAATAACCTGCATATGTGTGTGTGTGTGTGTGTGTGTGTGTGTGTGTGTGTGTTGGGGAGGGGGTGAGTGTGGGGGTGGGAGCGGTACATGGAAGAGGTGTGCGCTAGCAGTCAACATGCAAATTTAATACTTTTTTTGCCTTAAATGTGATGCTGCAGGGAGATATAGGCACTTAAATTCTTTAATAAAGGATGGATGGATGGGTGGATGGATGGACGGACAGACGCACAGCCAAACATAAAGAAACAAAAAGAAAAACACACTTGATTAGACACTAATTGAAGTCAAAGACACACTGAGCCTAATGGCTCATCCAGCTTCATGGCACACCAGTTTCTATAGCCAACAGCACATGGGAGAGAGAAATGTTCAGCATCACATCTGGCTGCCTTAAAGCCCCCAGCCTGAACGACCAGGTACTTATTTAGAGCCAGGTCAACTGGGAGCAGATTTCAGAAGGAGTCTGGGCTTAAACCAGGGGTGGGCAAAGTCCGGCCCGCGGCCGAATAGGCCCTGTAGCAGACTCCATTTCCCAGCATCCCCTGCAATGGCGACTCCTGGTTGCCATTGCCCAACCCAGCCCTGTCGCCTTTGCACCCCACTGTAACCCCAAGGTCCTTCTCTGCAATACCACAGCCTAGCCAGTGATTCCCCAATCTGTATTTGGGCATGAAATTATTTCATCCCAAGTGCAGGACTTTGAGCTTGTCTTTGTATTTTAATGATGTGGTATCTTAACATTTACATTCTTCAAGTGCTATGTCAGAAGCAAAAATTAGCATGAAGCTTCATCTCTATATTACTGGTAAATATTAACAGTGAATGCATACTTGGATGCTAGCTTAAAAAAACCCAAAATTTGTAATCTTCAAAATGAGGATGTTTCATTTTGTTTTGTTTTCAAATACAATTAATATTATCAATAGAGATCTTTATAGTGTCTAGCCCAGTCATTCTCTATCTCATTAGACTCAAGGCACCCATCTATAGACCCAAGGCACTCCTTAGAAAATATCACCTCTTCGTTTTAATTCATTTTTTGACTGCAAAAGAAAAAAAGATAGAGCAATTCTTCTGCTGGAAACAACTCAGAAAGCCCACAACAGGTCAAAACGGTATGATTCCTATTTGAACTCTCTGGGATTATTGTGTGAATCATGTTTGCACAGCTAACAGGACTACGTTGTGCAGCACCCTTGAAAGGATATCAAGGCACCCCAGGGTATTGTGACACCCTGGTTGGTATATCTCTCACCTACTGTCAATCAGTCCTGATGTCCAAGCAACTATACTGCTTTACTTCACCTGAGAATCTGGTCCTTTATCCTGAGATTATTTTCAGCAAAATGTAGATGGTAAAATTTGAGAGGGTGGGAGGAGGGAAGTTGTCCTACTCTTCCTTCTTCCCTCACCCCAAACATGCCAGCCCCATTTTTCTGGGAGATACAAAAAAAGTCACATTAGTAATGAAAAAGGGGAACATATCTTGAGAAAATTTCCAGTAAGTGTAAAAGGGAGGTTTTTTTAGAATAGAAACTATTTTGACCTTATTGACACAAAAGTGATTGCTGCTGACACTCGTTATAGGATCGGAGTGATTTCACACTTACTGCAGAAATGTAACCATGAGAGGGTGGAATTCACAAGCAGCTTAAAGTCCTGATCCTGCTCTCGTCGGACTCAATTTGAGTTTCCTCACGTCTTTAATAAAAAACAACAGTAGCTCCTAATGGTGCCCATGACAGTTTAGGAAAGAAAGCAAAGAACAACTTCTCCCATAGTATCTGAGTACTTCTAATTCCTTTCATGGATGAAAATCTGAGACCATAAAGCAATGCTTGAAATTTTTTTTTAAAACCCAACAGGAAAAGAAAAGCCACTAGTCATCCTAACTTGTGCAAAGCCAGGCAAAACGCTGGGTCCAATTCCGTTCGAGGTTTAAATGACTATTCTTATTTGATCAGTGCCAAATAGCCCACAGATTTGTGCATGCTTGCAAATACGACAATTTACTGATGAAATGCAAGCTGATAATTTTTACATGGTTCTGCTGGTAAGGCCTGTTATGTAAAGAGGTCTAACGGGTTATAAGTAGCAGCTAATTTGCGGCATGTTATGAAACTAAGGGTCTTCCACTTCAGAGGCCTTAGTAGCTGCTGCATTTGCCTCTCCCAGCAGGACGTTTTCTCTCCATCACGGGCATGATTTCAAGAACAAAAGTGGCAGTAGTGTAAAACAGTGCAACTTGCCATGTCCTCATAAAACAACCAGACCAAGACAGATGTAATGTCTTATGGTGATCCTCTCTGTGCTCGGGTTGAGAACTTGACAACACAATGTTTTCACAGAGAAATGCAAAAGTCTACAGCTCTTGGTTCAGAAATGATACCTTTTATTAGACCAGCTAGGTCTAATTGGTCTAATAAAATGTATCATTTCTGAACCAAGAGTTTTAGACTTTTGCATTTCTCTCTGTCCCAGACCATCGCAGCTACCAAGTACATCCCTGAAAGGTCTTTCTATGAACCAGCTGTGCATAGTAAACACTTTGGGCATATCTAGACAGACAAGGTTCTTTGGGTAGATGTGATCTCCTTCATTAGACCAACTAAATAATTGGAAAAAATGTTCTTTGCAAGCTTCCCCTTCTTCAGGCATTTAGAGAGTCTGTGGCCTTGGGCACATTTATACTTCTTCAGACAGTGCTAGGGAAAGCCACTTTGAACGCATACCCTTCTCTGTCCCTCACTCACTCCATCTTTGTGCAAATTGTGCCAAAATAACTGTCAGGCGTGGTGCATCCCAGACCTCTGGCATATAGGCGAGACTGAAACTAATGATGTGTTGCACAACCATGCACGTACGTAGAGGGAGAGTGGGTAGGTGGCTGGGCAGGTTTTCATATCAGAATTTCCTTAGCACTTACAGACGTGATGGAGATGGAGACATGCCCCTTGGAGGTCAGGATGTGTTTCAAGCTGAGGATGAACACAATCCAGATCCTGGGTCTCTAATAATACAGGACCTTAGAGCCAAATTCTGATGGCAGTTTTCCTGCTGAGCATATTGACTGAAGTTAGGGAGGTGGCTCTGGAACGACGCAGGTCATTTAGAGCAGGAATCGGGCTTTTGTGTATTAATTAAAAAGTTCCCTGCCACCTCTGGGACACATCAAAAGTCTTGCAAGAGTTGTCATTGCTATGCAATCGGCCATTTAAATACGGTCTTGCTCCTTTTGCAGCCAGCAGTTTCAGTTCCACAATTGGATCTGTCATCTGCTGCCTTTCCCTCTGGGAGAAGGGTCTGGTCAAATGATTAGCATTATCTCCTCTCCTTAATATTATATTATCAAAGTTGGGCAGGGGTGTTTGCATATGCTGAATAATTAGCTCAGCATCTCATCTCAACTGTCAAAAATCTCTGCTCATTGACAGTTTACTTTAAGTGGCCCAATTAGCATAACAAATGACTCACCAAAAGTTCTGAAGGCATCCTGTTGATTAATGTCATTTATCTTGCAAACCAGCGGCAGACGGCTGAGTCGCTCCTAATGATTATTATATACATTTATACACATTATGTATCATTCTCAGAGAAGCCATACAGTTTATGAGTTACTTGCAAGTATTTAAAAGCAAGGAAGAGCTTCAATCACATGCAAGGCAGGAAGAGGACAGCTTCCTGGCCAAGGAAAAGTGGAAGAAGAAAGACCTATTTTGCTCCTGTTCTTTACACACGTTTTCTCTGCTTAAGGCAATGGGGCTGTGACTTGAAATTGTTAATGTCTGGCCTTGCTTTGTCCGGAGGGGGTAAAGGGGCTCTTTGGAAACTCATAGGAATTTTCTTCATTTATCATGGGCATCTCCTCAGGCTGTAGTGCTTTGCTCCAAAACCACAATCCTGTATCTTTGCCTAACTTCTGAGACGTCTCCACTTAGGGGTTATGCGCGCTATGGAACTGGGGGCTTCAATTTTCTAACAATCCTAAATAGCACAGCCAGGCAAGTATTTGGGCACATCCAATATCTTTTATTAGACCAACTCAAGTAGTTGAAAAAATTCTTCTTAGCAAACTTTCGGGCACAAACACCCTTTGTCAGGCTAAGGAAGCACCTGCAGATGGTCGGTGCTCCTCCTGGAAGGAGAAAGCTTGCTAAGAAGAATTGTCCCAACTATTTGAGTTGGTCTAATTAAATATATTAGATTTACTCAAAGAACTTTGTCCACCTGTGTCCTTAGACCAACACGGCGGCAACCCACACCCCTGAATAAATGGCACAGGAGCATAAGCGTCACAGACATTCAAGCAGGACTGATGCTCCTACGTCTCCGAGGTGGTTCTGAAAACTCAACCCTCAGCCCTCTTGACCAGTACTGAAAACAGATGCATACATACAAAGAATTGGAAGAGCGGGTTTCAGATAAAACATGTGGTTTTGAATGAGGTAAAGGGAGGGGAAGGAAGAGAAGGAAACACTAGACTGGGAGGGTGGAGGCTCCCAGGTGGTTTCTGTTTCCAGTTCTGCTACACACTTATTGTGTGGCCTTTGGCAGGTCACTTCTCTTCTCCGTGCTTCTGCTTCCTTTCTCATTCTCTGTTATACAATCACAGACAAGGGTTGAAGGGAGCTCAGGAGGTCACATCTAGTCCAACCCCCTGCTCCAAGCAGGACCAGCCCCAACTCCATCATCCCAGACAAGGCTTTGTCCACCTGGGTCTTCAAAACCTCCAAGGATGGGGACTCCACCACCTTTCTAGGTAGCCTCTTCCAGTGCTTTACTACCCCCTTAGTGAGAAAGTTTTCCCTAATATCCAACCTCAACTTCCCTGACTGCAGCTTGAGCCCAGTGCTCCTTGCTCTGCCATCTGCCACCGAGAACATGGTCTACCCTATATATCCAAGCTGTGTCCTCTCTGGGGTAGGGGCTCTCTCTTGCTGTGTGCTTTCACAATGCTTTGGACAGAGGACCTAAAGCGGAGATGAAAACCTTAAGAGCAACCATGACAAAATGCCATTAAAGACCAAATCCTAGTTTGGGGGCCTTCAGGATGCTAGACCTCTGATCGCCTTTCCGGCTGACATCAGCTCGCAGTAGACAAGCCTTTTCTAAACCTCTTGATGAAGTCACTGGTGATCCTTTCTGACCCTGAAAGACAGAAAAACGGGTGCTTCCAGAAGCAGGTGAGCTTCAGCTGTTTCAAAGTAGGTATCCTACCGCGGCAGGCTCTTAACTCTGTAATAAGGGCTCTTCCTCCAACCCCACGAGAGGACCTTGATAGAAAGCACAGCAAGTGCTTTCACCACCAGAAAGGTATTTTATCAAGCAATATTAAAGAAATACCGGGAGCAGAATAATTTAATCAGATTCATGAAATCAAATACCCCCAAGGCAGCGATGAAGATGCAGCTCAACAAGTGCTAGCATTTCATTCCATCGGCAAAGCAACAGTCGTTGCCTGCTTATTTATTTTTCCCTGAGAAATCAAATGTATGCAAAATAAAACCAAAGTCAGAATGCCCTGCAAGTCGGTGCATGTATTGGGGCTGCTCAGCCCTCCACTCATTCAGATGCTGCCCTCTGTGCCCTTCCTGACTGGAAATTGGGAACTATTAACTACCAAGGTATGGTCTAGTGTACAGGCTTTTGGGTATAGGTTGTAGTGACGTAGGTCTAAGGATGTCAGCAGACTAGGTTCTTTGGGTAAATCTGATATCTTTTATTAGACCAACTCAAACATTTGGAAAAGATTCTTCTTTGCAACCTTCAGGCTCGAAAGCTTTTGTGTCCGAGAGCTTGCAAAGATTTTTTTTCCAACTATTTGAGTTGTTTTAAGAAAAGATATCCGCTTTACCCGAAGAACCTTGTCTGCCAGGCTCCTGGGTGGCACTCTACTGTGATGGGTTCTGTCTAATGGAAGTAAAACAGTCATGTTATCTATTTCCTTTCCCCCCTTGCATCTTATTCCTTGTGAGGATAATCCCTTCGGTGTATACAGCACCTAGCGCAACAGGCCCTGACTTTTTTGTAGAGCAGTGGTTTTCAACCTGTGGTCCGTGGATGCCTGGGGGGGTCCATAGACTGTGTCCTAGGGGTCCAAGAAAGATAACTGTGATCAATCAAAAGTATGTGAATACCCACACTTACAATTCAAAGGGGGTTGCACCTCCACTTGAAATTTTTTTTATGGGTCAACAAATGAAAAACGGTTGAAAACCGCTGTTCTAGAGTATCCTGCTGCGACAGTAATGCAAACAACTGTACTTGAAGCTCAGATAAGATGTCAGCAGCTGAAGAACAAAAAGACTCCTTAACCTTTGAACAGACTGTCAATATTTACTGGGAATCAAGCTCCTTTTGCAATCTAAAAACTGGAGCATCTTTGCCTCTTCTGTTAGACATGGATTCACCTATTCATGGCTATCAAATCATAGTAGTGAAATCTGTATTTCTAGAATCATATTCACAAAGCAGAATTGAAGAAATCCCATGGCTTCTACAGTCAGGGATAAGTGGTAGCCCACAGTGGACATGGACAGATGATCATATATCCTGGTACAATTTACAGCAGTTTTGCAGCCTAGACAGACATGCAGCTGCTTTGGAATAACTACATTTGTGAGACAGCACTTACTGCTCCTTACCAGATGGCAATCATGGGAGCAGGTAATCTTCTGTCTCCCTTTGGCAAATTGCTCCTTGAAGGACAAAAAACATTTAAATCAACATGGTGGAGTTTTACTCTTGTTGCTTTCAAGGGTCATTCCACACTCCTAGGCAACGCTACCCCAGATTAGGTGGTGACATAATCTGTCTGCGACTTTTTTTACACCTACACAAGCGTGTCATCTCTCTATGCTCAGCAAGAGGGGACAGGAGAACAGTATGTCCATAGAAATATTTTATTGCTGGGCACAAGGCATGTGGGTGATTGTGGACGGGAGTATGGTGAGTCTATAAACTTTGACAGCAGCAAAAGCCACAACCCTAAAAACTACTAGTCGTGGGCAGTGGAGGGATTTAGAAGGGGATTTTCCACTTAAGGAAAAACTGATACCTTCCATCCAAGACACAACATGGTCCCTGCTGCTATAGCCTGCAAGCCTGTCCCCACTTGTGAAGTGTCCAGCCTCACAACACCCCTGTGAGGGAGGGAAGTCCTTTGATCCTCAGTCGACAAGTGGGAACCTATGAGACTACCCAAGGTGACAAAAGATGTTTGTAGCAGTGTAGCTAACTGAACCCAAACCTCCTGAATCACTGGTCAGTGCTCTCATCCCTGGATTAGCCTTTCCCTTGAGACGGCCCTCGAATCCTCTCCACGTTTTAAGTCTAGTTCATGAAGAACGCAGCCCAGAAGCATGCATTTATTCAGGAGCAGGTGACGGGGCGCATTGCAGCAAAGCAAAATATTCAGACAACATCTGACGGCGATGGACGGCGATGGGGCTCCTTGGCTAGGTCAGCTTAGGACACTGTCCTGTCTCATGGCTTCGCCCTTTGTCACGCGCATCTCCGTCTCTGTCCTCCCGCAAGACCATCATAAATTCTGCTCTGAGCAAGGCAGCACTGATTGCACTTAATTCAGTCTTTCTTAAACCCACACGCACACACACAAACACAAGAAAAGATACAGAAGTTCCAGGAAAAGCCATAACTCAATTGCCATTGCAGAACAGAAAGATAATTAAGTAAATGCTGGCGTGGAATAGCGCAGAGCGACTCGAGCTGGATGAGTCCTGCTTTGCTTTGCCCTTTCCAGAGACGGTGCAAACTTCTCCATATCCTCCACATTTAATAGCTGTGCTTTTCCATCCTGCAGGATGTTTGCTCAGTTTCTGCAGGTGGCTTTTGGGAGCGCCCATCACGTCACACAGACAGATAATTAACCCTTCTGGAATTAGCAGTTGTGTTATTAGCACCACTTAGATCTATAGCTTGGAGCAGCGAAGGTTTTGCAGAAAAAAACTATAACATGTTTGAAATATGTAGGCACCCCAGCGATCTAACTGGCTGCTGATCATACCTGAGTGCTTTATAATATGAAAAAAATTGAGCAATTTGTATGTGCCTAGTAGACTTAAATTATACTTGGAGTAGTTTCATTAAGGTAACATTGTGGCATTAAGTGTCATTTATGATCCTGAGTAAGCGGCATTTCTCACCCCCCTCCGCCAGCACTTTTCTAAGATCTATTTTTACTGGATATATTAGAAACCCAAAAGCCAGGGGGGCTCCAGCGCAAGACTGTTAGGAAGCCGCTAGCCGCAGCTACTAATTATTTCCAAGGGCAGCTAACTAACAGCTCTCCGTGTTTTATTTGTCCCATGTGGGGATCCATTGGGTTTGTGGATTTTGGCATGTTTTATATCTGACATTTATCATGTGTTTACTGCTGACCAATAAGTCAGCAGGAAAAACAAAAACCCCCCAAACACCCTGGTAAATCTTGGATGACTGTACAATCATGAATTAGAATGAGAGAGAAAGAGAAAAAAATGGGGGAGAGAAGCTGAAGGATGGATGTTAAACTGATGAGGCCCGATCCAAAGTTTATTGAAGCCCGTGGATATTCAGTGGAATGATTCCCATTTGACTTCGCTGGACTTTGGATCAGATCCACAGACCTTTCTGTGCCTATCTGTCCACTCTCTGCAAGAAACAAAGACAGGATGATTTATAACCACCACTTACTTTTTAATATAGATCCTTTCCACAGAATTGTAGAGATAGAGCTGGGATTATCTATCACTATGGGCCTCCCAAGCTGCTTGTTCCCTAAAGGATTTTCTCTAGAGCTTTTATTCCACACTGAATTATGCCCACGAGCACAGATATGAAATCCTTAGCCGACAAATGAAATGCAGCCACCTCTGGGGTGGAAAGAAGCACATGCGAAGTTCAACGCAAACAAATGCACAGTGCAACGCGTAGGGAGGAATAATCAAAAGCGCACATGCAGAATGAGACATAACTGGCGGGGTGGCAGCCGTATCGACAAGGATCTCAAGGTTTTGGTGGATCACAGACTCAGTGTAAGTCAGCAACGTGAAACAGTTGCAATAATAGTCATAACAATGATAATAATAAGAATAATAGCATTTGGGGCTGCATCAGAAGCAGCGTTGGGCATAAGACGTGGGAGATGGTGCATTGGGTAAGCCTCATCTAGATTACCGTGTGCAGTTTGGAGGTCCACATTTTAAGAAGGACATGGAAAAGTTAGAGAGGGTCCAGAGGCGGGTGACAGAAATGATTGTGGGGTTGGAAGGCAAGACGAAGGAGGAAAGGTTAGGAGAAGCAGGTTTGTTTAGCTTGTAGAAAAGACGATTGAGCGGGGACATGATAGTAGTGCCTACACACAGAATTGCAGACAACGAGGGTGGAAGGGAGCTCAGTCCAACCCCCGGCCCCAAGCAGGACCAGCCCCAGCTGCATCATCCCTGCCAAGGCTTGGTCTACCCAGGTCTTAAACACCTCCAAGGACGGAGACTGCACCGCCTCTCTGGGTAACCCATTCCCGTGCTTCACCATCCTTTTTGTGAGAACGTTTTTCCTACTATCCAACCTCAACTTTCCTTACTAAAACTTGAGCCCATTGATCCTTGTCCTGCCATCTGCCCCTACCTAGAGCAGCCCAGCTCCATCCTCTTTGTAACCCCCCTGCAGGGAGGTGAAGGCTGCTGTTCAATCCCCCTCGGGCTTCTCTTCTGCAGACTAAATAAGTCCAGTTCTCCTCACCAGTCCTGTGCCCCAGCCCCCCCAACCATTTTCACTGCCCTCTGCCAGACTCTCTCCAATGTGTCCACATCCTTTCTGTAGTGGGGGACCCACAGCTGGACACAGGACTCCAGGATCGCTGCCCTGGATCTGCTGGCGACGCTCCTACACATGCAGCCCAGGATGCCGGTAGCCTTCTGGGCAATAAAGACACACTGTTGACTCATATCCAGCCTATGGTCCACTCTAACTCTAACCTTGCAGTTTGTCCTCAAAATTACAAGGGGCAGGTCTGAGAGAAAGGAGGCTGATAGGAGTCTTACAGTAGTAGACAACTGGATAATCAGTGGAGGGCTGGAGACAGAGAAAGATGGCCTCAGCCTTGGAAGCTGTAGGACTTTGGAGGGTAGTTAGATGGATGGGTGGCACTTCTCCAGGCTGGCTAAGCATGGACTACACATCTAGGACTTCACACAGGGGATGCAAGTCTGGACCTTTGAAGCCAACAGGAAGTTTGCCACCAACTTCAGCAGTGCCAGGATTTCACCCAGAGTGTCTGAGCTTTGGATGAGCTGGGACTGCCACTGGTTGCCCCAGCTTGGGATGGGCACCAAACAGGACTTCCACAGGTGGCCTAAGCTTCCAGACAAGACTCCAGTAGATGCTTCCCAGCAATTAATCTCTGAATATGATGCTCATTCATCATCATTTCTTAGCAAAGAAGAAACAAGGGAGGGGGGATCTGCTATACACACACACACATAGATATAGATATAGATATAGATATAGATATAGATATAGATATAGATATATATGA
>NW_017728909.1:18649328-18687910 GCF_001723895.1 Crocodylus porosus | reverse complement strand
TATATATATATATATATATATGATGGATCAGTCAAACTATTTCTAAATGATACCTTGGTCAAAATTCTCCATCGGGGACCAGGAGCCAGCTGCACTACACTACAGAATAAATGCTCCTGCTTTGGAAGAGAATCAGTGGCAAGTGATTTGCATTGAACATTTTTCTCTTCTTCTTCTTTTTGTTGTTGTTGTTGTTGTTGCTGGTGCTGCTATTTTTGGCTAACACAGACCCGCATCGCCATGTGAAATTCAGAGAGAAAATGCCCAATTGCTGATTTCTACTGTTTTTTTGTCTCTGTGTTTAGAGATTTCGCTGCCAAAAAGAGAGAGAGAGAGAGAGGGAGAGGAAAAAAATCCCAAAACACAAACAACCAGAGAAACCATCCACAGCCAGAAACAGCGTCTGTTTTCCAACATTTTCTTTTGAGCTTGTGAATAAATAGAAATCTGTGAATTCTGAACACCTGCAGTTTGCTCGCTTTGCAAAGGAGAGCGGGAGAGAGGAAAACAGACCCACCCTGAGAGCCGCTGAACTCATGAATATGAACCAAACCCACGGTGTAAATAAAGCCCGGGCATTCGCAGATCTGTTCCTTTTTGCAGAATAGTTGGAGCATGTGGTCTCTGCAGTATGTTTTGGTTACTTGTCTTCAGCGCAACCTGCCCGAGAGATTGCTGCCAGTGTGTTTAGCAGGCTGTAGAGTGGTGTATGCACTAAAATGGTAGGGGGATATTCATACCCAAACACACACAGACGCACACACTTATATGTGTAGGGCCGGTGTGTACATACATATTTATGCATGGATATGTATGTGTGAGTATACTACACACTTACATAACACATACTCATATAGCATACATCCATGCACTTTTCTAACTGTATACACACAAATGCATATGCGTATACTGCAGAGACTTCCTCAGCCTGATGAAGGGGTTTTAAACCCGAAATTTTCCCCCCAATTTAAGTTGGTCTAGTAAAAGGTATCACCCAAAGAACCTTGTCTGTGTGTATATGTCTACATACACACATATGCATAAATGCGGAGACACGTATTGCTGTATAGTTACAAAAATGCACGAATGTGTTGTTATAGATAAATACGCATACTATACAAATGTGAATGCATGCATAAGAGCAGCGGTGGGTAGTTATACCTGTACCTACATCCACAGACACACAGGCATATATAACTATGCACACCTGCTCTTACATGCATATGCACATTTATGTACTGTAAGTGCAAACAAACTAATTTTCATACCCTGTCAATACATTCAGAGACTCTAAAGCTGGGAGGGACCATTATGGTAATCGCATTTGATCTCCCTCAGAGCAGAAGTCAAAGAAACTCGCCCAGGATTTTCTGCATCAAACCCGCTCTGAGTGATGGGCTAGAGCTTATTATTCAGAAAGATAGGCAGTCCTGCCTGGTGAATTCGCACAGTGCAACGACGACAAGAGCAAATCAATGGTACATTTAGGGTGCGAGAATGAGATCAGCTCTGCCGGGGGCACACGTAAGATGCAGTTTTTGAAAATAACATTTATGGGAACATGCGCTGCCATTTTTGACACCAGAGAAAGGCTTTGCAGTTCGCCACGCGCTGAGTGAATGAAGAAAGCTGGGATGACGCAAACTCCCAACTTTGCTGAGGCTTTTCGCCATACTTAACCAAACCCCTTGAGCACAGGTTCGACTTTAAGGACCTGAGCAATCCCATCGGACTACAGGGAGGAAGTGAAGTCTTCTCGGAGCAGCGCGCTTTTAACGGCAGTTCCAGGACAGAGCTCTTGGCTGTCTGCAGAGTTTTCTGCACCCAAGTGTATTGAAAGGAGTAGCATGCCTTTTACTCTATGGTTGTTTTTCCTCTTTAGAAAAAAAACCCAAAACAACAACAACTAAGAAATTGCAAAAGTTTTAGAAAGCATCTAAAAAACAAAAAAGAAAAGCAGCAAAGTACCAAGCTCTGCCTATTACTTTATTTTTGTTTTTTATTTTTTTGCACCACAAGCAGAGGTGCAACTGGTAGCGTCTGTGCTCCAAGCAGCAGATTTGTACCTCTGAGGCTCTGGAAGGGAGGTAGGGGGCTGGGCGCAGACAGGAGAGGGGGCAGGATGCTGATATAGGGAGCAGTGTCAGTGCCAACAGCCAGGTTAACTCTCACCTGCCAGCTATACATGACCTGTGTTTCACCTTAAGATCCCCTTAATTCAAACTGCGTGCACCTCTGCACGATCAGCCATGCTTTCATTCAGAAATGGCCACAAAGCAGTGGGAGACTTTGGCTTCTTGCTTTACTATGTGCATAATTTTAAGACTGTTCTTCCATTACACTTCAACCAGACACAAGCATGTGCTTGTGTTCTCCGCATCTATCCAGGCTCTTACACTGCTTGTAGAGCATTCTCCAAGAGGTGTTAAATGATACGGCCAGCATCTTTTTGCACGTGGTTCTTTTACAAAG
The DNA here is from genome assembly GCF_001723895.1 of Crocodylus porosus. Taxonomy (NCBI): domain Eukaryota; kingdom Metazoa; phylum Chordata; order Crocodylia; family Crocodylidae; genus Crocodylus; species Crocodylus porosus. The sequence goes on along the minus strand of NW_017728909.1, from coordinate 18,685,438 downwards.
GAAAATGTGCTTTAAGAGCTACCCTGAATATGGATGCTTTCTTGAATCAGGGGCCTTCATTGCAACCAGAAACCTCTTGAGCATGTTCAGAGTGGACGTGGACATCAAGACCCTAAAGTAAAACAGCTCTACGCTAGTAAAAGATCACCCACCCTATAATGCAGGGTTAGTTCCTAACTACTTTTTTACACACTTTGCAAAAATCACTATAAAATTCTAATGAGATTTACACTCTTACAACCAAATCCAGAACAGGGAGGACCACAGGGTAGACAATGGAAAGGTACAGGCTGTACCAGGTTAGAAATTAAACCTTTATCTGACTTGGAAACTATTTTCCATTCTGTTCATGGGCCCAGTTACCTTACAGATAAGGCCACCTTCATTTGAAAATAAAAATATAAAGGAAAAAAAAGAAAAAGAAAATAAAACCCTGATCTGCTCCGGCTTGGTTACATTTTGCTGGTCAGGGTTCGGTCATTTTGGTTATTTCTCTTCCTTGCGGTGCGTAAGAACAGCATTTGGCAAATGTTGCCAGGGACCTGGTGCAAAAAGGAGGTTTTGGAGCTGAGGTCTGTGTTGCTCAGTCTTCTGTGACCCCCGTACCTACAGGTCTAACATCCTGCAAGTCTCGGTGTGTTGTTTAAATAGTCATCCCCGGGGATACCTACCTTTCCAACTAAGGTTGTCCCTTAAGTCAAGCCAGGTGAGCCACCTCTGTTGCTTTGCTATTGTTTCAGGTGAAGCACAGGAGAGACAAGTAGCTAACGGACTGATTCCAAGGAAGCTCTGCTGAAACTCGCCCAAAAGGAAACAGAAATCACCGTGGGGCAGGAGTGAGCTCAAGAGGCTGGGATGATAATTCCTAGTTGAATAAAGTCTCATCCCCGTGCATTTGCATTTGGACACTCTCCAGGAGACACAGCCTGGGAATCGAGCGCTCCTCCTAATCTTCCCTCCCGCAGGCTCCACGTTGGCTTTGCTCTCGGTGTCAGTGTCGGGTGCGTGTGCATGTTCCCTCACGTTAATTAAGCCCTCGGTGAAAAACCTATTGAGCGTCTCAATGATGTTTGCCACCGGCGCCCTGTCAGGTACAGTTTATAGGTAAGTACATGGGTCCTCTACAGCAGAGCTGTCAGAAACTCGCCTGCTTCCAGCCCAGGGCTTGAAGTTGCTTTTGCAACCCGACTTCATCGTTGATATTGCAAGGGGCTAATTCTGATGTGTAATGTCGTCACCCACCAGTTAGGAAATGAATAAGGGGTGCAAAGGGGGCTCTCAGCACAGCTGACCCTGCCAAAAGGAGGTAGAGGGAAGAGGGGGGATGGGCACAGCAAGCGGAAGAGGCCGTGTGGGAGGAGGGCCGGCAAGGTCCAGCCCTGGCTTTGCCCTCAGGGGTGGCCTTAGGGTTGTTGGGGCCCTGAGCAAGAGAGTCATTTGGGGCCCCTTTGAGGCTTAATTTTGATGACCTATAAACAAATTGGAGACTCGCTGCCAAATTTTAGGGCCCCCTAAAGCATGGGGCTCCCAGGTGGTCTCCAGGTTTTCCTTCCCCTAAGGCCGCCACTGCTGCCCTTTACTCGCTATGCGACTTGGAGCATGCATCTTTACCTCTCTTGGCCTTCCTAGCCTGGGTTTGCTAATTATAAACACTTTGGGACAGGGACTCTTTTACTTCACGGTTGCCTAGTACAGAGATATTACTTGTTTCCTATCGGTGCTCTCTTATGGAGAGAAGCATTTTCTTCTTGATCTCTCCTATACTTCTAGGAAGGATTGTGTTTTCTTCCCGCTGGTGCTATATACGCTGACTTGGAGCTGGGTGTTTCTTCACCATCCTTGACCTGCAGCATCACAGTGGTACCCAGGTGCACAGCAGAACCAAGCCTTTCCCTTTCATCTCTGTGGGTTTGCTCCAGAAGCATGCACAGAAAGAAGGAAACGCCAGGGGAGCATTCACAGCCAGGCTAATAGAAAATCCCTTAGGGGAAACAAGTTATTGAGACCACTTTAGGTTTCATGGTCCTTCCAGTCCCGGGCTTCATGAAAGAGTGGCCAGGCATGCTGGACTTTATTGAAGTATGGCCATCCCATTAGAAACTGGGCTGTGGTCACCAATTTATTTGCTGTTGGCTAATGAAAACCCATCAGATAGCTAGGACTCGGAAAGGATGACTTAAGAGGGGCATCCTCTCAACAGCCCACTTGGTTCCCCAGCTTTTTCTACTCCTTCTTTCTTTCATGGCTTGCCTGAAAGACATCAAGGGGCAGACGGAGGCATGACAATTGACACCTGCTGAGGAGCCACCTTCCATGTCACCAGCTGACACTAATGCAGTTGGAAGTCATTGCTCATCCCTACGGCGCAGGTAGGGTTGGCTGGAAGGGAGGAACAGCAAAGTCGGACTCCGCTCAGCTGGATATATTCCCTCAAATACTACATTAGCTTGTTCTGATCCCATAGTTAAAAAACAGCTATTTATCCTATCACTGCATACTGGAGAAGATATATTACACCAAGTTGGCACCTACAATTATTATAGTACAGGAAACCTTTGCCGCAGCACGTTTAGTGCTGCTAGTTATCAGACGCAAGCCTATTACACGTTGGCTCCCAACAAGGCTATGCAATTCTGGCACCCGGAAAGACAGCAGGTGCTCTGAATTAAACGAAAACCCAAAGACTTTCTTTTCCTTCCCCCCCTCTGGCTTTTGGAAAAAGTTTAGCCTTGCTCACGAACCCATCAGAACAGAGCGCCAGCAAAGGAGCTTTCTGCCAAACCATACCCTGATCCGATAGGGAAGGACGATGGAAAAAAAGAAGTCTTTTCACTACTAGCAAGGAGGTCCTAAAATTGAATTAATGAGAAACGCAAATGTCTTTGTATAGCATGCAATCCATTGTTATGATGAGTACAGATTAGCAAATCCCTGAAATGATTGAGTTTCTACCGTTCCTTCTTGACAATCTGGACATCCTCACCATTGAGAAGCCCCCATACGTAACCCTTTACATCTCATCCATACATCTGCATCCATTTTTACTCTTATGAGAAATGAAAAGTTGGAGATTTTAAAGACCTTGTCTGAGAAGTGGTTGTCTAAACTATGCTAGGTTTTGCAATGCTGATCTTGACCACAAATTTCTTCTTGGATCTGAAAACCTTCCCAATGAACCTTTTTTTCCCCCTTTATTCTTTTTTTGATGACAATTTGCTATTCTTTCTGTTTTTGACAAAAATGGCATCTTTTTAACTGGGAAAATAAAAGGAAGCTTTGTCAGATTTTTCAGCATCTGAGCAGCATTTTTTTGACACCAACTTACCCATAACCTCACCAGAGATGGAGAGAAAATTGCTATTAGAAGTATTCAAAACTCCAAAAGGCGTTTGGGGATGTCAGGCAATCAAGAAATTCACCTTCAAAGTCCCAACACCTTGTAAAGACACTGAGAAGGACTGAGTTACAAAGAGAGGCCAAGGTCACAGTTTATCACAGCCTGTATACATAGTAAAATACGATGGGTAAATCAAGACCAGTCTGGGTATGCTAAAATTAATAACCATCACCATAGGACTGATCCAGAGCCCAATGAAGTCAACTGTAACCTTTCTACTGACTTCAGCACGCCGTGAATCAGATGCATTAAGGGCATTTTAGGGATGCTTCAGGCCAATTCATAGTCAAGGTTATTTTCACTGGATTCCCACCAAAGGGAACCTTTGCATAGCTGTTCTTGCTGGCTTGAGCACACTCAAGGCTTCTTCTAAGTGGTGATCACATCACTGTTGCATTGTAGCAGCAGAGCCATGAATGGCAGCAACCAGAAGATTAATCTGACTGCGTGACAAGATAGTAGTGGTAAGGTCGTGATGGTTTCTGATGGGGTTTGCTTTATCTACTTCCAAACTGGTTATACACAGAACTATTTCCTTGGTGGCAAAGCCAAGAGCTGAACGGACCAAAGGGGCAGGAAAGAGGGGGGCAAGTGACAGTATGTTACATAAATAATAGCTATAATAATATAAAAGGCGATTTTTGCTTTTGACAGCCGCCACTGATGCATGAGACGCACGTAGTTGTATTGACCCGGTATTCTTGCTTGCAGTGCAAGTGTTGTTTATGCTTGGACAAGTATATTAAAGAGATGGGAGCCCTTAGGAGACATCATCTGATGGCGCTACAGATGCCACAGAGATTCATGCTGCTCATTACGGGAGGGACAGAGACAGTGAAAATAATTTGCTTAAAAGCATGGTGACTTGGGGATCCCTAATCAGGGCATTGATCTCTGCCTGCATTAACACTGCTGTTAATGCAAATAACATTCTGAGGTCGGTCACTTATTTCTCCGACACAAAGGAAGACATCATCCTTGATTTCAAGGCCCCACATAATCTAGATTCTTGCCAACTTCTCCGTCGTTTTGTCTACACCCTATCTTTCCTCTCGTCTTTCACAGATCTATTTTCTGTGTCCCATCCTTCCCCATCCCAGCCTGAAACATCCTCCTTAGCCTGCCTCCTTAACCTGTACCTTCCCCTCAGTGTTGTGATACAACTATAATTCAAGGAGAACAAGACTGCAGAATGACCCCCAATGACAACAAGTTGTACAAAGACTGTTGGCTAAATCGACAGGATGGGGGGTGGGGGGTATACTCTGCAGACTAGAAAAGAAGTTCAGAGGAATGGTTGATGAGAAACCAGCTGGGAGCTCCCAGTGCAATAGTGAGGCTAAGCAGCTGAATGTGGTCCTGGGAAGTAGAAGCAGCAGCATAGGGAGGGAGAGGAGGGAGGTGATACTTCCTCTGTGCATTAAAGATTAGTAAAATCTGTCACTCAGTTCTGGTGTCCACTCTTCAAAGTGGGGTGCTGGAAAATGAGGAGGAGTTTGGAAAAGAGCTACGCAAATAACACGACGAGTGGAAAACTTACTTGAAACTGTAAGATTCACGAAGCTTAATTCACTAGGCAAAAAGTGTGTTAGGAGAGGACTTGATCATAGCCTAGGGCTAGCAACACGGCAAGATTTCTGATGGTTATATTTTCTAGCAGACAAAAATATAGTGAAATGGCATGGCTCAAGCCAAAGAAACCCTATGTAGAACTGTGGAACAACATTCGAACAGTCCCGTGGTTTTGCCATGACTCCAAGTCTTTAAATCAAGTTTGGGTGGCTTTCTAAGCACAAGGCTTCAAAATAGAAATGGGAAAATGGAGAAAGGACTCTCATGAATGCTGCAAGTTTGGAGAATGAGCGTAGACTGCGCACCAACTGTACTCAGGACTATTGAGCAAATATGACGTTCAAGTCTCTGTCCCAAAGGCATGAAAGTCTCTGACACAAGGAGGAAGCAAGTAGAGAGAATGAGATCATTAAATCCATCCATAATCTATAGTAGAGCCACTTTTTATTTGAAATAAAAGCTAGTTTATCTCCAGCCATCATAAATTGGCTTGTTTCTTAATGGTCATCATGTCAGAAAGGTCTCAAGGGGTGGAAGAGTCTCAATGAGTTAGGGCTCCTCAGACAATTTCAATATGCAAGTAGCTGCATGGAAAGGCAACAATGGATACTTCCATCCCAACCACGCACCATGATCTGAAAGGGATTTACTGGCCATGTCAAATGCAGTCATGCAATGAGAGAACTGGAGGCAAAGTCTCTGCAAAGAGATGCATTCTGGGAACGTAGAAAGAAGCTACTCCAGGGGACAACTGGGACAACCTGACTTAGGGGGTTGGACTAGCTGACCTCCTGAGGTCCCTTCCAACCCTAATTTTCTATGATTCAATGACTCAGAGCATTAAATTGTCATCTCCTTGTCAGAAACACCTTTCGCCATCTCTTCCCCCCCGGTAGAAAATCCCACAGAGACAAACAGCCTCATCCGCCGGGTCTTCAATTACATATGAATTGTAATCAGCCCCATTGCAGCCAAGGGATATTCAAAGGGACAGGGAAACGAATGTTACTTTGCAAGTTCAACATGGACTTACAGCAATGACAGCAGGATGAAAAGGTGACTACGTGGTCAACAGGAACCTTGGGGAAGGTTGTTCCTTTCCAAATCCAAAACCCTTTAGGTCTCCTAATCCATAATGCTGACCACAGATGCAGGGAAGTCCTAAATTGGTGCAGCTAGGGTTTGCAGCTGGGTTCCTCACGTGCAGTTGCCTATTGTCATGCATCTGTCAAAAAATCCTCAATAATAGTTTTGCAGTTGTATGGAGCTTTTCTCCATGCAAAACAGTGCTGTAAACATTAATCTTGAAACCCACCTTGGGACTAATACCAGCTTTATATTGCAGATGGAAACAGGAGGCTGTAGATTATTAATTATAGATTAATACTCCATTAGGGGCAAGCTCCTTGTGATGCCCATCCCACAACACCCCAATCAGGAGATGGCACAACTGCATCCTCATCTGGAAATCCCAAGCAAGCCAATTCACCACCTCAGGGCCAAACTTCTTACTGGATTTTATTCTTGTGATTTCAAAATTAGGCCCAAGCAATATTTGAGGTTCTGTTTGAAAAGAGGGGTTTTAAGGGTCTCGCCAGAGACCACAGAGAAGCGAAATGAGAACAGGGGAGTTCCTCATGGCAGGTCCTATGTGCAAATGGCCCCCTTGGGCTATCCCCTTGGGCTAGTTCCTTGTCCTAACGTACGCATCTCTTGCATGTGCACTCAAGAAGGTTTGTGACAAGCTATAAGTAATATCTAACTGGGGAAGGAGAGAGTTAATCTGTATGGTTTACAATCATTACTGCATTTCAGCCCACCAATAACTTACATTTTCAGTCAACTACTTTATAATTGTGCTTTAAAATGCAGCGCCTGTAAAACAAAACCCTTTGCTTTTGGCTTTTCTAAGTGACTATTTGTGTTGGTATTAAATGGGAATAGTTAGAAGAAAACCAAGGCCACGTACAAAGGAAGTTAGGACTTGAGGCTATTGTTCCATGCTAAACTCCCTTTGACAGGCCGGTGGTTGTCTCCTATAAGAGAGGGTGTTCACACACACTAAGGCACAGACTAAGGACGGAAATCTTAATTCTGAACTGCCTCTATTTTTTAATAGGTCCCTGTCAGACCCTGAGGGGTACATCTGCAAAGTGCCCATGATGAACAAGTCAGGTGGACGCCCATTTGCTGTGACGCTATCTCCCTGTTTGCTGCTTTGAAAACTTACCCCCTGATGTTATTCTAATGTAGCTGTTTGTCTCCTCGTGAACTTATAATGATAATAATGATAGTAATAACGACTGACATTTATATAGTGCCTTTCATCCAAAAGGATCCCAAAGTGCTTTGCAAACTGATTTACAAACGACTGCATATCCATATTAAACGCCAAGTCCTACGCTAATGCAATGTTAATGTTGCAAGTTTGAAGCTGCAAAAAAAAAAAAAAAATAGCCAGGAAATGCAAAGTTTAAGATTTCAGCAGCAATGTTAATTCAGGCAGGTGGGGCATGTTGCATATCAAGTTAAGCATTTCACAACAGGACCGAGCACATACTCTGCAGCAAATAACACTCTGTGTGCTGAGCTAAAGGTAATCAAAATCTCATGCTTCTGGGCAGAAATGTAATTGCTGGCATGGGTCAGGCCAAAATCCTACCTTGCTCCATTTCAATATTGCAAATGCTTGTGCGGGCTTAGAGATATCTCATCTTCCACATGTATTTGCCACCAGGAAAAGGAAGATGGCAGATTTTAAAGGGAAATGGTCCAAAGGAGCATGGCAAATATTGCATCCTTCAGGCTTGAGGCAAAGAAGGGATTCTCATTTCCATCAAATTTGATGGAACAGACACTGTTAGCAAAACTCTCCCTTTGTCTTTACTTATTATTGATAGTTTGAGATGTGGCAACTCTGCACAATGAGCAAGCCATTTTTTCCCCCTTTAGTCTTCAACCCAAAGGGAGGAAAGATCTGGGTTGGATTCAGATCTCACATTGGAAGCCTCTTCCCCCTTTTGAGCCATATCCCTGCATTATATAACCAGATAAAAAAACCCCACACTTTAGCGGTGCAAACACCCTCCTTTTAATGAATAATTAACAATCCTACACCTTAATGAATAAAAAATCAAGCCAATATTAGGGGACTTTCAAAACAGTTGCTTAGAAGCCCAACCTCCCCCCCCGCACCGCGCAACCTCCCTATCTATAAACAACAATTTTTTTTCACATGAGATCACATTACGTGGATCAAAAGGGCTGAAGCAAAAGGAAGAGTTTGCAGGATGAAAGCCTGTTGTAAAAAGCGTAAAGTGTTTAAAAAACCAACAACCTGACTTCAACCAGCTGTGAGAGTTTTCTTCTGGACCATCTGGAGAGAGAGGGCTCCCCCCTCCACCTCCCTGCAAGGTGGCCTCATGTGCTAGGAGAAAGTGCATGGGCAGACACACATGATAAGGAGTTCAGGTACCTTCTGTGCCTTTCTTTGGAAAAGGGGAAACCAAAAGAAAAGACAAACTCCACAGTTGCCTGGCTGTTCTGGTTACTCCCCACAAGATAGGAGGAGTATTTTAGCCATACAGACGTGCTGCTTTGATGAAGATGCGTCAAGGCCTCAGCAATAAAATAGGCTGGATCTGCTATCATTGCGATGAAAGACAGACAGGGAGACTTCCTCCCATTCCTACACGACTGATGGCTGAAGGCTTTGCAGAATCACCCATTTATTCACAGAATCACAGAAAATGAGGGCCGGAGGGAGCTCAGGAGGTCACATCTAGTCCAACCCCCTGCTCACAGCGGGACCAGCCCCAACTACATCATTGCAGCCAAGGCTTTGTCTACCCGGGTCTTCAAAACCTCCAAGGATGGGGACTCCACCACCTCCCTGGGAAGCCTGGTCCAGTGTTTTATTACCCTCTTACTGAGAAAATTCTTCCTAATATCCAACCTCAACTTCCCTTGCTGCAGCGTGAGCCCATTGCTCCTTGTCCTGTCATCTGCCCCCACTGAGACCAGTCCAGCTCTATTCATATGGGGAAACGAGCCAACAGATTACCGAAGCACTGAATCCATTATCGATGTGCTTTGGTTGACAATCCTACTGCCCAACATCTGTTATCTCCCGCATCTTCAGACTTATCGCTTGCGATCTTTACAACCAGTGTCTGGGTCCTTTCCTCCCCATTCTCCTCACTGCTCCCCAGTCTAGTCCCGGCCCTCTGCACTGCACCTTGCAGTGATTTAGGTTATAAACAGACACCCTATTTGTCCCAAAAGAAACCATTTTTTTCACCCAGAACAAAGTACAATCATTCACATGACCGCAACAAACCCTAAAAAGGGGCCGCAGGTAGGATGTGCTAAACTGTTGGCCCGGGAATACCATGAAGCGTGTCAGAATAGCTGCCCTGGCATTGCCTCATATTGAATCAAGGGCAGATAAGTAGCAGTGCATTTGTGTGGCTCACTAAAACCTGACTGGAGGGGAGACAAGTACACGCATCAATCCTGGGATATTCTCATTGCAGCAGACACACATGCACAACTGGTCCCGAGGCCAGTTTATTCCTAACCCTAGCTCCAACCTACCTAGCTAAGCTGGTAATCTATAGAGATATCAACCCACACCTTTGCAGGCCAGTGCCTCCCTTAAATACTTCCAAGATTTCTCCCATGCTGCCCTTTGAGGATGGTGGGAGGGATGGATCCAATGCAAACACCTACTCTCTTCTCCGCGCCTGCAGGTATCTCCAGAAGACTTGCCTCTGTCATATTGCCACCAGAACCTGGCTGCTCAACACAGCCGGGCAGGTGACAAGCTGTGAAAATCTTTCTCCCACCGTTTTCTTTTCTTAACCTCTTGCTCTGCTTCCATTAACAACTCGTCCCATAAATAGGCTTAAGATGCAGGTAACTAGCAAAGCTGCTCCAATGCATCCCCCTCCGCCTTTGCTCATGTGGAGTCCCCATCCCCTATCATTGCTTGGTTCCCATCCTTAGATGTCCAGACCTTTCAGAGCAGGGATTGCTTTTCTTCCTAGAATTACACAAAGGGATCCTAACCCAACTGGAGGTTTTTGGGTATTACCGACATAAAATTGCCAACTATGAATCCTTTTATTACCACTGAGATCTGTTGATCAATGGCTGGGTTTAGTATTGCCCAGTGTTTCTTTAATAAGCAGAGATAACAAAGGCAAGATTTTAAAATATTATTATTATCACTCGTTACTTAAGTCGCAACAGCAAGACTGGCATCCCATTGTGTTACCACACTGCACACCCCCATGTTTAATGCCTGGATGCAAAGTATGGCTAATTCTTCTAGCCTGGCGGGGCTAAAAAGGATGTGCTATCTTGAATACAGCTAAGAATACAAACAGTGCAAATGGGATGGTTAGGACCGTACAAGAAAGGTGGGTACTAGAATTTGGTTCAAGTGCAGTGTCCCTACAGTCCATGGCGTGACCGGAGCTCGTGTGGACATACCTGGCCTAGTTTTACACCGTCTAGCTTGGGTGCTGCTAGCAACAGAGCTGTATCAACACAGAGCTGAACACTGGCTGAAAAGGTGGACAAGATCCTGAGTAAATCCTTAGCCACTTCACCCTCCCTGAGTCCCACGATGTCCTGGTCCTAGGAGCTAGTGCAGGATGTCTGCCACAAGCAACAGTGGCACTGTGGACAGACTGATAGGGCCAAAAAAATGTCAGAGAATGATATACAGTCAGGAGAGGAGGATGAAACCACATCTAGTTCAGCCTCTGCTCAAGGCCATGGTAGAAAAGTGTTTCTCTAACCTAGTCTTCAAACTGCACAAGCAGCCTTCTCACAGCTACTGGGCACAATGTCCCAATACATCAAAAAGCCCACCCCGATGTGCCACAGCCAAAGCAGAGGGGTGACGGCACTCTCAGCATCCTGCCACTTCAAGGATGTGAAGCAGTTTGTAAAAGGGATCCAAGGAAGACCACGGGAAGGCAAAATCCCCCTGCTCTGTTCCTCCCCAAAAGGAGAATTTGAGACAACTCAGCTCACCTCTACCAACAGCCTTCTTATACATATGGACACTGTGTGAGAGAGACAGATGCAATGGAGCTACTACAGGAATGGCTTGGGGTTGGGGGGTGATCGCCCCAACCCCTGCAAACGCGACTCCGCTGCACCCACTCCATGCCTTCCAGACTCAACTGCCTGAACTCATCCCATCCCATGACTTCCAGTCTGTAACCCACTACTTTAGCATCCCCTGGCCTTCACCATCCTCATCTGCCCTTGTCTATGGTAATATCTTGCGTTAAACCCGCTTAGCTCAGCTCCGGGCGGAGAGTGGTTAACCATGTCATTTTGGAATTTCTTATTAACAGGCCAGCAAAACTGCAAGGTTGACAGCACTATTAAATATGACAAAGTCTTCTTTAAAACACTGACTGTTTGACTGGTGGGAGACTGGTGTGATTTATCTCCGGCTGTATGAGTCACAGACTATCCTCTATATCTTGTGTCCAAGGAATGATCGCTCATCCACCGTCTGCAGTGTCCTCAAACAGCTCGTCTGGGCTCTCCTTTGTTCGCAGATGGCTCATCTCAACTTTCTAACATTGAAACACAAGCTGCTGCTGCGTTTCACCCTGCGGCTCCCCCAGGCAAACAGAGCCCCCAAATGGGAACCTCTTTTAAAATAAGATCATAACAATAGGCAAGGATTTTCTCTTGAACATTTCCTTCTCCATTGTGGCTACCACATCGCTTGAACGCTACCATCATAACAACACTCACACAAATTCTCTGCTGGTCTTCAACCTTGCAAGAAGCTGTGCTTTTCTGTATTTCTATTAATAAATAGATTAGATGGTTGGGGAATATTTAATATTTTACTATGTGGTCAGTGGTGGGGGGGTCTTAAAGGACAGAAGGGTATTTTTAAATGGGATTGATTTCACAGACCTTTGTGTTATGACTCTTGGATCTGATATGCACATGAACTATGGGTTGGATTAGAGTGGATTAGGTTGAGATGCACAGGACCACACCCACAGTCTATCTAATTTAGTAATTTGTTCGAGACGGTAATCATTATTGCGTATTTTTCTGGATTAGTACAGACATTCTTCAGTAGGTAGCTTTGTAATAATGTGCTCAAAAGGAAAGTATCTTGTTAATGAATGGGGTTTATTAAGTGGAGTTAGAAAGAATTTAGCTATTCTCAAGAGCTGCTTTTGGGGCGGGGTGGGGGAGGGTTGTATTGATTTGTTTGAATCTTCCTCATAGTAATTATTCTTGTTACCCACTAAATATCAAATCCATCCCACTCACCCTGCTCCTTCACTCTCTTCCCCCAAGCCAGTTCTGCTAAAATCTCTTCCTCACCATCAGACAAAACAAGATCAGGGATCAAGTTTCTTTTTCCAACTAGTTGCAGCCACATCTGGACTGAAACATGGAAACTGTTCAACAACACACAACAGCTATATACAGAAGTTTGAGAAAAGAAGGGATGGAGAATGGTATAAATGGTTGAAACTAAAGGGGCCAGGTTCTGCATTATTGCATAGACATTAGGGGCTGGAAGGCATCTCGAGAGATCATCGGGTTCAGCCCCCATGCCATAGGCCAGAAGTCAGCTGGGATCAAGTGACCCCAGCAAGAAATAAATCCAGCTGTTTTTTGTAGGAGTCCAGAGTAGGTGCTTGCACCACATCTGGGGGGAGTTTGTTCCAGACCACGGACACATGCACCGTAAAGGACTTTTGTTTGATATCCAGTCTAAATTGGCCTCCTTGGAGTTTATGGCCGTTAGACCTTGGTATCTCTTGGGCAACAGCTGGTCTCCCAGGTCCTGACGTCCCCCTCTCACATACTTGTAGCTGCCACCAAGTCCCCCCTGAGTCGTCTCCTCTCCAGACTGAAGAGTCCCAAGTCTCTCAGCCTCTCCTCGTACAACCCTGGATCATATGAGTGACTCTCCTCTGGACTCTCCTTTGAGCTTCTCCACATCCTTCCTGAAGTGGCGGGCCCAAAACTGGATGCAGTACTCCAGCTGCGGTCTCACCGGGGGAGTAAAGCGGGAGGATGACTCCCCTGGTTTTGCTGGTGGATGCACGCCAAAGTTTGGTTTGCTTTGCCTGCCACCACATCACACTGGTGGCTCATATTCATCTTGTGGTCAATCAAGACCCCCAAGTCCCTTTCGGTCATGGTGCTAGCAAGCGTGGCACTGCTGAGCCTGTCAGTATGTTGAGGGGGGTTTCCTACCGAGGTGCAGCACCTTGCACTTCTCTGTATTAAAGGCCATCCCATTTTGGTTGGCCCTCCTTGAGAGTTTGTCCAAGTCGATGATCTCCCGAGGTCCCTTCCAGCCCTAATGTCTATGAAATCTATGAAAGTCGGCCTGTATCCCCAGCCTGTCTATATTAGTATAATTGCTAAAGCAATCTGTTATATTCTAAATATCATTTTTCTCTGGCATATAACTCAACTTCCCCCCATTTTGCAAATATCTCTAATAATTGCTTGACCTGGACACTGGCCAGGGCACCGAGACTACCACTGTGGCTCTTAGATGTGTTAAGTGCAGGGTTCCTGGCGTGGACATTGGTTTTACATCTCATTTGAATGATAGAGGGGCTTATGGGGAGGAAGAGGAAGAGATATTATCCGAGCGGATAAGGAGGGATATCAGTTCTGGCTCATTTCCAATGCAGTCATTTTACTGGATGGGTTGTGTCAGGTCATGAATGCAACCACAGGGCTTAGGGAACGGATAATATTTCCACTTGAAGTCTGCAAGAGCTTTAAAGATATAATAGAGCATTCAAGAGAGTACCTCGTAATGGCAGGGTGCTTCGCGTTGTGCTAGTTCACAGCAACTGGTTTGTCACTTGTCTTTTGCACCTCACTAAATCCACATGACAGGGGCTATGAACAAAGACTATTGAGTGTAACTCTGCAACATGGTGTCATTCAACAAGTAATTCATTGTGTCACCTTGGGCAAGTTGTTTAACCTGTCTTGTGCTTCCATTTGTCCCTCTGGAAAACCAGTAAAACTTGTCAAGTGGTCTAAAGTTGCTCACCTCATTCACCCCCCCTCCAAAAAGAAAAAAAAACAAACAAACATTTAAATTTATCTCAGAGGGAAGAAAACACCTCTCAACCAAACAGTTTGGGCACAAAAACTGAAATACAGTGGCACAAATAGGTTGCGGTCTTGCCTTGTGCAGGTTGTGGTTACGTTGCTTCAGGTCTTTCAATACTCTTCTACAGACTGGGCTCCCAATGGGACCCTTTCTCCCAAGCTGCGTTGCACCACTTATGCCCACCCAAAAGGGGTGGCTGTAGTGAATGATAAGGGACGCCCATCAATCACAAGACCTGTAGAGGAGAAAGGGATCCAGAGACATCTGCACTAAACCTCCCCTGAGCTGCTGCACAACGGCATTGCAGAAGGAAAACATTTCAAGTTTTCGGCGATGATAGTTCAAAGTTTGACTACTTTTTTTGCATGTAAAGGTCAATGTTTTTCACGATGGGTAAAAAAACACTATTTTCTCCCAACCGGTCCCAGTCATAACACATGCATCCTTGGCATCTAGACATGGAGATTTCGACGACTGATACACGCTGATACAGAAGTACCGGGAGAGAGTTGAACAACCTGTGTCCAACAGGTGTCCGAGAAACAAGTCTGCTCTACTTACCTATACTGGTGTTTTTATGTTATTATTATTATTATTATTATTATTTTTATTTTATAAGATCTATTGACTAACAGAGAGCATTTTATTAAGGACAAAAGTCTGGGAAAAGCCAGCAAACTATTCACTGCCAAAAATCTACCCAGAAGTACCTGTGTAATTGAATTTGGCCAGCTCTAGCAAGTTATTTGATTTTCTATAATTGGATTGGCTAATGGGGGGAAGAGGGCGGGCAGAAAAGGGAACTAGAAAGATATCTGTCTCCCTTGACAAAAAGATCCGGCAGCTTGGGAAATTGCTCTTTCCTCGGGGGAAAATAAAAGCAGCAGACAGATTGGACAAGAAGGTGAGAGTCTTGAGCGCGAGACAGGAGACAAAAGGGCACTCGTCTGTGGAGTTCATACCGACTCCCTGTGCCATTTCGAACAAGCCACTTCCATCTCCTCTACCTAATTGCACCACCTGCAAGATGAGGATGAGCACATCCCATTGCCCACCCCTTTGTCTATTATAAGATAGAGGATGGGACTATATGTATGGCTTATGTAGGTGTATGTGTAGCTCCTTGTGCCACAGAGTGGCCTGGGTAAGAACCGGCCCTCTTTACCTTATTTGTACTTCTGGGCACGTCTACACAAGACGCTTACTGTGCATTAGCCTAAAAACACCGTGCTATAGAGTAGCAGTTATTCACCGTGCTAATAGCCCACCGCGCAGTGTTATTAGGGTAATGCATGGTAAGCATCACTAAAAAACTACGCTGGCGCTACTGCGCAGTAACTCTAATTACTGCACATTCGATTAGTGCGCATTCAACTAAATGTGCAGTAACTAAGGTGCATTAATGAATGTTTAGATGCACCCAGAGTCACACGTCAAGGCACCACCTCATCTTCAATAAAATAGCAACCTTCTTGTTTCTCTCAGCATCGCCCAAATAGGTGAAGTGACCTGGGATGCCAATTCTGCCCTAGAAGACGTCTCAGCCGAAGCTCAGATCTGAACATCAGGTCCAGAGTGCTCCTTTCTGATCATTTTCTTGGGGTTCAATGGTCACAGACCTTCTTGGGTCAAGCAAGGGAACACATTCCCCTTTCCTCCCTTGCTTGGGTGGGCTCAGCTTGGGATTTCAGCACCAGAAACTGGCTCAGTGTGAGCAAGCTGGCTGGGATGGGATGAACTGGAAGGGACCCATCTTCCCTACGCTCCTAGCAGCCAAAATAGCAAGCCAGGAGCTCAAAGAGAGATGAAGTTGCTCCACACAAGTGGAAGACAATTTGCTCCTTTTCTGAGAGCAAGGGCAAAACAGGAGTGACTCCCTGAGTCTCGATTCGTTCCTGGGTCTGCATCTAGAGTAGCACAGTCGGCTCGCAGCCCTTCGTCGGAGCAGATTGCAAACCTGCAGTCTTGCCCTTTGATATTACAGCAAGGGAAAGAGATAAATGTCCAAAAAACCCAGAGAGGAAAACTCTCAAATTTGGGATTGAAGCTAATCAGAGTCAAACTGAACTGCCCCCTCCAACTGGAACAGGATTGTGGATCGGGGAGTTTTGCTTCAGGCTCACGAAGAGCTCAGTCTTGCCAGCTGCAAACATGTCAACCCGGTGAGTCCGCCCGTCCAAAATCATGGGACTGGCTTGAAATCACACCATTGTTTATGCCTCGTGAAGTGAAGATCTTGTCTTTGCCATGCGGTGATGGAGACTTTGTCATGCCCGACTCATGTTTTCAAGCGTTTGCCCCTGCAATCCTGACAGTCGCGGATCTAATCGGCACCGTGTTTTGCTTTTGTCCCTCTCTGCCCCATTTAACCACACACTTCTAGCCACTGGGACTGTTTGAAATGCATCCCATTTTGAGAGACTCATGATAAGAGTGTTGCTAATACGGGACTGGGTGACCCAATATTTAAAAGACCTGCCAGATTCTTCCAGCAATATTTTGCATCCCAAGAAGCAGGAGTTTGAAATCTTGGGGGGGTGAGAGGGCAGCGTTTTGTGCTGTCAGATGGGCGTTCATGAGCTCTTGGAACCTTTTTTTTTAGTCAATACTATTAAAAATGAGAGAAAGGAAACCAGTCCCGCCCAAATCTCCCTCCTGAGCTATAAAGACGACCCGTTTCCCAGAGCAGCCTGTTGCAAATGCCGATTTTTTTTTCTGGTGCTTACAAACTCGCAGTGCAAGCTGCCATTTGTATACCCTTCCTTGGCTGGCTCCCCTTTATCGCAAATGCACGGTACGCTATCAATATACATGAAGTCGACTCCCTTAATCAGTTTAAAAGCCTTTTGAAAATGTATTTTGTGGGTGTCTCACTAGTTGAATCTTTATTTATGGGCTTGTACCGGGGATGGCCATTTGTTTTTTGTTTCTTTTTTGTTGTGAGACCGTATTTTATTATGCATTTTATTTGGTTGTTATTGAAAGCTTTTCAGAAGCACTGCAAAGGTTGCTGGGTAAGTGATTAAATAAAAGCAGGCTCATTACCAAAGCCCTCCCTGGTCCCACAACCGCTCGTTCTCCACTGTAGATCTCAGCATCAAATGGTTTCTACCTTTCATGGGCTGAGATACCCCGATTTTTATCTCTGTCCCATGCAATGCAGATGCTTTTATGCAGTTTTTATGAATTACTGCAACATAATAGTCATGTTGAGGGATTCCTGTGACTCATGGAAGGCTTCATATTGTCATCGAATTCTTCCAAATTTTTCCTGTAGCCTTTTTCTTCCTTCATTGCTTTGTAGTGAAGCTGTTCACAGTAAGAACAAAACAAAAATTTGTTTTTTCTACAAGATGGCAAACCCCAAATTTCATTTTCTGAAAATGATCTTGTACTATCAATAACTATAGAGTGAAAAGTTTTCTTTCTGATAAAAGTTTGATTTCCAAAAAATTTTTAAAAATCAATTTTTTGGCACTTTTTCCTTTACAAAACCCATGGAAACTATATCCCAGTTTTCTGATTTGCTCTATGTTTTTCTGTATAGTTTCTTGCACCTAAAGCTTGGGATAAAAAGGATGATTCCCAGATGCAAATCTGTATCCAGAGCAACAAAAATACTGCCTTTGCTCGGACAAACGGCTTTGCTTTCAGCTGCGACAATCTGAATATACATTTCAGAAATCTGTATGGGTCCCCGCTTGCCATAGGGTGAAAATGGCACAGGAGGACAACTTTATTGAAATCCCAAATTATCCTCAGCTCTCAAACATAGCATCGATGTGGTGATGATGCTCCATGGAAATCAGGGAATCATTTCTTAAGTGATAAATATGTGAGGCTACCGAAGTTAATGAGGAAAAACCCATTGGTCGGCACCTTGAATGCTTGAGCAGACAGACTGCAAGAGAGAAAAACCCTCCATCAACACACTCATAAACATTCATCTCATCCACTTTTTCTGGCTCCATCTTCATTGAAGTTGAGACTGCCAATGTCTCTGGTGCACAGACACGGATTTAGCTGTTTGTAACAACTATATTGGCCATTTGCTTATGATGAGCCTCCCCACAAAAAGACCTTTATTCCAGATCATTCACCTGAGATATAAAGGAATCCCTTTATGTTTGCATTTTGCTTAAAATGTTAAGTCAACATTGCACAGAGGAGGATTCTGGGGTTTAAATGCAGCGTGACACCAGAAATGGGACATGCACCCAAACATGCATGCACACGAGATTTCCTGCTCCTTGCAACCACACTTCTGAGTCTCTACGCTAGGCTTTTACTATGCCTTAGGCAAAGCAAAGGGTAACAGAGCTGTGCCTGAGGTACGGGTTTGCAGGAAAGGCAAATACTCAAAGAGCCCCTTGTTCCTTCCCACAAGGGTTGGAGGGGAGAGAAGTGACTAATGGGAGCTCCAGGGGGGAAAGGAAAGACAAGGGCATAGATTAAAAATATACTCTTCCCTACTATGCAAAAACTAAATATGTAACTTTGTAAAGCTACTGAGCAGCAATTAACTGACAGAGTTAATGAGTTAGCTAAAAAGAGGTGGGGGGAGGGAATCGCTTTAAACAGAGTGGGATCAGTATATCAGGCTTCCTGCATGTACTGTGCACCTTTACGGTGTCAAATGGACACAATTTGAAGGAGATGGTGGGTATTACCCTGGAAAAAAAAATAAGAGAAACCCATGTGTAATTTGCATATGCATATGATTTATCCAATATAGCAGCAAATTCTGCTGCTCTCTGAGCAGCACCTTCAAACCTTACACATTTTTCCCCGTTTTCACAATTAGTGCTAGCAGATAAATGCGTTGGCTGGCAACGCTTTTGCTTTTATCCTATCCCCTGCCAAGCATGTAGGCCTTTGGATATCTCGTGGAGGCTCAGAGTTGAAAAATATTAGCAGTAAGCTTGCCTGCAAAGCTCAGATTTCAAACACCCACAAAGTTCAGCCGTGTCCCAGGGCTCAAAGATGGAAATCGTGGGGGAGGTAAAAGCAGCATATCAGGCAAGAAAGTGCAAGTGAATGCGTGTCAGTGCTGGGGAAATGGGTTTGAGTGAGGATTATGACTTCAGAAATTGGAGTTACATTCCCATTTTTTCCACATAGCAGTAGGATTTTTGGCATGATTTAGGTCACAATCCCGGCAACGCTGTGCACAATCTTTCATATGTTTGCTTCATTGAGACAGAGAGTGTATGTCAGGGAAAGCACATGTGCAAGGGTTTATGACCTGAATCCCTTTGGATTTTAAGTCTGCATCTGCAAGACAGGACTCTTCTCTCCCCATCTCGGTCTGTGTTGGCTTTTTGCATTGCATGGTTTTTGAAGAAGGGATATCAGCTCTCACGCTGATACAGACCGAACTCCCAACTTTGTTGAGTTTCCAAACTTGTGGCTGCTTTTCAGAACCTACTTTCCAAACTATTGGAGGCTGCAGCTCTTCCTACTCAATGCTGCTCTTTGCTATAATCCAAAAGACCATGCTACTAAATAACTAAACCATACCTGCATCATGGATTTTTTTCCCTGTTAATTTAATTTGTATTCACCAAAGATTTGCTGCAACAACTCTCAATTTGTATTCACACTCAAGATTTGATGCAACAACTCTCCTGGCAGAACTTTCTCAATTAATAGTTCAAATGATAGCAAAGGGATCTCTCATATGCTTATATGACAATAGACCTTCTGGCTGGCACACCCAGGGCCAACATGGGGATATTCAGTACTGCAAATGATTCAAATTCTCTGGATCAAACACATGTGGGGGGATGGTGCATGTAATATATGGTCACCCCTGGGGTACAATTAGACACCCATTAGTTACACACACAGTTAAGGGCTTTGCTTGATCAGTGACTATATATCAGGTGTTGGCTGCATTTGAGCCGAGAGTCTGTAACGAGAGACTGCGCCAAGCAGGGAAGTTTGAACCATCCCTAATGTAGATAAACCCCCCTCGTTCCCTTTGAATACCAGCAGAGCTCAGCATCCAGGAATTGGGTCTCCTACATTTTGTTCCTGGCTCAGACCTGGCATACACTCATGTGACAGTACCTAGCCCCTCGGTGCCTCAGTTTACCCATCCATACATACACCTGTTTGCCAGGAGGCTTAACAACTGTAAATGGCTCCATGATCCTTGATCCACAGGGCCAAGCAGAAATGTTTTCCTCTCCCAGGGCCTACTTGCCCCTTTAAAAATAGGATCCCCTCCCACTCCTTCTCTCCCTGTTCCCCCTGCAACAAAAACAATAGCAGCCCAGATTAATTGTGGTATCACCAGTAGGGGCCAGGAGTTTCCCCTTTCCAGCCCCTTAGCCCTCCCAGGAATAAGGGAGGTATTTTCAATTAGGCGTCAAATTAAAAAGGCACTTTTGATCCTCCATTCCTGCAGGCAGACATTAGTAATTTGTTTGTTCCAAAGGCGCCACTCATATTCACACAAAATGGCATTTAAATGTTAATCAAGTCAGGGGATGGGGAGCGCTTGCCAATCACTATGCAACTTAAGGTCAAGGTTTTTGTCTTAAAGGAGGACTCAATGTTAATTTTAAATTTCAAATTCTTGACAGATAGCAGGTTTTCAAATGCCTGCTACAATCTGGCTTGTTTGATTCATTTTAATGAGTAAGTAACTACTGGCAAAATGAAGGTTTCCCGTGTCTTCAAGGAAAGGGAAGGGCAAAGAGACACGGTGGACTAATCCAGCATCCACTACAGGGAAGAGGAAGCAAAACCAATTTAGACTCCTATTCATCTCGCTGCTCCCCACATAGAGACCAAAAAGAGTAATTTACATTCCGACAAACGCGATGCAATTATTGGAGATTTCAGCCTAAAAAAAAAAGTTCTCACTATTGCATTTCACTTTGAGTCTCAGCATTGGAGGAACACTGTATGTACAGGGTTCCCCCCCCCCCCCACATTCTTTGATACTTCTCTTTTAACCTTGACTGAGAAATGGGATAAGAAACCTGTGATCTCTCAGTACTTTTTCCCCGCCGAATGCATGAGGCAAAGACAAGGAAGACCTCTTTGCAGCAACCAGAAGCGCGGGGAAGGAGAATTTCATCAGTGCACATGTGTAAAGTATACAGAGGCACGTATGTACTCGGGGAGCTAAATTGTCACCACTCCTAACGTGCCAGGCAAATGCAAGTACTCAGGGAGCTAAATTATGATCACCATCCCTAATGTGCCAGGAGGTTAAGGACTTAAGCCCTATCTTTACCCACGTGCTCAGACGGTGAGCTGAACAGGGGCTACGTACCCCGGCTACCCTGGCTGCAATCAGCTACAGGCAGGGGCAGATTTGGGGGCAAAGGGGGTGGAGTTGCACCCCCTTTGATTCCTACTGCACTCAACCGTTAAAACCAACAGCCGGCCGTGTCAGCAGCACTTCTGTTCAGGCAGCAGCGAGAGAGTCGATCGACTCGACGGCTCATTATAACCTACGTGATTCCTTCTAAACTCTTTGCTCCGCGGTGTTAATGACCTCTCTCCTTTGTAATGGTCTTGGTGTGCCGCTAATCAAGCTAGCCTCAGTGTTGCTCGTCTGTTAGCTACTCCTGCCAATGCAGTTCCTATTTCACAGACTGCTTTTAACTCATGCCAATAGATTTATACTGGGTTTTGCTTCGGATAATAAAGCCCTAGCATGCGAGTAAAGTTTCTAGTTTCCTTTAACCTGGAGACAAATGTATATTGTGTTATAGATGATACGTTGCACCATCTGCACCATCCTTTTCAAAATCCTAAATCCACCCATGGCTACCGAGGCAGTGGACAGGGCCAGGAATGAGTCACAGCAGCCGGCCAGGCATCGGTCGGGGGCGAGGGGAGTTACTCTCCATCAAATAAAGTGGTAGTCAAAGAGGTTTGCGGCTCCAGGATCAGCACGGCCCCCTTCTGCCTCTTAGTGCAGAGTCCTAGCCTACTGGATATGGCGGTGGATACAAGCACACCCGTGTGGGTATAAACTAGGAGGTATGTTACTGGTTAATGTTAAAAACCTATTATACTGCACAATGTGCAGTATATCGTGCAGCACAATGTGCAGAACGTGATTTTTTAAAAAGATCGTGGTCTTTCAATTCGAGGGTCTTCCTTCTGAGATCTGCCCAACCCTAATTCAAGGCAGTTTATATTTCAGAAAGGTCCAGAATCTGGTCTGAGACCAGGATCCAGGCTTCCCTTTTCCCTACCCACTAGCTAGAGGGTCAGGCCCACGTATACTCTCTCTTTCCCTCTCTGTGGCTCAATAAATCGAGTGGCATCAAGAGGGAGCAGGGAGTATTGAACAGCTGGCTGGTTAGGACACTCTCCTCGGCAGCGAAACATGCTGGTTTGAACACATTCAGATTGACGAGAGCCTAAAACCTACATCTCATCTTCCCTGAGTGGTCTAGCCAGTGAGCTACTGCAGAAAGGGGAGGTGGTTGCTTTGACTGTTTCAAAAGAAAGGAAGATCCCCTTCCCTTTTAAAAGGGAGGGCATGAATACTGCCACATCCTTGGCACATCCTTGTCCTATTGATCGAGCAGGTGGCTCCCTGCCACCTTGAATCCCATTCAGAGATGCTTAATGTCCCTCCACGTATACTGCAGGTGCCCAGCTCTAGGTTTTAGTTTCATAGGTTGTGGCATCCTCTCTGGAGCCACAGAAAAATTAGGCGCTACAACGCTCATTGTTACAACGGCAAAGCCCTGCCATGTCTCTCCACCTCAGTCTCCCTTACATGCAATAGTACAATGGTACCTTAAGTGGGTGGAGTTGGGTCTGCAGTCCTTGGCATTGAGCCTTTTTGTCATGTGCCTGCTATTTGTAAGACCTCCCCCACTTGTCACAATAAGAATAGCAGTAATATCGAAAGGTATCGAAGTCCTAACAGCAATAATGAGTATTGCGCGTGCTTTAATGTGGCCACCCTCCTCCCACGTCCAGAGGCAGTATGACGGGAGCAGACAGGCCTGTTTCATGGCGGGGAGCTGCCTGGGGCTGTCGAGGGGGAGTACACAATTTGCTAGGACAACATTTTTAAATCAGGACCAAATCCCAGTGCTTCTAATTTATTTAGGATCTCTGTGCGAGGCAAGGATTTCTGAGGCTGATATTTTTTATTGGGCCAAGTTGGGACAGAGTCAGACAAGCTTTTCAAGTCTTGTAGTCTGACATTCAAAAGCTTGTCTAACTCTCTCCCAACTACATAGTTGGGTCAAACGGAAATATTGCCCTAAGAATTGCTTACCTTTAGCATAATATCTGGACCATCATAGATACAGTATCACTCTTACACTACCATTTAGGACCTCAAGGCTGTTTTACCTTTTTTTCTCCCCAAGATTGGATGTTTGAGAGTTTGGATAATATCATGACCTTGCATCTTCAGCAATGGCTTATGACGTGCCATTTCCTATCGAGCACTACAACATGGGCACACCTCATTTTGGTCACTGAAGTGAAACATCGATGCAATCTGTAGATTAGTATAATATGCAATGTAGAGTAATCTGACAATCTGTCATTGTGGACTGTCAGCTCCTGAACGCCTACCTGCTACGGAAAGCAGTGGGAAAGGAGAGGTGCTAAGGATCTCGCAGAATGAAGCCCATGGAGTTGAAAAGAATCACAGAAATAAGAAACAGATGAAGTCAGCTCGTCCAACTCACTGCCAGTACAGGACAGTCAGCCACCATATCTTTACTAGGTTTCCAACCACTTCACCAACTGATCCATGCAAGATTTTCAAGATTTTCTTCGGGAGATTGCTGCACAGTCAAACAGACTCTGCTGCTAGGATTTCTTATGGCCTTGCTTCTTCTTTATTCTCCTCCTTATAATTCAGCCTAAGCCACTCATTGCAGTTTCATCCTGTTGCTACTATTAGTGGAGGATCCTAAAGGCTGTTGCGTTGCTAATTGGGAATGATGGCACTGTTATCTTTGCATTGTCCATGTGTGGGAATCATGAAAATAGCGCACACTTTTTTTCTCGCATACCCACAAATTCTGGGCTGGTCTTGACAGGGTCGCTTGATCTGCAGCAGCTCACATCGTAAATGTTAATGTGATGTTGATGCTAACATGAGAAGCTGATACTGGGATTCACCATGGCATTTTTTTTAACCTACTTGATTGCAGAACAGCATCCCAGAAAGCCAGCTTCCCCACCCAAACCCATTGTTTAACTCATAATAGGAGAGCTACTTTGAATAAAATGAAAACAGCCCCAAGCCTTCAGTGCTCTAAAGTGTGAATTAAAAGACTATGAAACTATGAAAAGGATTTCGATCAATTAAAGAACTGGGCACTGGGCAATAGAGAGAAAGCCAATGAAGATAAATGCAAGGTGCTACACCTAAGAAAGAAAAACTAAACATACAAGTATAATGGAAGATAATTAGCTGGGCAGCAGTACCGCCGAGAAGAGTCTCAGGGGCTTCGTGGACTGGGGAGTCAATGCGATGAGCACTGTGATACAGTCCCTAAAAAAGCAAATGTGATTTGGGGCTACAGTAACAGGGACACTGTATGCCAGGCAGGGGAGGCAATAGTACCACTCTGTTTGGCACTGGGCAGGCTTCAATTCGAGGACTATATGCAATTTTAGGCTTCACATTGTAAGGATGTAGAAAAACTAGAGATAATCCAGAGGTGAGCAACGGAGACAATAAAGGGGTTGGATTGCCAACAATGCATGGAAAGGTGGACTGGACAACATGCATTTAGTTTGGAGAAAAGGAGATTAAGGCAGGGGGAGGGATGGGATCACAGCTTGCAGCAGTCGAAAGACTGCCACACAGAAGAGGGAGAACAACTATTCTGACTTGCTGCAGAAGGCCCGGCCTGAACCAGTGTGTTTAAACTGCAGTAAAGCAGATTTAAATTAAACCTCAGAGGAAAAGCGGGTCTGCATGGTAAAAGCGGTAGGAAATGGAACAAGCTGCCCAGGGAGGTTGTGCAATCGCCTTCCGGGGAGGTTTGCAAGAAGAGGCCAGACAAAGAGTCACCTGGGATGGTTTAGGGATAGCGCTTCCTGCATTTTTGCAGGGCTTGAGACTAGATGAGCCCTGATGGGCCTTCCAACCCCCCGATTAGGTGAGTTTAGTGTCTCACATGCCATGCCATGTGCTTCAACTAGTCCATAAGCACTTTCAATCAGACTGCACAAATGCCTTCCCCCCAAAAAACACAGCCAGTATTCATACCAACAATATGGACCAGTTGCTTGGCTGGTGGACTGAAACCCAGGAGAACTGGATTTTATTCTATTCTTGATCTTCTGTGTGGCCTTGGGCACATCACTTGATCTCTCCGTGCTTTGTTTCCAGTCTTACCTCTAGCCTGTTTGCCCTGTTCAGACCATATACTCCTCGGGCAGGAACCGCTTTTTTCTCAGGTGCATGGAGAGCTCCAGGCACAATGGAGCACCTCGTCTCGGCTGTCAACCCTCGATACTGCAATAGCAAATAAATAATAGATGCTTCCCAAGAGAAACCGCAGTGAAAGCAACCTCCAGCCCAGTTGCTTACAGCTGGAGAAAAGTCCAAGATGTAGCATGGGAGGTGTTCATGGACTGCGGTGGGTCTGGGTGGGCACCGGTTCAAACCCCCACACAGAGATTTCCAAGCTATTCCTCGGCAAAAAATAAATAAATAAATAGAGCCACGAGAACCTGATCTCGGGACTAAAGATGCTTGGATGAGTCTGACTCGACCTTGGAGGTGTCGAAGCTTTCGCTGGGATGATGCAGTTGAGGCTGGTCCCGCTCAGAGCAGGGGCTTGGACTAGATGTGACCTCCCGAGGTCCTTTCCAAACCTAATTGACTATGATTCAGCAGGCCAGCTCCCATGCAGGGCCGCAAGCCAATCCATCTCCCGGCGCCCCATCCTTCCCTGAGAGCCTCCCGTTGCCCGGGGGAGAGAAACACAGCAGCACTTCTGCAAGAGCGTGCAAACATTTCCTTCCAGCCCCTCTGCTTGCAGCAAGGGAAGGAGTTAAAGTTAAGATAAACTGAGCACATGAATGCACCATGCCCGCTGGGGTCTGGCCATATATTCATTATACAAGGTCAGGGGCTGGCTTCCATTCCTCCTCGTGTAATTTAGGTACAGCCACCACACAATGCCTGACCTTTCCATGGGACAAGCTCCCTGCCTCCCTCCTGACACGCTGCAGTAAATTTGTGTGTAATTAAACATAGTGTTCCGACATCCCGGGTCTCTGCGGCGGCCTGGCCTCCCCTCTCCGGCTGACCTTTCAGATTGAATCGGGCACAGACCACCGAGGCTAGGAAACGGCTGGTGCCGGAGCACAGCACAATAAAGGAGGGCATGTCTGAGGAAATTAAAACATGCTCCCTGCACCCTCTCCCTCTGGGGCAGCGTGGTCCAGAAGAGGCCGCCCCCCCGCTGCCTTGCTCCAGACCGAAATGGGAGCACAATACCACCGCGGCGCACGGAGGTGGTTTGATGCTTCAGGAAGGTGCACGCTGGTTTTAAAGCCGCCATCGCACCCTCAGACCCTACCCAGAAAAAGGGTCCTTTGCTAGGATCCTTTCCCCCAAAGGGCTTACCACCTAGGGATGCAGGATAAAAAGGGGCTCTCAGGCCCGATACTGCGGCCTAAATCCCTTTCATAAATGAACTGGATTTTTTTTCTTTTTAATTGATAAGAGACATCAAAAGGTGGGAGATGGGGATTTCAGCATGACCCGCATTTCACGGGTAGGAGACAGAGACTGGACACAAGTCGCCCATTGTGAGGCAGGAGGAGTCGAACCCAGAAACAACCGGCATTTATAGGCATGCTCCGGGAAGCGGGGGAGTGCTTTAATAAGCGAGCCGCGCTAATTAAAAGCACCCGATTGTTATGTGTATCAGCGTCTCCCATGCTGAAAAATGGTGATGGGGCACTTTGAACTAAGCTCATCAAATCAGCTTTAGTTCAAAGTGCCCTGCTGCCATCTTTCAATGCGGGGATGCTGCTACACGTGATGCTGGAGGTAATTCCCACGCTCCAGCAGATCCAATTCATCGAGTCTGCTCTGATGGGCTGGATTTACAGCACCTCAGAGCAGCCCCATTGCATGTCTATAGGAGCCCTAGCCCCACATTTGAACAATAAAATCATCCATCCACTCTGCAAGCTTCGGTTGCAAGCAGGTCTGTTGTGTGGAGGAGCAAAGGAGGACCCCCCCCCCCCCCAAAAAAAAAACAAGCTGCAAAGGAATCCCATTTGAAGGTAGATCTCACTCCTCTTTCTGCTCCTGCTCCTGTTGACGATCATGCATTTTCCAATCCTATTCCTGCAAAGCAGAATTTGCAATGCAGGAGGTTCAGAGCTGGCTCTGGAAAGCATACCCCTTCCGGTGAGAAGGCGCCAGAGTGATCGTGAAGCCATTCGAGGCACGCCTGACTCCTACCCGGGGCAGTAAGGGGCCTGCATGGCGTGGGGCTAGGGAACAAGGGAAGGTTAGGGGATTGCAGCAATAAAAAAACCAAGAGGCTACAGCAGCAAGGAAGGTAGCCACACCATGCACCTGGATCAAGACTCTGACTCTGTTCACATGATGCCTGTTCCCAAGCCAAGGTTGCAGATTCTCATTTATAGGCACTTTAAGCAAGGGAAGTTTTGCCATCCAGGTAGAGACTGGAAATAAAGATTGGCCTGATCCTCCTTTCAGCCCATTCATATCATTCAGGCAGCATAAAGGGACTGCACATTGCAATGAGACTGAAGGGTCCAATAAAGGAGGCAGGCATTAAGGTCCAATAAAGGAGGCAGGCTTTTTATTCCCCCATGTGCCACTGACTCACTGGGGTATCCCAGGCAAATAATACTACCTCTCCATGCCTCTTTTTCCCTACTGAAAACAAAAGGGTCCTATATAACCGTAATAACAGAGTAGGCTCTCTAAACTGGAGCAAAACAGTGGTGTGTCTTGAGGGCTTCCCCATGCTGCATCCAGTACCAGGTGCTTCAGTGAAAAGTCCAAATAAGCGGCGGATGGACCATTACGAAATAACTCGTCTCCAGGGAAGCATTATACCCTTTTGGGGGATCTTTCAGGGTCTTCACATTTCTCAGCATTCACCAGGGTTCAGCACACTGTTCAATATAGGCGTGGGCCAATTAACTAGAGGCAGGGGTTTGCCACGTCACGTGCTCTGGTGGGGTAAGCAGAAGCTAAATTGCAGTAGCTGAGCCTTGTTATACTAAAGACTGAGCTACTGTGATTGAGCCTCTCCCTACCCTGGGCATGCATGCAGGCAATGACCACAGAGCAGCTGTCGCAAGGCAGGGCTCTGCTCCCTTTTAGCTTGTCGGAAAAGCTGCTCACAGGCCCATCCCCTCCGTATTATCTTCAAATGTCCCCAGGGCATCTTTCACTCTGTTGTGTTGATCCCAACCAATGACATTCAATAAGACGAGCCCATTGCCGTACCCTTTTATATTCTTCCCCTCAACTGGATACCAGGCTGTTTATCCTTTATATTTGTATGTGGATCTCCAGCGGAAGTGGCAGCACCCAAATTAATTTGATTCGGCTCCTGGGGATCAGGTTGCAGGAGACACCGCATCTCGCCCTTCACTGAAATCTGTTTTCCATCTCCTGCTTTCCCTTTCCCTGCACACCTGGTACATGTCAAACCCACCCTGCTTATAGCTCCTGATTCCTCTGTCGTCTTCAAATGTAGCATTTTCCTCTTCTTTATATTCCATTATTTTAATGGGGATAGAAGTTGCATTGATTGGACAGTGATTGCTGGGCTCAAAAATAACAGAAGAAACCTATGACTAGGGGTTGTCCAGTCACTTTCCTTGCCCACGCCTGAATGTTTCTCCTCCGTATGTTCAACTATTTTGTTCAATGCACTTGTAGATATATTAAGTTATAGATTTGCCAGTGAAAACCTGTTCCGTGGCTAGATGTCCTGGGCTGATGTTTTATTTCTGATATTTGTCTTAAAGCCTCCCATCCCCCCATTTAATTGAAACATTACTTTCAATTATATCCCCATGGACTACTAACATAATTTGGTGTGCTTACTCTTCATGTGTTTGCATGTTTAATTCTCAGCCTGAGAGTCATCCCCTAGCACTCGGACCCCTAAGATCCTGATACAGCAAATGGGATGTTTTAACCCGGTCTGTGTGTTTAAACATGGGCATAATGCCATTCAAGGGAATGGGGTGACTTGTGTTTTCATCTTCTTAAAGCTGCAGGTACATTCACACGCATTCATTTGCTGTGTGCATGAGAAAGAGAGAGCAAGCACACACAATTTTATTGCAACTACAAATGGGCTGGGATGAGAATTAAGAGGTTTAGGAGAGATGGATGAAAGAGGAACGTTTTCACTTAAATACAAGGGAAAGGTTTGGCCTAACAAGAAATAATTTCTTTGTCACTGATAACCCAGCACTACCCAGGGGAAGTTAGTTAAACTTTCAGAACAGGCCCTTCTACCTTTCCAGTTCAGAAAAACTGCAGGAAAACGGATCTACTAGGATGAAAAGAATAGGTAGCACTTTCCCGCAGATAAAAAGCCACATTTCAAAAAGCTTGCAAGTTCCTTGCATAAGTTTAAATTAAAGGCAGTCCAGTGGCAATTTTAATTTTTCATAAAGGTAATGATCCATCAACATTCAAAGTATTCGCGAACGGCAGATAGTTTTGAGGAATCTTCCAAACTGAAAAATGTTGAAGAAACGTCTTTAAATCATTAAAAGAGAAGTGTTTTTGACATTTTTCCAAGCCAAAACTTATTTTCTCCCTCCCTCCCCCTTGCCGTGCAAAACTACTTTTCTTTTTTAAAATGAAAGATTAGTCCCCTTCTTCCAAGGCAAAAACAAAAATTCAAAAAGTCACAAATTAAATGATAATTAACCAAAAAAACCCCAACCCCTTGATAAATGCAAGCTTTTTAAAAAAGATTATTTCCCCAATCCTTGGTTTGCAAATGTTTCCAGGATTTGGCATCTTTGTGCTATTTGGGGCCAGTAGTAATGTCAGATTCTTGACCTTTTTTGGCCATGCAAAAACCAGACGTGGTTTAGCTCCAGTTGAACCTACACAACCCAAACTTTCTAAAGGCCCAGGACTGCTCAGCACCCCGGGTCTTCACTCCAGCCCCTCACCACACCGAAGGCTGCTGGCAAAGGGATCGGCACCCCGCTGAGCGGGTTTGGCTCTGACATGTCTCCACCGCCAAGATGCCGTGAGGATTACTTAGCTAAAGCTTGGAAAGGGCTGTATAAATGTTATTCTTATGAGCTTTCCAATTCCATGCCTGGTTTCCTTCTGCTGAAACCGCCTCTAATGCTGCCTTGACCTTTCCAGTAGGCAGCGGGCACCTTTGGCAACGAGCCTCCCTTTGCAGGCTGCTGGTATTTCAGACATTTGACCCACCCCCAAGCCTGGGGCACACTTATTTACCAGCAGAATTAAAGCAGGAGGCAACGGGCCGGGGAGGTTCATTCTTAAGCCCTGGCTGGGGATGGAAACCAGCAAAAGGAGAGGCGGAAGATGGAGAGAGCGCGAGCGGGTCCCGTCTTCCCCCGGCCTCCTTCTGCAGCGTCCAGGGGAGGGGGAAGGGAGAGGAAGATGTAAATCAAATCCAAAGGAGTGCTAGATAGAGTAGAAGTGACATTTGGAGCTGTAATACCTTAAAGTCAATATCATTACCTCTGGTATTTACTGTAGCACACAATGCTTGGGCGAAATGGTAAAGTTCAGCTCTCTTCCCAAACACGCTGCCTCATTGTGCGCGCTGTTTTGCTATTGGGACTCGACTTAATTGTTCGGCTGCAGCATCCACCGAAGGCCAAGCCAGTCCTCATGACCGCTCAAAGCGCCCGCGTTCGGGTGGCAAGCGCGCAACAGCTGGAAAGAGCCAGGGGAGAGGAGCCCTCGTAAGCCAACGTGCAGGGGCACTTACGCACTTTTAAACTTTCATGGCCTGGGTTGTGCACAAGGACTTGATGAAGACCCTGTATAAAGGAGGGAGCTGACAAGCAGGATTTGCCGCTTTGGACCGAAGTTATCCAAAGGGGAGGACTTGGAGTGAGGACTCCTGGGCTCTATTCTTAGCTCAGAAAAGGAGTTGAGAGAAGGGAAGTCTTGGCTAGCACCGTGCATTTTTTTTCCCCCTTCACTTTCTATTTTAAAGAGATCCCTTCTGCGGCTGGGAGCCTTCTGTGAACGAGCACCTGAGTTTCACATTTATAATTAACTCCAAAACTAATCGAGTTTTGTATGGGGCTTGGTTTCTGCGGAGTCTATTCCTGGCTCTGCCATTGAAACGCTGAACAGCCTTAGACAAGTCCCTGCGTCCCTCAGTCGCCCTATCTCTACAGGAGGGTTAACACGAACCTGCCTCCCAAAAGCGAGGCAAGGATTAATTAATGCTTTCAAGAGTCCTGCGCAATCCCCAGATGGAGGGGAACTGTAAGTAAGAATTACGATGGTGAACAAAGCAAAAGGCATTTGAAGACAGGAGCCTTCTAGGGAAAGGCTTGAATGTGCAATGGATTCGAATGTGAGCAGTTACAATAATGCCCCAGGATATCTGTCCTGGGTCCTGCGATGATACCCGTAACATCGGAGTGCCTTAAATCAGACGCAGTCTTAAATCAGACCTTCTCACAACCCTGTAAAGTAGGGACATTAAAAAAAAAAAATCCATTTAGCTAAAGGAAGAATCAAGACACTATGCAAGTAAGTGACTTGCCCAAGGTTACATAGGCAGTCTGTGGCAGAGCTGCAGATTCACCCCACATTGTTTGACTCCCTGATTTAGCCTTCTCCCTCTCTATTGCAGCGGCCTAGGGAGGCAGCATGTTCCTGAAGCATTTAGGATCAATCGAGTCAATCCTAGAAGTGCTGGGTTAGATAACTCCTGAGGTACTTTTTGACCCTCTCATCCCATGATAAGGTGATATGACCCCAGCCCGCGGCAGGGTGTCAGACCTGATGATCTGTTTGGGTCCCTTCCGACCCTAAGTACTATGATACTACTATGATAAGGTTAAGATGGTTGATTCATGCATCAGAAAAAACCTAGGGCGATGTTCACTCTTTACCTTGTTTAACCGCCTGGGATGATCATCTGTTTTCAAGAGGCTTAGACAGCCAGCGTGGACGAAAAGCAGATGCCCTCGTGCAAAACTCAAGTTTTGTGCATCCCTTTGCCAATGAAGGAGCCTATCTATTTGCAGCAGAAATTCAAGAAGCTCCCTTGCTCCCTGACACCTTCCCTTAAAAATGAGCTTTAACCATTGCAGTCCTTATGCAGCACTGGGTGCAATGCCCTGGACCCAAGGGTTCACGCTGCACCGCCGGGACATCTTAAAGATACTCATCCTTCCAGGCAGTGGCACCCTCGAACACACCCCAGCCCACTTTGCACGGCTGCATCTGTGCCAGTGCTGCAGGCAGATTCATTAACACTGCCAAAAACCAGAGCTTATTAGCCTAGCCACAGCACCTCCCCGATGTGTCTACGTGGACCCTTTTTCACTGCCACACGGAGCAATGCAAAGTTGGAGGGTTGCTGCTGCGGGGGACGATTCATTTAAATGTAGATATGGCTTCAGACACTGCCTCGCCCCACGCGCTTCACTTCTCTGCCTCAGTTTCCCCACTTGCCAGGCTCCTAGGGGTCCTGGGAGGATGGGCTGCTGTGGACGAGCTACTTGCAAGATGAAAAGCCCCTGCCAAGTGCTCATTTTTATTATTAATAAAAAGAGAGTTATCTCCCTAAGAAATGACCACCAACGTGACGCCCACCGCCTGGACTTCAAAGGCGATCCCGCTCGTTCCCATGCCTTTGTAATTTTACACAAATGAGCCCCTTTGATGTGATCAAGAGATGCACTTGCCAGGTATGGCATTATCTTAAGAGATCAAGGTCCTTCTTTTTTCCCCTCTCTCTCTGGAAATCTTTTCAAAGGGTGCGAGATCCCCTCTCCCGGCTGTTGTCTGATGAGTTAGCCTTTGAGAATAATCACCGGTGTTAATGCGGCACATACCAATGCGAGGCAGAGAGAGAAGACAGGAGTCAACACGTGAGTTTTCCTAGGCATGAAATACTGGCTCCGAAGGGTGAGGCACTTAAAATGGTCTTAAAGCTGAATTACAAGGCTGTCATTTTCCTGCTGAGAGCTGGTCCCAGGGCTGCCTGTTCCTCCAGCCGCCGTTAATGATGATAATAATTAATTTTGCCTTCTCCTTTCCAGCACCTCCCACTTCTGGAGCTCAAAGCACTTGGCTAGCCGAGACAGGTAGCCCGGCACCTGGGAAAGCTGCCGGGCTTTGGCTGGAGCGTTTCTTTCTCCCTTTCCCTGAGCGTTTGCATGACTGGTTTGGGCCCAGCGATACCCACCTGGGAGGCAAGACAGAGGTGCTGGAGCAGGTGAGGGTGGAAGCTGGGAGCACAGCGGGTTGTGAGAGATCATGGGCTGGGAGTGAGGAAAACAGGATTAAGGCAGTTGCAAGCCTGTTCGGAGGTGCCCTTCCTTCTCCTAGGGCTCCCCGCCTGCACCTTGACCATATCCTCAGTTATCAGAGCTGTTTTCCCCCATCTCTGCTGCCCCTGACCTGCTTATTTCAAAGCCCTTGTGTCTGCCAGGCTAGCCCCCACTCCCGTTGAGACTGCCTCCTCCTCGACTCTGGCTCCCCGCAGCCGATCCCCCGTCTCTCCCCATCTCGCCCACTTCACCCAATCCCTCTCAATTAAGCATGGCATACGTTGAAAGCCTGCGAGGACCAGTCCTGAATTCAGCCTGTTAGGCAGCCCTGCTTCTTAACAGACGCTTGACCTGCCAACTGTTTGGACTCCATGCCGCATTTGGGGAGACTGTACGCCACACACGGCACTTTGCCTTGCAAAG
This sequence comes from Crocodylus porosus, assembly GCF_001723895.1. NCBI lineage: Eukaryota > Metazoa > Chordata > Crocodylia > Crocodylidae > Crocodylus > Crocodylus porosus. The sequence continues at coordinate 18,651,410 of NW_017728909.1, read as the reverse complement.
CGCTGCTGCACATTTCCCTATTAGGTATGTCAGAAACCACAGCTGGGCATATTGGCATAGATCAATCTGAAGTTTGGTCATTTTAATTTATCGGGTTCAATTACTGTCCTTTTTACGTCACCCGGTCTCTATGCCTGGACGTTGAAGCAGATGGGAACACGGCCTGAGAAACCTTCCTGCCCCCATGACTGCATCTAGCACTGCAACCCGCACGGACTGCACTGCAGGCATCTTTTTTAGGAGCATCAAAAGCAAAACACAAGTTTGAGCAGCCCTGCGGCTTCCCTAACATACATGACAAATTGCACTGGCTCCTTGCGGACCTCACAGCATGCTGACTATGCCGACAGCTGAAGCCTTGCCCACCTCCAGCTCTGCAGACCCCAGGCCATGTGCAGGGATGGAGCATTCACAAATCAGGCCCATGCAGCTCAGTGAATATTGCTCTAGCTTAACACCAGTGTAAATGGGACCAGCATCGGGTGTGTCATCCCAGGGGTTTGCCATCTCCTGCACACCTGCTTCTACTGGCGTGGTCTCTCTCCCTCAGAAATCTCCGAAGACCTGATCCTAAGGTCTGGGACACGCATTGCATAAACTGGTTTGACCCAAATCACTTCAGTCTGATACTACACTCAACCAGGTTGATCTCAGACTGGTTTCAGCCATTTTCAAACTGGTTTACGTGCACTGAACATCTGTTCTGTTACAGGTTTAAACTAGTTTCTGATCACTTAACTTGGTTTATGTGTAATGTCTGTCCCTAGCCCTTATGCCCATGAATGCATGGATGTTTAAACTCTGTTAGATCCTCCCCAATGGGTCCTTTGTGAACTAAGTTTAGAGCTCTGGATTTTTTTTTACTGGCATTGGTGCAGTAAAACAATGCCACCGTGTGTCTTATCAGGCATCAAAAGGAGACTTGACTCCCTTCTGCAACCAAGGTAAAGCTGGATGGAAGAAACTACATTGACCAGTCAGCTGCTCTTAGCAGCTGTAATAATTCCCACCGGAGGGAAAAAGGAGAGTAAAAACAACAGCTAATGAACCAGGCATCTTGATACCAATGGGTTCCTCCACCCCGATACAGCCTGAGAGAGAGCTGGGCTTCGAGAAAGCTAAAAATACTTTCGCCCTTATTTTTATGTAGCTACAAAATTCAGGTGAGGGCATTGGGGAGGGATGGTACAGATGGTTTTCTGTGGGCTGAAGCACATTACATAGAAAGAAAAGCAAGCAGGGTGCAATTTAAAAAAAAAAAATCAGAATTAAATCATCAGATCTCTGTTCCTTGCACATGCAACCCTGTCGTGCCTTCCCTTCTCCTAATTCTGCAAGAAAAAGGGGTCCTTATTCGTTTTGACTTATCAACACCCATTAAGGCCTTGTTGCAATAGGAACTGCAAACATATGGGGGGAAATTAATTATTGCAATAATTCGTACTTCATCCATAAGCCCAACACGCAGGACAAAAGCTGATTTAGCACCATTATCTATTCTTTACGGGGAAACAGACACATCTAAAGAGCAAGTAATGTGCCTAAGGAAGGTCTTGAAGCCACGTGGATTGTGCCCTGTGTTTAGACTCAGCACACCTGGGTCTGGCTCTGTTTCTGCTGGTTCGTTTTGGACAACTCACATCAGTCTTCTGTCCCTCAGTTTCCCCAGCTGGGAAATCAATGCAAGGATGAAGGCTCACATGCTTGCTTGATGGGAAAGAAAGAGACTCTTCCAGCGTGGAACAATCACCAAAACATGTTGCCTGCCTCATGATGCTAGTTTTGGGGTGTATTCCAACATTTCAGCCTGTCAAGATGTTCCCACACTGATGCATCGTGGCCTCAATTAAACCCATTGCCTCAAGGAACTCAAAGGAAATTGCAGCCTGAACTGAGCGTAGATTTTGATTCACGTTTAGATTTTAATTAAATGCACACGTGCACACACATATGGAAACGTTGCTGTTGAACAGGGAGAGATAAAAAAGAGGCACTGAAGGAACAAACTGTCTTTCTTTAGCCGACAACAAGTCCTAGCACCAGAGTTTCACTAGCAACAGAAAAAGGAGATTTTGGGGGGGG
>NW_017728909.1:18630566-18649228 GCF_001723895.1 Crocodylus porosus | reverse complement strand
TGGGGGGGGGGGTGGGGGGGGGGAAATGTACTTGGCAGCATTTTATTTACCAATTTAATATTCCCTCACTAAGCAAAGCAAATTCCAGCATACGGCACTGAGTATTTACGGCTCGGCACACACATGATCTAAGGTAGAGCTCTCTTGCACACTCACATACAAAATGAGCACGCCATTGCACATGCAATGGTATATTCAAGCTGGCATGGTTGCATATGCCAATCAGGTCACTGTGCCAGGTAATAGGCTCAATCAGCTCTTCAACAGTTTCCTATACATAGCAATGATAATTGCCTGTGTGTTTGATACTTGCACTTCTGGGTCTGCACTGCTTGGTATATCTGGCCCATCAGGTCACAGTCTATTCCAGTAACATCAGTACCACGTTGTCAGATGTCTGAAAACCCACAGTTTCAGCCTGAACGTGTCTTTTCTCGTGTACCATCTTGGTCTAAGTTACCACGAGCACTGCAGTATCCACCGCTTCCTCCGGAACGGCAAATCGCATTCACAGCCTCACCGATCTCGACGTGGGAAAGAAATGCCTCTCGCTGCTCAGCCTAATTCTTCCTTTGCTTAACTTAATCACATTTCCCTTGTTATACTCCCACTCCAAACAACCTCTCCCACGGCATCCAACAGCTGCCACTGTGCTTGCCGAATGCAATTACTGCATTACCAGTAGGTGACTTATTGCCTCGTGGAACAAATCAGGAGCTACCATCAATGTGGAAGGTAGGCATCCGACTCGGTACATTCCCCCTTTATGCTGGTCTAAAGTATTTGGGTTTGACAAGTCTTGGCGGTTGAAGCGCCCCAGTAAAAGAGACCAGCGTCAACACACCTTGGTGCGGACTTAGTGCTAACAGCGGAGGGTTTTATAGTTCTTTTCATTATTCATGGTTTAGAAAGAAGCCAAGGATCATGACTCCCTTTTTGCAAAAAAGGAAACTGAGGCACAGAGAAGGGTTCCTGACCTATGAAAGTCAGCGACACACCTAGGAATAGAAACCTCATCTCCAAAGGCCCAGCCACTGCTCTACCCTATCCTAGTTCTTGCACAGATCAGATCTGGTCCCACTGCCCTGTTTTTTACACCCACCTGGCTAGCACTGTTTGACACCAGATATTTTGGAGATGCTTCGTGCACAGCCGTGTGAACGTAAGCGCAGGACCGAGTCCATAAAATGATACCAACATCCCGATGCAGTTGATCCTTGACATCCATGCCCAGGGCTCTTAGTTATAGCCCATTATGCTTGATGATGCTTATATTTACGGCTGAGTTTTAGCCGGTGGGATCCTACTGTGCCTTACTCAAGTCCCTGGAGCATCATTAATGCAAAAGGTAGGTGGGTCCTCCAACTCCTCACTCCTCTTTCGTGACTCAGTCTTCAGGCTAAGATGGTGGCATGATGCATCCATGGCTTTTCAGGGATTTGAATAGGTGCCTAAGAGGTGAAGCAAGGTCTGGCCCCCACTACATTGATAAAGAAACTTCAGATGGAGATCACTAGTCTTTCTGCTTGTTAGGCTGCAGTCCCAAATCTCTGCTTGATCTCCTGATTGCTGACCTGCCTTGCTCTCTAACCGATCCTTTGGCTTCCTAATACGGCTCATCCCTAGGCCCTGCTCTTGGCTTGATCCCTCGGCTACTTGACCCAGCTCGCCCTCTGACTCCATGTTTTGCCTGACCCGGCTCTCAGGCTGACCTCCGGCTTTCCCTACCCACTCCACAGCTGGATTTTGCTCACTCCCCCCGTGACCCTGATCGCCCCCTTGAACCCTGAGCCAACCCCAGACCTAGTCACCCACAACCCAGCATGATGCTAATTCAGTATATATCACTGCCATCATTTAACCAGGGGGGAGAAGAGAGTCTCTGTGGGTTATTAACCACTTTTGCATATAAAAGATACCGTTTTCTCGTTGGCAATCCCTCCATAAATATGTATATATTTATATCGTTACAGGGTATTTACTTCGCAGAAGGTGACTGTGTCGTTGCACAGATGCTGGTATCTGGGAAGCTTTACCTAAAACCAGACATCATGCTATGAAAATAGTCTGTGTGTTTTATACCCCCCCTCCCACCCCCTTTATAAAGGTGATACTGCTATTGTGGTACCTAAATCCACATACTGCACCAGTGTGCTACACAACTCAAAAGGAGGTTAAAGCCGCCCCAATGCAAAGCTTGCTTTGGTGTGGGGTTTACATGCATCCTGCTCTATCGTGCTTATATTATGCTATATATTGCAGATTATATGTCTTATAGCTATACCAGGAACACTTATCCCATAATCAAGGTCCCTTTTCCAATATATCAAACACCACAATAACTGAAAATTACACTGAGTTACTAAAATATTGGAGAGAGAGAGGGAAAGAATGCATTTTCATAATGTTTTGAACTTAGTATCACTGGGAAATTTAATGCATAAGAGGCTGAATAATTTTGCTCTTGTTCCACATTAATTCCTCCACAATATGCATCAGGGATATAATTTTTTTACAAGCCGTTTTAAAACCAGGCCTGAAAACAAGCAAAATCCATTACCGAGTTACAGTAAATTCCTAAAGGATTCTGCTTACTTCTGTTACTACTTCAAAATGGCTTCACACACAGACACAACTTCAATGAATGTTTGTGCATGTATTTTAAGACTTGCCATTTGAAGGAGGAAAAAAGAAGGAGTACTCAGCAAATTCATTTTCCTTCTTTAACTTCACACTCAAAAAGCACAGATGGACTTTTATGGCTTGTTATACTTTTTAATTCCTACAAAGTGATGTTGGATATGGACCATCCTAAAAATTACTGTTAATACGATGCCCCGGTATAGCCTTATTCCCAGATCTGCAACCTTTGGAAAGACTGGAAAGTCTTATCGAGTCTTTAATTCACTATGAGCCTAAATCAAACCACTTCAGCCACCACCATGAATCTAGGTGAAGTGAGACTGTGAACCCAAATTTTCTGGCTAATTTAGTTCCAGAATGGTTTGAGCAAAACCCACTAAAAACTTTGAAGTTCAAATGCCAGAGGAAATTAGTGGATTCAACAGAACTTTTTAATGCTTGTGAGATCACTTTTTCCTTGTGAGATATTAGAATAAAAAAAAGCAAATATGTGTTTCTGATTTTTTCTGTTTCTTAGTACAAAAACATGTATCTTATAATATGATAGCAATGGAAAGGATAAGCGATTGATCTGGTTTTCCATAATGGAAAAAAAGAAGGGAAAAACAAGAGGTGAAATGCAGTATATGTATTTGTAATACTGTAATATGACCAATTGGGATGGAAGAGAGAATAATATATTCAGCTATCTAAAATAGGCATAACACATACATAATACAGCCCTCATCCATAGCCTACCAAGTCAATGACAATCATGCCATTCATTCAAAATGCTCAAATGATATCCTAATCAAATATGCACTGCAAGAAAAGAGAAAAAAAAATTCTAAGGACAACATAAAGTGATAAGTGATGTTCAAATGCTTTCAAGATTTAGACCTGGTGTTTATCCAGACCTCTGAGTTGACAATAAGAGGCTGAAAACCCTCCCGGGAATTCCAGAGAAACACCACAACACCTGTAGTGGTCTGGGAAGATAGCTACACTCTTTGGCTCATCCCAATACAGGATAACCAGGAAATGCATAGGTAGGTTAGAACAGAAGGATACAAACATGCACATGGACACACTTCTTCAAACTTTCTGGATACATCTACATGTGCACAGTAATTTGCAGTAACCAAAAAGTACGGTGCAGTACAGGCATACGTCTACACAGTAACTATGGTGACTTATGCTGACTCGGGAGCAAATTTGCATGATGCAGGTAGCAAATTTACACCCAATGATGCAGGTAGCAAGTTTACACCCAATTAGTTACTGCACAGTAAAGCACGTGTTGACGCCTTACTGCACAGTAAACCTGTGTGTGTGGACTGACTTGGGACTAATTTTACTTCCAAGTCAGTCCACTCTGCTGTAACACCTGCACATGTAGATGCTGGTGTAAAAACCGCTTACTGTGCAGTAAACATACGTGTAGACATGCCCTCTGAGTTTCAAAGAAGGATTAACTCTGTTTCGAGGACTAGCCATAAACCTGCACTGGTTCTTATACGCTCAAGGCCATTCATCTGTCACCATTGCCCATGCCAGTAAATAAATAACAACATTTAGCACCAAGTGATCATGGTCTGGCAAACACATTAACTGCTAGACCCTCTGTGAAGCTGGGGCTGGACTCGAAGTTGGGGCTGGACTCAAAGATCTTCTGAGGTCTCTCCCTGCCCTAATGTCTATGAAATCTAAGTAGACGCACGTTACATTGAGGTCAAAGTGAAGAGGTCAAGGACAAAGTTTGGATTTTGGATACCTAGCTCAGACTTTACTGGGTCAGGTTTTTCAAAGCTAGAGGTTGCATTGGCCTTGTTTGGTGTTCAGGTGCCCTGCCATTCCTCGCAACGCAGCAGCAGGCTTTTCTGTTTGACATAGGGCCTCACATCATGCTGTGTTTTAGTCAAGTAGGCACACTCCTGTCGAGCTCTTTTGGGGCAGTTTTGCACCGACTGCCTAGGCATGGTGACTGTTTGCGGCAGAGCTGGGATGAAAACAGAGACTTTTCCTAATTTAGCTTCCTAGTCTGGGGATGTGGCTGAAATGTGGCTAGCTCGGGGATAAAATCACCTGTTCCTGGCATCACATTTATTCTTTTGCTGTGAAAAGAAAAAAGACCCTCCCCCACCCTTTCCCTGCTCCCAGACACCATCTCCCAGCCTACAGGCTCATGCCATCTCTTGCTTTCTGTCTTTCTTGCACATTTGCTGTTAAAGCCAAAGTTCCCTGATATGAGGAAGAACAGCAGTGAACTCAAGTGGAAACGGTGGAACGGAAAAGCATTTTGTCGTCACAGCTGAGGTTTTTGGTCTCTCTCCCACACTTTCCTTGTAATATTTTATTAACACACACACACAATCTAAGCAAACCGTGAGACTCCCCACGAAAAGGGGAGGGAGGGGGAGATTTCATCTTAGTCCAGAGAAACTAAATGGATTTTGTATTTAAACTTTCAAATAAAGGCAGGCAAAAGTAGAGCTGGCGGTAGGTGTTCCCTTATGGGTGCAATCTGGGTTACTGGCGGCTGATGAAGCACGTCCCAAGCCTCAGAAAAATAAAAGATCTGTGCTCCTCCAATAAATCGCTCCTGTCGTTTACATATAAATGACCCCTTCGTTCTTCCCTTTGGATGTTGTATCATCTCCATCTAGTCTGCCAGACAATAAAACAGCTGAAGTCATCATCAGAATTTATAGGCCACGTATTTGCTCTGGTCATCAGTCTCGGGCAATGCTATAAGAGGAAAAGTAAATCCTCAAGAGGAGAAGTAGGGTGCATGTGTGTTATTAGAAGGGTATGTGAGAGAGACAGATTGTCTGATGTATGATTTTGTCCTATAAGTAATTAGTTAAAAAACCCCAGAACAAACCCAAACACTATGTGACTTCTGAATCTTGTTTTGCTGTATGAATGAACAGTTGAGGACATGGTGTTTTGCTGGACAGAGAAACCATGTGCATGTGTGTGAATCCATGTAGTGCCTTGCGTGTGACTGTATATGCACAAATGTGTTGGCTTGTGCTATCTTACTGGGGAATCTGGCTGTATGTGGAAAGGAGCATGCATATCATGTGTGCAAAAGGGCTCACGTTTGCTTTTGAGCAAGTCTGCATGCTGACCCAAACAATAAGGTACACAGGGGATTGAGATTCTACACGTGTGCCTGCGATGTGCACGCGTTACCTTTTTCCAACTTGCTCGAAAGCCCCTGCTGCCTCTGCACATGCGATGCACCTGCTTGCTTACACATAGGTGTGTTGGTTCAAGCCTGTCTTGGTGTGCACGCACATCTGTCTAGCATGTGGGCCTGTTGCAGTGCATGTGCTCACCTCTGCCGGCTTGCCTGAGACTCTCTGTGCGAGTGTGTATATCTGCCCTTAAAAATTGCATTGCTGCAGCATATAAATATTTATATATGTAACTGTCATAAATCTGTCAGCTTGGCAAACGTATGAGTCGCCAAGGTAACTTTGGGAGATTTTTATTGAAGAACTCATAAGCTGGAGTTGAGGAATAGCTGAAAGAAATGAGAATTAATGGCTACTCAACATCACTATCATAAAGTTAGTTATCCTGAGTTTCAGAAAATGAAACAGACAGAAGGTTGGCTAATGTAGACACAGTTTAAGCATGCCAGACTCTCTTAAAGCTTAATACCCTGATTAAAACTGAATCAGGACACTGGGTCAATATGTTACCTGCCACTGGGGATCCCTGGGCAGTCAGTGCTCAAAAGCCGCCTACTCTTGCTCGAACGTATTTTGCCTGCTGTTGAGAAGCCTTTGAGGTCCGCGGATGACTTTTTGCACTTTCTAAAGCTTACAGTAGTCCCCTCTCCCTGCCCCGAGGCGCTGCTTGTCCTCGCCGAGTACATTCAGAGGCGTGTTATTGCCAGGCGGCTCCAAGGCACTCAGCGGCATGGGGGGTTGCAATGGTATTGTGGTGAGCGAGCGGCTTGCCCGCGTTTGTTGGCACAAAGGTGATACGGCAGGTTGCTGATACCTGGCTTTCTTAGGGCTTGTCCACACCAGGAAGTCGGTGCAAAGGAAGCAATGGGTGTGAGCTGACTGTGCACTGCCTGCTTTGCACTAGCCTGCTACCTAGACTTGGAGGCCAGGTACGGACATTACACCTTTACCAGTGGAAGCCATTAGAAACTGGTCTGGACTGGTAACAGATCAGGAGCTTGGTACACAGAACCAGTCTATCCCAGTACCAGAACAGAAGTTCACCACATATAGACTGGTTTAAAGGGGGCAGAAGCCAGTCTACGATTTGCCCCCACACCCCCAAGGACAAACGTGTGCTCTGTTTGCTACCAACTGACCATCTCAACTTACAGAAAACCGGGCAACATAGAACAATTTCCCCTCGGGCTTTTTGAATCTCTGTCCCTAGTCAGGCTCATGGGGCTGGAAAGGATCTCAAGGATGATGTGCGACTCTTAAACCATCCTCCTCAAATGCTGAGGGCTTGTCTATGCCATCTCCGTGCAGCACGCTCCAGCTCCATACTCCTGCTCTGTGCTCACCAAATCCTAAAAACAAGGCAGAGGTGCTGCCTTTGAACACAGTTGCATGAATGGCAGAGGCCTGGGTGACTGCAACAGGGACTCAGGACTGCTCCTGAGGGATGTTCAGAAGAGGCGCGGGCGGGTGGAGCGTACATACACCTCAGTGGTGATACTGGGTGTAACACAGAGGGAGTACAGACACTTGCCCCAAGAGTACCTCTGCGTGGTGTTGCTTGCTTTGTTTCCAGAGCCTCACAAGTCAGCATGAACCAAGCATGGTCCACAAAGGAAGTCAGTGCAAAGTAGTTAGCGTACAGTGAACTTTATTCCTGCCCAAGTGCAGGAGGGGCTGGATGCGATGATCTGTACGTCTAGCCCCCGACAGCTATGACACTATGAATTCAGGCCCCTTCCCCCGCTGTAAAGAAGCCCCTTGGTGTGTCTATACAGGCTGCACAGAGAGGTTCGTTATTACAAGGCTACTCTAGCATCACAGCTCACTATTTGCAATGGTCCAATCCACTTGGGATGATGCTCTGGTGTTTGGAAACACAGGGTGTCCATGAGTGCTAAGCTGCAGTCTGGCTTGTTTTAGCAGGGGCTATTTTGAAGCACTAAGACACATATAATGGGGATCGGACACTGCAAAGTGCACTGGACCGGGGACTGCAAAGCGTGCTGGACCGAACACGCTCTTCAATATACGTAGGCTTCCTTCGAGGTGTCGGGCTCCCACCTGGTGGGTGTGTATTTGCTCTCCAGCAACAAAATATATTTTACGTTTTGAAGAGGGGTGGTGGAGAAAAGCATCTGGCACATGCCTTTTGCTAAGAGATAAATTAAGAAAAATGTTAAGTACTTCACTCAGCCTGGCAGGCTGCCTCACGACGTGGTAAAGCAGATGAGGTCATTTTGGACTGTGCTGCTTTACAGGGACACACGCACACGTCCCCATCCTCCAGTGTGCTCCAGGGGCAGGGGTGCACGTCAGGCTCGGCTCTGCAAGACCCAGTGGACTTCCTCTGCATTTCCTCCTATCTCTTACTGTGGAAAAGGCTAGGGGTTAACATGACAAAATGTCACACAAACCCAAGGGCTACTTTCTACTATGAGCCAACTAGAACTTTTCTTTTTTTTTTTTTTGGAAAACAGTTTCCTTTTCTTTTTGCCTTCCAAATCCCTGAAGATCCCTATGTCATCACCACCCCGGTAACGATTCTGCAATCAGACCATAGTCAACCTCTCTTACATAGTAAATTTTACTCATTAAAGCCAGTACGCTTAATCCAAGCTCATGCTATGTTCCTTACCTCTGAGGCTTGAAGAAAAAAGCCCTAAACTTTGTGACATGAGTTAAACTAGCTAGGCTGCTTATCTTTAAGGTTAAAAAGTGTGTGCGTGTCTGTGTGAGAGAGAAACTCATAGGGAAGTAGAGTTGGAAGGGCCCTCTGGAGGTCATGCAGTCCAACCCCTGCCGGAGACAGGTGCATCCCTATCCAAACCATCCTATGCAAACCATAAGGCAGATGTGGTGGTGGTGGGGGGGGGGTCAATTCTACTATATATCATGGATTTTAATCTGAAGCAAAGGTTTTTGGTAAGGTTGAGAAGTGGCCAGAGACTCATAGACCTAGATTTCATGGACCGTAGGGCTGGAAGGGACCTTGAAGATCATCAAATCCAGCCCCTTGCCCCAGGGACAGGAAGTCAGCTGGGGTGAAAAGATCCAGAAAGTGAAATCCTTTCCGCTTGCAGAGATGCTACAGATTCATCTCAAAGGAAACCTGAAAAGCAACCTCAGCTATTTGCCGTCAACCAAAGAGCGTTTGGCTTCAGAGACCGGACACAGGCTTTCCCCTTAGAGGCAGCAGTGGCTTGTTCTTCCTGCACCCCCTTCAGAAGGGCTGAAGAAGGATTTTTCCCTCCAAGAGATTTGTTGCTGATTCTTGCTGTGCTGCAACAGGCATTGGGTTTGTATTCGTATAAATGGGAGCCAATAATCTGGAGATGGGAGGATGTCAGGGTCCTAAGACAAGGTTGAACAGCATCAAGTGGATCCCAGAACTGTTTCCCAGGACCCGTCTACAGGTCCACAAGCTGGTGGGAACATTGTCCTTAATCCTGCCACCCGCAACACCCCTCTTTTGTCTGACTTGCCCATTGTAAGCGCCTCGGGGCAGTGCCCGTTTCAGCCTCTGCATTTTCCCAACGTCTAGCACCAATTAAGGCAAAAGCTGCTTTCTGCGGGATGCTTGTGTGTCTAATTCTTGTTTCCATTCATCAGGCCCCTCTCCCCTGCCCTCCTTCCTCCAGCATAATTGGCCTCTCATTATTTGCACATTATGAAGATGTCTAACTTGTCGGAGACTGTGGCATAGTCACCAAAGCAGGCAGTTCACAGCTCCGGAGTGCGCCCGCTCTCCCTCTCCCACATGTAAAACGGCCCGACTTACTTACAGAGGGGAAAAAACAAACAAAAGCCGCGGACACAAGTCACAGACAGCGGCTGAGCGGCGCATCTTTACAGCAGGCGGGATTTATGACATCCCAGAGATGCACGACGCTTCCTAAATGCACTTGCAGTCAGGAAAGTAACTCTGTATAAAATGCCATCCTGGGGTTTCCATATTTTATTCTCTCTCTCTCGCTTAACGATCCCAGGCCAAATTTGTTCAAGTCAAAAAAAGAATATTCTTCTTAACTGCCAGCCCCAGTGAACTCTGCCAGGACACGTCGTATATTATCTGCCATTGTCGTCACCACCCCGGTAACGATTCTGCAATCAGACCATAGTCATCCTCTCCCATATAGTAAGTTTTATTCATTAAAGCCAGTGTGCTCAATCCAAGCTCATGTTACATTCCTCGCGTCAGAGGCCTGCAGATTTTGAGCTGATCAATCTCTTTGGTGAATGGACAAATTTCAACTTTGCTGAATAAGTTTTGGGAAAAGAAGAAGAAAAGGTCCCCGTGTTCATTTGGACATCGTGATAGTGCGCCATTTTCATTTTGCAAAACTTTCATGTACATTTTTGCAAAATGGTAATCTCCTAGGGGGAAAAACCAGGTTAGAAAGCCTGATTTTTTACCATTTTATTTCGTGTTAAATATTTTTGGTTTCTCCTCCAAAAATATTTTAATGATTTTATTACTAGTTCAGGCCAAAAACCTGAAGAAGAAGAGTCTACCCATGTATTTCTCTGCACGACTCTGTGTGCAAAGCTGGGGGCTGCAACTACACTAGGAAAAAAATCCACCCTACAGTGCAGCCCTGTGTAAAAGGGGGAGGGGGAGAGGGGAGCAGCCCTCATTTCTTAATTAAAAATTATGAATGTAACTTTTGTTGCGCAGAATTCCCAGCAGAATAACTCAGATCTTCCTCGCAGTGACTTCCAATAGCTACTTAGAAAGCTGGCCCCGACATCAGTACAATTATGATCTTGCTGGCTAGCTAAAGTGAAGCGAGAGGCATCTCTTTGTGCATTGAGCCTTTAATTAAGCAATAATAAATGAGATCTACCCATAGTTCTGTGTGTTAGGCTTTGGCTTAGGAAATATAAAGACCAGGGAGCTGCGATTCGTGTTCAAATATAATGCATGGTTAGGTAACATCCAAACTGATCAAAGAGCGGAGCCAAGGTCCTGATATACCCTCACCCTTCATTACTTATCAGGTCTAACAGCGTGCCCCTCCCCCTCCCGGTAATAGGTTAATTAATTACCAATTTAGTAACAATCTTACAAATCAGCTGTTGGGCTTGATACAAATTAATTGCAGATACTTTTGTTTGAAACACATTAAATGGACTTTCTTTACAAGGAAAAATCATCGGAGAGCAGCTGAGAAGCAGAGCAGTCCCAGGGTTAGGAGAAGCACTGGAGTCCAACTCACCGGGCCCATAGCCAGCACTTTTAAGCCCACAAGGCCACTTTTTATTAAGCAAGGATTGACCGGGCTAATTCTGTGCAGTCTTAGAAGTCAGCCCACCTCCCTCGCTCTTCCTTTGCACTGTACAGCCATGCATTAACCCCAGCTGACTTCCTGCCCTTTGGGCGGGGGGCTGGACTCAATGATCTTCTGAGGTCCCTTCCAGCCCGAATGTCTATGAAATCTATGAAATTCATCCATGAGCCCCTGAAACAGTTCACGTGCCAAGGCCACTAGAAGATGCAACTCTGCCCTTCTGATTATGGGGAACGCCAGTCTCTTGTACACACTAGGCAGCATATGTCTGTCCAGCGGTCTCTTCCTATATTTCCAGCTCCCGGGGTCCATCTCAAGTGCTTAAATAATGCTAAGGACACAGTAAGGGGGCTGAATATAGTAGCAATTTATCGGATCATAGCCAGTCTTCCAAAGAAATATTGGGAACCCTTTTCTAAAGTAGGAACTCGGATATGGCATCAGGATAATGTTTATCTTCAAGGTTTTTTATTTTTTTTCCTAAGCAAATCGCTCAGCTCAGATGGAAAGCTAAGACATCAGGAGCCTTCCTACCCAAGTCAAGATTTCGGGGGGCATGCAGGCCATGCTAGAAATAAGAGCCATCTCTGAAGTTGGGATCCAAGCCAAACCTTCTCTGAAGGCAGGGGTTTCCATATCTGGGGCAGATTCATTTCTAATACGAATCCAAACTCATCTAAACCACCTGATGTTTATCCAGGAACAAGAGCTATATGCTCTGTTTCCCTCTTCCTATTAACATGGCTGCTTCTGACACACGGATATGGGAACCAGCATGTCCATGGATCCAGAGCCATGGGAATTACTGGCCGGGTGCTGCAACTCCAACAGGCATTGCCACCAACTCCTGTGCAAAGAGCAAGCAGGAGGTCTATGCACCACTTCAATCTGCCCTAAGGTTTTAGTGGACCTCTACTCTCTCATAGCCCAGGATGAAGTGAAGTGAAGGGATTAGAAAGCAAGACAGGTGAAACCTGAACTGGCTTTAAGGACAAATGATCACCCAGATGCCTGGATGCTTATGTAAATCTTAACCAGATTATTAGGTCTGCACAATCTCAAGAAGATAGTATCCACTAGAGATTCCCCATGTTAAAAATATCCCGGGTTAGAAATCTCAAGAAGATAGTATCCCCCAGAGATTTCCACTGCTTCCTGCAGTCCACCAGGCATGGAAAAGTGATGCCTTCAGGTTATCTCAATACTTCCAGGTCTTTTGAGGAAGAAACCAGAACTACGTGGAAATAGGAGGTGGAGAAGGGAAGTTAAAATGAGGTTGGGGATAGAGTTAACCAACAAAGGTTTGGTTCATGACTTGAAGAGGTGTTGCTATTGTCCTATTAACTGGTGATGTTTGCCATAAAATGAAACAAAACACAACAACCCACCCACAAAAAAAACCCCAGTCCCCCGAAAACACACAACAAAAAGCAACAACAAAAAATAGGGATGGGTTAGTTTTGATACATTTTCAGGTTAAGAAAAAAAAAAATCTAAATAATTGAAGCCTCCTAGTTCAACATTTCCAATTGAAAATGAGTTTTTCCTCCCCAAATGGAGTTAATATATACTAATTCCAGAGTTTAAAAATACAGATTAAAATTAAACACTGAAACCAAGTGCTTTCATGAGCCCCACTGCACATCATTCTTTTGTATTAATGATTCCCTAAAAAAATAAACCGTCCCCCATCCCCCACAACAAATAATAATGCTTTTGTGTTGGTTTGACTGTGTATGCTGGTTTGAGACGGGAGAAAAACGGAACCTGAAAATCCCAGGAGAGAAGAAAAAAAAATCCCATCGGTCCAGTTTAACCAGCGTACGTATATATATGCGTGCCTGTCCCCATGCAATCAGAACGGTTCCCCTGTGCTTCCAAGACCCTCTACTGCAAGTGAGGACTCGCCTAGAGCTCAGGTGGCAGGAGCAGGTGTTTGTGGAGCAGGGCGATCCAATTGCTAGCCTTGCCATCCCCATGAAATTTTAAGTGGACACAGACTGCGACATAACCAGTGCCATGAAGTCCTGGCCGGACACAGATTTGTTACAATACTGTCTCCTGTTCAGCATCTGAACAACACCATATCTATTTCCGACTGCAGCACAACTCCTATAGTGCTATTCCTTGGAGCCGTGGAAACCTGTTGTCGCACACAAAATGAGCAGAGACATGGTTTAGTCTTATTTTTCTTGGTCTTGCTACAAGCCCAAAATGCAACCCCGGCTCGCGTAGTGCCTTGAGAGGATGACAAAGCTGACCTTTGGTCTCCGGGAAGGAATCCGAGCTTCTTTCCGAATAAGGAAAAACTCATCCAAAGCTCACCGTGAAATGGCTTGCATGGTCCTGTCCAAGTTTGGAAGCAAGCCCCCCGGGGCCCGAGGACCCTGAGCCCAATAGAGACACCATCTTCCCTTTATCCTTATATCCCTGACATCACTTCTGTAATCCAAAAAAATTAAAATATTGAGCCGAGAGCGATCTTTCCCTACAGTCAGGCATAAATTATTCCCCCGGCAACTACTCGCAATATGGAGGCTCCACCACCCATACTCCAGTCCACTTGCTTATCTCTACCTTCAAGTACCCCCAAGAGGGGGCCAACGTCCTGCAGAATAAGCCAGAGAATGCATCTTTAATTGGGTCCAGAAGAAACTTTATTACCCTGTAGCTAGCTTCTTTGGTTTTTTTCTATAACAAATTATCCTAATGATCTGACCCAGGACCAGATGTTAATTGCAATGGAAAGTAATCAATTTCCTTTACTGAGCGTGAACTCATTTGCAAGGTTAGTCAGTGAGCAGATATGGAGTTCTTAATGAGGCAAGAGTCTAGCAGACCTTCTGGGTGCCTTGTGTCGATTCCAAGTTTACTGCATTGCACCCAATCTCACCTACTCGTCTTCCGCTACACCGCCCTGTTAAAAAAAAAAAAAAAAAGACCTCTACCTCAAAGCGCTGGATATAAAAGGGCTAAAAAATAAAATAAAACAAAATAAAACAAAATGCAAACAACAGGCATCTGAGTGTGGTCGGTTCAGAAAGACAAAATCGCTCTCGGTATATATATAAAAATAAAAATAATAAATATGTAAATCACCCTGGAAATTACGGCTAACGGCATGTTGTTTAATAGAGAGTATTATTATAAATATGGGAGATGCTCAAACAACAAATTAAGCCTGCGGTATTTCGAGAACGAACTCAGAGGACACAACCTAAATTCTAACTCGGCTGCTGCTCTCGGTGCTTCTGTGCTTTCGTCTGGGTTTTATATCACCGCTGAGCGCAGCGTTAGGAGGGAAAGGTTGGGCCATCCAGAGTGATAAAAATATAAAGAGGGGAGGGGCAGGAGGGAAAGAAGGCACTTCATCTTCGAGCGGACTTCCTGAAAAGAGAGTTTTGCAAGAACAGAAAAGAGCTCGTCCTTGCTTTGGATACAGATGGCCTTTTTAGCAAATTTGCAAGTTTTAGTATATGCCAGCATTGCCGGTGGACCTGAAAACAGGAGAGAAACACCACAAAGGTGTTGGTTTAACTGATCGGGAGCTGCAACGGGGCAGTGCCACCGAAACTGTGACAAGGGCAATCTACATAACCCTAGGGAGCGTTTTTCTATTGTGAAGAGGTTAGTACCCCAAAAAACACCCTGGTCTTGCAAGTAAAAAATGACCCTCATCTACACAGCCAAATCTCACCTTCCCCGTGGCACATTTGCACCGTTCTGGGAGAGGGCTGCCCACAAACATCACTTCACATATGCTCCAAGGGCTTTTCAGACTACAGTGAAAAAGCAGACCCAAAAGGCCAAGCCTCAACCTCTTTTCCACGTGCACGCCTTCCCAATTATTTATTCCCTGCTTATGAATTTCCAAATGATTGCAGCCCCCAGCTGCAATGATGCTTGACTTTGATCTTCCCCCCTATCTGCCTGCTTTTGCTATCTATGTCTTTCCTGTCGCCAGGAGAGCTGCGGCGAGCAGTCACGCATCATATTCCAAGTTTCCTTTGCTTTCCGTCGGAGCCGAGCCCAGAGCGGCTATATCACAGATGTCGGCTCCAGCCATCCTGCCTCATGCTCCTGTGCCTCGGGGCCTGTCTACACTGCAGTCACTGCAGTGTCACGTCGAAAGACCGGAGCTAGCTCAGCTCCGGTACCGCTTAGCAGCGCTGACTAATTTAACCCTTCGTGTCTCAGCGCGGTTGGCACCACTTCAAACCTAAAAGGGCGCTGACGGGCATGTGCTTTGCTGACCCAAGTCCTTCCCAGATTTTAACCTGCCTGGGCTGTAGGCGGAATAAGTGAGCCGGGGAAGAGATACGAAGGAGAGGCTCGGGGCTGCAGGGGTGGGCTGAACGACGTCTGACTCTACGTGGGGCTCTGTCGGCTCTGGTTTGAGCGGACGGTCCAGCAGCCCGAAGGAAGAAACAGTATTTGGCAGACTAGTAGGTGGAGCCGTTGTCATCTGTTTCCTTTGTCCATTTTTCCGCCTGACCGATCTGGCCCCGCTTGAAAGCGATGCTCGGAGGAGTGACACGGGAGCCCTTTCAGAAGCTAATTGCTGGCACTTAGGCCTCTAGAGACAAGCCTTCTGCAGCATACCTGAAGGCACGGGAACCGACTCCCTTTCTCTCTATCCTTGCCTTTACCTTCTATAGCCACAACTGGGTGGCTCCAGAAATGACGCTAATAATTGCAATGAACAAAGCAAGGTATATTTAGGGTGGCTTAAGACAAAAAGACCCCAGAGCCATTTCCAGTTGGATTAGGGGCCTATTGGGAGACATTGGGTGAGCCACTCTACCTCCCAAGCCTCAGTTTCAACATCTGCAAAATGGGTTAATGACCTCCGAGCTCCTCCATCGAGCACGTCAAGATCTACTGTTGCAGAACACTATCAAACCACTGTGGATCACTGTCATTTTAATGATGGGCTGGAGTCCTTGTGCTGATTATAACACGAGATTGGTTTTGCAGGTAGGGCTGCAGCCTGGGAGATTTGGGTTCAGGAGATTTGGGTTCAGCTGTCCTCGCAGAGTTCATACAGTTTGGGGCCAGTCCCTTTTTTGCCCAAGTTCCTCATCTTTAAACCCAAGGCGATGATCCTGCCCTGCTGGAAGGAGTCGTGAAGAGGATACACGTCCATTGATGGAGGCAAGTTTGACACATACTACTCTGGAGGGGGAAATGTATGTATGTGCGCCTCATTTAATCAGCCCGAACCTGGCTGTCACCTTGTCATTGTCTGAGAGTCACGTGCAGGCCCCAAGACTGACGATGTCTTGACTTGGTCCCTCAGATTGAGACGGGAGGAATAATCTCAGCTCCACGGGCCAGCTGGAAAAGAAATTCAATGCACCCAGGGGAGCGTCCCACTGAACAAGTGATAGGTAATGCCCCCAGATCCCTTTTTGCAACATCAGATTTACATTTTGGGCACCGCCTACATCCAGGAGACCTCCCTGCGGCATTCAGACAGGAGGGATCAGTCTATGGAAAGGGAGTGGGGGAGAGTGAGCTGAGGAAGGATAAGGAAACAGGGATTAATTAAAGAAGGGGAGGAGGGGGGAAACATCGCTGTAATATATATTTTTTCCCATCTATATTATAGCAGCTAATTGCAAAACTGAAATCTCTGTGGCCCTCAGTGGAGTTATATAAAGCTCTAGTAATTTCCAGTGCATTCAGCTAGAAAGAGGTAGTGGAAGGTGCGTTGTGCATCTGTCTATATTAATAAGCAGCCATTTGGTAAGGGGCCTTCCCGGTGACGGGGTCACCCCCGTGTTGTGCCTAGATTAGAGGCCCTTTCAAAGTGCACACGACAGGTTGTTCTGCTACGTCAAGCACAGGGCTCAACGGAGCCTGGCAGCTTCCCAATCTGTCTGCGGCTGACGCACAGTCGGTAGGTGAGAGCGGGGCGTGCTGCCTCCGCGAGGGGTGGCCCAGGCCCCTGTCATCCTGAGGTTGGGCAGGCTTTTGTGGGTACCGGTGAT
The DNA here is from genome assembly GCF_001723895.1 of Crocodylus porosus. Taxonomy (NCBI): domain Eukaryota; kingdom Metazoa; phylum Chordata; order Crocodylia; family Crocodylidae; genus Crocodylus; species Crocodylus porosus. Next base: position 18,632,122 of record NW_017728909.1, on the reverse strand, counting down.
GGGGCTGCTATCCTCCCCTTGCATTTTGCAAGGGCCCTTTAGAGGGAGAAACGGATCCCACCTGAGAACAGCAACCTGCATCCATCCCGGGTCCTGATAAGGACCATCCTCTTTACAGTTGGCACACCCAAGCTGCATGAAGAGAAGACACCGTGATCAAGTTACCGCTTCCCTCGGCCCCTTTCTCCAGCTTACATCGGCTTTTTCCAGGAGAGTCAGTAGGACCACTGCCCCGCATGAAACGGCCTGCAGAGGCAGACCAGCAGCGGGACACGGAGAGCCACTGGGATGGCTGCAGGCCAGCAAAGCATCTTAGGCCTCCTTTATCCTGCTGCCACGATGGACGGCGGTGCCCGCGTTGCACAAGATCTAAATTAGGCGCCAAGAACTTGAGTTTCCCCTTGCATCTTTGTGTGTCTCCATGCACCCAGACGGCATTTCTGCCCAGCAATAGCTGCTTAGGCACAGCGTCAGGCCTTTTCCAAGAGTAATACCTGCATGTCCGCAATCGGGAGTCCACGTGATTTGGACCCTATTTCCTTCTCCCCCTCCTGCACCGCTCCAAGCTTCTGATTTTTTAATGGCCTTCCCCCTCGGTGGCATCACATATCATTTCCTTCGGTCTCCCCTTCCCATGCATTTCTCTTCACCCACCAGGAAACAAAAAAAAAATAAAATAAAGCACCATCTGTTAGGCTTTCGGCTCAGACGCCCTTGCTTTCCTGGGGCTGCTGCTGGAATGCAACATAAAGCGCAACCCCCAAACAACAGCTCCGGCGCGGTGTCAGGGACTGCGCTAAGTGACTCAGAGGAGGCCGGCGGAGCCGCGCCGCCCAAGCCGGTCGCCCACCGCCGCGCCGACACCCCAGCGAAAGGTGAGAAGCCCCTCCACAGGGCACACAGCCAAATGTGCAGTGCTGTGCGCGGGGAGAAGAAACTTCTTCCTGACCCCTGCAGGCAATCAGTTTACGCCCCGAAGCATGAGATTTGATTAGCCTCATTATCTCAGCTTACATAACTGTAAATGTTATTAATGGTAATAAAATTATCTAGCCTGTTTTAATAATACAGCCACAGTATTTGTCTCAATGACCTCCTGTGGCTGTAAATCCCACGGGGGGGACACTGGCACGCTGCACGGTGTTTCTTTTTCATTTATTTTAAATTTACCAGCCGTTAATTTCATCGAGTCACCCCTTGTTCTCCCATTACGGGACGGAGGAAGGAGGAGGAACTGATTAGGTCTCCGCATACCTTTCATAGCGCTGAATGCAAATGGCCCCCCATCTCTGATGAGTAAGCTCAGTCAGAGGCATTACTTGGGTTTCGAGTCCTCTACCTGGAGTTATCATCTCGCGCTTTTCCGCATTACAGGGGAACCTGGCCGGGGATTTGTAAAACCTACTCCAGGGGGGTCTAGCAGATTAACTCGAACCTCCCCAGCTGCGGGAAACCTGAGCCAGCATCCTGGCTTCCATCAATGCTGAAACGAACACACGTGCACAACAGACCCCGAGCCGCTCTCGGCCCTTGGCTCCCAGTGAAATCACTCTCAG
>NW_017728909.1:18621596-18630466 GCF_001723895.1 Crocodylus porosus | reverse complement strand
GGTAAAGTGGATCTAAGATGGCAGTGGATCCAGAAGGAAGCATGTGACGATCCCTGCTGATGTGGGTCCTGCATGCAGCTCTCTCTGCTTGTCCAGCCCGTGTCCCCAGGCCTGCCCCAAACCCCCGACCGAGGAGCCATCCTCCGCATTGCACAAGCAGGGAAGGGAAGAGCCAGCCTAGAAAGCCAGAGAGGGGACCAGGCCTCTGCACCTATTTAAGAGTGCCCGCCTTCCCCTGTGCAAATGCCAGATGCTGGCAGAAACCCATGTAGATCAACTCCCCGCGCCGAAGGCAGGGCTGAATTCCCAGTCCGCGGCACTGACCTACTAGCGGAGCACGGCAGCGCCGGCTTCCTCAACTCCCAATGCAAACACATGCTCTCAAACACAAATTGGGATTCTTCTAGCAGATTAAAGCCACTTTCCTCCTCTGGAAAGCAGCCTGCGAGGAGAGTTTGCAGGCTCGGCTGCTTCCCCGCGCTCTGCGGCTCGAGAGGATTTAATATTCACGTTGCTCATCTTCCAACACCCCTCCCCTCCCCGTCGTCTCGGTGTCTGGTGCCTTCCTCCTGCCGATTTCCCTCGGGTCAGAGGAGCTCTGTCATCAATCCCCCACTGAGACTTATTTCCAAAGATCAGCACTGACCCAGAAGTCACTTGGCACAGCCCCATTAGAGCAGCGTGTGCCACGGCTGCTGAAAGGAGACTCTGGCACCGACCGGGATTCAGGATGCCGGGCTGTCTGCTACGCGCTTGTCAGGCTCCCATATTTCAGGGAGAAGTCTTTATGCGGCTGACCCGGCGACTGGAGGATGTATATATAAAACAACACGCTGGGGCCAGCTTGCTGACCCTGTTGCAATGCTCTGCATTTCCGTGTCGGGCTCTCGGCCCCGATGGCTCCCTTCCCTTGTGCGGAAATGGGACCGACGGCTGATCCTACAGGGGGGCGAGCAAGAAATGGGGTGCTCCAGGCACGGGCAGCAGGGCTGAAAATGCTCAGAAGGACAGAGGCCGGGTGTCACAATGGGTGAATAGGATTTAGGGCCCTCGGTGGGTCTCCGGTGTATGCCAAGACCTTTTATTTGATCTAATAAAGGTATCAGATTTACCAAAAAAAGACTTGTCTGCCTAAAACCTTGCACAGGTGCTCTCTGAGCTCCCCTGACCAGAGGGAAATCAGCAGGAGGAAGGCATCAGGCATGGACACGACTGGGAAGGAAGAATAATGGGGGTAAAAGAGAGGTGTTGGAAGAAAAAAGCCCAAGAGAAAACCTCATGGGCTAGGGACAGACATTACACATAAACTGGTTTGATGTCTCTTGCTTTCTCTCTCGCCTCCTATGTCCACTCGCAATATTTGAGTGAGCTGACTCAAAATCTCCCCCAGCTGTCTCTCACCTAGGCTAGGGACAGACGTTACACATAAGGGATCAGCAACCGGTTTAAACCTATAACACGAAAGACGCTCAGGGCACATAAACCAGTTTGAAAATGGCTGAAAACCAGTTTGAGATAAACCTGGTTCAATCGAGTACATCAGACTGAACCGATTTGGGCCAAACCAGTCTGTGCAATGTCTGTCCCGGACTGTGCGGTGAATGAAGGATGCAAGAATCATTCCCCCAAACACGGTCACGTCCTGTCGTGCTGAAGAGCCGAGCATCCTCCTAGGGGTTTCTCCCATTTGGGATCGGGCTTGAGATTTGCCGCCGGGATTTACTGATGGCACCGAGCAGCTCATCACCGGTTAAAGCATTAGCTACTGCAAAGCTAACTTCTTCACCCAGCCTCCAAACGTCCCCTGGACAATCTCCGCAGTAAAACTCCGAACAAACTGATACATATTTCATCACGACCTAAACGCGGTATGTTTGGCCTCTGTTGGCCCAGGAGATAGCCGTGAGTTTCTGAGCAGGAAGCCTTACGCCGAATCCCACTCCTAGCCTGAGGTTCCCACGTGAAACAGCTCCGTGTTTCGCATTCACCAACATACGCCTCCGAACGAGCAGCCGCCAAAGAGCTGCAATCGGCTTTCAACTAATTTTTGGCCGGGCGGTGAATATTTGATTGCAACCGGTCAGATGATGTCATGCAACGTTACGGTCTCTGCCCTCTGGTCAGACGAGGGGCACGCATTTGTGCATGGGAACCTCAAAGTCCTTTTCCGGGAACGGTCCTGCGTGCATATGTTTGAAACCTGCTCTCCGCCAGGATCCGTTCTAGTTACAGTCGAAGGCATAAATGCGTGCACGCAGCGAGAAAGGCACAAAGAAAGGAAAAGAGAACAAATTCGCAGTTTATAAAAAGAAACTGCAAATCAATAAGCCAACAAATACACAGATTCATAATTAATATATGCAAATACGTGAGTGGCTTCTCCCTGGGGAAGGACAGGGGCATTTTTCCTCTGCTCTAATTTTAATGTAGTTATTTAAGGAAGAACAATGCTGGGATTTAATGGATGAAATTCTCCGGCCTGCATTATGTAGGTCAGGTCAGATCATCGCAGCGGCCCTCTGGGATTTAACACCTTCCGAATTCCTTCGCGGGACTTCATACGGACTGGCAGTAACGTGGCCCAGGTCAATGATCCCGGTGGGTTATGGATTACGTAGCTACGGCCCCTTTCTAACCAGCCACGTGTGCACGGATGGGGCCTTTTGAGGTTAGCTATTGCTGCGTGGGTGCTCAAATGAAGGCAAATCCTGAGACACCGAGTGAGTCCTTATAGCCAGAGAGCCCCCATTCATTGTCATGGGACTTTCACCCAAGTTGAGAAGGAGTTAACAGCACCTTGGTATTCATCCCGCAGTGCGGATATCAGCCCATGAAGCAACCATTAATTTGGCACCAACATGTCTCAGCGCTCCTATTTAAGCAGCTCACGGTAACTCGGGATACAGGCCATCCAGCCGGAGTCCAGCCCGTAGGGAAAAACCCTGGGGTGGCCGTACCTGAACTTGCAAGCCCGTTGCTCTTTTTAAAAAAAAACAACAACATCCCAGCATCAGTATGCAGAGAAAGCCAAATTATACAGGGCATTAGGCATGCAGTATAAATGAGGCTATGGGAAGAGGAGAGTGGATGGTGGATGTTTATGGAATAACTTAACAACTGGGAATGATGCTGCATTTTCCATGCAAGCAGACAGACAAATATAACATGGTCCCAACAGGGAAGTGTAAATCCCTGTAGTTTGTGGCCTACTTTCAGCTTCATTAATGGAATAAAGGCCAAGAGGCATGATGTCATGAAATTAGCTTCCTAATTAAACATTGCCTCTCCCTCCCTTCCCCCCCGCTCCCCTCTCCCGCCCCCTTCTCCCTGAATGAAGTCAGTGGCTTTGCTGGCTCAGTGCACTGCTGTTTGCAGAGGGTTGCAACTTCTGGCAAGTTGTGTTTTACCAGGCTGTGCTAACGCAGCAGTAGCACCATGGCCGACTGGATGCAGCCCCGGTACCAGTAACCTGGGTTTTCTTACTCTGCAAATCTAAAGCAGAGGGCTTGATGCATTTATTGACCTGTCTGGGAAGCATTGCCCAGCACCTTGAGATCTCCAGGAGAAAGCAAGCATGCAAATGCAACTGCAGAGGAGCACGAAGCAAGTTCCCTGCTCTGAGCACGGCCGAACGTCTGACAGGGACAGTGGGGATGCTTCCCAATTTGCCCTTGCAACACCATGTTGACTTTGAACATGGGCCCTTTCCTTTCAAGGCATTGACTTGAAACTCCACATCCAAACAGCCCAGTGCTGTAGGACATCAGACGTTTGGAGCTGGAGCCCCATTTGGAGATGTTTCCTCCACCCATTGCAGCAGCATCCTCATCCAGCCATCAGGCCTATTGGGTTTCCTGATGAGGAGAAGATTCAAAGCACTTCTTTCTTAGTCCAAGCGCTGGCCTGGGAGGGGAACAGTCTCTTTTCCCACCTCCATTGAGGTGAGGGCAGGGCTGGCCCCACTGCAAGCTAGTCTGTGAGGTCAGACATGGTGGGGGGTCACCTGCTGCATTCATTTAAGGCTGGGCATGGCTATCACTGCACGGAGGGGTAGTTGACCCAAGTTGGTCTGAAGTCAGTCAAAAGGTAGGGTAGGTATGCATCTTTCTAAACTAACAAAATATTACTCTCTTCTTCTATCTTATTTGGTTAGCCTATAAAGGTGCATATCTACGCTCCCTTATTGCCGCACACCCTTCCCCGAAGCTTCCTCCGAGAAACCCCTCCCCACCTCCAAAATAAGTCTACCATCCAGAACACCTCTCGCTTCTTTAAAGCATCTCCGCACACCCACCCCGGCACCACTTTGGGTGGGATCTCTCAGGGCGAAAGGAGCTGGTATATAAAGACCATAATTGCAAAGATTCAATAAAGAAAAAAAACCATAAAAAAGACCCCAGAAAAAGGCTGTTTTGTAGTTTCATAGTTGGTCGGGTCGGAAGGGACCTGAGCAGATCATTAAGACCGACCCTCTGCCATGGCAGGAAAGAAGACTGGGGTCAAACGAAGACAAACCATGCGTCACAGAAGAGATGTAACAATGAGAAATTATATATGACTGTGAATATTTTCTGGCACACGTGTCTCTTTATTGCTGGAAGCCACTCACAGCTCCCAGTTCAACACCCTATTGAGTTGTGGAGGTTTGAGCAGGAAGGATGCTGGGACTTTATGTCCTAGATGCTAGTCTGTCTTCTGGAAAAATGGGGGCGGGAAATGGAAAAAAAAAATTAAAAATGGTAGGGGCCTGTTGTCGCCTTCTGACATGGCTATGCCTACCATGCTATAAGGACAGCTGTATTTGCAAGACAGATATCTCATGGGAAGAGTTGATCTCACTAAATCATCGCCTTTCAGGCAATCCCAGGCCTCACAAGATATCCTCACACAAAATTTCAGCAGTGTCTCAGTCAAGCCCGAATCTTAGGTCTGGCCTGACTCTGTACATCACAAACTTGACCTAAAACCTACACTGGATCTGTCTTCCCTAGTGCAATGTACAGCCAGGAAAAAAACTTTTTGGTGAACAGCAAAATCACATAAAAGGTAGCTTTATGGGCTCCAGAGCTATTCCCAAATGTGACATGTGTGTGGGAAGGCAACAAGCACTGAAACATTTCAACTCTTTTTTTAATGTAGAATTTGACTTAAAAGTGTGGGAAAGAAGGTCTGTATCCCAGCGTGAAAGAGAACATTTTTCTTTCGGGTCAAACAATAAAGTCCAGTTTGAACTCGAGTGGGTTAACCCCACCTCCTTTTTAAAAAAAAAACCAAAAACCCCGTATGTTCAGTGCTCCAAACTCCGTATTTAATGATGTTCGCAGGGGGCCACAATGCTTGGGGTCTCTGAATGGCACTTAATGAAATCACCTGGTTTTGCCCCAGACTTTAACCCTTATCAATCAGCAGCACATCCCTGGATGTTACCGTAAGACCCAGGAAAAATGAGAAGATACCAAGTCCTCAGCAAAGGAGTTAACATGAGCTTGCTCACTACATAACCCATCTACAGCATCACCCAAGGACACACATCCTCTTTCTTTATGGATGCATGGGCCTAGGCCAGCCATTGTGCACGACATGCTGTGAATATGAGTCAATACAAGTGTGACTAAGAACCGGTGAGTCAGGGTATGGGTGCACACATCACTATATACACCCGTGCCTCGTATAGTTCTCAAATCCACCAAATTTCTGGACATTAACAATATTTATCTCTTTTTTTACAGTGGAAATCCAGGCTCCAATGTGTTCACTGTTGTACGCATAAGCAAGTTATTTAATACTCCTTACCAGTAAGCAGTAACGCGTAACCTAGCGGGATGATTAATGGGGGATTAAGTAACTTGCCTAAGGCGGTCCACAGGAAACCTGTGGCAGGGGTAGGCAAGCTATCCTAAGACACAATGAAGAACTATCACCCCATACTCCTGTCCCTACAGTTTCCTTTGCAAACCCCGGCTGATGCCGGCGGGGACATCCCCACCAGGTCCAGCCAAGGAGTGCGGGTCTCCGGCAAAGATGGAGCTGCTTCCCCTCGCTCGGCAGCGTCTGTGCAGGTGCACGTTTTACAAACTGAAAATCAGCACTCTGCAAAAGTGTTTCTGTTAACATTTATCACCCCTTCCCTTAGTCATCACGGCGGCTGCCCTCCCTGGGGAACAGGAATGCTAATTCAGGGGAAGATTTAATGCTGGCCCATCAGGAGCCTCAGATTATAACAACAATACAAAAGAGAGATGGGGGGGAAGAGAGAGATGGAAAGGGAGAAAGAGCCCTTCCAAGAAAGAAAAAGAATGGGAGTCACATTCGCCTTTTATTGCAGCCCAATGCTTTTTAATTGTTCCGCCTGAGTAAGTCTTTCTTCGGTGATACCGTTGTTAATGAAAAAGTCCATTGCGGTCATTCTGTCAGCCAGGAGCTTATTCTTGTCCGATGGGTTCCTGGAGTCCCAGAGCTGCTAATATATCTGGAGCGGAGCAGCTGCAGGGCGATCTATTTCCATGATAATGTGTATACAGAGCTTCTATCATTTTTTTATTTTTATTTTTTTTTAGCTTTCCCCCCCCACACCCTCTTTTCCCAGAACCCCCCAGTCCTAATATACAACTCTAGCTTGCACGCTCCCGGGGGTTGAGCTCACGTCTCCACTGGCGCGTTATGTATTTAGAGCATACCGGGTGCTTACTATAAATACTATTAAATATGCAATGAGCCATATTTATAAGGATGCAGGGCGGAAGGAAGAAACCTCCCAAATTTTTTTTCGGCGCATCTTCTAATTATAGTGGCGGGTGTTTTTAGGTTCGAAGGAAGAAATGAGTTCGCTCGCAAAAGGTCCCCGTGCATAAACCAGCAAGGCCAAATCTAGCTTTCATGTGGCATGGGCCTAATCAAAACCTGTTTATTAAAATGTGCTCTCCCCCCTCCCTGCCCCCATTGTGGTTTCAAGGAAGTGGAAGTGTTGGATTTCCTTCCAACACTTCCACTTGGAATTCCTTGTTGGATTTCCTTGAAAATTGTTATTTTTTTCATGCAAAAATTAAAACTGGCAATATTTCAGATTTTGTTCTACTGGGGGGGAAGGGGGGAAGGATGGGGGGTGGGGACTTCTTTTATTTCTTCCTTTTAAAAAACAAATCCAAACTTTCACTGAGTTGTTATACATCATTTTAACTCTTGGCTTTACCACCGTGTTCAGGAAAATAAGGATCTTCCAGCATATCTAGAAATGACTCAAGCAAAATAATCAAAATATCCAGGAGCAACACATCTACAGTACTGAAGACGAGGCATGCATGTTCTTAACACCGTACGGTGAGTCAGATGCTGCCTCCAGTTATATTCATGAAGATCTGCTGAAAGGTGGTTCTCTATATCTTCTTAATGACAGATATTTTGCCGTATGTCTTCTATTAACGAAAGAGGGGACTCGACAACCGACTGACGTGCTCTATAGGGTTTCCACTCCTTCTCCAGCCTACTCAATACCATTCATAAGAGAGTTGCTTAATCGTTTATGAATCAAGCTGGATATTCTTCAATGCAGCGGTAAGAACGGTTTTGCAACTGCGATTTAGCTGAGAAATTTGTTCCTAAAGAGTCAAACAAGGAACACCGTTCATTTTGCCAGTGCTGAGCTACCTCCAGAAGAAGATCAGCAGGAAGAGTTTGCGCACGTCAGGAAAGTGGGCACATAGGAGGAAAAAACACACACACTTGGAAAATGGTTATGCTCACTGATCTGGATTTCTTTGCCAACATTTCAGTTGAGGTTTTTTTAAGAGGAGTGGGTTTTCTTCTTGGTGCATCTAGAAAATTGCATTCAAAGACCAAACCCAAAAGCTCTTTACATTTCCTTCTTTTTCCTTCAAAGGCAATGGGTTGTGGGTGAACGGTGGTGGATGAACAGCCCTGGAGTCTGGGAATGTCCATCTATGCACAGGCCAGAATAGACTGTCCCCTTTCCAATGGGACCGACTCGAAAGGTGAAGGGAGAATTCAGTCTCCAAGCCTGTCCAGGCCTCTCTGTACAAGGCAGCAGTAATCTCTTTTAACCTAGTAAAATTCACCTGCTTTGGTTGCACTGTGGCCTAACTAATGATGCTTAAGAGCCTTGTACTTGGCCAGCTGCTGCAGAGACTACTCCTCTGATCACTCCCCATGTTAAATTAAACTCACATACCACTTGCAATTAAAAAAAAAAAAAAAAGAAGAAAGAAACAGGGAAAGGAAACTATTAAAGGGAACAGACCAAGAGATAGGCCAGCATTCTTCTATATCAGGCACATCTGCTTAATTAGCAGGAACAGCAGTTGTTTCTCAGAGAGAATCAAGTTTCTTTTCAAATGCTTTGTCCAAGGCGGTTTAAAATTATTATTTGTATGAAATTAGTACCTAGAAAGTCCCATCCAAAGCTCTGTCCTAAGGCTCCACTGAATCAGGCATTGCATAAAGGCATAATAGGAGACAGTACCTGTCTCAAAGAACTTGGCCCCTAAATGGATGAGATAACAGATGGAAAAAAAACAAAACAGAGGTCTAGTAAAAGGGAAGGGTGAAATGTTTAAAAGGAGCCATTTTCCAACGTGACTTGGATGCTTAGGAGCCAAAGTTTCATGAACGCCCCATAATAGTTAGGGTCTGGCTCCCTCCCTTGCAGGCAGACGGCACCATGGCGGCAGCTGCCGGGGACCTTTTATTAGTCCCTATAGCAGGTAAGACTCCCTCCCCACTCCAGCATGGGCACCTCCCCTATGCTCCCAGGCTCCCTTCCCCTTCTCCAGCAGGGCTTCCCAGAGTTTTCCTCCAGGCACAGGAAGAGGGGACCTGCCTGCTGCTGCCACTCTCCCCAGCCTGAGGGTGGGGCG
>NW_017728909.1:18571069-18620606 GCF_001723895.1 Crocodylus porosus | reverse complement strand
CATTGGCTCCCAAGGGTACATCTCCGTTACCTTGCTTATGTTGGCAGAACCCACTGGGAAAACAATGCCTATGCTGGAAAAGACACTACTATAACAGCACCTGGCTAATATAATAAGCAAAGCTGCAAAAAGCACTCTTCCATTGACATAGCTTTATGTCAAATGGCACTCGTTTGAGGGCACACTTAAATCAGCTGAAGGGTGCAATGTCTCTCCACCCTCCTGGCTGGGGACACGGATGCAAAATTCTTACATGTGATGCAATGTGTGCATGTGGTTTAAACTAGGGACCAGACTACATCTGAATTTCAATATCAGATTGAGATATCTAACCATATCTCAAACCTTGGTCTCTACACGCAAGGCTGAATTAGACCATGCTGTTATCTGAGACAGTTCAGACTCTCATCTGGAGCTCTGAACCCAAATTCCAGGCATATTATGATCCAGGGATTTATTCATTCAGTGGGAAAAAAAACATGGTTCACTTGGTTCCCTGCAGGTGGAAGCTAAGGACACATGAGTCTCGAGTAGCGCTGTGTCCCTGCATCAAGCTGGCTCCAGACTGGTAGAGGTTGGCCAACCTGAATGGGAATCTATAGCTAGCATGTGTCTACTGCTACTCTGGATTGTAAGCAGAATCACTCTGTGCACATATATGAAAGGCAGACATCTGGGAGTGATCGTGTGGGCTTTGGATGGGACAATCCATGCAATGAAAAGTGCGTTTTCCCTGAAACTCCCCCCACCAAACAAGATGTGGTGACTCAAGTACTATGGAAGCTGGCTTGAAACCAGTCTTGGCTTTTGCACAGTTCAGAGTTGGTCTCAAGCTTGCCATGAGACAGGGGTGAACAGAAGAGCCTCCTCTCCAAGGGGCATGAGGAATACACATCACAATGGTATCGACTGAGCTGCAGATGCTGTGCACTAGGCAACCCTTAAGGATCTGGGAAGCCAGGCCACCAGCTTATTGAGCCATTACCTATTATATAAACATCACATTCGCCATCCACATCCCCAACAGAGACCATGCTATTTCCTCCTTGCTCCCTGTATGCAATGGATGTTGCCTTGCTATGGTCCTCTCTGCTTGTCTTTCCCTTGCTCCCCTTTCACTGTATTTGCTCTTCTTGGTGGGGAGGGGAGCCAGTATATTCACACGTCAAAGCCAAGCACTGTCTCCTAACACATACACAGCTCGAGCTGATTGCCTTTGGTTCCCATTTGGCAGCTCTGGATGGGCAAAGGGAGACCCGGTCAACTCCGATGGGAATCTCTGGGGTTGGATTAAGGAATGGGATTCAATACCTTCCCCTCACAGTCTATGAGAAAGCCTTAGACTCTCACTTGCACAGAAGCTACGCAGCGCCTCAGCGGGTCTTTGCCTAGCTGCAAAGAATAACTAATAATATATCTTACAAATTATTATTATTATTGTTAATACAGTAACCGCCAGCTCCGAAAAAGGAAGATGGGGGGGGGGAAGGAAACCGAAAAGGATTCTGGGTATATATTTTTTCTTTTACCTCATTAAGTTTTGCTTCCAATTACATTTTAATGATGCTTGATGTCTTCTGTATGCTAGCATTTACTGCAGTCTCTTTAAATTTAATCGTCTTGATAATGGGTTACTCTGACACTGCAAATTAGGGGCTGAAAGAAACCTTTTGCCACTTCGAGGAAAAGCTCTGAGTCCACACTGCCGCCTGTTGCTACTTGGGAAGTAACGGTGGGCGCTCATGCTTCTTTCGGACTTGCAGGATTTCTTACGGGGTGAACGACGTAAGCCGAGTGGAGGAAAGACAAGATGATCTTTATCTCCCAAATGACTGGATTTCATTCAGGGATGACTGTAATTACGGCCCACATTGTAAATGAAGCCAGCCAACATGATTCTGACAGTCCTCGCTGCTCTATGCATCTGGGAGAACCCCTCCTAAGTGCAAACCCGTGCTGAAAGGTTTGCAGGGTCAAAAACGTTCCCATCTACAGCCTGTCCCATCTCATTATGGTCTGCTTTCATATCACTCTGAACCACCTTTTTCCAGCTGGGACTGGAGGCACCAAACCATTTAACCTGAATGGCTGCTTTGACATTTTGAGCCCAACAAGCTTCTTCCAGGTCTAATGATGCTGGCAGACCCAAGAAGTTGGAAGCTCAATGACCAGATGAGATTATTTAGTACGGGCCAGACAGCTCTCAGGACTTCTGAAGGCTTCATTGAACATCCCTAATTTTGGAAGTTTTTCCACCCACCGCTACTGCTGGGCATTAGATGCTAATGCTTGCTGCCCTCCTTTTCTGATGCATATACTCCGTTTGATAAGACGCCAATGGAGATTTAGGCAAGGTAGTGAACACTACTATGAAAATGCTGAATTCTCCCAATTCCCCGCTGTCCTCATTGGAAGGTGACAATAATAGGCTTCTTGCAGTAGTGCTCAAAACCTTGCAAGGACAAATCCCAAAGGGAATAAATAGGGGGAAGAAAGAGGCACATTCAACCTTAAGACAAGTGTCGTATGCGCCGTGGCTAGTACAATCAGGCCCCGAGGTCCAAATAGGGGCCTCAGCCTGCTACAGCAATGCAAACAATAAATGTGTTTTAGCTCAAGGAAAATAAATGGATAGAAACCAGAGAAGCATCGACCACACATTTGCACACATGCTTTGTTTGTGTTTGCACTGTGGGTATCTGTATGGACCCCGTCACTGCAGCAGCTACACACCTAGCCCGGTATTTGGATATTTCCATTCAAGATCTTAATGAAGGCACATATTGGCTGAATGAAAACTAAGCAAAAAAAATAAAAAGAGGACAAGTGTATTGGGAGAAGAAGATATCCTGAGTGTCACGTATCACACTGGTATCATATTTGGATTCAGTTCAGGTCCACGGGCCCTGGCTGACAACAGGGCTGAGCTCTGCTTCATTCACACCAATTCCCCCTCTTCTCAACCCTGTACTTAAAGTTTGAAAACTTTATTGAAAAAGCAATTCTCACCGAAGTTTTTTTATTTGACTGTGGTTTTACGGGCCTGGCTCTTGACTCAAACTGCAGCTACAGTTCCCAGCTGCCTCCTGGTAATCTTTCATTCTGCCAAATATTTATTTCACTAGAAAATGCCTGCACCCTTCAATGACATTAGGTCTTTGGACGACACAGAGGAATAGCTCCTTCTGATCACTGGTGCAATCCAGAAAACAAAGCACTTTAATGCATCTGTTTTACCTACATACAATGAACCAGAGGCTTCCTTTTTGCTCCCTAAACAAGTGCCCTACATCCTCAAACTCACCAGAGAGCATAATTTAGCATCCATACTAGGAGGCTCAGAAGAGCTGCAACCAGCCAGACACACCACACACTTTCTAGATTATCTGCCCCACTTACAGAAGAGAGACAGTGTTGGAAGAAATGGGAAGAAAGTCACTTCCGTGGATTTATATCCATCCTGGGTAGAGAGTAGTTCAGCGTGGTGTCAAAGGATTGCAAAGCAGATATATGGGTTGGCCCAGTTACCAGCGGGTTGGTGTTGGCATCACAGCTCCCAAATGGGAATGGCACAGACTCAGTTGTCTTGGAGGTGCCAAATGATTAAATGGAAATTTGAACTCCAAAAGACTTCTTGACCTGTAGTTGATCAGCACAGCAATGACAGATTGTTCTTCCCTAACTTTGATGGCTTTCATTTTTTTTCCCCTCTCCTAGAGCAACTTGTTTGCTTCAAAGTATTAAATAGGCCATAAAACATATGGTTTTTTCCCCTCCTTTCTTAAGGGGAGGGACTTAGGCTGTGCTTCACGGAGGCTTTCTGGACCGCTGCAAGTGGAAAGCCGCCACGAAGCCGGGCCTACATCACATTGAGCTGGAGAGGGTCAATGATGAGCTAGAGAAGAGGCATCAGAGGCAGGCTAGACAATATGGTACTTGGCCTGCCGAGTTTGTAGATGCAACTTGCTGGAGGGTCTGCCTGCAGTGCATCAGACTCAGCCGCTCGAGAAGCTGCGATGGTACCTGGGATCCCCGCAAGGGTGCAATCTCCATGGTCTCCCGAGACTGATGGCTGCCAATGATGATAATGACAAGAGGAGAAAATATTCATATTGCTGCTGGCAATCCTGGGGCACTCGTGTGGACAAACGCTGCAGGGAACTAGCTCGTGCCTGCATCACATCACTGTGCTGGAGGGAATCAAAACCACCGAAGCGCGAGTCATGAGCCCTATACTGCAGAGCAATACACATCAGGAATTGCTGAGGAACTGCAATCAACATTTTCTAAATGTCAACTGAGAAAGTGCATCATGCATCAACATTTCAAATGGCGACTATGTGCAAAAACACGTGTATGGTGGCGCTGGGGGGGCGGGGAATCATCTTTTTTTTAAATAAACAATGACGTTGATGGAAATGGAAACCATTGACAAAAGCGGACTGAAATTTCTCATTTGGGGGATATTTTTCCTCAAAATGTTGCCATTTTCTAGCCAGTCCCTGAAATATTTTCAAGAGAATTTTAATTTTCAGTATTGTCATTCCTATATGCCTCTTTAGCACTAAAACAAATGTAGATGGTAGGACCCCCCCCCCAAAAAAATCTCCTATTTTTACCTAAAAAAAAAATATGTATCCAGAAAAAAATATTGGTTGCTGCCAGAAAAGTCTCTTAGCACATGACACTGGTTTTGAGAGGAGGGAAAAGGAAGGGGAAGAGGGTACATGGAGATTCTCAGATTGTGTCCATTGCTCTCTCTTTTTTTTTTTTAAAGTTATAATTTAGTTTAGAAAATGCTCCACTTTAAACATCCCTCAAACTGGCACCACTCCATTTGAGCACCTCCCTTTCCACTGGCATTGGGAAACGGGCTGGAAATCTCAGACGGTCAAACTTCCTCAAAAGTTTTCACGCAACTACTGATTTTGGCTGGGCTCATGCTGTTTGGAAAGGAATTTCTCTTCTTGGCCTCTTGGTATTTCTCACTCCAAGTGACACCGAGAGAAGCATAACATTGAACACGTCTTTCTTCCTGGACCTAATAACAATCTGCTTTTCTCTAGCTAAAGGAATGTCTGGCTAATACTCTTTGCTCCCGCACAAGGCAAAGTTTGGGCCACTATAAACGAGCAAAAGTCCACGGAAGAGCTGTAACTCCCAGCTCCAGCAAAGAGCTGCGGCTCTTGCGTCCCTTCCTCCATGTCTCAAAGGCAAGTAAGTGGCATCGTTCTCATTTTACAGGTAGGAAAACAGAGAGGCAGGTTAAGTGATTTGCCGAAGGATGCTAAATAAATCAACGGCAAAACCAAGACTAGAACTCAGTCCGTCGTCTCGGTGTCTATCCAGTGAACCACGCTGGCAATAAACCAGTCTCTCACTACAACTTGATTTAGGGTCTGCATTTGCTTAATTATCATACCGGCACATATGCAGATCTAAAACGAAGAGCAAAATACGAAAAAAAAAACGACCCCCGGTTTCCCCTACCCAGCCCTCTCCCCTTGCTGCCTGTCCATGTATCGCTTGAGGAACATAAATAATTGAGAAGAATAGTACATAAAATTAATTGTAGAAAACCCAGGCTTTTAAATTCTCATCTGCATTAAAAATAAAACAGGAATCCTTGAGCACTCCATTTTGTAAAGTCACTTCCAGCCGACTCTCTGCATCTGCATAGAATTAGCCGCAAGACTTAGCAGCACCATTCATCCTGCCAGGATGTTCTTATCTGGCCCTCATAGATCTTTATCATATGAAAACATTAATTGAATATTTATTGACGAACACTATGGAGAGGCGAGAGGGAGACGCGCATGGGGTGGAGAGGGGGGGAGGAGGAAAAGGGGAAGGTGGTAATGGAGAGATCATGAAATTGTTGCCATTATAGATGGTCCTTGCTAGCTTCCCTCGTTCATTCCCCCCATCCACCCATTCTAATCATGCATTAAACGACAGGAAAAGAATTAATGGATACAGAGAATTTCCCCTCCTCATCAAGAACCTTCTCCAGGCAGGACAACTTGGCTGACATAACTTAATAAATAAAAAGAGCTAAGGCCTAGATGGATGGGCGAAAAACTACAAGCTCCTACTCGGAGGGACTTTAGTTGCTTGAATATTGCTCTCAGCATCTCCAGGCAGAAAGTCCCCCACTGGGATGCACTGCAAACAAGACCACTTTCCATGGCAGCCTACTTTATCTCCCAGCTGTAGGACGAGCGCAGACAGCAAGCCAGGCATGAGCTTGCAAGACAATACTGGCTTCAAATAAGGCTAGTGCAATATTGGGCTGCAGTGTATTCTCCATAGGTTTTGATATTGCCCTTATTGCTGTGGTATCACAGCGCCTTCCAGCCATGCCTTGAGTGACATGACTAATATCTGCAATGCACAGTTCATTCCCTCATCTTTTTTTCCAGGGGCAGAAGTGTGCATGGAGTGAACTGCATTGGTTTTGGGGGGGATTTCTTTTTTTTTTTCTTAATGCATAGGCTGCTCTGTGCTTCAGCGGGAGAAGGCAAGCTGAAGAAATGCACCTTACACTTGGAGCAGGGCTCGGTGCGGGGGAGTTTCATGATGACCCTTTATTCCTTGGGGAGTTTCTTCCCATCACCTGCACAGAGAAGCAGCCTGCAGAGCAGGGAAACGACCGTTTCTTTCTCTACAGTCCCATCTGGACTATTGCCTTCAGGTTCTGGACATCTCATTACCAAAAAGATGTTGACAAATGGGAAAGGGATTGGAGAAGGGGAGCGAGAGGAGGTGGCGGGACTGATTTATGGGGAAAGACGAGAAGAGCTAAGTATGTGCAACCTGGCTAAGCCAGGTACAAATGCTTTATGGGTGTAAGACTAGCCCGCTGCTCAGGATATGCTATGCAGCTCCCTGCAGGTGGATTGCCGTCTCTCATGGCCTCAGTTACACACTTTGGCTTGCTTGTTCAAGGTCTGCTTTCAAAGGGTCAATCCTTGAAGTCAATCCTAGAGTCAACCCTTGATGCTGAGCAATATGGCAATCACACAAGGACCAAGATAGCAGGGAAACCGTGGTGCAAGAACCAGAGGGAAGAAGCAGGGAAGTGGAAAGGGGGAAGATGCAGAAAAAGAGAAGCAGGCAAGGACTAGTGAAGAAATGGAGAGAGGGAGAAACAAAAATACCTGGGACTGATAAGGTGAATAGTTCATCTCCAGGCCTGGGAGTCAGGACTCCTTGCTTCCATTGCTGCCTTGCAATGGGACATGCAAAATGTTTCCTAACTCGCCCCTGGCTCGGTTTCCCTGCATATAGAAAAGACTGAGGCAGGGATGGGCCAAATGCAGCCCGCAGGCCAGATGCGGCCTGCCAGGCCACTCTACCCAGCCCGCAGGGCCCCTAAAAAAATGAGAAAATTAATATTTATCTTCCCCTGGCCTGTTATGAGGCCCTCCATGGCTTGCCAAAACTCAGTAAGCGGCCCTCCACCCAAAATAATTGCCCACCCCTGGACTAAGGATACGGACTTCCTTTTCAGAGGGATGAAAGCATTGTCAGAGATAGGGGTATAAACGTGAGCACGCTACACACTCACTTCATAAATATATTGCTCATGAAGAGATTCAGAACTAGGTTGCTATAGAATAATTTAAGCAAATGTTGGGCTATGACTAGGAATAAGGGGCCTGCATTACAAAGGTAAAACTACAGACTGAAAACCCTGGGGAAATTCATGACAGTGAGATAGATCAGGCTGTGGGACAGACTCCCAAGGGAAGAAATAGAGACTTTTTTATTTGGGACAATAAAGAGGAGACTGAACAAAGCACTAGAAAATGCATGTTAAGGAATAATCTTCCTTTGGCCCCAGGGAGAGACACTGGCTCGGACCGTAAAACATATGTCTGTCGCATGCTCTAACATCTTCGGATTCACTCGTTTCTCTCCTTTTTTCCTGGAAGAGCTCCCAAATTTTCTTCCAGAAAAAAAAACAAAAATTGGGATTCTTAACTCACGCTCGGCTATTGACAGCAGACATTGGGTTTGTCTGTGGTTTGACTGGGAGTCAGATAATCCTGACACAAACATTGCCTAGACACAGCAGCTTTGCTCTCGCCAGCAAACTCACTGATGTATGGCCCCAGCGGTGTCTCTGCAACTGTTGTGCTTCCCCTAAATCTCTGTTTTGTTAGTGGAGGGAAAGAAAAGAGAGGAAACACCAGCTCCAGCCTAGGCCAGCTAGCATCCTTCTTCCCCCACCTTCTCACACCCACTCACAGGGGTCCTTTTCTGCTAAGAGAAAAACAGCACCCACCCTATTATTGTTGCATTCACTTTGATATATAGCCATGAGGAAGGCCGATTTGCCTTAGATTTGCAAGACCCAGATTTCATTCCCTGTGTGACTTTGGGCCTGGATCAACATTTCATGCCTAATGCCTATTGCCATCTCTCTGCATCCTTCACTCCTGTAAAATGGGGACAGCAGCAGGTCCTGCAGAGGCGTTGGGTGGACTGACACCCAACAGACTGTGAAGTACCCATATGCAATGGTAAAAAGGGCCCGTATTGCTACCTTAAAGAGATGCCTGTGAATCCAAAGACACTTCTAGGGTGGCGTCCCATCCTGTATGCCAATATTTGGGATAAGTCTGCTAGGCAGCTAAAGGGCTCAGCAACAATTCTCCCAATCCCTGTTTGAACTGGAAGAGGCTGGAGTAGGTTTTCAGATCCCCCACTGAGTTGTTGTTTTTTCTGGTGGAGGGAACTTGGTGGTTTGTGGGTCCCAGGTCTAATTAGCAGTTGTTCTCAGCGTTATTGTGTGAAATTTATGTTGGTGAAAGGAGATGCTGGATTAGCATCCCTAAAGCCAATTTATTCACAGGACAGGTGCAGTGGACAATCTTCCCAGTGCCCGACGTTGCCAAACAGGTTATCCCGTGGTGCTCGCTGTGCTAATGGTGGATGTGATACCTTGGAGAAGGATGGAGAGCAGCACCTGTATTGCATGTAGGACACTGAGCTGCTTTCAAGATAATCAGGCTCTTGAAAAATCCCTCCTCTCTACTAACCCTACTAACCCTAACCCTAACCATACTCCAGTGATACCAGTTCAGAGAAGAGATGCAGAGGACAGCATTGACTGGGAATCATTCTTCGGGGCTAAATGACAATATCATTCCTTCCCGATCGGACTCACCTGAATCAAAGTGGCAGGGTGGAGGAGAAATTCAGGTGTGTGTTGGGCTCGGGCTGGGGTGTCAGGCTGTGGCAGTGTCAACCACCAAATGTGCAAGCACATAGAGCAACTATAGCCTCGCGGGACCTTCCAGCAGAGCTGTGGAGGCTCACCACCTCTAGACCAAGTCCTACATGGTACCTAAGCACCTGGGATCCCCAAATGAAACCATCTGCTTTGTAACATGGGTAGAGCCGGGGAATATTTCTTGCAAGAAATGGTACATTTACAGAAACGTGAAATTTCAGGGTGCTGAAATTATACACACATTCAGGCCAAGTTAAGGCAGCGGTTTGCTCCTATCTCTCTCCCGGTCCCCTCCAAAGACAGAGAGAGATGGAAAAGAGTTGGGGGAAAATATGCTGAAAGCATCAAAATATGTTGTTTCAAGCTTTTGGAAATGAAAGCTTTCTTTTCTTTTTGACATTTTCAAATTGAAACTTTTCACCTTTGTGTTTGGAAATGCCATTCTTTCCTTTTAAAAAAAAAAACCCACCAAAAACTGACCTAAATTAAAAAGAAAAAAAAAGTTACAATGTCTAAATAGCCCGAAAACCAAACAAAGCCTGTTCATTGAAGGTGGAACAAAATGTTTCAGGCTGTTTAAAAATCAAATTGGGGGGGGTTTATTAATATTTTTAAAAAAAAACCAACCAAACAAAAAGATTTCATTTTCTCAAATGTCTTTCTTCTTGTGGGGTGAGGGGAGGTCACTTATTCAACAACCGCAACACAATCCCTCCACTCTTTATCGCGTCCCAGCTGGAAATGTGGGCAGGGTTGGAGGTTGTCAGTGGTGGGAGAATTTGAAATCTTTTTTTTTTTTTTTCCCAATTTGTTTCTTAAATCAAGATACACGCAAGTCAATCAGGAGGACAAATCTAATAGGGAAAGAGTCTCTCTGCATGGACGTGCTCGGCGGAGAGGTTCCTGCAACAGAATAGTCTGGCCACCAGCCAACCTGCTCTCCCCAAGACTGATGTGACGAGTAATTAACTGAGACGGGGAATATATCTTTAATGCAGCAGTTATGTATGAGTTGCCCTGTTTATGTATCTGGCTTTCTTCATTTTCTGACCACTGGACCACTTGCTTGAGACATTTAGAAAGTCCATCCGCTGGAAAGATTTTGCGCAGAACTTTTTGCAGGTGGTGGAGAAAATGGGAGCGTGTGCCATATTTGATCCTCAAAGTGTTTAAAGCAAAGGGAGAGGAAGAGACAGAAAGAAGGACGGTTGTGGGGGGTGGGGGGGGAACCCAAGAAAGAAAGTAAGGAATACAGGGGAATGCATTATTCAGCACACTTGGAAATAACCCTTTTCACTGGCTCTGCTAAGCCCAAATGCCCTGGAGGTTTACACTATCTATCTTTTTCCAAAGCAGCGCAGAAAAAAAAAAGCTCACATCTGTCAAGATCACAGTTTCAAGAGTCCCAATTTATTCAGGCGAACGGGATAAAAGCGCCTGTTGGAAAAAGATTTGAAAGGGGGGAGGGAGCTTGAGGAAATTGCCCAGTCCCTCTCTCTTGCTCTCTAATGGTGTGTAATGCAGATGCATATACAGTGTGCTCTCTCGAATACACACGCACACCCACACCCACACCCACAAAGAGACTCCAGAGCAAAACTGCCCAGCTCCCGCCAGCGCAGAGCTGTTCGTCTGCCTTCATGCCGGGCAGTTCTGCAAATCTCACATCTGTCAAAAGCCAGGCAGATTTACATACGTTGACCTATAGATATGCCGCCTAAGCACATATGGTTATGGTAGAAGCAGATATAGATATATTTGGGAGGCTGGAAAGGGAGAGTAGAGGGGGGAAAAAAAGAGAAGGAACGAGCTTCAAAATCTTGTTGACTTTTTTTTTTCCTTCTTCATCTCTGCCCTTCTTGATCTGCTAAACGCTGTCACAAAAACATTTATTAATATGCAAATTCTAAGTGGCAATCTGGAGCCAGTCAGGTTGCGCTAATTTGCACATTAATATCCTTCCTCTGGTTTGCCTTTGCTTTCCGACAGAGGAGAGGGGATGATGGCAATCGCGCACCACATCCTTTTAAAGGATGCCAGGACAGTAGCTCCAAGTTTTGTTTGAAATGCCAGGGCAGATTTGGAGCGGATGAGTACTAGCGTGGCGACGGAGGATGTGAAGAACGGCATAGGGAAACCGGATGGTGGGGGGAAAGAGAGGAGAGACCGCCGCACCAGAAGCTTTCCTTCGAGGTCCCTGAATTGCATCACTCTAGAGGAGAGTGAGCCATAATACAATCAGTCTTGGGGTATTTTTTCCAAAGTCAAAGACCTGCCGGGGCGTCAGCTGGGCCTTTGGATGATCAGGGTGTACCAGGGTGCAGAAGGATGACAGGGCCACTGGGGGAGACTAAAGACACCCTTTCCATCCGTCTCCACTGGGGAAGATGCTAGGGAGCTTCCCTCACCAGATCCATTCCTCTGTAGGGACAAGTCAGTGGAGCGGACCCAAAATGAAGCTTCAGTAGATAAGATGATAGAGAAAACCGATAATCTAAACCATAGCAGGTCACCAGGACCTGACGGCATTCACCTGAGGATCCTGAAGGAGCTCCGACTGGAAATCGCAGAGCTCTTACCTGTAGCTTGCAACCCATCCCTAAAAACAGCCTCGGTACCAGAGGACTGGAGGATGCCAGTGTGCCTCCCTTATTTTAAAAAGGCTCGAGATGGGACACGGGGAACTGCAGGCCAGTAAGCTTGACTTCTGCTCCTGGAAAACTGGTAGAAACAATAATTAAAAAAAAAAAAAAAGCATTGCTCAGCAGGTGGATGAACATGACCTGCTGGGGGGGCTTCAACACAGCTTTGTTGTAGGAAAATCACATCTCACCAACCTGGATTTTTTAAGGACGCCAATAAGCAGGTGGATGCAGTTGACATAGTATAGTTGGACTTCCCAAAAGTCTTTGATAAGGGCCTCCATCAGAGGACTCCATCCAGGTCCCCCGTCTTAGCTAAGTTAGGCAGTCGGGAGATCTCAGGGAATGTCCACTTGGGGATTAGAAACTGGCTCAAAGATAGAAAGCAGCGAGTGAGTAAAAGGTCAATTTTCTGGGTGAAAAGAAGGAAACAGCGGGGTGCCCCAGGATCTGTGCTGGGTCCAGCTCTGTTCAACACATTCGCAAATGATCTACAAAAGGGGGTGAGGAGCGAGGGGGCCAAATTTGCAGATGATGCAAAAAGATTCAAAGGGGTAAAAACCAAGGCACCTGCAGAAGGATGTGGCACGACTGAGCGAACGGGCAACCACGTTGCACACGGCATTTGTTGTAGATGCACAGAAAGTGATGCACCTGGACAAAAATAATCCAAACTATATCAGCACTAGGATGGGCTCTACATTAACTGTTCCCACATAGGAAAGAGATCTGGGAGTCATTTTGGACAGCTGACTGAAATCATCAAGTCCAGTGCTCAGCGGGTATCACCAAACTAAACACAATGTTCAGGATAATTAAGCAGGGAATTGGAAACAAGAGCTCTGCCTTGGTCATATCCACTCAAAATATCGGATTTACCCAAAGAGCCTTGTCTGCCTATGTCCTTAAACCAACACGGCTACAACCTCCACTCTGGTCATACCCACTCCGCTCTCCCTTCCAACATCTGCTCTCTGCCGCTGTGTGACGCTGGATACTGGGCAAGATGGACCTATCATCTGACTCTGGAAATGGCAATTCTTCTGTTTTTATATTTCTGGTGTTTTTGAAGACAAATGTGCTTTATGGAGTGGATTCTCCATGGACCTCAGCACCAACAGAGGCTGAAAAACAAAGGGGCAGAGTTTCGCAAAAGCTCTCTCCATACAGTCAGGTTTGGAAAAACAGCTCTTTCACGGTGAGTGCTTTGGAAAATCTGGCCCTTATTTATTTGCCTAAGTGGGGTTCAGATCCCTGAGACAGTCAGCAGAGCTGAGCTGCCGGATTGAAAGCCTGGTCTGGTGTATTTAAAGACATACACTCGCTTTTCACGCTGGCGGCATAGCCGCGCTATACTAAGGACATCAAATAGTCCCTTGCTTTTCATGCCAGCCCTCTTTATTCCCCAACTTGCCCATTGCAGTCAGCAGGCTACTTGGTGGAACAGCAAATTTCACATACAAGGGAGGGTTGCAGAGCTGGGCACAAATATATATTTTTTTACTTAATTTTACAAAGGGCTTTGGACAGCCACTTCGTGGGAACATAACTGTATTGCTAATTGTGCCATGTTGAAGCGAGTAGATCAGCGAGGTCGCAGCCGTTCAAGTAGCAGATTCCCATGTGCTCACCACCTAAAACAAGGATTTTCAAACAAGCTCGCTTCCCATTTAACCATCCCAGGGCCTAACCGGGCAATCCCATAACTTGGTGTAGTTTACATCACCTGTGTGCATCAATTTAAATGACACCTGTGTAGTTTACATCCGTTTAAATGACACCTGGATTAAATAGGGGCAGGCACAGCACTCCTGGGGCTGCTGCATACAATAACGGCTATATACTGAAGCTCACCATTATGTGGCAGGTGCCTTCTGCGGGTGGCTGCCGACAGATGATGCCCACAATGGTTTCACTGACACCTGTGGAGCTTGCCCTTTAATTCCTCCAGGTGCAATTCCACACTGGTTTGGGTCAAATTACTCTGGTTTAAGATTGACATCATCTGTTTGCTAATTTTATTTTTTTGCCATCTGTATAAACATTATTTAGGCCCATGCCCTAAAGCATGTCCAGATTGTCCAAAGCTCTTGGGAACCAGTGACTCCCATGGCGATTCTTATAACTAAATTTGCAAAAGCAGTCAGCACCCAACATGCTCAGATGTCCTGAAAATCTGGCCATGCCTCCGTGGGAGCTGTCTTTGGAAAGCCTGGCCCACGGGTCTTTTCTCTTTCTGCAGAACAGGCAACACTTTGCTAATGGCATTTTACCAATTTATCTGAAGTCTGGCCTAATGTGGCCGCCTCAGGAGGGAAAGGCCTGTTCCCTCTCCACAACCTGTTCAGGTCTCGCCATTCTCTGGAAGTGAGTGAGGGGCAGGTTGAACATCCCCTGGGTGCAGTTTGGGAGAATAATCAGTTGTGGTTCGAGCTGTCCAACCCTCCAAAATGAAACTGGATACCAAAAGAAGTCATCAAAACTAAAGTAACCTGTCAACCGACATACCCCAGGATTTGCCCAAATCCACATCCAGCCCTTTAATTGAACTACTCTAAGCTAAGCTCTCTATAACGTGGAAAAAAACAAAAAACAAGCCTGTGAAATTCATTAGGGACTTCATTATTTCCCATCTATTTTACAGGGAAGACACCCAGGTACTACAAAGAAGGTCAGCAGTACTGAACCTACTTGTGCATTGATCTGCATCTTGTGCACATATTTAGGCGAGGGCGAAGCGAGTGCAAAATGCTAGTGCATAGGAGTGAAAGCAGCTCGACTGCCCCTTTCGCAATGTAACGGGCCAGACGAAGTACGAGGCCGTGGGAGATCAAATCCGTGCTGTCTACCACGGGGGCTGGTGCTGAGGAATAGAGGGACGGGACTCTCAAAACCAGGCCTGTTGATAACAATCCCAGACAAGCAGGGGAAGGTGCAAGGTCAACCTGTAGATCATTCAGAATGAAGCACTTCCAATCCATTAATTAATTACACAGCTGGAGAGAGGGGACCGTGAAAAAGGTGAACACAATGACATTGCTGACAACAGGAGCCCTCTATTTATCAGTCATAATGAGCTCCCCCCACCCCCCATCCTGCCTCCCCCAGCATGGCAGCTGCACCAATGTGACCGAATACTGGGGCTATCCTCTCCCCATTGCTGATCCCTTCCTGCAGACATGAAGGTGACTTAGTGATTAGCCTCATTTAGTCCTGGGGTGTCTCAGTCTGTATTGGGCGTAGCATGATAATAAACACTGCTCCACCGACGTGTCTTTCCTGCTCTCTGCTTTATTTAATTTCTCTCCAATTTGCACCACATGCCCCCCTTTCTCCTCTTTTCCCTTCCCCATCCGAGCCCAATTTGCAACCTGCATCTCCACAAGAGATGGGACAGAAGGAGCAGAATGTGCAATGACTTGCCACGACGTTGGAAACGCACCACCGGGCTAAAGTGCGCACGAGGACCCTTTAAATAACACCATTAATACAAGGTCTGCAAACACTGGCTTCAAGCAGGGAAGAGCCTAGCAGGGGTCCTACCACCAGCGTAGCCAGAGGGAGGGCTACAGATGGCCTCACCTCGCACAGCTCCTGCCTGCAGCCCCCGAGAGGGCCGGCTCTCAGCAGCGGTGACGAGTAAGGCACACAGCAGGAGCCAAATTCTGTCCCTGTTTTCCACCATGGAGGTCAATAACAAGGTAGAGATGAGTCTAGCTTCACAAGGGGAGCTTACATCTGCTGATGTGCAAAGGCTGTCTCTTGAATGGGGCAGGAGTGCTCTGTCATTGCCTTTTTTGGAGGAAAAGTGTGTGTGTGTGTGTGTGTGTGTGTGTGTGTGTGTGTGTGCATGCTTTATAGTTTTTTGAAGGGACTATACATAGATTCCCACCAATATATAACACACACATAGACAGACACACATGTGTGTGATGCATACACATACACATGCATATATACACATACACTATATATAGTGTATGTGTATATGCACGTATGCATGCACACGTGTAGGTATGTCTACACACACATGAACACATTATATACATATCTACAGGGAAGGAAGGAAGCAAGGGAGAGAGAAAAATCTCAAATATTTTTCTGCCAAAAAAAGGGAAAGGCTAAATAATGTTCATAGTTCATAGTTTGTAGGGTCATGTTCAACATGACCCTCCCTCACTTCCAAAGGATGCTGAGAACTAGGAGGATTTTTTTTTTTAGAGGGAAAAAGTTTTACACACACACAGAGTTCAAAATTTCAAATGAGAAATCTGCTTTTTTGGAAAACCTCTAATTTTTTTCTGAGTGCAGGGGTGGAACAAAACCCAAAATATTTCATTTCTGGTCAACTTAACATTATTTTGAACTTCTTCTGCTTCACTGAGGAGCAGACAGGTCAGCTCATTTTTGCATCCAACTAAAACAAAGCATTTCAATTTTTTCAAATAACCGGTTTTAGACCATTTCAATCCATGTGTTTGGGGGGGCGGGGTTGTTTTTTTGGAGGGACCAGGAAATTTTCCAGTTTGTGAAAAATATCATTTTTTATCTCTTGTATCAACTTCGGATGAAAATAATAGTCAAAATACTTGAATGTCCCACAAAAAAATCATCTTTTCATCAGTTGCAAGTCTTTTCACTCCTCCTTTCCTGCCACCGTTTGAATCCTTTTGCACCAGTTCAGCTGCTCTGACCCAAGGGTCAGTAAAACCCTTTGCAATCAGGATCTGAAGTCCAAATATACCCTATTGACATGTAAGATTTCCATTATAAAGCAAAGAAAAGCTATGTGGTTGCCCAGAAATCAGTAGCAGAGTGTCTTCTATTTTTTTTTTTCCAAAAGTGACTGGTGACGTTGGGTTCGTCTTCAGAAGCTCTAAAAGGGGCTGCATTTTCAGTGGGTTGGTGCTTGGCAGCTTCTGAAAATAAGGTGCAACTCAAGCTGGGTACCCAAATTCACCAGCCGTTTTGAAAAGTTAGAACTTCCCTAATCATCATAAGACAATTATGATGGCTTTTTTTTTCTTTTATAAATTCCTGCTGAAGTTATCTGTCTCCCATTTCCCCTTGCCAGCCACCCTTTCCCCGTCACCATCAGATTCTGCCTCAACTTTGTTTTAACTCGGAGCATAGAAAAGAACAATTTCTCCTCCTCTTCCCTGCTGGTATTTCTATGCAGCAGTCTACCTAGCCATTATCTACATTTTGAGCAGTAGTGGGAAGACACTGCTAAGTTTTGAAGGGTCTGCAAAATTACTTTAAAGGACAACTTTTTCCCAACTTGTCTAATCAGAAGTCAAGCTGGGGGGGTTACAAAGAGAAGAGACTCTAGAAAAGTTTTAGAAGAATTATGACATTCAGGGTCTGGAAATAAGAAATGCCAAAAATCTTGAAGAAAAAGCTATTATCATCAGGCTCCTAATCATCATCTTCTTCTTTGCTGCGTCTCCAATCCAACCTTTTTATAGGGTGTGTTCACAATATTCTGCACGAGCCACTGCTTCTGGTGTTGGTGCTGCCCGATCTTGTGGGGCGCATAGTAGTGCTGCAGGGCATTGCTAGCTTCCTAATTTAACTCAGTTTAAACCTAAAGAGTTTGGGAGAGTCCAGGAGAGTATCTTAACCTAACCTCTGAACCTTTCACACCCGTTTGCAATGACTGGACAGCAAAAAAAAAAAAAAAGCCATGTTGTTGCATTTTGGTTCATTTAATTTCTCTCTCTTATTTCAGGATGAACTTTATTGGATAAACACTGAGTCCTTATTAAGAGAGACAGCCAGACAGGCTGGTTGGGCAGGAGGATTTTTTAATGGATCCAAAATGGAAGAGCGGATTTAGGAGAGGGGGAAGTGCATTCAGGTTTGTACTGAGTGGCATATTCCCTTATGAACAAATAGAGCTGAGAGGTGTGAACCTGTCACTTGGAAGGAGAAAATAAGGATGAAGATGGTGCATCTTTAACAACATGCTCCCATTTGCAAAGGCTAAGAAAGAGGAACAATGCCCATTACTGTCTCCTGCCTTACGCCACACTAATGGATGCCTCTGAACTAGTAGAAGTCATCCCCATTAAATTCCTGCATTATCAGGCCATTACTTGACAGGGCAAAGATTAATCGCAAACTTTCCAGGGACCATTTATTCCATTTGCCAATCTATCTCCCTGCTACACGGCTATGGCCTCATTGACAATTTTTAAAATGCCAAGGAGTTTGGTCTGTCCAGCTTTCTGTCCATCCATCTGTCACACGCCTGCCAATCTGGTTCGATCTAAATGTGTTGGTTTCTTTGATAAAGAGGGAAGGGGAGGGGAAGTAGAGCTGAGGAGGAGGCGAAAGCACCACATTAGAAAAATAAAGAGAAAATGGATTAGCTGGGAGCCCAGCAGAAGGGTTTAGAGGGATGGAGCTGATGAGGTTGATAACACAACACCCTGACTGCCTGAGATGTGGCCTGATTTGTATCTTATGACTAACAGATCATGAACAAATAACCTCAAAAAACAAGTCTACGATTGCAGTTGATGTGCATTCGCATACAGTGAGATGCATAAGTGAATGCTCAGCGTCCAGTTTAGCACACCCCTTGGCAAAATGAACAGCACCCTCCAGTTTTGCCAAGAAATCAGTTATGAAGATGAAGGTTTGCCCCTGAAGTTAATTATGCTTTGCAAATACCAAAGGACCTCTTTACTGAGCTCGGTTGCTAGACTCTCACCCTAGTATGCTGCCAGCACTAGATTGTCCTTGCTGAAAGGCAAAGAGATGCTAACAGGCTATTCATTGATTATGGGCCCTTGACTTGATCAAACCTAAAGCTGTGTCTTTGACTCCACTGGAGAACTCAGGATTACTGGAAAGGTGCCTTGGCATCTTAGAAAGAAGAGGCCTAAGTCCATAATGCCAAGCACCAGCTATGAAACATTGGCCTTAACGTACTGGTTTCAAGGTCTGGTGTTCAGGAACGGGACCAGTTCCCAAGCCATCTGTGGAGCCCTTTCTGAATCCTGCGATATGCTGGGGGTGCCACTGGGTTAAGCATTCATCCACCCTCATCCACATGCAACAGCACAGGAGACAGGCTCTGATTTAAGACCTGCCTAACAGCAAATGACCTCCATAGAGTTTGTGCTCATGAAGATCGTTGTAGCAAAATTAGCCATTAAACATCTTTACACCCCCCTCTTCCATCTTATAAAATGAAGGTTAAAGACTAGATGCATTCTTGGACAAATATGAAAAATTGGACCTGCCAGCCTTCTCCCGTCCTCTCTCAGTGCCATTTGAAGTCTAATCAGCCTGCATTAAAATTCTCTCGCCCTTATCCCGGTCCATCAAGACTGAACAGTGTGTGCATTGTAAACAGGACAAACTAACTGGCAACCACAGCATTGAATCGGAGGATGCCTTCTAATTAAACCACAGGAGAAAAAGGGGAAAAAAAAATCTTTCATCCCTACTAACAACTGACTGGCCCTAATCCTTCATTGCTTTGCAAGTTCAGATCCTTGTGTTCAAAGGTAAGGTGGCAGAGGTAGGCACATCCACTCTTGTCTCCTTGCACTCAGAAAGGAATATCCAAGATCATCAGGTTCCTAAATGTTTGATACTTTGGGTATTTAAGGGAACCTTTCGCCTGTGCACGAGTGGTTAAACCAATGTTTAGATAATAGACCGTCAACTGGCACGGGGATTGATCTCGGTTCAGGTCTCAGTGGGAGCATCTACACAAGATGCTTAATCCCCATTGGACTAATTCTACTGTGCTAATGCACTAACGTGCAGTAGATTAGTCCAAAGAGCATTTACGTGTCACAAAAAAAGCATTTGCACTAATGTGCAGGGGTGCCGATTACGGCACATTAAGTACCTGCGTACTACACGTAAGGCGCTGTAATCAGGCTGTATTCATGACTGTGTAGACACGCGCAGGAAAAGGTGCTTACCTGCTGGCAATATTCCTCGTCTACTGGCCTCCTGGTTTGCAGATGCAGCAGCACAGACTGCAGAGAGAGAGACTGAACGATGTGTTGTTGCTACAAGACATGGCCCCGCCACCCCAGGGTCGGGGCTCTTAGCATGGGGCAGCTCTGCCTGATGGAGAGCGAACAGCCACCTCCAGGACCAGCGATGCTTCTTTCATCAACACATAAAAGCAATGCCATAGGAGATTTAAGAAATTTAGAGGCTGTCTTGGATCAAAACCTTCTTTCAAGTATCTGCGCAGGAGAGAGGCCACGGTCCCTCCATCCAGGGGCTCTTGCACTGCTTCCTGACTCCAAGTGCCTTCTCCGACTCAAGGCTGGGACCATGAAAGGTGCTGGTAAGACTCTGAATACACACACATACACGTTTCTCACTCTTTCCCTCTCTTCAGCTTTTACCCTGACTATATTTTTCACCCCCTCTGTCCAGGCAGACTTTCCAAAGGATATTTAAAAACAGAGGCATACTGTGATGGCCCCCTTTCACACACTTCTCCCTTTTGTTCAGAGCTGACATAATGTGCCCCTCACTCAGACTGACTGTTTCTTTTTTTAAAGCCTATAACTCATTTCCCAGCTATTTCCCATCTTTGTTTCTAAGAGTGCCTTTCTTCTCGTCTCCATTTCATGTTTTTAAACTTCTGGTATTTCAGCAGAGATGTCATAACTTTTGCACTGAAGAAAAGAAAAAAAATATTGGTGGGGGCAGGTACATGGAGCTACGCAGAAGAGAGAGACCAGGAGAAAAGTGTAAAACGCAGGGGAAAAAGCAATTGGGGCTCATGGTAGAGGTGATATCTTTTATTACACCAGAAAGATTTTTACAAAAAAAAAATTTTTAATCTTTAATTGCAAGCTTTTGGGCATAAACGCCCTTCATCAGGCATCGGAGAAGAGATTGTAAAAGTTCTCCT
This sequence comes from Crocodylus porosus, assembly GCF_001723895.1. Classification (NCBI taxonomy): domain Eukaryota; kingdom Metazoa; phylum Chordata; order Crocodylia; family Crocodylidae; genus Crocodylus; species Crocodylus porosus. The sequence continues at coordinate 18,599,824 of NW_017728909.1, read as the reverse complement.
GGGAGGAATACTAATTTCTCAGCAAAGTTTAACAATGACACGCAATGGAAAGCTCCACTCAGTGGGCACATCTACACATGCATTAATGCACCATTGCTACTGTGCATTAAGTTTAGTACCTGGTAATAATAGCAGGTACTAATTTACTCAGTTTAGTATCTGGTACTTAATAACAGGTACTAATTTAATGAGCAGTAATCAGCGCTACTGAACAGTAGCCCCGGCGCACAGTTTTTTAGTGATGCTAATGCACAGTGGACTAATTCTACTTCTCATTAACACGGCTTTTGCCATGACGTACTAATGCACAGTAGAAGTAGTCTACTGCGCATTTAGCATCACATGTAGACGTGCCCAGTATGCTCTAACTTTACTCCCAAACACTGAACTAGCATTAGGCACGCAAGAGCATTTAGGGGTAATAGTTTAAAAGGCTGAATTACATTTTATGACCTCATGACTCTCACTGTAGTGAGGGCAGGATGTCAGTAAAGACACTGGCCTTGTTACTTATATTATGGTACTGCCTAGATGTCTGAATCTGAAGGAGGCTTTCATTACAACAGACATCAGGACAAATATGTTGGAAGAGAGGCATATGAGATGATGGAAAGTGCTTTAAAAAAAAAAGGGCCAAAAAGAATCTCTTTGGTCACTGAGGCCCACCCCGTGCTATTGAAGGCAGCTGTATCATATACCCATTTTCATAAAGTGGTCATAAGTGTAGCAGGTCTACTGTCCTGTGTGCCCCTAAAATCCTATGAAGGGAAGACCTGTTCTTCCCTCAGCTCCCACTGAAGCCCTTTATTTTATAGACGTGCAGCAAATGCTGCTTAATTTGCTATGGTATAATTAGCCACTATGGTTTATTTTGTCATTGTTCCAGCCCCCAAAGCAGTGCCCTTCCCTCCAGGCCCATCTCCTGGTTACAGCCTCCTGATAACTGATTGCTAGGGGATAATTCACCCTAATGTGCATTCCCCCTACTTGGAGTGGCAAATTAACCAGGGATTACTGCAGACAGATTTCTCCAAATAAGCAGGGTGGCGCAGACTCAGCTATGACTTTTAGTCCCTGATGGGCAGGCCTTACTGGACATGCAAATCTATCCTGCGAGCAACCCTGAGACGGATACAGACACACAGAGGGGACATGACTTTTGCATCGTGGAAGAGGCAGAGCACCAACCAGGATCTGGCATAGTAGCAACTGAAGCACAAGGTACGTCTGTCCTCATTCTTGGCAGACAGAGGGTTAAAGCGGTGTCAGGATAACCCAGGTAATTTTGCCTGCCCTCTCCCTGCTCGCCCAGTCGCTCTTCTGTGCCGCTTCCATCTGGGAGCACCAGCGCTGGCTCCGGCAGGGTGGAGGTGCACCAAAGGAAGCAGGTTGCTACTGTTGAGCGCAAGGCTTGTTTCTCCTGCTTAGCCATAAAGCAATGTAAATCAAGCATGCCGTCCTACCTAATTGCATGTTCATATAGAACTTAATTGGTAATATTCCTGCAACTGAGCTCCTCAACCTTCATGTTGCACTGAGTCCCTCTCAGAGACTAATGAGCTTTATACAACAACAAACATTTAGGTCTGTTGTTCTAATTCATTAACATAATGGGCAATACAATGAGCAGTTATGATAATAAACACTAATAAGAGGAACTAGCGACACTTATCCCAGCAATGCCAGGCTGTACAGTGTGCTTGCAACGGAGTTGGAGGGGGGGCAAAAAGGAGGTTGATGGTCCTGCATGAGTCCACCTGCTATGATATTGAACCACCTCTCCTTATGCAAGGATGTAGACCTCCAAGAGGAAAGAGTGGATGAATGGTGGCCATTGAGTTGGGAGAAGAGATCGCTGGGGGGTGGAATTTAGTAAGAAGCTTTACATATCAAAAGGTTACTATAAAGGGAACGATGATACATTATTCTGTGGGTCCACAATAAGTCATGAGTTTAGCATCCAGGAAGGGAGATTTAGCTTGGCTATGAGGAAGAACTTCCCAATTTTGAAAAGAAAACCAGAAAAGATTACCATGTGATGCTGTGGAAACTCTCCTGTTGTCTAACTTGCACTGGAGTCTCCAGATATATGATATGGCTGCAATAGTTTAGACAGGGATGAACCTGGCTGGAGCAGGGGCTGCACTAGATACCTTCCTAAGGTCCCATCCAGCCCTTCTTTGCTGTGGTCTAAGTGCCCTCCACCATCACTCATGGTATATAATAGGAACATGTTTTAAGTGCCTAAATGTCAAGACCAGAGGGATGCAAAGTGTTTTGCGATCTTACTCAACAAGCATGTGCAAAGTATTGTTAAGGCTGGTTAAGGCCTCCTCCAGTTAAACTGTCCAAGAAGGATTTGGAAAGAAAGGGCATTTATACACATGCTTCAGGCAGTGGGCACTTTAATTAGAACTCAAAAAGCCGCTCTAATTAAAGCACCAAGAGTGTCATGTGTATCAGCATCCCCACACTGAAAAAAATTATGGCAGGGGTGCTTTAACTAAAGCTTGTCAAACAAGCTTTATGTCAAGTGCTGGCACTGCCATTTTTCAGTTTGGGGACACGAATACACATTACACTGGAGTCTGCTGGAGTGCAGTAATTACTACGCTCCAGCAGACTTGGTTAACCAAGTGAGCCCCTACATGTTGTAATTACACGTATAAGTGCCCAAAAGATTTAGGAACCACTTTCCATAATAGCCTGTGCATTATCTATTCATAGCAAGAGGAATGGTGCTGATTCTGGGACAGTCTTTATAAATTCAGTAGACCAGACCAGTGATTGTGGGATTAATACCCCTTCAAGGCTGCTCAAGAGATCCAAGTCCAATCTCTTGTTGCCAAAGTTGCCTTGGTAGATACAAGAAAAGGTCAGACTCATGTCCTCCAAAATGCCCACCTTCCCACCAAGGAGGCCAGCCTTCATCTGAGAAACTTAACCGTCAAAGACTATCTGGACTTCCAAAAAGTGTCCCTCTGCTCTCTTGACTGAGTTTGCTATGGTGCATAATCTAATGGAGATTATCTAGATGCATTGGAAGAAGAATAGACCTACGGATTTAGACTCTCAGCTATACCAAGGTAACCTTCTCTGTTCTAACAGTGGTGCACTTACATGAGTTAGGGGAAACATTTAGTCCATGCCTGCCTTAAACTTGTTAATAAAACTGTATCACAACTATGGGTTAAGTTAGTACATTTTTTTTCCCTATGTTCTGCTAGGAATAAAAAATACTCTTACCCATGCAACCACACACACACACACACACAAAATGCACGCCGAGGACCTCTTATGGTAGTTATTCCACAAGCAGAGAATTAGAAGGCCACAAAAACATAAAATTTATGACCAGGCTTTATTACAATGGAAATATTTTCTAATTGAGGTTTACACTGCCATTATGCCCCTAATGTAATTATTCCCCATATTTCATCCATCATAATCTGATCTTCTTGGGGGGAAAAAAAAAAGAAGCTCATTCCCTTGACAAGAGCTGAATTGGCTAGAAAAGGAAGAGATGCATTTGCAAATCTACAGGATCCAGTTGTAATAAAGAGCAGAGAAAGGCGGTGTTCGAGAAATACAAGACTGCAAGATGCAATAAATACACTGATCAACCTGGATCCAGACTGCAAGAATGAAGCATATAGAGAGTAGCAGGAAGGCTGACATCGTATCTCTGAAAGGCTACACAGTTCTTTGACACATTTTCCATTAGAAATTTGCAGGGGACACAAAACCAGCGAAGGGTGCAAAAACTCTAGGCTGCTTGGAGTGAAGGCAATAAACAAGGAGCCATCAGGAAGCTGGTAACAAATCACAGAGGTAGACTTTTGTTGGGTAGCAAGTACCTATGTCATACAGCCCACAGCGTGAAAAATGACAGAGGCACAAGGCTACAACAGAAGGGCAAAGCCTTAAATGCATCAAGGCTGGTTTCATTTTGGATAAGCAATCGGACGTTTGCTTGTGAATCGGATGCATCTATATTCCTCTGGTCTGATGCAACAGGCCAGGTGTCACATCATCATCATCATCATCACAATCCTCATCAGCTGTAGGTGCACAGTGGCCGTGCCTAGGAGCGGTCAGCCATGAAGTGTGACGTTGTTGTATGATGCTCTGTACATATAACAAAGAACCAGTTTCTGCACTGAAGATCTTCCTTCTGGACCATCCTGAACCATCCCCTCAAACCTCTGTAGATCACCTCCGATGCACTGATTTGTTATGCTGATTTTCACCAGCTGTGAATCCAGCTTTCTGATCTCAACCATGCTGGAAAACCCACCTCTTTGTCTCAAACCACACCAATGGGTCTCTTCAAATCATATTAGCTGGGGGAGCTATGCCTGGGGAATGCTGTATTAAGGCTCCAGGAAGTATTTCCTCTTCTAGCCTCGCATAAAGCCTGTGCATCGGGGAGCAATGTGCTTTCAGATAGTAGCAGAAAGACATTGGACCACAGGGTCTGAGTCAAGCCTGTTCTTGACTCCGAATGGGAAAAAACCCTTCCTCTGAGAAGGGTTTTGAAAACACCTGCTATATGTACAATACAGCTCATTGCAATGGCAAAACACTGTTCTTCTGGAGCTAGGGAAAAGCCTGAGAAATACATCCAAGGCAGCAAGGAATACTGGTTAGGCTTACCCCCAGCCCCAAACACCCATTAGTTTGATGGGGGCATTTAACAAGAATTTGGCAAAACTCTCTGCAATGTATCCATGGGAAAATGCATGAGGGAAAAGAGAAGAGAAAGCAAGTGTATTATTTTATGCTGCAGAAAAAAAAATCAGCATTTAATTTGGGCAGAATCAGGAGTCAATTAGTTAATTCACTCCAAGCATTTTGTTGCACCCATTATTCCTGACTCCTCATACACAGCCAATGAACCAATTATTTACTGAGCTGGAGCAAACAGAGAGGGACCTGAGCTATGACCTCCAGCCAGAGCCAGTTGCAAGCTTCTCGAAAAGAAAAGCTGCTTCGTCCAGTTATTCCAGGTCAGATTCAGCTCTAAAGAGATGTTCAAACCAAGGCGTTTGGATCATGTCCCCAACATATAGCTTTTAAGGTCTACAGAGAGGGCTAAGTTTTGGCCCGTGCCTAGAAGCAACCTTGTTGAAGCAAAAGGAGGTTTATGCATACTTAAATGATTCGGAGCAGGGAAAATCCCCCTCCTTACTCAAATGGGAATGATAATGGAAAACAAGACCCATGGGGAGACAGACGGTGGTGGGATACCATCTAATATTAGATAGGTCGTTTCTCACGGCACTGGAGTGTGACAAAACTGCTGTACAAAAACCCGTAGCTTTTGCATACTTACCGGTAACCAATTAAGCTTCTCTTTAGACACGGCGTTCACTCGGCGGTGTGTAGCGACTCATGTCAAGACATGCATTGACCACCACATGGGCAGCCCAGGAGACCAAAGTCCTATTGATGCACAGAGCACGTCTCCTGGGCACTACCATCCACCAACGTGCTTAGCCAGGAGCTAATATGGACCTGTGGTCAGTAGTGCCCACACAGTCCCTGGTCACCCTGCTTCTGGGCATCCAGAGCAGTTGTGGGATTTTTAATGACAAGCAGCAACTAGACCAACAATGTCCTCTGAGTTTCTCTCCTTAGTGCAGGGATCGTGCATTGCATAATGCCATTAAGCAAATGGCCACCACTGCTAAAACACTTTGGGTTACAGTCGGTGACCCACCGGCTCCTGTATCCTGCAGTTAATGGCAGCTAGTGAGATGACCACCATTTTTATTGCCCACGCCGGCATCAGAAAAGCAAAAGAGTGGTGCAAACATATCAGGAAGGAACGTTGTTTTTCATTTCTGCGTCCGAGTCTTTGCTTGCTGACTTACCACGGAAACCAGCCTGCGATTCAAGGAGAACACACTACCCCTGGCTTATTTCGATAAATGGGACAGGCAGATGGGGAAGGACATGATCATTTGTAACCTGGGACTCCTAAGGGCTACTTGCACCCACAGATCGATACCACCGGTGCTGAGAAGCTACTGCCCGCCACTTGCCAAAACGACCCCTTTCATTTGTCTTGCTTTAACGCCGAGCTCCTCTCCTGCTCACTCCAAGTCTCATTGGATCTGAATTCTTCCCAACCCAAGCAATACCTATTAATGGCAAATAGATTCATGTGCAGGGAAGTTGACTGGTTTGGAGGCAAGTTTATTCTGTTTTTGTTTTTTCCTTTTCTCTCCCTTCACAGCCCCGTCTCTCTTGGCTTTTTTGATCCACTGGAAAACTTGCATTCCAGCTCAATTGTCTTAAAAGCAAACAATATTATTTTGCAAAAGGGGGAGGTGGGGAGGGGACTCGTGGGTGACTTTCCGTCCCATCGACAGCAATAGTTCCATTCATTTATTTACAGCTCGGCTGGGCAAGATGGATTGGTGGTGCCTCGCTTAATGACTGCAGAACTAGTCTTGCCGCTACCCCGAGCCAATTTGCTATTAAACAGCAAAGACTTGGAGCATTTCCACTGTACAGTCTAATTTCAGGAGGAAGAGGAGATGGGAATTGGTTTCTCTGCGTGTGATGAAAAGTTGATTTTCCCCAGTAAAGATTAGAAATCTTAACAGATCCGCACCACTTTCTGATGTATATTTTAGTGACATTTGACAGTATTCAAAGTGCAAATCCCAGGCACTTAGAAACAGAAAGGTTTGCCCAGCCAAAGTGTTAGGTGCCATAAAAGCTATACAGTTTCTTTCTGTCTCTCTCTCTTTTTTTTCTGGAAAGCTAAGCCCTGTTACTTGAGAGTACACACTGGGGTTGGATGTTAATCTCTCCAGGCTCCTGTATGACAGACTTACAGAAGTCCTAAATGTATTCTTAGCATAGAATAAATTAGGTGAAATTACAAATGAAGGACCTTGCAGTGGTGGTTCACTTGGACCAGGATGCAGAAAATTGGGGGGTTTCTTGCCAGCAAATTTCTTCTCTCTGTCACATCTTTTAAAGCCAGCAGGGATGATTAGATCATCAGGTCTGAGCTCCTGGATACCACAGCACACAATTGTATGAAGTTACCTCTGCATTTGGTCCACTGACTTGTATTTGGCTAAGGCTCGTCTACCAAAGATGTCCAGCCACATCAGAAGTTATCAGGAGATAGAAAATCCACCTTTCCTCTTGGATGTCTCTTCTAATAGTTAATCGTAATTAGCATGTCGACACTATCCCACATTGCAGTTTACTTGTAAATAAAATAGCTACTAAATTACCGGTGCATAACTTCATACTGTGGGACAGACTGGAGACGTGAAACGGTTGCAACAGATCAGCAGGATGCATGATAAATACCTCTCCCCGCTGTTCCCATGAGTGGGATTTTTGTCTGTCCATACTTCAAATATTAAAATTTATGCCTGATTTCTCATTTGAATTAGTCGGGGTTTAGTTTCCAGTTGCAGCTTCCTGCTATGCCGTTCTTGGTTAGACAATAGACCTTTTTTAGTTGCATAGCTTTCATATCTAATAAATGTTACCAAGTGAGGCACGTCTGCGGGCTGTCAATGCACTAGTATTTGTAAAATACTTTAAGATCTCTTGATAATACAGCTTGGGAGAGATTCAGGGTTGTGTTGATACACAAGCAATGGGGGAAACATTGCCTGGACTCCAGGTTCCCAGGCGGGAGAGATTTTGCAGCTGGGGTCACTTTTCATGTGTATAAGCAGAGACAGGGGATTTGGATGCAAATATCAGTTCCAGATTTTGAACACTAAAAGGTGCAGGAGTGTCCAGGTTCACTGCTAGCACGGGGCGATTGAAGGGGTCTTGAGTCCTGGGGTGGATGGCTCCTTCCTAACCCAGGCATCCAGCTCAGACTGAAATCGCTACGTATCCCTTCTTGATCTGACTGGAATAAGAATTGGGGTTGGGAGACCCTGGGGGTACTTTGAGGCCTTAAAAAAAAAAAATTAAGCTGCAGATCGTCTTTTCTCCTGTGAAAGATTTGGGGTTCAGAGCATCTTCTTCAAGCCCCTCAAAACCATCCTCCCCGCTCCCCTCCAATCACTGCCTTTTAAGAGGAAAGTTAATTCCAAAAAGAAGAGGAAAAAATATGGATAAGTAGATGGATTCCTGAATTCTGCTCATTGCTACTGATCCTGGTTTGAAAGTTTTGGTCTAGAAGGTGCATCTTTACCCTACCTTCTGCATGAAAGCTTTGACCATACATTCCCTGTCTTTAGGAGGATGCAATGGCTAAAAAAATGACAGATCAAAAAAAAATCTGCTTATAGCATGGCTTTTGCATTTTCCTTTGGAATATCTGGCACCAGCCAGTATCGGGGACAGGTGAGTGGACAAGCTGGCCCGTAGGTTTAATTGAGTCTGGTGGGAGTCAGCGCTGCCTGGCAAAGACAGTGTTGGCGTGGGGGGCCTGAGTGGCTAAGACCGGTCTGCCAAGTTATGTAGAAGAAACCACTTCGGAGCTGTGTGCCTCAGTTTCCACACAGGTAAAGCAGGACGGATGATACCAACCTCCTTTGAGATTCACTGATTACAAATACTTCATGTGGGGCAGGGAGCATATTTCATCAGCCCTATTTCTATATTTCCATCACCCAAGGAGCCTTGACACAAGACATTACTGCGCAGTACTGACGAGCTACCGCGCAGTAGTGTTGCCAGGCACTAACCGTGCGGCAATGGTACCGTGCAATACGAATGAGCGACAGCACAGTTGCACTAATGCCAGCAATTGCTTGTGCCTCAGCAAGCGCTACATGACTGCACAGTAATGACCGTGCAGTCCACTGCTCATGTAGACGCGGCCACAGAGGTTTATAATTTATGTTTTACCAGACCTAAAGGATCACGAATTTTCACGTCCTTTTCTAAATGCAAACCCCAGCCAACACCTTTGAAGAGAGTGCTGCAACATGCTTAAACTCTTTCCCCATGCCTGCAAAATTATGTACCCATCTAGACAGACTTGTGACACCTAAACCAGAAGCAATGTAGCTTTTTTTGGTTTATTTGGTCTGTCTTATCTTTTTGTGTGTGGTAGATCCTGGAAGCCAAGGAGTCAACAACTGCTTCTTTTTTGTGAACTCATTGCTGAGCAATGGCTGGATGATGTTCTCAACAAGTCCGTGGGAATCATCCCCAAACCGCTTTGTAAAGTCCCCTGTGGGATTGATGATCATCCTGTGCTCCAGCCTAGGGAAGGACAGCCACTGGATTTCAGCAGACATTGGGTTCAGCCCAGAACATGCTTTGGTGACAACAGGGTAGACACTTCCCATGCTGATGGGTCCTAAAACCAATCGACTTTGCATGCAATTTCTCTTAAATCCAAGGAATAGGGGCTGGAAGGAACTGTGCTTTCATCATGAGAGAAATTTGCCAAGATAACTCCCTTTCTTTCCCCTTGGCACCTAAATGTCTCAGCAACCTTTTTCGGGCTTGGCCAAAATGGCTTTTGTGTTAGTCGGAGAGTACTTTTGCTTTTTTCACTTCCCCCTTGGGAAAAACCATCTTTTGAGCTCACTCCTGTGATCCCAAGACGCATAGGTATGGCTGGAAGTGATGTGTCAAATAAGATCCACCACCTATTTTCGCTCAAAATATTCATTTTCCTTTCCTTTTCAATTTTTTTGTGACCTATGCCCAACATTTTCACACTCCTGGGATCTAGGAATGAGATATATACCTTCACGTAAGATGTACACCTACTATTTCCACCCAGTACCAAAGAGATGAAAGCATCCTCATCAGACAACTTATTTTCAGGCTGATTTTAAGGATACGAGGATGCTCAGACCTAGCTTAAACAAACTGCAGAGGTGTCAGGTGCAGAGCCAAACCCACCTTAGAAAGTTTTTGAAGTTTTCCCAAGAGACAGTACATCTAAAATCAGGATTAAGCAGAGAGATGGAAGCACAGAAATAGTGTCGCGTGTTAACAAACCTAGGCTGGCACCAGAGAGTGGGTAAATGGGGTCACCAAGTACTGGGAGAGCTGTGCAAGTGTGCGGTGATACGTTGGTCCTGTCTTCTGGAAGTGGATATTGAATCAGACCTTCATATGTCAAATCCCAGCTAAATCCCAGAAGTCCCTAATGTTGGCCAGCCCTATGCATTTCCCGACCCCCCCCCAATCTTACTTCTACTTGAACTTAGACACTGCATCTTAGCCCATCTCGAGAAAATGCACACATCCATGCACACACTCAGAGGAAGGGATTTTCACTTGTGTTGGTGTTTCTCCTTGACTGAGGGGTGGAGGTTGGGACTAGAAGAGGCGGATGTATCGCTGAATGAGGCCAATTAACAAATCTTATTTGGCGGATTATAAAGTCAATGCACCTGGGAGGAGCATAAGGAGAAAAAGGGAGAGGGGGAAACAAATTGTATAACCCTCTGTATTCCCCCCCTTTCTTTTTAAGGAGCTCTGATCATTAGTCATTGTGAAAGCTCTTGGTGACCATTGAAATATAGAAGAGACCTTTGACTCAGCCTGATCAATCCTAATTGAATAGACCAGAGGGACACCAGCCAAAAGGAGGGGACCCATTCTTTGCCTCTGACAGCCCCGTCCTTTTTAGTTTGTCAGCTGTCAAAAAACATCGAGGCATTATCAGGATGGAGGAGCATGCTTTAGTTTGCCTCATGACTTTTTACTCGGTAAAGGAGATTGTTTTAAGGGTTGAAGGGTTTTGTTTGGGTTGTCTGTCTTTTTATATATATTTTTTAATTCGGCCAGCTCTTGAGATCCTTAACTCAGTCCTAATTCAGGTAACACCCCACTTGGAGCTCAGCGAAGTCACAAGCAACACTGCCAAGGCAACAACTGAGAGCCCATATCCCCATCTGCCCTTTAATGAACAGAAGGTGCATTTCCACCAAGCTCCCATCCGCTGCCTCGTCAAGGTGAGCAGCAGACACCGCCAAATCAGAGAGGATGCATTTTAAATACTCCACTGAAATGGTGCAGGGTAGGTGACTGCCCAAGCTGTATGGCCATAGAAAAGCAAGCTCAGAGTCCCCCATCGGCGTCCTGTGCATTGTTAGATTGCTCAGCCTTTGGAGGGCCGTGTCTTCTGCATCCGGTTCGTTAGTATGTGCAATTAGACAGGAACTCTCCATGAAATGCTACTGTTGATTAGGTTTAAGGGAACTACCCAGCTCAAGGAAAACAGTGCTTTGGGGCAGAGGCTCACTACAGCTACTTTGGATGAACCGGAGGCAAACCCATGGGTATCGGAGATGTTGAGAGGCCCGGTGTGAAAAAGATCGGGATAGATTAAACTGGCCTACCTCTCCAAAGAGCGGCAGAGATACTAAGACTAGACTTGTTTGTGGCTTGCAGTGATGGTTTTTAGGTATGGGATTTAGATCCAGAGAGGTCTTTGTACAAAGCCCCATGGATCCCTGGGTCTAGAGTTGGTTTGGGGACATGCCAAGATATAATACATTTTTTCCCAAGATCATCCTTGGGTGCAAGTTTCCTTCTCTGAAAGGGTCATAACCAGTCCCATCATAACCCACAGCTCCCCTGGGAAGTACACACAAAGCTGCTCCAGGTCAGGGTCCCTTCATGGGTCACTTGGCCCCTCTCTGGATGCCTTGTCAGAAAAAAAATACTTTGATATTCCCCCAATGGTCCAGGGGACCTCCGGGCAACAAACTCAGTCACAGATTTGTGCCACTTTTGTCTTTGTTCCCTGTGTACAGGGAGTCACGGCTATCTGGGAAAGAGCTATTTCTGCTGGAGCACCAAGATGTCCCAGCAAATGCCAACTGGTAGTAATTACGTTGTGTTGCTTCAGGCAGTAGATGGTTTTTGGATGGCTCCAGGACTGGAGTATTGTGTATAGATAGCATTAAACTACCTTCCCCCCAACCCCCAAGTTTCCCACCCTGCTCCTGCCTCCTTTGGTCTTCTGGACATCCAGCAGAGCAGCTGACGAAGTGGACTCAAAGAGGAAGATGAGTAGAAATGGGCAGTAAACAGGACAGTGTAGCAGAAAGACTTAAGGATGCTGAAAAAAAGTACTCATAGGAAAGACTGCCCTGCCAGAATTGCTGCTTTCAACTAACAGTGAGCCTGGCACTTTTATGTTAAGATCTGAAAGTGTTTGGCCACCGTGAACGCCCCAGCCCCGCCTCCAGCGCCGCATTCGGTCTCCTTTATGTGGCCAGCTTTCCATGCCCTGCTTCTGTTCTGCATCGGAAGTACCACAATGCTGAGAAACCTGATCATACCCATGGCACTTTCAGCCTTGCTGGAAGTCTGAAATGCTGGCAATCTCCAGCCCAGCTGTGCAAAGCCAAGGGCATTTTCTCTCTACCTTCGTTTGGGTCAGTCACCATTACATTTCCACCATATCTGCAAGGACAAGAGTCAGAGAACAAATTAAGGGGGCTCCGGATTTTAACACTTGTTGACTCTTCCCTTTGATAGTATGTTTAGTTAAAAATAAAAAAAAATAAATAAAAAGACTCTGCTTTTCCTATTTAAAAAAAAAAAAAAAATTCTTCCACTAGTTATAGGACTATTCCAGACAGGAAGGGCAAATGAAAGTCATAGTTTTGCTAGCCATTTTTTTTTTCCTGCCCAGAGGCAGACGCCTTCTTTATGGGCTGAAGAGGAAGTGAAAATTGTCACGCTGCCAGCTCCCTGGGGCCAGGGCTTGGAATCCCATATCTATTCCTGCAATGAATAATTTGTCTGCAGACTCTCTCCTGTACTGTATATATCATTTTCTACGGGGTCCATCTCTAACCAACTGACATGCTGCACAGCATTAAAATAATTAAAGCAAAAGATGGACTTCTTCAACCAAACCAGGACAACGGAAGAAAACAAACAAACTCTTGAGAGGTAGAACGGATGACTTAAGAGAAGTCAATGGGTCAAAGAGTGAATAGGAGGCCTGAAAACAGAGCCTGGATGGCCAAAGAGGGCATTAGACAGCTGCAGAAATGAACGTCCTTCAATAGGGCGCCCAAACCGAGACGGGCCTTGTCCGAATCAAGAGCTAACGTCAGCGCTGACAAACCCGGACAACTCTAATAGGCTTAATGCACTGGAAGAACCACAGTGCATCATGGAGGGTCATCCTTACTCCTTATATTAGACAGCAGCTTCAGTTCCTGAAAGGCTGGCACAGAGGAAAAATACTTTGCACTAGCTAGACCCCTTGGCACACTGTGAGGCTTGACTTTAAGGGAGTGCCATGTGCCCAGGACATCCTCTATACCGCTTTGGAGACCTCATTTAGCGAGAATATGCACTGCCCTGCAAAGACTGGAAGCAACTGGATGAACTTCTATGGCCTGTCCTTGCACAAGAGGACAGATTAAATCTTGCCGGTGGTTTCTACCGGGCCCATGAATCACTGAGACACTGGGAGTCCCCAACAGAACTGGGAATAGGCTGACTATCATGGGAAATCAAATGTAGAGAGCCTACTGGCATTGCTATACATGTCAAAGAAGGGGCTGAAGTGCTGCAGGATGCGAATCAGTGGGCTGCCCTTCAACTGCCCCTTACGCTGGGTGTTGGAAATCCCAAATTGCTAACTACACAAACCTGGTTTTGTTTCAACAAGTCAGTGCTTCTCCGTTACCATCCATAAGAGATTGGTAGCATCAGCTCTTTCAGAGAGAGCAACCTGTGACCCTGTTTTTTTATGAAATCGGTGAAAGATTGCTGTGGATTTTATAGCACGCTAGCCTCTCTAAGTTAAATAACTGTGCTCCTAAATCGTAATCGAGGGGGAGGAAAATGCGGTGCAGCTGAGAGACAGTTGTGGGGCTTGTTACAAAATCAAACTTGCTTTTTTTTTGGAAATTAATGTGAAGAGAAGGGGGGGGGATAGACACAGGCATCAGTACACGACTCATTACGTTTGAGTCTGGTCATACAACACTGAAAGCAGCTGAGTTTGAATCAGCAAAGTGAAATGCTTGGCAAGGGACTGGCGACTGGAACTGCTACCTCTTAACCTTGTTCTGCCATTTTTACTTTCTTCTTAGTTTATGCAGAGGCAGGAACTATGGTGAGATTGCAAAGCAGGGCTGAGTCCTTATATCTATGCATTGACCATGGTGGGGACTGCTTGTGTAACAGAGTCTAATAGTCCCCCTGAGATATTGCTCATCTGATGCACTCTAAAGAGCTCTTCCCTCCTTCTGTAAAGCAAATGAACAGAAAGTGGCTTCTTCCATGACCTTTTATCTTGCCAGGATAGCTTTGCTTCCGTATCAATTGTCCAGAACCAAGGTTTAGCCATTTCACTCTGTTTTAGTGAGAAATGGACTTCACTGGCCTTACCTTGTTCAAAGTAACCTGGGGAAGGGGAGAGCGCCCTTCTTTCCCCTTCTGCAGCCAACAGAATAGGAAATAGCAGTGGACCACTGGATATGGCTGGCACACCAGCAGAAGGAGACCACCTAAGCTGATACCAGCTATAACCCTCAAGGTTGCAATGCAAAAAAAAAAAAAAAAGGCTGATTTCACCCAGAGTCAGTCTGAGACCTTGGGGGAGTAAGAAATGGAAGGGGCTGCCCACATTTGTGTGCCCAGACCCCTGATAATCCAGATGTCTAGCTCCCCAATCCCTCTCATAAATCGATAAAGGTCCATTTTTAGAACTAGTTCAATTTTTGGCCCTTACCTCGCAGGACACCTCTGATACTCTTATATGGCCTGCAAGTGCAAGGCCAAGGTACAAGGAGGAGAGTAAGGGTTTTTTTGCTATCACTGTTATAGATAGGTAAGGCATCTATGCCATCTAAAGGACTTCCTGCTACAAGAAATGCTCGGTGGGCATTAGCTCATCATTTCTCTTTTGATCCCTTTCTATCCTAGGGAAGTCGCTGGCATATTTCAAGCGCAGCTTTGTTCATGATACTCAAAAGATGTCCCCGGTAAAATGCAGCGGCTTCTTCCGACTGGAACTTTGCAAGTGTCGGGCTTGATCTGTGCCCGTCCTTGTTGCAAACTCAGCCTGTGAGAACCCCCGAGTCTAAAGGATACCGACTGCAGAGAGCAGGGAACGGCTCGTCCTTTGTAAAGACGTCTCACACTTGCACTTGTAATTGGAGGTGCAAGCATGTGCATCTGAACTGGGGATTCACCAGGTGAGCTCTGACTATGGGAAAGAACATCCTCATTGCTAAACGTGTGCTGGCAGCTCTGACCTACTTTTGGATGAGCACATAGCCTGCACAGAGCTCAAAGCAAAGGACAGGGGAAATCCTGATGAGTACGGAAAGGAACCAGCACAAGCCGCCAGGCTACAGGACCTGGGGATTAAAGCCCAGCCCTTCTTCTTTAAAGGAACATGAGTGAATGGTTACAAGTCCCAGCAGAGAAATGTCACTGCCTGGCACAGCCCGGGTGATGCCAGAAGACGATCGAGTCAATGGGGTTATGCAAGGGACAACAATCTTTGCCATGTCCGGACAAGAGGCCAACAGTGCTATCTCTGGAGCGGCATTGAGCGGGATGGATAGTGCAATGGGTACTGTGTACAACTGCGGTCCTTGAGATCCGCAGAGAAACCCCAGCCACAGTGCTAAACACAAACGGGGAGGATTTGCTCATTTCTGTCTTCTCCTCACTGCTTAATTCCACACAGTACTCCCCTTAAAGCCTGCAGCAGCCTTCATGTGCCCGCTATGCCCTGAAAGGCTGCTGGGTGGAGCAGACCTGTGCCATGTGCAACTTGAAGGTGCAGGCAAGCACCGCAGCTAGGTCAGGTTTCATGCCACAGATTCATAGAAAAGCAGGTCTGGAAGGGACCTCTGCAACTCATGCAGTCCAGCCCCCCACTGCTCGAGGCAGGATCATGCTCATCCAAACCACCCCGTGCAAGTCCTTTGCAGCCTGTTCCTAAAACTACACATCAACCTTGCTGCACAGCTACAAGGCATAGTGCCCAAAGACTCCAAAAGCAGGGGTAAGGACAAGGCCGCTAAAAATCATCCATGCCACTAAAAATCATCTCAAAGGCTCATCTGCAGCTCACAAGAGACTGACCCAACCAGCACATCTCAGACCCCAACCTCCCCTGTGGCCTGAGAGTTGTATGTAGCAGCAAGTACTGAAGACTAACAAAGAGACCCACCTGCCTGAACACCCAAATTCATCTCCCAGTTCTGCTATGGAAGTCAAATGTTTGATGCTGGGCAAGTCAGTTAATCTGCCGTGCGTGTTAATCCAACAGTGATAAGGAGGAAGATAGGCTCAAAATGGCCTCCATGTAAAGAGGACAGCCCAAGATTAAAATGCATGCTCAGTAAGTCGGTCCGCAGCAGAGTCACTGTGCTATGCATGCCTCATGGAGCAGACTTCCAGCACCCTCATATAGTGCATTAAGTCCACGGTGCATGCAAAACCCGTGGCATATGTCCCAAAGGCCCATCAGTGGGCAACACCATTACTCATGTCTTCAGACTCTTTTTGACTGGGCATTGTCCAACGCATTGTCTATCACATTCATACCTCCTGAACCCAACCCATAAATGATCTGTCAGAAGCCCTTTAAAACCCGTCATGCATAAAATCATTTGCAGTAAAGAGAGACCCTCGCTGAAAAGTGCTCTGCAATAAATAGCCAGCTCCCAGGGTCCCATTCGTGCCGCATGACCTGCTAGGCTGCTGCTGCATGTGATGTCTACACCAGATTGTAAGAATCAGGCCAAGGGAAGAAATTCTGTGTTTTAACCCTTTGCTCAGACAATTTGTGCATGTTGGGCTTGATTCTGTTCTCTGCTTAGCTGGTGTAAGCATAGGCTAACTCCCTGAAGTTCAGCTGAATTGTGTCAGATTAAAGTAAGATCAGAATGTGATTTTATAGCTGCATTAAAAGGTGGAGCTGAATTGCATCGACTCTGACAGCTCCCCTTCAAACCCATGGATTTTGTACTCGTTGCTGCACGCACATTGTTAACAACGGGTCGGATAAAGCAATGCGCCTTGCCCCATCCTACTTAAAAAAACCTTCCTTGCGGTTAAAAAAAAAAAATAAAACAGCCTTCTGCCCACGTTTTTCAGAGGTCCATTACTTAGAGCATCTAGGCAGTGGTATATATATATTTTTTAAATTAAGGTGAAAAATTATTATGCCAAAGCTGAAGCTGGGTATCAAACATAGCTGGAAGCAGAAAGGAACAGAAAGCACGAGGCAGCCGGTTCTTGCTTGATTTCCTGCTCACTTTTGTTAACTCAAAAGTTTGGAAATGATTCAGCTGGGGAAAATTTCAACTTCCTGGGTGCTTTGGAAGCTGGGAGATGTTGCAGTTTTGGCCACATGCTCAACACAATTTTTCTGGTCTTGACCTTCAATCCCCTGAGAACAAAACCAGCCCTTGTTCTGATTTTGCTCATAGGGGATTATGGAAGAGATGGTTCCTTACCATGGATGCTTACGTACCACAACACTCAGGTCAAGGTTTATTTGGCTTCTGTTTGAAACTTTCCAGCTCAGGAGTCTATCTTGATTGCACAGTTTTCATTCTCTTTAGCTTTGCCCAAGCTGCTGTAAAGCTCGTGGAGAATGTGAGCTGATTGCTTTGAATATAAATGCATCGACTATTAAAAGCAGAATTTAGGAATCTAGACTCATAAATCATAAAAGGAGGCATAAATTCTGTGTTTTAGTGGAGATTTAAATTCCTAAATGGATTTTATAGGAGCCACATAAGACCTACTGACAATACCCCTTTATGATAAAAAGTAAATAGAAGTGACAAAGTCAGAATTCAAAATGCCATTGCTTTGCTCCCACTGGCCTAAAGACGACGAAAAATGGCTGGAGGAAATCTCAGAGGGAAACAAACGATAACATGAAATTAAATGTGTAATATTCCTTTTTATGCTGTGTGGGGGGAAAAAAAGCGCTCGGAGAATGAGCCAGTGCATTTGCATAACAAAGGAAATCAACAACAACAACAAATTGCCATCTTGTTCAAAGCTGATAATTGCACAGATGACAACAAGAAAGCGCCTTTCTTCTTGGCTCTCTAGGGGATGAGCCTTGTTGAGATGAGGAAAAAAGGTGGAAAGTGACCCCACTTGCTTTCATGGAAGATTAGCAAGCTCAGGAAATGTCTTTGGTGCAAGGGGGTGGCCGAATATAGGCATGAATGATAATGAACACAACGAGGGCAGAGTCGCAGCCTGAGTCCAGATGATCCACAAGCGACGGCATCTTTTCCTCTCCCCACCGCCGTTGCGCCGCTGACCATGTTCTCAGCACTATGCTTAGCGCAAATGCAAATTTAAATCTCCTTGCTTGCTTTGCAGCCTCCTCTGAGCCTCTCCAGCTGTGGGCGGTGGCAGCTGTTACTGTCCTATTTGCTGACAGTGCTTCTCACCTGTTCTTCATGCCAGGACCCCCACCCCACCGTGTGCAGCTCTCCCATTTAGCAGTATAGGAAAAGCAGTGGTGCTGGGAACATTTACCATTGGTGAGCTGGGGGATGTAATCTGGAGGAATGGTTGGATACCAGCAGGCCAGGTCACCTACCCCTGGCTTTGCAAACGGGCGTTTGTCCGCCCTGGGCAGTGGCTGCGTGTGGGCTGCCGGAGGCATGGCTCACTGTGAAAAAGTCTGGATAACTCCCGTTGCTTTTCTACCTTTGGTTGCTCATTTGCAAGATGGGAATAGGAACTCACCCCAGTACACGCCAGGAGTACCGTGACTCGTGATGGGCTCGACAGATAATGCCTTTTTCAACGGGGAAAACAACTAAACTGCAAAGCAGGGCTCTTCTTTTAACCAGCCAGCGGGAAGGAGATCCCTGGTGCTAAAGTCTTTTGAGTGGGTGATGGGGGTCGGACAAAAAAAGAGCCAGGCTGTTGGTAATCAGGACCAGCCAATACTTCTATTACATCCCATTTACCTCCTCACATCTCCCTCTCTCTTCCAAGACCTGCATTAATATTGCAGCAGTCAGTGAAAACAAACCGAGTCACAGAGGCTCTGTCGTGCTGTAGGGCGATCTCCAATGAAGCAAAAATAGCTTCCATTGGCAAGAAGCTTTCCAAATACTTGCGAGGTTTAAACCGTTGGATCCATCCAGTTACCTTGTGGCCCAAACCCAGGAGTTTAGCATGGATGCATCCAACAGAAACCCATAGAAGTTATTGCTAAAACCTAAAAAAAAAAAATAAAAAAGCTTAATAGAGTAGTACCTTTCTGGGTTTCCTTTTGTTTAAATCTATCCTAAGGAATTTTACAATATGGACACTGTGCATATCTACATCTATATTACAATATAGCTATTTTAATCTAAGGAATTCTGCACTACAGATATCATTTTCTACCAAAACTTATAAAACAAAAATTTAATCTAAAATCAGCACTTCTCTTTTAAGTTCGGAGAGGCTTTGGCATGCAGACAGCTACTCCACTCTCCCCTGGAGAGGATGGGGCAGGAATCTGAACGTGTCTGAGATAGCAAGAATAAGCCATGCAAGTCTATTTGGCAACAAGCAATGTATCACAAAGCGGGCAAACTTCTCCAAACTGCCTTTTCTTTGTTTTTTAGATGAGTGAGGGAGCGATACCAGGCTACTTGGGAGGGGGCGGGAAGGCAAGTTTGCCTAAAAATAAATAAATAAATACATAAATAAAGGTCCTTTATTTCTCCTGCTGTCCATGAGATCTGTTCACAGCTTTGAATCTCTAATCCTGCTAATTATCTAGAGCTGCTGCCTTCTAAAGCTTGCTCTGCTGCAATGTTTTGAGTTTTGCAAATGCAGGCATTGTGCTGCTAACGTTGCTTTGCAAAACCTCGCAAATGCCCGTCCCTGACTGAGCCCTGTTCGACAGAGCATGCATCTTGGTTGCTCATTAACTGGCTAAGGAGCAACATTATGTTCCTTGCATTGAAAAATGCCTTCTCTTTGACCAACACTGGGGACTTCTGCTCACTTTGCTATTTACCGCTGGTGATGCGGTGGCACGCACTGGCCCTGGTTGGAGTCCCGCTGTCCTACGCATAGTACACACACTTGGAAAGCCTGTTCTTGCTCTGTCTCTGGCAACATCATGTGGCTTGTGGAAGTTTGTCTTCCAGTCCCTCTACTACATGTGTTGCCCTGTAATGGACCCTCTCTAATTTCTGCGTGTCTTTCTTAAACTGTGGGACCTGGAAATCCAGAGAGTAAGGCCTGACCAGCGTCAGGTAGAGCAGCACAATCACTTCCGTCTTGCACCTAATATTCCTGCTGATGCAGCCCCACATTACATTTGCTAAACACGGCATGGAAAAGGAAGAAGCAAGGTTTATTTGGTGATATCTTTTATGGGAACAACTGTATAGTTGAGAGAGACATTAAACAAGGTTTTGGAAGGGCATTTTGTGCCCAAAAGCTTGTCTAACATCTCTCCCGCTATGCCGTTGTTACCATAAAAGATATCACCAAATAAACCTTGTTCTCACATATTCTCTAGACCAGCACAGTGAGAACACCCCTACCCTAATGGAAAAGCGAAGCTGAGGTTTGGGGGTTGTACAACAAGCTTGCTAACTGAATGAGCCTGAGTTAGTAAGGTAAGAGCCAGCTGATCAAAAAAGTTATTAACATCTGTGAGCACCGGGTTATAGGATGTTGCAGCTAGTTTTCAAAAAGCTTCTTGCATTTAAGAAGACTGACCTCCATTTCTTTTCCTTCCCAGGCCCATTGAATTCAAGGGGAAACTCAAGCGGTGCCCACTCAAGGTGCATACATCATTCACACCCAGTTGCAAAAAAAAAAAATGAACCCACCTTCTCCCACCCCGGCATCACTCTTACGGTGGTAGGCAAAGACGTGTTTTGCTGATGTTACTACCTCATCTGGATCGCAATCACAGGGTAATATAAGCCGCTGCCTCATGGAAACTAAGGAGAGACCTATTTCCTTATGGGATCTGAGCACAGTCTGAGATATTTATTGGGTCTACAGCTGAGGCACCGATGAACAATATGAATTTGAATCATCTGCAAGGAAAGCAGGTTGCGGGAGGAAGGAGTTGTTGGCTTTTATTTTGGATCATCACTTTGTTGGTTGAAGCCTGTAGAGTGGCTCATGAAGACTTAATTAGTTAAGTGAGTCCTCTCTCTGCTGGTTTCCCTGACTGGCTGATGAGGTTCAAGACCTGTAGGCAACGGAGGAACCACCGGTTGGCACCTCCCTGTGCTTGGGGTTCATTAGATGCATCCTTAATGAGTTACGCCTGCCAGGTTTCGGCTTGTAGCAACGAGCCCAGAGCCTTTGGACAGACGAGTTTCTCCAATTGAGGACAGCAGGTGCACGGGCTGGACTGTGCAAACAAAGGGAAAATGGGACTGACTTTCATCGATTCTGGCTGAGCTCAGCAACCCGAACTAGGGAGAGCATTCTCTAATGGGCGGCAGGAGCCGTGCAGTGAGGAAGGGAAAGGGGCCGAAGACTGGGGAAGACTTTGAAGTGAGCATCTTTGAATTAGATTCATCACAGTGTGCGATCAAGTACATAAGTAAAACTCGTCTTGAGGGACCCAACACAGGCCTGGCAAAGTCAGTGGCCTATACAGCTGGTCATTAAGTTGAGGTCTAATAAATGCACTATAGCGATGGACCGAAATATTTCAAGTTGGGGTCGGGTGATGACTCCAGAGCCAAACCCAGAGGCCCCTCCTCATTTTGTAATACAACCCTTGCGCTGGATTGAGGACTGAATAAAGATCTAACTACTTCTGCAAGTCCCACCTGCAACCTTATTTGATTGCTTTGCAAACACAAATACACTGGCCTTTCCTTTGCAATCCAGCCTGGGCAGCGAGTAGTATCAGCCTGATTGTGCAGGCAGGAAACTGAGGCACTGAAGGATTATACGACTCCACCAGGGAGACAGAGGAGTTGAAATCAGAAGTCTCAGCACTGTGCCTCAAAGCCCTGGTCTCCCATGTCCCAGTCTCCAGTGCCCGTATTTTATGGTTGATCAAGCCTTTGAGAAACTCCCTTCCACCACTGCAGTTTTGGTTTGGCTTCTTCTTCCTTCTCCTCCAATTGCTATGATGCTGGCTACCATTAAGGGAGGATTTAAAGGGATCATATACAGCAAGTGTTTGGCTTATCAGTGCTATTTCTCTTTGTTCCTCATTAATTCACCCAACAAACTCTTCCTCCAATGCAGGAGAGATTTTAACACTAGCCTGACCAAAATGACAGGCCTATCAAGTTGCCTGGGAACCCATAAATCTTCTACAAGGAGAGACAGACCAAGAGAGAAGACAACCTCCCACGTGCTGTGTCCCGGTTCCCGTTTGACATTAGCTCACTCTTTCCTTTATTTATTTTATTTCCCTATTCAGTGTTCAGTGAACCTCTCCGGTTCATTCATTCATTTAACTTTGGCAGCATGTCACTGTAGGGACAATCTATTGAGGATGAGATGGAAATAATATTACGCTCCTGAGCTGATAATACCAAACTTTAATATCTCCTAGCAGCATCTCCATTGTGCTATGTCAGTGAAACACATCAGACAGTTTAGGCCCCCTGTGCAAAGCCAATGCCGACGACTGAGAGAAAAAAAAAAAATTCAATATCAAAATTAAACTTCTTATGCCTCAGCAAAAAACAAAATGTGGGGGGGAAGAGTAAAGTAACAAAAAGAGCTAGTGGCCCCTGGAGCTGACTGCTCTTAAGTACTGCACCTCCAAGTTGGTAGTTAATAAACATCTGTATTAAACTCCAAGCACTTTCCTCCTCCTCTCCTTGCCTTGCCTGCTCCTCCTAATACACTAGCTTGGTTATATATAGCTCATTTTAGTGACATCATAACCATTCTGTCGGTCATTATTGTGTTACTTAAACAGATTTACAGCTTCTCCGTTTGAATAAAAAAGGACGGAGGGGGGACGTTCAAGGAGGCATCGCCAGAGAGGCGAGAAAAGTGGCTCCTGGCTTAGACGAGCCTCCGAACCTCTGAGCTGCTGTGCCAAGGGTTTGCTCTCGAAATTGAAGTGGGAAAGCATGTCCTGGAGGGAGTACACAGAGTTGTAGGTCAGGAGGTCTTCTTAACACAGCTGCCGGATGACCTTGGCTCTCGTTTATCCTCTTCCTGTCTCTGATCCTCCATCTCTGTTGTGGGGATGATGGTACTTAATTGGCATGTTGTGCTTGTATCGGTACCTACAAATGAACGGTTGTCACTGCCTTTTGACTTCGCTGTTATGGCAGCTGTCCCAGAACCACAAGCTGTTGGTTCAAGTCTTGGCCACGAATAAAGATCCACCAAACCAGTCGGTGGATCTTTATTGAAGAATGGGCCAAGACTAACAATTTTTATTGAAGAATGGGCCAAGAATAGAGACCCATCAAACCAGTCCTGCAGCCAGAGGGAGGAGTGCTGCTACCTGGTGACGCCTATGGCACTGCCTGGGCAAACATCCCAGTGACAAGAACAGCTTCTCAACTTCCAAAAAACTATTTATGGCACAGGGAAAAAAAAAAAGAAACATCTATAGGGTCCCTCAATCCACCCAACTGCTGACGTCAGTCATAGGCACATTGCAGAGGTATGGAGGGTCAGGTTCAGAGGGACCAGCACCTCGCTTCTCACACCCCAGCACCCCCAGAAGCACCCCCAATACCTTTCCCAGCCTTTCTACTGGGATCTCTTGCAATACTTTTTAGGCAGTGTTATAGCCTTCTCTGGTTGGGACCCTGCTACTGGTGAACATGGACCCACAGGTGCATGAGCTGAAATTGCAAACTGATGGGGATTCAGTGTAAGGGCTCCAGTTAGTATTCTCATCCCCACGCTCCTCCTGGTATGCTCAGCCCACATAGGACTGTAAGAAGCATATACTGGGTCAAACCAGTGGTCCATCTAGCGCAGTATCTTGCCTCTGATGGTGGCACAACTGCTTGCTACAGAGGGAGAGCATTGGATCGGATATCTCTAGAGGGATCCAGTCCCATACCCTCCCTGCATCCACCAGTTATTGGGTTCAAGGTAAGAGAGGAAGCATCTCCAGCCCTTCTATTGAACAGTCATTATTAGATCTATCACCCACGAATTTGTCCAGCACCTTTTTTAACTTGGCTCTGCTATCTCCCTCCACTATTTCCTGGGACAATGAATCCCACTAGTTAGCTGTATGTTGCATTAAAAAAAAAAAATCTTTCTCTTCTATCATATCCTCTCTTAGCCTTCTCTTTTCTAGAATGAAGAGTCCTCACTTTTTCAGTCTTTCCTGGTGTGGTAACTGCTGCCAGCCCCTGATCATTTTGGTTGCCCTTCCCTCTACCTTTTCTAATTGCACTACACCCTTTTTGAGAGAAGGGGACCACAGTCTTTAAGGTGTAGATGCACCATGGGTTTGTAGAACGGCATGATGATAGTTTCCATTTTGTTTTCAATTCCCTTTTCAACTTTTCATTGACTTTTTTGGTTGCTGCTGTACACTGAGCTGATTTTTTTTTTTTTTTTTTAAAGAACTGACTGCAATAGACTCTCCGTTTGAATAAAAAATAGTCACCTTTTTTAGTTTCTCCTGATATGGCAACTGCTCCAGGCCCCTGATCATTAGCGATGATCAGCCCTTGATCAATAGTAGTGCAATCTCCAACCTTGGAGGTTTTTTAAGGCCTGGTTTTACAAAGCCCTGGCTGGGATGATGTAGTTGGGGCTGGTCCTGCTTGGAGAAGGGGGTTGGACTAGATGTGACCCCCTGAGGTCCCTTCAACCCTCTTTTTCTGCAATTCGACGATGGCTCTAAGGTCTCTTGCCTAAGTTGTAACTGCTAGTCCAGAACCTGGCTTTGGGCATGTAATGCTCATCTCACTCCTGTTTCTAGAGCGCCATTGCTATTCCAGGCAGGGTGAGGTGGAAATGCTCACCTCTCTGCAATGTGCCATCCCTTTCAGTGTCACTCCCCATGGCAATCAGCCCATGAGCAGACAATAAGAAGTTGCTGGATGGGGGCTGTACTAAGACAGAGTCACTTTACACTGGGAAAACTGCCAGAGAGGTACAATAAGAAATAAACTTTTTAATAGGCTTCTAAACTTTCCAAGAGGCTGCAGACACAGCATCCTAGTTATAGAGATCTATGCACTGATGATGCCTCCCCTTTCTCTTTTGCTGCTAAACTTCCTCATGCAGCCAAAATACAAGTGGTCCCCAGGCACCGATTTATATTATTTTTAGAGATGTGCAGGCAGCAACAATTTTAGGTCCTCAAAGCCTAATAATAATTTAAAAGAAAAAAAAAAAAGGAAAGAAAAAGGAATGATTTGCTGCAGCAGTGGAGTATCCCATCAGATCAGGGATAAAAGGAGGTGGCAGATGGAAATCAGGACTACACAGCCTGACTGCACCTTGCTCAGGTCTGTGCCCTGCAGTGACAGGAACTCTGAATTGATGACACTTCTGTTAAGGAAGTCCCCAGCCTGCCAAATAGATGTGTGCTGAAGATAGGAGATGTCACAAATTCATAAGCTCGCTAATATGCCTCAGGGGCTAAAACCAGTCTCTACGCTTTCCTCCCACTATTGGAAATGGGCCTCAATCCAAAATACACCCATCCAGTGACACCACCCCAGCGGCTTGATCCAACCCAGGACAGAAAGGTTGGTTTGAAGGGTAAAGCACTAGATGCGGATTTGGAAGACTTAGGGTTATGTACCCTGCTTTGCAGAACAGTTTTTGGGTGATGATGGGCAAGTCGCATCATCTGCCTCTTACATTTGCCAGATGGAGACAATATTCCCTTTGTTTTAGACTAAGTCCTTTGGAACAGGGTTTGTATCGTACCCGGTGCCGGATTAGCGCAACGGGCTCTGATCTTGCTTGGGGCCTCCGGGCACTATATTAAGGTGTATATTAATAAACAACTGAGTCTGAATAATACTTCCAGGACCATCAGGAAGACTGCTCCCATTTGGACAACCACACTTTGGACCTGGGTGCTGCTCATGTGCTTGGACACTTGATTCCCACCACAAGTGCCACTCACGGCGGCCGCGGGACAGCCAGCCTAGCCCTTGTCATTGCCGTAGCTTTACTTGTAACACGGGCTTGTGCTGTGGCTTGGGCACTGCGTTACACACGACAAATATAGGGGGTAGGACATGCACATGTTCGGACCTTGTAAATCCACCCCCTTCCCTCTGCTGTAGGGAAAATAAATAAATAAAAGGAAGCCATTCATTTACATTCGCCGGGAACCGAACAGCAGCTGGAGGTGTCTGGGTGCTGCTGATTGTACAGATGATGTCAGGCCTGAAGAATATTTTTCAATTAATCTCTCTTGACCCTATGCCTCGAACCCTCATTCCTATTTTTAACAGACCCATTCTGTTGGGTGACCTCTGGACCCAGTGACCAATAATGCCCATTTAAGTAACTGCGGGGGTGTCTACATGCATGCAAGGAGAATGTGTGTGGGGCTCATTAAAGACGGAGTTTGTTATCACCAGGCAGAGCTCTCTCTCTCTCCTTCCTTCCCATAGCTGGATAGTCAGAGACTTTGAGATGAGACGCCCAGGTGCTAACGACAACCACAGTGCTCCTAAATCCCCATTAAGCGTGCAAGATAGCATGAGAGACGGAGGGAGGGCAAGAAAAAAAGCGTACGCAAGTGAGACACGAGCTCACATAACATCAGGGCAACAGTTGGGAATCCTTAAATTACTCTTTCCTTTTCAGCCACCAACTAGAGGGGCATATGAACTCAAATCCAGGTTCTGTCTGGCAGATCTGATGCGAGTCGGGAATAAATCAGGACATCAATGTGAAACCACCCATCTAGAATACAAAAGGATTTTAAGGTTCAGATCCAAAATAAAAACCCTGGGGAAATTCAATCTGGCCCATAAAAGACACAAAGGTTAAGATGCAAGGAGTGGTGGAAACCAGCATCACTTCAGAAGCTGCGATGGATGTACATATCTTTGTCTCAGCTGAGTCGTAGGTGGCACCGAGTACTGGGATCAGGACTGAGGACCAGGGTTTATAATCTGGATACAGGCTAATCTGTAACACTGAACCGAACTTGTTCTCACCCCTTTCTTCTGTACCTATGTTTGAGAGGCTGGGAATGTATGTTTTCCTTTTATTTTTTCTTTTTAAAGTTGGTTAGCTAATTGCTACCTGGTGAAAGGTGCTGTGATGACAGCTCTGAGAATGGGACTGACCTGCACAGGACACACAAGGCGAGCCTCTTTGTGCCTTGACAGTAGGATGAATGCCATCTTGGCCACCCCTGAGGCTTGAAGCAGACAGTCCCACATCTCAAATTCATGAATCTTAAAGTATAGAAATGGGAGCTGGAAGCTGGAAGACATCCAGGCCTTCTGCAAATCAGGCACAGAAGGGGATGTGCAATGCATTCAGAAGGGTGGGCTGTACCCAAAATGAAGATGGACTTCCAGGAAGCCACCATTTGTGGCAAGAAGATAATCCCTACCAAACTTAGATCTGTTTTATGTGTGACCTAGACAGGGTATTTATTCATTGGTAATGGGAACTAATGCCATTAGGCCCGTTTTATAATTCACCAGCTATGTCTCTTGCTTCAATTTCTACAGATCTCAGTGGCCTGGACCACGCAAACTCAATGGTTCTCAGTTTAACAGTAGAGGTTATTAAGGACAATATATATATATATTTTTAATACTGAGACTGAGAGTGTTGAGTTTGACAGAACATGCTCTTGTAAGGAGGAAGAAGAAAGTCTTGCCTTTTCTTTTTATTAATAGGCTGTCAATAATAGACAATCAGTTTAGGTGCCCAATCAATGTAGCATCCACATTCCTGAATCCGGCAGAATTGTATTTTATCTCCTCTTCTCCAGTATGTAGGGCAGTGACGTTTCAAGGAGCTGAAAGCACCCATTAAACATTTATCCAATTGACCTCGCATCATTCATGAAGGTCCTCACTCCAATATTTTTTCTCACCTCGTTCCTTCAGTGTCATCATCCAACCTCATGGCCCTGGACATTCAACTGCAGCCCATTTCCAGGCAATGAAGAGTACATACGAGGGAGGCGTAAGGGCAAAGTGCCAGTGGACAGACTGGAGATAAGGCTGGAAAATCTATAGGAATTTAAAATGGATTGGATGTGCTGAATACCTAAAAGGGAGCAAAATCATTGCAGGGGAGGATCAGATAAAGCCTTGAGGCGTTTTTCTTGCATATTCCTTTGTAGTTACACTTTAAGTAAGATGATGGATGACCTCATCACTCCAACTCTACAACATTTCCACTCACTTCCCAGGCGTTCAAGGGCCAGGCGAGACTCATTCTACCTTCTATCAGTTTTCGATGGGCCTTTAGCCCAACACAGAGACCTTATTTGTCTCTGCTCCCTTTTATCCACAAGTATTCATCCAGCATAGGTCTACCCTCTTCTGCTTCTGGCATGCTTGCCATTAATACTGCAAAACCCGTGTCTTCTACATCTCCCGACACCCGACACAATCTTTACCTAGCTATTCTTATGTGAAAAAAAGAAAACACGTTTCCCTTTCTCACCTCCTCGCTTCAACAATTAATTCTTCTTTCCCTTTTTATTCATAGTTTCATAGTTTCTAGGGTCGGAAGCGACCTGAGCAGATCATTGAGTCCGACCCCCTGCCATGGCAGGAAAGAGTACCGGGGTCAAACGACCCCTGCAAGGTGTTCATCTAGCCTCCTCTTAAACACCCCCAGGGTAGGAGCCAGCACCACTTCTCTTGGAAGTTGGTTCCAGATCCTAGCTGCCCTGACCGT
>NW_017728909.1:18545726-18570649 GCF_001723895.1 Crocodylus porosus | reverse complement strand
TCCAGCACCTTGCACTTTTCAGTGTTGAAACCCATCCTATTCTCATCCGCCCACCCCTGTAACCTGCCTAGGTCTGACTGCAGCCTATTCCTCCTGTCTAGCGTGCCCACGTCCCCCCACATCTTAGTGTCATCAGCAAATTTGAACAGGGTGTTTTTTACCCCCTCGTCCAAGTCACTGGTTTGTAGCTGTGTTGTCTAGCTGCAAATATCTTTTTTCAGATATGCTTAGTAACAAGATACTGCATGACATTAAGCAGTACTACAGCAGGAAGGAGGAAGTGTATTTCTATCTGGATAACTCATGTTTCCCTCCTTCCCCCATCACTATAACATTCATGTGCTTCAAGTATGAACAGACTTGGTTTACGCATCACCTTTTCATTCATATTTCCTGAATTAAAAAAAAAAAAAAATCCAAGGCAAGCTTCAAAAATCATGCAATGCTATTATTAAATAGTCTTTTTAGATACTTTTTTTGTTTAATTTTTCATTGGTTCCACCGGCGTAGCCATGTCAAACTAAATGTATCTGATTCTGGAAGCTAAGGACAGTACTCCTAGATCTGGCTAGCACATGGGTGGGAGACCACTTTGGAAATCCACATGCTCTTTATATAAGGAGTCATTGCAACTAATATACAGCAGAAACCAACGACCAGCCAAATGCTTCACTCAGTCCCATCTTCACAGCAGAGACAGTGAATCAAGAGTTGTATCACTTGTCTCCGGTTTTGCAACCGTGGATCCTACTTGGGTCATGCTCTCAAGGATTTTGGTGCAGCCATTTAGACTAAAAACTTTTTTTCTTTATTTTTAAATGAAAGCTAAGATTCTTGTGGACTTAGTTGAGTCAAGGAACTGAAGACTGAAGGAAAACAAAATAAAACAAACAGTAACTCCCCCCGCCCCAGGCGATTATCCACGAGACTCATGCGAATTGTTAAAACTGAGCTTAACCCACTACGCCATCCTTCTCCCAGCCTTACATCAGTTGTTCCTTCAAGTCCCAGAGACATTATTCTAGCAAACTGCATTTCTATTTCAGCTCATATACCGAACAGGCCTTCCCTGCTTAAATAAATAAAATAAAATACAAATAATAATAATAAAAAGCTGTCCAAAGTGCAATGCCCTAGCAAGGAAAGTTGGAAAAAAAGCATCTTTCCAACCCTGGATTTTCACCCCTACATTCTTTTTCTTTGGAGTCTCATGCTTGACTTATTTGTAAAAACTTCCAATAAACACGAATCTGACAGTCAGCCTAATATGCTGGAATCAAAAGCTATTATTGACTTTGCCATATTGATCAATGGTGGCCCAGGCCCTGTAATAGATTACAGTGTTTCTTTCTTAATGCCGCCACTGCTCTGCTGCTCCTTCTCTGCATTAAATGAATGTTCCTCTGTCTGGAAGTGTTAAAATGACCTAGTTTGGAGCCTTCTGCTCCAGGGCTTGGCCTCGCATGGATTGTGCACGCACACTATTTCTCAATGCCCTACAGCTCAGAGCAGATATTGCAAAGCAGCAGGTCGCAACTTTTGTTTGCTGCTGTTATTCCATGCAATTCGTTGGCATCTCCGTTTTACTCCTTTGTAGAGACTTAAATGTTTTTTCTTACTATAGGATCCAAGTGCCTCACATGGAGCCACATAGAGATCATATGGGATGCTTCCCGGTCATAAAGGAAGTCTAGGGTAAAGCCCAAACTTGAACCTAAGGTTTCATGTCAAGCAGTCGGTGCGCTAATCACTTGACCATGGTCCCTCCTTCTATCTTTAGACTAATCTTTTCCACCTGTTGTGAAATGCCACAAGGAAAGATCTAGACAGTTTTCTTCTCATCTAAAAAGAGGGTGCAACAAGATACCCTTCTGCCTCCAATCAAATGGTATCAGTACCCTTTCAAAAGAAAAAAAATATTTCAAGGCAAGGAACAAGTACTCACCCTTGTGGGCCATTCAACCCTTGGCCTCATCTGGAACTGCCCTTAAGGCGAGGAACAGAAATATACACTTATAGACTGGTATAAGTGGTCAGAAACTGGTTCAAATCTGTAACATAACAGGGCAAAGGACACAAGCTACACATAAACCAGTTTAAGTGATTGGAAACTGGCTTAAACCTGTAATAGAACAGACGCTCAGAGCACTTAAACCACTTTCAAAATGACCAAAACAGGTTTAAGATAAACCTGGATGGATGGAGTATCAGACTGAACTGATATAGGTCAAAGCGGTTTATGGAACTTCTGTCACAAACCTTAGGGCACAAACTGTAATACAGAGATCCACCAGAAATATTTATTATTTCATATTTGGGGCAATTTCAGAACAAATGCAGAAAGACCAGGTTATCTTGCAGGATGAAATTTTGTTTTCTGAACAGCTCTATATCTGATGGGATTTGATGTCCTCTAGGAGCTATCTCAGCCCTACCCAGTAACGAATGAGCAGGGCAATCCTCCAGCGGACTGTCTCTTACACTGAATTGGTAGACCTTGATCTTCTTACATTGTGGAACTAGAGAGTCTGAATTCTTTCAGTTCAGAAACATCTAAGGGGAGTGGGGGTGGACATTAACTTTTTGTTCAAAGTCAAATAAATTATTTTGATATATCAGCATTTGAAATGCTACCCCCCCACCTTTTTTATTTCATTGTGGATTTCCAAAGTGCACGAAGGAATAATCAAGCTGACCTTTTTCCTACAAAGTCTGGAGTGTTGCTGAAGTCATGATGAGGTGAAAGTTTGCTTTCATCCAATCTTTTATTGGAGCAAATGTATGGTTGGGGGGGAGGTCTTGGCCAAGCTTTTGCACATAAAGCACCTATCTTCAGGCCAACATTCCTCCCCCCACCCTAATAAACTCCTGGTCCAAAAAGATATGACAAAAAAACCTCACTTATCTTCCCTCCCCTAGAAAATAAATGTTGATTTCAGTGAAGCCCTCTATTTTCCTCAAATTAATATATCTATATCTATATCTATATATATATATATAGATATAGATATATATCTATCTATCTATCTATATAAACACACACACACACATATAATATTCATCCGGGAACTTTCTACCAGCTTTAATGGGTTCATTATCTAACGGTCATTATCACACATTCTGCCTCAGGAACGTCGCTCAAACTCAATCCCAATTCAAATATGCAAACAACGGGTGAAAGCAAAGGAGGGAGAAGAACAAAGTGTCAGTGGGCAGATGGAGAACAAGCCCAGCGCCTACCCATCCAGAACTGTGCAATGTGTATGAGGGTAGGAGCTATTGTTGTTCTAGCTGACGAATAAACGGAGACCTACATTCTCAAGATATGTGAACCCAGCACCTTTTCATTAAAATCGGCGAAAACAGAATAGCGCCATGAAAGGAGTGAGAGATGCAGGTACCAAATTAAGAGGAGAGAAAGAACATGAGAGCGTTAGAGCAGGTGGCATCAAACCATTGCTGCGCGAGTCAAGGGCTCCGCTTCCCCAAAGGAACGAGACAGAGAGTTCCCTAAAGCATATTCCACATGCTTCTGTAGTATGTAAATTTACTGAAATACAGTCCCCTTATCCTACCGGGAGATGAGCTCACTGTGATCTGTACTTTCAACCCACACCGACACAGGCAGCTGACATCAGGGTTTTGAACATTTCCTTTTTGTTTTAGCTGCCAGCTTTGGGGGGCTGATAGGGGGGAGGAGTGCGTGCATGTGTGTGTGCATGCGTGTGTGTAGGTGGGCCAGGGATCTGGTGCTATCGAACACCCAGATGGCACTAAAAAAAAAAGTCACCTTATAGTCACAGAATTCAAGGCAGATTTTTATAGCATAGGGAGAGGGGAGGAAGAAGGGCTGTTAGAGGATGCTAATGCATGCATCTGCCCAGCAAGTGGAAAGGCAAGTGCAGTTTATAGCACACGTGTTTGCATCTGCACGGCGATAACAGCAGAGAGTGATGTGGGGGGATCATAAGACTCGCTACAAAGCACCCTTGGAAATGGAGAGTCCAGACAAACGCTCCTTTTAACAGCTCCCCACTGCAAAGGGATCAAGAGGGAGTTCTGACTTGCGGCCTGCCAAATTATATTATATACGACTAGTTTTGAAAATCTTGCAGGAACAGATATTTGCAGATGCAAAGGGAAGGGACCAACTCTGACGGGCTACTGGTTTGAACTGTAAGTCAATTCCTATACTGTGGAGACACCCTTGGTTGAGACATTTATTCCTAAATGGAAAAAGCAGATGGAGATGGGCATTAAAGGCCAGATTTACAAAGGTATTTAGATGCCTAAGGGTGCAGATAGACTCCTGCTAGGATTTTCAAATGTGGCTGTGTGAATTGGGAGTTGATGAGTGAGCTTTGGCTTTCATCTCTAGGCACCCAGAAGCCTTTGTAAGAGTGAAGAGGGGTGAAATATGTGCAGCACAACTTGTAGTTATGCCAAACTAACCTGGTTCGGTGATACTGTTACAAGCTGGAAACTCAGGCCAGGCTTAGAGAAAGGTAGGGGGATGTTTCCAATGAAGCTGCCCTGAATAATGGTTTCATGGTCAAACCAGGTGAGACATCACATAGCTGATATGTGCTCGGTTGATCTGAAGCCCCGTTGAAAAGCAGTTTGAGGTGTGCAAACGACCTGAACAGAACCACCCTTAAAAAGGACGGTGAGAGCCCCTCGGTACAGAAAAACCAAGCATATCTGCACAGAGCTGCAAAAGATTTCCCTGTGTGAGAGCTTGCAGTCCTAGGCACTCTCCGTTTTAGACATTTCAAGGCTAGATTGGGTCATTTGGGTCATCTTCTCTGACATCCCGCCTGGCACAGATCATAAAGCTTCTGTCATTCGTGCACCAGGCTCAACACCTTACGGTTGAACTACTGCATACGTTGGCTATTTCCCAAGGGAACGTCCCAGCACGCTCCTACTGCTCTACTGAGCACTGCCACTAAGACTTGACCCTGAACTTTCTGCAACTTGACCTGGTGTCAGATAAATTTGTCTCTCTCATCCCCTGCCCCCTGAACTGGGGATCTGTGCAATCACTGGACTGGATCCAGCCTTCAGGAAAGAACCCCAAAGTCCCCGTGAAGACCGACATGTTGGGTGTGAGGTCAAGGAGCAACGGTCTCAAGTGGCAGCAAGGGAAGTTTAGGTTGGATATTAGGAAGACTTTTCTCACTAGGAGGGTGGTGAGGCACTGGAGCAGGCTCCCCAGAGAGGTGGTGGTGTCCTCATCCTTGGGGGTTTCAAAACCCAGCCAGACAAAGCCTTGGCTGAGATGATGTACGGGGCTGGTCCTGCTTTGAGCGGAGGGTTGGACTAGATGTGACCTCCCGAGGTTTCTTCCAACCCTAAGTTACTGTGATTCAACCTCTCTACCCTGAGCAGAGAGACAGCATTTTAGCTGCATACCAAGGAAGCCAAAAGCAAAGAAATGCCCCCTGCTTCAAGCACCATCCTCTGCTTTGTAACAGCAAGTGGGGCAGAGAGGGCTGCTGTCCCAATGAATGTTATGCAAACATGTGGGGCAAGGAGCTGAATTGCTCCCCCCTGCACACTTGTACCCGCTCTCCGTGATGAGCTGTTGAGGGCTGGCTGCAGTTGGTAAACAGCACACCTCTTAGGCTATTAGCAATCCACCGACTGGCCGGATACCAGGAGCCGCTGCAAGCAGCTTTCCAGCTGACTCCAACACTTTAATTGTTAGCTCTGTACAAAATGGAAATGCATTTCTCTGTCTAAACATTACAAACGGAAGCCTCCCTCCCCCCACTCTTATTATTTCCTTGACCTGAAAGAGGTTATTTTCTCCCAGAGAAGATACCATGTTTTATGGGTTGCTGTGATGGTAGGAAAGGACACAAGAGCATCGCCCTCATTAATGGAGGGCTTGACCCAGCCCTTTGCTTTTCCACTCCTGCCCAACAACACATGCTGGCATGACTCTGGTTGGATGTCTCCCCCCGCCCTTACTCAAGAAGGCCTGCACCCCTTACTTCAGACCTCCCACAGCCACTAATTTGACGAGCCTGAACAACATTAATAGACCAGATTCTCGGTGGGGGAGAACCAGGACGGGTCAGTTGATTACCACGCAGCTGCTCTGAAATGCAACCCCTGGTGATCCCATGCTGATGGATTGCACAAAGCAAGAGGTGCAAGCAATGGTGATCCTGCAATAGCAGCAGGATCAGGTCTTTCAGACTAATTTCTTTTGACCTGTGGCTGTACCTACAATATCTTGTGAGGGGCCTCTAATAGACTCTGTTTGCAATAACACGCAAACGCAGCGGGGCCGGACCTGATGATCTCGCGAGGTCCCCTCCAGCCTCTAACATCTATGAATGATCTCAGAGATCGGGTGCAAGAAATAATTTCTCCGCTATTAGACCAGCGGGGCAGTGGAATAGATGCCGGGGGAAGTTGTGGGGTCTCCTTCATTGGAGGTGTTCAAGAAGAGGATGGACAGTCGCTAGTCAGGGATCATCCAGGTGTAAAGATGTCCATGCTCTACTGTGAGTCTTTCCCATGCTTCTCAGCTTTGCCAGGTGCCGCATGGGGCTGGGAGGAAAATTTCCCTCCCCTTCCTCCACCCTCACCTCACCGCTTCATCTGTCAGGTTTTTTGTTTTAAGCCTTTGTCAAAGGCATCGTATGTTGGCTGCAACCAAGGCTGGGGATTTTGAATGGGCTGCGCCTGCTGGGTTTTAAACCTAGAGGTCCCTGGCTAGAGGGTCTTGCCCCTCTGCTTAGGGTCAGACTGATGCTGCACTTGGGGTTAGGAAGGGATTTTACCCCAGGGCCTCTATTCCTTCCCCTTCCACACTTATATACCCACATTGTGGCATACCAGGATTTTCCCCCGACTGAAAGCAAGTGAAGACAAAGATAAAACTTGCATACGCGACAGGAGAATCAGACCTGACGTTTCTGATGAAAATCCTTGTTTAAAAAAAAAAAAAGACTAACTGAAATCAGCAGGGAAGGGGAGTCATCAGGGAAGTTCAAAGGATCCCAAACTATTTATAATACATGGATACACATGCATCAGAATGGAGACTGGAAAACCGCTTTGATAGAGCGCCTTTTACCTCCTCCAAAAGTCCCAAGGCATTTTGCAAATTTTGGCCCAGCCCCAAGTCTCGCAGCAGGTCAGAAGCCTTCAATCTAAAAGCTTTGCTAATATTTCTGGAGAAAACTCTTTCACAGAACTTCCTTTTCTTTAAAAAAAAAATGCTACTAAACATTCTGTCCTGATTTGAGAAAAATTAAAGCAAAAAAGGAAAAAGCAATCTATAAAAGCTTCAACCAAACAATAACAAGTTGAGAACTACACACTCTTTGTTCATGGACATCCCGAGAAGACCCATGAAATGACAGCTTTTTATAGGGCTGTGATCCTCCAGACAAATTAGTTCACCTATCTAAACAGCAAGGATTCACATCTCCTTCAAATATTCATGAGCCATCTCTGAGTACTTGGCCACCAAAGGCCTTGTGCAAGTAGCCACTTGGATGATGCCGTCTCTTCCCACCACAGAGATATTCTGCAGGGTGCAGCTATGAATGGGGGTACGGCTTGGCTGAGACCGATATAGTCCATTGGCTTTAGCTGTAGGTAACAGGAAAGGCTGAAGTTACATATTACACTTAGATCATACTAATCCTACAAAAAAGTTAAGCCGTGTTTAAGTAAAAGGTGCTGTGAGCCGTTGCACGTTAAAGGTTAATACCATTTCTTGCCTGCACAGCCCTGACTTGCCGCTAGCAGGCTGTGGAGCAGGTTCACGGCTAGGACCCGCGTACCTGGGCTCTAGCCCTGCCCTGAGTGGAGGCGGCAGTGCATCCTGGGATGCTGGAGGACTAAATTGCTCATTTTATCTCTGCAGAGCAGACTGAAGTTACACGAACATGAGCCAAGCAGCACAGCCCACTTAGCCCTTGCCTGAAGTGGCATAACTTGGGGATGTTCAGAGGACTTAGCATGAGTTAATGAGCTTTAAACATGCAATTGCTCACATTTTAAGTGTCCTTCACATGGTCCAAGTGCAATGTGGAACTTGACCCACTAATTTTGAACTTTAACACTGTTTCACCACGCAGAGTTTGAACTTTAACACTGTTTCACCGCAACAGACAATTGAGTATGGTCTAAGCGTAATGTGTAATTGCACACTTTCATGTTATCTGCCACTACCCCCTGCCCTATGAACTACACCCCTCCATCCTTCTTGCTGTGGTACTGGGAAAGCCTGCTCCAGACAACTGTGGTTTGGGTAGACACCTCCCCCCTCACAATCCTGCAGCCATGTGCACGAGGTCTGCTTCACTGGCACACCCAGAACAACCAGAAGTCAACATGGGGACATCACCATTTAGCCATTACTCCCTTCACTTTGGCAGATGAAATTTAAAGGAATGATTACCCTCCACAAAGTGCAAACCACTCTTCTCCTGAATGCAGGCATAAAAACCAGGTTGTTACACAGGCACTCACACTGAGGCTGTGATGGGGCCTAAATGTTTTAAATGCAAAGTGTGTGTGTGGGGTGGGGGAGGCAGTGGAAAGCCTACAGGGATCCTTTACCCTCTGCTAGAACATGAACTTTTGCAGGTCTGAGGCTCTTTCTACTATATTAATTTCTGCTAGCACAGCTGCATCAGCTGGGTGTAGGAGGAGGTACAGTGCCTGACCAACGCAGCTGGCCTGGCCAAAGCCCGCAGCATAGGCACCTACTGGAAAAAAAATTATAACGTATGTGTGAGGAAGTCTTTATACCATCACCAACCCAGCTTTCGAGTGAAACTAAGGCCAAACTTTCCTTTTAAAAACTGAACTAGAGCATCCCTGGGGAGAGGGCAGGTAGCAACATGTGACATTTGCTGCTTCTCATTTGAGTAGCTACATTAAAAAACCAGAAAATCATTCAACGAGGATGTTCATAAGCCACCGTGAAGATCCCCCACCGCTGTCACATCAGCAATCAATAGCACAAGTCGCTGGAGATTCGAATCTTATGGTCTACAAGTGCATCATCCCACGAACTCTGCCAGCGAACGATAGATTATAGAGATTAGGGTTTTCACAGCTTTGCTTGCATAGCTGGGGTTCCCCAGGAACTGGGATAAGGCAGATATCTGGTTATCAGCATGCATGTGCCTGTGCCTGTTTTTTTTCTAGTTTTCTTGTTTCTTTTAAACACCTTGAAGAATTGGAGGCAACGCTGGAAAAAATCTTGTGATACTTCCCACTGGCTTCCCACTAACATACCTTGAGCTGACCTCATGCTCCCAACATGTCAAATGCAGAAGCCTCCACCCCTCTGAAATACGAGTGTTAATGCAAAGCTCTGCCACAGGAACACGGAGGCAAATCACCCTAATCCAGGGAGCTTTCCACCCGGCTTTTTCTACGCTCCTCTAAACCATGCGCTAAATGAGCCACAAGAGGGAGCCCACGAAACCCCCAAGAATTTCCAGACAAATAGATCAGCTTCAGCAAAATACAGGTAATTAAACATTTTCTATCAGGGCGCGGCGAGTTCAACCCATGCGAGTGCCTTTCGGTCACTTCGAAGCTCAGCAACTAAGTCGAGATCTCCCGGAATAGCAAAAATCAGATTTCATTTGCTGTTTTAACTTGTTCAGTAAAACAAAGGGCCTAAGGAAGCAGGCTGATTTTTTTGGGGGTGGTTGCTGAAGGCATTTGCCCTCCTTTGCATCTCTCCAGTAGCAGAATGGTGGGTATTTTCGGGCCTGTGGATGGAGGAGAGAGGGCCAGGGAGTGAGTTTTGAAGACAAAGGAGACCTCATTTATGTGCCTGGCTCCCAATCCTGTTCTCACTAGATTATAATGAGGGGCGGGAGAGGAAAGTTCACGTTACCTGTCTCCCATTGTAGTTTTGATAACAATAATGTGCCCTCTACCACACAGGGCGTCAAATCTGCAGGACATCATACGCTGCTCGAAGTTAGAAAAGCTACACCCCTCCCAAAAAGCATCACATTTCTCTTTACCACGGGCTGGATGAGATTTCAAATTTGACCACGGCTTAAAAAGCTCTTTGCATTTTGATCTGCACCCGGACCAAGACCTGTCACAAATTTTCATGGGTGTTGGGGGGAGAAAACAAGAGAGCTCACCCATAATATCCAATACCTCCACCTGGCTATAAAGAGGGACCAGAGCCTGGAAACTCGGCATCCCAGATAGGTGCCCTACCCACAAGTGGGCACAGCTAATTTCTTTAACTCTCTCCTCCTCCCAAGGCTGCTTATCTCTCTCTCATTCTGGATCCAAGAAAGAACAGATTTTTGAGCATCAATATATTTCTGCAAAATATAGAAGTTAAAAAAAAAAAAAATCTTCCAATACGTGGTGATCAGTTCCCTTGATGATCCAACTGTCACAGATATATCAAGAAGAGTGTGGTGGGGAAGGGGGCAGCAGCTGCTATATTGTAAAAGGAAGGGATACAAGAGGTGACTTGGCTCTGCAGGGGTATTTGGGCATGGGAGTAAAACTTATCTGCTCAGTCCTACTTTATATATTGCTCCCATGCAACCATGGAGAGAGGTCCCTTTCACTCTGTGGGAGGTCTTTAAGAGGTTTCCCAGGAGACAGTGGGAACCTTGTTACCTGGTGTTGACCGATTACAGCTCCAAAGCTGAATGAACCAGACTTCGGCCACACCCCTTGGCTCTGAGTGGTTGCTGAACACCCCAGGTCGGCCTCAACAGGACAGCAAACTGTGCGCGCCTATGTTATTGCTGGGTGACTATGAGCAAGGCAGCTGTGCCCAGAGGTCACAATGGCAACCGCAGCCCAGGTGTGGTGCTGCACGTAGTGAAGCCAGAGGATATTCCAGCCCAAATAATCTCATGGGATGCGTATACATGACGTAAAGTCACAGAAGGAATAAGCAACTTGACCAAGGCCACAGAGCGAGTCAGTAGCAAAATTGGGGCAAGAACCCAAGCGTTTCAGTTCACTTCTCTACGGGACCAAAGCACCTCTTTCTTTCTGCTCTGTGTCTCGCTTTTCCTCCGTGTCCAGCGGGGCTAACCGTACCAGCCCTGCTGTTGCACCCAATGGAATAAGTCACGCCGACAGAGCACCGGGCGGGAGTTAAAGTGCTCGGGTCCATTGAAGGATGCCCAGCGCAGCTCCGGGTGGCTCTGCTGGCACCTCTCGCAGGCAGAAAGGAGCTGCAACCAGAGGGAAGCAGATGACTCGGGAAACGCCTCCCAAATCAAATCAGCCCCGGGAGGTGGGGCAGAGCTCACAGGAGAGGGGTGAGCTCTTCCGCCTCCACACCAGGCAGGTAAGATAACGTTCCTTGGCGAGCCGTCCATTCCCTAGATCAGCAGATTTGCTGGAGCGATTACAAAAAAAGCGATTTCCACTCGCAGGCTATTTACAAATAGGAGCTAATCCATTATTGATCGGATGAGCTGTCCTGCACCACCCACTTCTGCGAGACGCTCAGCCCTCCCCAATCCAGGCACAGCGAAAGGCCCAAGAACAGGGATAGGGGCTTCAACTAGGGTGGGATTTCCCCTCCCTCCATGCAGCTCGGATGCCACCCAGGCACTTAAACACGCTTCCTCGGAGAAAGGCTGGGCACTGAGCACTCCTGAAAACCTGGCTTCTCCTTCCCAGCTCTTCTCTGCAGAAAAACCTACCCTGGCCCAAGTGCAGAGCATGTGGAAACATGGCCCCAAATGAGAAATCCTCCTCTTGCATTGCCTGGCAGAGATCAAAAGCAATGCCGAGGGGGTAATACCAGGCGAGGTGAGGTTAGACCTTTCACCAGAGACATCTAGTGATGCTGCTATGTGCTATCGTACAGTTGCTGTTGGTGGGGCCAGAGTTTCTGAGTCTTTTTTCACCCCCAGCCCGGGATGCTCAGGTCCACAGGACACCGGTAGCTGAAGTTATTCTAGACCGGCTCGGCTCTAGCCTGCTAGGGGATGCTAATACTGAGATGCAAATTATACCTAGCCTGGTGCTGAGGAAGCGAGAGACATTGTGTCCTCACCTCCTCTCTAATATCGGTGGCCTCTACAGCCTGGCAGGGGGCGGGGGGCGGGCGCATTTTATCTCTCTGTGCCTCAGTTTCTCTATCTCCATTGCAAGGAGGGGAGATGCACATCATAGCTGCCGACACAAAGTACCGAGAGAGGAGTTCAGTTTGTGGCTGTCGGCAAGGTAAGTGTGGTAACCGCCAGATGCAAGCAAGCTGTGAGCAGTGGCTGGAGGAGCGCAAGGGGCTGTGCAGGACCAGAGGGAAGCATCGATGAGGTAGAGAGAGTTGGGAGGGAGATCTGTCCTTTCTCCATGCCCCTCGTGGCTGCCAGCAGGCAAGAGCTGGGCCGCTTGCTCCCGTCTGAGATGGTGTCATTGTTCTCAGTGTAGACCGGGCTTAATCGCTCCCTTTTGCTACAATTACATGACATTTGTCTAATGACTGGTGGGGCCATCAAGTGCTCTCCTCCAGTTAACAGCACCCTGCAGCAAAGTCACCGGGTTACCCCCCATTATTTGAAAGCAGAGGATGAAAAGCACTGGTGAGTCTGGATGCAGAGCGGGGGGAGGGGAGGGGATTTCAGGGATGCAGCTGCCATGGCTACAAGACAGGAAAACACAACGCCAGATGTGAATGGAGGGGGGGATCCTAGCACTGAAGCATGGCCCAGGACGCCTGGGTTCAATACTTGACTCTGCCACTGACCCCCTGGGCAACCTTGGGGGAGTTGCTAAATACAGCTATGCCTCAGTTCCCCCTTGGTAAAATGGGGACATTAATACTCCTGTTCTGCCAGCCTTTGCTCATCTTGCTTCCTTCGGGACCCAATTTTCCTGCTCTACCCCTTACCTGTGTGGGTATGTAGCTGGCCTTCATCACTGCTGTAGCCAACCATGATACTTGACATTAAAAGATACATCCTCACCACCTCGGAGGAGTGCAGGGAACCACTCTATGTCTACAGATGGGGAACCGAACCAGGGGACAGATCAAACAATGGCCCCAGGCCACACAAGGAGTCTCCTGGCTGAGCCAGGAAGTGCAATCAGGTCTCCTGCTTCCCAGCCCAGTGCATCCTTCCTTCACCAGCTCTCCTTCCCACCCCATGAATTTCTATGGCACCACGTGAGATGTAAAATAGGTCTGAAGGGCCAAAGAGAAGAATCTTTCAACTGTGGTGTTTTCTCTATCACATGTGCACGCACGGGAGGTTGAGATTACCAGTGGGGACCTTTAGGTTGGATGTGCACACACAGGAGGTTGCGTGTGCATGTGCAGGTCGGGATCACCATTCGGGACATTTAGGTTGGATGTGCATGTGCAGGAGCTTGCATGCACATGCACAGGTTGGGATCACCAGTGGGGACCTTTAGGTTGGATGTGCACGCACAGGATGTTGGGATCACCAGTCGGGACATTTAGGTTGGATGTGCACACACAGGAGGTTGCGTGTGCATGTGCAGGTCGGGATCACCAGTCGGGACATTTAGGTTGGATGTGCATGTGCAGGAGCTTGCATGCACATGCACAGGTTGGGATCACCAGTGAGGACCTTTCTCGGTCATACAGAGAATGCATGCTCCGTCTTTCACTGGTGTCAACGGTGTTATTCCCCTGAACTCAACAGAACAAGGCAAAAATGACACCAGCCAAGAGCCTACCCCTCCATTTAGTTCTGAACTCTTGAGAACCGGCACTTGCACACCGTTGAATTCATATTTCATTTTTCAATGGGAAAAAAGAAGAGAAAAGAAGAAGAATCCCTGCCCACCACCACCACCATCACCATCTTTATTCTGCCTAGCTGGCAGGAAGGTAAGAGTCAGTCTCTCCGAGTACCAGCTGTTCTTCATGGGGGATATATGAGCAGTTTTATACAGTTTTAATATCCACCAGAAATTACATCTCACTGCCTTTAGGGACCGAACCTTTAAAATTCAATTTCAAATAAATATAATTATATAATAAGGGGGGGAGGAGAGAGAGAGAGAGAGGGGAGGAGGAGGAGGAAGAGGGAACCAGAATTTAGTTCCCCGGTATGAGAGCTCCAGGGCAGAGCCAGTGAGACTGTGTTTTTGAGCAACAGCAAGGAAAATGGCCTGGGGCTCTGAGATTAGTGTGTTGATGTTTTGGTCACCCCTGCCAGTCTCTGTATCAAGCAGGAGAAGGCAGCATCCCATGGTGAGAGGGGGTGGGGGAAGAGAGGAAGGTTTTAAAGGATTTTTTTTTTCACCGGGAATGTCTGGAGATGGAGGAGAAGGGAAATTGTACGGCAGAACAGAGCCGATGGAGCAAAGAGGAGGGAGGCTGCTCCCTAAAGCTTCTCGGCTGACTGAAATGCTGTCTCCGATACATCCCTCCGTCTCCAGAGCTCCCCACGGATGCCGGGCGCAGGCTGCTTGTAGGATGGAGCTGCAATCTGTCAGGAAAAACTAGCAACCCAGTTGCACACAGGCACAGACTGTGGTCTTGGAAGTAAATCCTGGGTAACTCGGTGACTTAGCGGGCTTTACTCCAGCCAGGGTGAGAACAGAATTGGACCGCTTTAGACACGCAGGCAGAGCGTGGCACTTCGGTGCCCTTATTCATGACTCAACAAGGACTAGGGCAAGACTTTGGCTGCATGTATGCAGGTCCTAAGCAGTGAATACATTTTGCTTGCAAGCTTGTTGCCATTACTCACCAAACGCTCGTATCCACTATGAAAGCCCCA
The DNA here is from genome assembly GCF_001723895.1 of Crocodylus porosus. Lineage (NCBI taxonomy): Eukaryota > Metazoa > Chordata > Crocodylia > Crocodylidae > Crocodylus > Crocodylus porosus. The sequence goes on along the minus strand of NW_017728909.1, from coordinate 18,555,905 downwards.
CAAAGTGGTCCCTGCCCCAAAGACCTCAGCAATCAAGATGCTCATCCCATCATTGCTCCACAAAGTCAGGAGGCTCAGCCAGGAGTCCCCCTGTGTGGCCTGGGGCCATCGTTTCATCTGTCCCCAGCTTTGGTTCCCCATTTGTGGACACAAGAATGTGTCCCTGCCCTCCTCCGAGAGGGCGCAGGTGACCGATCAGGCCATGCAGACACAGCACAGACATTAAGCTTGTGAGACTATAAACCCATACGGGGAAAAATCAATCCCTCCCAGAAACAATCTGCAGTGTAGCACAGAAAACCAAACAAAAGACATGAAGAGAACAAAGGGCACAGGGAGGGGAAGAGAGGTGACCAAGGTCATGCAGAAGATCAGTAGCAGAGTGGTCCCCAATCAGCTAGGCCATGCTGCCTTCCCACATAAGACACATCTATGTATGAAGGTGACCAGGGAGAATTAAGAGTCATTGCCACCCCCCACCCCAATGGCCCAGGGTCTGCCCGCCAACCTGTGCCCTGCCCCGCAGCCATGGGCTTCGTCCCCGGCTTGTGCATCGGGATCAGTGGCCAGAGTGGGACACGCTGCCTCGCAGGCCTGGGGCAGGAGCCGTGGCTGCTCCCGTCTGCAGGTCCACACTGGAGCCGGCACCGGGGTGTAGAGCCACTGCCCTCCGGGTGCATGAGGCACGGACCGAGCTGGGGCAGCCCCTTGCTCCGCCACGGCTCAGTCTGGCTGTAGTGGCACCCAGTAACCAGTGCCCAGAGGCCACCCATTTCATTTGCACCGAGGCAGGGGCCCCTGAGCCCAAGCCCAGCTGGCCCATGCATTAATCTGCCTATGAAGATGACACACAAGTGCTCCAGGAGACCCACTCGGTTGCTTTTGGTGGGGTAGAGGATGGTGGCATGTGTTAGCTAATTTTGTGGAGGAAATGGGTATTGAGGCAGGCTGAGCATGGAGACAGCCTGGATGTGAGACTCAGCTGCAGCCTGAGAGATGCTGCCTTCATTCTCTGGTCCAGGCTTTCAACCTTGCATGGATCGTGGTGGTGATGCCTCTTTCCAGAGCTGAGGCATAAAAGTTCCTGTCCTCTCCTGTAAACCCTTCCTGAAACCTGCTGCTGCCATGATGTCAATGAGACTTTAGGAAGACTGCCTCCTAAGTGCTAACATGACTGTATTACAAGAAGGGGTAGGGGTGGTCTGCAACTTTATCTTGCCACAGCCTGAACGCCCACAACCATGACTGCCTATATTTGACATCCCATCAGTCTAACTTCAGAGCGAGGAGCATGTGAGTTTACTGGGCCAGGAGCATGCGTCTCTGACTGCCTGGGAAATATGTAGCACATCCTGGGAGTTATCACCAATACATAATAATTAAGAGGTGGTGGGGGGGAAAGGGCCTTTTGCTTAAACTCCAAAAATCAAGCCCAGCTCAACTCTATGTTGAAAAAAGAGGCATCACCATGAGATGGATGTTTGGCGATATCCATGAACCAAGCTGGGAGTCCATCAAAGATCGTAGTAAGGGAAGAATCACTCAGTGCCTCAGGCATGAAATAGGTGTGATTGCCAGGCTGCGTAATAAAAATTAAGGACCGATCCTTGCCTCTAGTAAGACTTTGACATGGCTCCATTAGAGCTCAACAGTTTGTCTGAGCATGAACTGCCTCTGCACTTGAGATAGACTTAAAGCCACGGCACTGAATCACTGCTCCTTCCTTCCAGCCACTGGATCCGGCAGGTGTTTCCAGTCCACCTTCTGCTTTGCACTTGGAGGACACCGGTGAGAGTAAAATCCCTGCATTTCCTCCTGCATCCCTATCTGAGCGAGGTGTGATTTGAGTGTTTGCCACGAGATGCCATCACAACTTGCCCCTACTTCCAAAGTTTTCTCCTCCATCTCGTCCTTCACTCCCCCCCCCCCTCCGCCGTGTGAGGAAGCATCGTTTCCGTGAGCTGCCCCCTTTCGCCACACATCTGAATAAGCAGCAGGTTTGCGGCTATTTGTTTAGCCACTGAGCTGAACAAATTAGATTAACACAACACATGCCGCGTGGGGGCCAACGGAGAAAGGAAGGATGCTCAGGAAGTGCTGTCGTCATGGCAATTAACCCTGCCTTGGCAACAGTGTCCATTATTCCACCAAAAGCCTGGTAGGTCATTTCCACCCCCCAACTTCCCTCCACGTGTTGCTGCACTAGGACAAAGCCAGGTGGGATCAAGGTCTTCCCAGTTGTGGGGCTTGGGCCAGACAACTAATTACCTGCAATAGATGTGGGATCACTTCACCAGTCCCTGGAAAGGTTTGGATCCCTCTCAACTCTCACCAATTTCAATGCAGACTGGAGGAAAGTCTCTGGGCATTGGGTGTGTAGCATGGGTCAGATCGGCTCTCTGCTAACTCCAAAGGGTTTATGTTAGCAATGAGGTTGAGGGCCCTTTACTGTGAAAAAGAGCCCAAACTAAAGGGTGCAAGAAAGGGGATATGGTCGCTAAAACGAGACATCGCAGGTCACTCACAGAAGTGATGAAAGAGCCAGGCACTGAACGGATGCACGTTCAGTTCTCACCCCATATGCCCACGAAACAACACGCCCGTTCTAGGTCAAATGACTTGCTCGAGCCCACAGACGCACAAAGAAAGGGTGAGCAGGACTCTGCTTCAAAGTGTAGTCCATTACCCCTCACATTTTCCAGGTGGATTTAGTAGAAGAGTCACTTGAAAGCTATTCTGGACCAAGTCCTGCCACGAATAATCCTACCCGGGCTAGAAAACAGACCAGCTGTGCTAAGAAGTCCTGCATGTTTTATGATTTTGTTCCAAAATGCTAACGTATAGCGAGTACCTCTCTCCCTCCCTCCTTAGTGCTTTCTTTGCGCTGTTCAAATCAAGAGCTCACACTGCATCGTGGAGAGATGCACACACAGCAGTTGCATTTGCCTTTTGGAAATAAGATTTGTTTGGAAAGGGGAGTTATCTCAGACCCATGCAATCCACACACACACACACACACAGCAGTTGCATTTGCCTTCTGGAAATAGGATGTCTTTGGAAAGGGAAGCTCTCTCAGACCCGGGCCATCCTAGTGCTGACCCCCTCCCCTCTGCAGCAAGGAGTGCACCAGCATTTGGGCAATTCGAAAGGGGATGCATCTAATTACTAGAGAAGCTTTACTGGATTAATCAATTTAACGTCACCTCTGATGGTTCTTGAAGTGACTCCACGTAGATAATCAGGATGTCTTGATAATCCACACTAATCAATGGGCGTGAAGAGATGGAAAAGCCTTTTGTTGGTGTGCAGCGGGGTTACAAAATATATGCCGGAGAGGAATTAAGTGGGCCTTTCCCTTTTTTGTGTGCGCGTGTGTTGGGTTGGCTGGTTTGGTGTTAAGTGAATTTAGTCCCTGCCAGCTTGAGGGACGTGAGGGCTGAAAGTCCTCTGCTTATATCCTGAACTGGAGCGGCCTGGGGACCCACCAGTGGAAACCTTCACATCACGCAGTGTCTTGCCAAAGCTCCCCAGCCTTGGCTAGCAATGGAGGGGGTCTAGTGAAGCAGGAGGTGAACATCCACCCAGGCCTGAGTAGGACCAGAGCAGGGATGAATTGACACCAGAGAAGAGATCAGACTCAGTGGGCCATTGAAGTGCATTAGGCCTGTTTCTCTACCATGGGCCATCATTTTTGCCCAAAAGGCCAGCATTTAGCATAGGTGTGAGTAGTGAGAGAGTGCAGAGCCAAAGGTAACTGGATCCAATGCGTTTCTGCCACATCTGAGCATCACATTGTGAAGCAAAGCCTTGCCCGGTGCTGAGGTCTATCAACTCACCCCATACCAAGCCCTCCGCCGAAGGGAAAGATTTTTGGCTTGGAAATAAATGCCATATATCTGCCAGGCCCAGCAGATCATCTTAGATGTGTAAAGCTAGCTGCCTAGTTATATAACCGTGGTCCCCATGCTTGGATGCAACTGGGAGGTGGCACATTGATCTGTTTGTACTGGCGTTGGGTGGAGAGCAGAGAAGATGGAGGAGATGCTATGTAGGCAGCGGACGCCTGCCTCATTCCTGATTGAGTTAATAACCACAATATGCGACAACCATGTGTAATCTAAAAAAAAATCCCCCTCCGGCTCACCCCCTAAAATAGGTATTTTGTGATCCAACTTCTCGACATTTCCACTGTCTTTCCAAAGTCTCACCTTTTCCATCCCCTCTAAAAATGGACACTGGTGCTCCATACACTCACAAATACACGTCTGTGCCACCGACAGAGTGGGAAACAAATGAAAAAATGCACTCGCTGAAAAAGAGAGTTTGGATAAAAGGCGGGGAAACAACCGAATGATTCCTTGCGATGTTTTCTTCACAGTCAAATTCATCAGTAGGCACAAAAAAAGAGAAAGAGCCTATGCCTTTTAACATGAAAAGGCAGCAGGGAGAATCACAGGCGGGTCTGCTAATAAAAAAGAAGGAATCTCTGCAGCGGTTAATGCAAGGGAGAGGCTGGAAACCTCTTGAGGTCTGCTCCCAGCTCTCGCATGGACTAGTAAATGATCTTTGGCCGGTCACTTAAAGCTAAACGGTTCCATTGTGAGTGCTTAAAGTCAAGCCCCAGCATAAGTCTGCTGAGATCGGAAATCTAAATGAGAGGCCTAATTATGCATTTAGGCACATACCTTTAAACACCCCATGCTGACTACTTAACCTCTCTGCAGCTCCGTCTCCCCCAGCTGTAAAGAGAGGATAAAAATATTTGCCCCCAAGGGCTGCTGAGAAGCCGAAATGCTTGCCACGGCCTTTGAAACCCTTGGATCAAAGGCGCCATGCCAGCGCAAAGGATGCTAGCAAACATTTTACCATTGCAGGCTCCCCAGGTGAGATTCACCTTGATGCGGAAAGAAACCTAGAGCAAGGCGGGCGCGGGCTTTCTGGGGTGCACATCGCCCCCCAGTGAATTTCGCCCGAGAAGCCGAAGGCCAGCTCCCCTCCGCGGGAGAGCTCAAATTAATTCCCAGCCAAACTCCAAAGGCCCGGGCATCTCTCGCTGGCCGGCTCGGCTTCCAGCAAAGCCATGAAATGAGCTGCTGACTTTGGTTGCATGGTCAATTTCCGTAATGAAAAGACCAGGCACAATAACATCCTCGCGGGAGATGCGGCCAGGAGCTCCGCGGGGAAACGACACAACAGCCGCCCTTTGCAATGCAAGTGGCCCTGCACCCTTGCAGAAGCAATTTCCTTTCAGCTTCAGGAGAAAATAAGGTGGAAACACTTCTAGGGAAGAAATTAAAAATATGTTATTCTGGGAGCTGGGGGGGGAACAAAGTGTCCAATGGATGAGGGAGAGGAATAGGGGGCACGGGAAAGGAAAAGGACTGAAGATTAAAAATCATCATCATAAAGTTTGGGAAGAGGGGGGACAAAGTCATTTCGGAACTAGCCAATATTGCCGGGGGGAACGGGGGGAAACGGCAGGATTTCCAGATAAAAAACATTTCCTGTGCTGATGTAAAACCGTCTCTAGGCCCAGGGGAAGGTGGGCACTTGCCCATTTTGTCCCGTATAGAAAACAAAAATTGCACGCTCTCCTTTCGCAGCTGCAGAGAACGGTCTCTGTCTGCATCGGACGGTGCTCAGCGCAGCCAGAGCTGGATTTGCATCTGCCAGTCGTGCGTGGCTCCGCAGCTGGCAGGAACGGGGGTCTCCAAGGAAGCAAGTTGTGGCTTTTCACTTTTGCCACTGGCTGGTGGTTTCAGGCGAAGGGACCTGGGTTTTGTGTCCCCTTGGAGAGAGCACTGGAGCTTTTTTTTTTTTTTGGCTGAACCACAAGCTTCTGAAGGCCTCGTTTAAAGGCTACAGCAAGCAGCCACATGCCTTAGGTCAAGTAAGATATCACGTTCATACATATACCATCTGACATACAGACGGGGCAAGCCCAGCACTGTGTAGTGTCAGGAAAAAGCCTCTGTACAAGTGAGATGTCACCCAAAAAAGGGCTTAAAAAGGATATGGGGGATATACCCATCCACAGTGTGGCACGGTGCAGCAGTCCCAGGAGCCACAATATTCCTTACAACGTCATAGTATTTAGGGTCAGAAGGGACCTAAACAGATCATCAGGTCTGACCCCCTGACCCGGGCAGGAATGGGTGCTGGAGTCATATCACCCCAGCTAAATATCTGTCCAGCCTCCTCCTGAAGACCCCCAAGGTAGGAGAGAAAGACCCCCAAGGTAGAAGAGAAAACTTTCCAGTCTGCAGGGGTAATTGTACGGTGGAGCGCTCAGACCATGGCTACATGGCAAATTTACTGTCCACTTAGCAATAGGGCTGGGTATTTGACCAGTTAAATCAAGTTTGGTCACTCAACCGGTCATATAGAACTAAAAAATTGCCAACAGGTCCAAATAATAAGCACAAGTTTTCCATTAAGAAGTATGCTGAAGAACAATAAAAATCTATTTCTTTCAAAAAAACCTACAAAGAAATATAGGGTTTGGGTTTTTGGGGTTTTTTTGGGTGAAATTCCTACAATCTTTAACCAGTCCAAAAATAGGTAGTCAATTGATGATATGAGACTGGTTAATTGACTGGCTTGCTAACCCTACTCCAGGACTCTGAGCAATCCTGTGCAAGCTGTGTCCTGAACCAGAAGCAGGGCCGCTGCACCTGTGGGCTGCGGTGGGGAGGTTAATTGGCCGTGTCAATTAGCGATGCAACTTACGTTGCCCAAAGCACCGCCCCGATGTTGTTAAACTGCTCCCGAGCTCAAAGGCAATCTGCATGGCACAGTGTCGCATAGTTGATGGGTGCCACTGTATAGAAGAGTAAGCTGGGGTAGACAACACCCTACATACCTGTCAAAAAAGCAACCACTTTCCCTCCATTCAGGGCCACAAAGATCAAGTTCAGTGGAGGTGGGGCAATTTTGCTGAAGACAAGGCGGCAAACCATAACCATGATGAGAATGGGAGGTTTGGAGGGAAGAGCCGAGCACCTGTCTGCCTGACCGACTTATTTGGCCTCCCACATCATAGCACCAAAGCACCTTATGCTTTACTTTGCAAGACTCCTCCAGGGTAAAGAAAAGTTTGGGCCAAAGCAGGGATGTGAAGCTAAATCTCCCACCTCCTAGGGCAAATGCTGTAGCCATGAGACCTCCTGTGGTTTGAACTCAGGCCTATAGCTACCCATCGTGGAACAGCACCTGGACCTCTTGACTGAAGAAGGATGAAAGTCAAAGTTGACCTGCGGGCATTCAAACCCAGGGACACAAGCCTACTCAGCCCTTCCTTCCGGCACTGGCAAAAGCAAAGTTTCAGAAGGGCAGAAGCAAAGTATCACCCCCGCCCCTGCAGTGATCCAGGGTAAACCTGGATATTTACCCTGCGATGTGCAATGTGCAGAGCCCCAGCTCCGTTTGCATCCTGGCCTGGCAGATGATATACCATCATTTCTTAAAGGCTAGCCCAGTCAGGAGACAGCCCTGACACTCCACTATATTTAAAATGCCACTGTTTAACTCACACTCTGGTATGAATTACACTGCATATTTTTGGCCAGGGTTAAATTGATTCATAATGATTTGTGCCTCTCTCCTGCCTAGTAACTTTTCATTAGACACACAGATGTCTTAATAACACTTTAATTTGGCTTGGGCTTCTCCTTTAACCAACCTTAGTTGCAGGCTTTGTGGCGGTGGTTAGGGAGGGCTGAGAGATTTATTTCCACCCGTTGCGGGTGGAAAGTTAGTTAACAAAGTCTCCTTTGCTGTCATGCTAAACTCCCTTAACTCACTTAATTCCCAGGATGTAATTCATTTCCTACAGAGCTACTGTACTAGGGGATGGTCCTGATCTGCTCCAACAAGGCTTCCTATCCCCCCCTCCGACCCTTTTCCCTTAGCCAGGGAGACAACTATTGCACCAAAGCCCAGCTTCACCTTGTTAATGCGTCAGGGAAGTGCATTAAAATTCAACATGTACAGAGGAGCTAACAGTTATGCAATGCATATTATTTGAAGAACCGATGCCAGTCCCTACAACCTTCCTCCTGAGAACAACAGCATGTCAACTTAGACCAGCGTTTCTCAATCTTTTTAAACTCCCAGCAGACTGGTTAGACTCAAAGCACCCCTCGGTAGACTCAAGGCTCCCGTTGGAAAATCCCAGCTTCTAGCTTTCAGGGATGTAAGTTGTAGCCGTGTTGGTCTAAGGACATAGCAGACAAGGTAAATCTTTGGGTAAATCTGATATCTTTTATTAGACTGGGCCAACTCCAAGAGTTGGAAAAAAATCTTTGCAAGCTTTTCATCATTTTTTGATTACGGAAAAATAATAGAGCAATTCTGCCGCTGCAAAGAACTCAGAAATTAACACCACAGATTCCTATTTGAAACCTCTGGCCACATCCAGATGAGCGTGGACGTTCATTTCCCCGGGGACCAGGAGCAGCGGCACAAACTGTGTTACTTGTCCCCAGGGTAGGCCTGTGCCACGCACGCTCTGGCACAAGGCAGGTTACCCCAGGTGGGGTAGGAGAGGCTGAGGCCAGCAACTGTGCTGGCCCCAGCAGCCTTGCTTGGGGTCCTGGGGGCCTCCCAGGGATGCAATCGTGGCAGGAAGCCAGTAACTAGGCTCCAGTTTTGGGCAGTGTGCGCTGCCACCGCATGCACCAAGATAAAAACCATCTTAAAAAAATGTCTAGACATTTTTTCACCCCCACACACACGCATGTGCATGCACCCCCTCCCCCCCCACCTTTTTGGGGGGGAGGGAAAAAAGTTTTCAAAAGTAAGAAACAGTGAAAGTGAAAACTGGTTCAGGAGCCATTTTTCATACTGAAAACATGATGGTTAAAAATGCCCTAGTTCTGATCCCAAAGGCATAATCTTATATTTAAAAAAAATCATCAGAAATGTTTCAATTGTTTAAATAATCCCCCTCCCCCTCCCCCACTTTACTTGTGTGGGGTTTTTTTAAATTTTTTTTTTGAGTCCTATATATATTTTGCCCCCAAATCTAGAGGGCCTCCCCTGCATTTGAGAGAGTTTCTCTGGACTGGGAGCCGTGGCCACGAGCGCAAAACACGGTTCGATAAATTGTACCACACGTGTCCAAGTGCTTCATCTCTGCCGACAGCCACTCAACCCATCATGGTTATTATTATTATTTTTTTAAGTTCTGTTAATGTATCCCTGGGTTTTACCACAATAAAGTCCTCTGATTAGTATTATTAATAAAACCCTCTCACCGCCCCCTCATTCAATTAATCTACGCATCTTTTTTTGTGCGAAGATGTCTGATGTCCGCTTTGATGATTTAGAGGCCATAAAAAAAAAAAAAAGTCACCGATTAGCCCTAAAAAAATAAAAGGCCTAGTGGTACAAAACTATAAAAGGTTAGATTAGACTTTAGCTGAAAAGTCTGTGTGATAATTACTGTTATCTGCTGATCCATAAACTCCTCACACAAACTGCAACAGTAAACCAAAAAACTGACACTTTAATAGCAATGTGCTTTGTAGCGCAGGGACACTTCTCCTCCTCCTTCCCACGTCTCCTTGCCTCCGAATGCTTCATTTCCTCGCAGCCCTCTGACAGGCAGCGCTGACAACCCGCATTCCTAGCGAGACGCGAGCAGCCAGAGGTCGGCACTAATTATTGCTAAACTTTTGCAGGCTCACAGCGTGCCGGGGCTTCGGAGGGAGGAGAGTGGGAAGTGGGGACCCTAGGCAGACTTTTTTGGGGGGGAGGTAGGTGGATATCAGAAGGAGAAGGGGAAAAAAAAAAAACCGGGGGGTGGGGGATGGACTGTTTTTCATATAACAGTCAAGATTGATCCTCCTCCAGATATTGGTTCCCAGATGGTATCAACCAGCCCAGCGCCGCTCACTGCAGTGGAGCACTGGTGAGTCGCTGCGCCTGAGGATCCTCCACGCCTGCGCCACCTTATTGACTTATCATCACCGGGGGTCCTTGTTTTCTGTGATTAAAAAAAAAAATCCCCATTTTTTGACTCTGAAAAAGTAACCCAAAATCCACATTTGTCCATGATTTAAATGAAAAACTACTTTATATGTATATATCTAGATATTTATATATCTATACAGATAGATATATTTATATATAGATCTATAGATATATAGAGATCTCTCCTTCTCTCTCTTTCTATAT
>NW_017728909.1:18514812-18545626 GCF_001723895.1 Crocodylus porosus | reverse complement strand
ATCTCTCCTTCTCTCTCTTTCTATATGTATCTATATATATAGAGAGAGCTCTCTTTCTCTATCTCTCTATAGAGAGAGCTCTCTCTCTCTCTATATATATAAATAGATCTCTCTATATATATCTATACATAGAGAGATCTATCTATATAGATCTATCTGTCTATAACTCTACATATAGATAGATCTCTATATGTCTCTGTTTATCTATATATATAGCTATCTCTCTCTATATATAGAGAGAGATCTATCCATATATCTATAGGTATCTATATATCTACATAGGTACACATATCTATATAGATAGGATCTATACATAGAGAGAGATCTATCTATATATCTATAGATATCTATCTATCTACATAGGTACACATATATAGATAGGTAAATATATAGATATAGCTATTAGACATAGAATTATATATAATCAGATATGTAGATCTATATTTATTTCCATTGTCTTGGGATCCTATAACATATAGATGTATATATTAGTGGTATTTCATTTTAATCATGAGAAAATGTGGATTTGGGGTTACTTTTTGATATCTGAAAAATGTGGATTTTATTTTTTATTTATTTAAATCAGAGAAAACCAAGATCCTTGCATATCACCAGCTAAGGCTCTCAGCCGACGCGTGAGGATTTACATAGCTCAACATCAGCGAAGCATTAGGCCTGCATACGAAGACACCAGGAGACTCCATTTGTGCTTGGAAGAAATCTGTCAGGGTCAATGCAGGGAATTCAAGCGCTTTGTTTCCCAGGTTGGTGAATGGCCACATCTTGCTCCTGCTTCACACCACACTGGCTGCTTTCATTCCCTGAATAGGAAAGCCATGGTAGGGCATGAGAGTGATTGCCAAAGGGAAGCGAACCTACAAAATAGGCTTGGTTCTGTAAAGGACCCAACCTATGGCTGAGCTGGGCAATCTTTGACTGACAGCTCTAGCAGACATTTCATAGGAAAATACTAATATGAATCCTGATCAGACCTTGAGCTTGGGTAAACCTGAATAGCTCCCATAAAACTACTGGAGCTCATTATATTTCCACTGTCTTGGGATCCTGTTTGTTTCTTAACCCAGTGGAGAAATCCTACAGAACATGAGAGGGAACAATAATCTATCTGTAAGTGTCCCGAATCATGGAAGAGATTTCAGTGGAGATTCATCCCTGAACTATAAAATTCTAGACGGAGAGTCAACCACCTGCAGAAAGGATCTAATTTTCTATTTAATTCTATACTATTTTTATCCCCAAAGATTCATTCATTCTCCGTGCATTCCTGCTGCCTGGGAAAAAAACAAGGAGCCTGGGAAACAAGCCAGAAGCATTGGGAATCCTTGCCCAGTCGCAGAAGTATGATGTGATCGGAAAAACAGAGATGTGGCAGGAGCTTGCACGACTGGAGCACTGTCATGGATGGGTACAAACTCTTCAGGGAGGAGAGGTGAGGAAGAGGAGAAGGAGTCGTGCTTTATGTAAAAAGAGCTGTATGATTGCTCAGACCTCCAGTGTGAAACTGGAAACAGGCCTGTCAAAGGTCTCTGGGTTAGGGTTAGAAGGGACAGCTCCAAGGATGATGTCTTCATGGGGGTCTTGTACCAACCACCAGACCAGGAGGATGAGGTGGATGAGGCTTCCCTCAAACAGCTAGAAGAAGTTTCCTAATCACAGGCCCTAGTTCTCATGTCGGACTTCAATCACCCTGACACCTACAGCAGTGTGTAGACAATCCAGGAAGGTTTTTGAGGATTTCTGGGGACAACTTCCAAGTGCTGGAGTCACCAACTAGGGGCTGTGCTCTTCTTGACCTGCTGCTCACAAACAGGGAAGAATTGGTGGGGAATGTAGTTGTGTATGGCAACTTGGGCACTAGCAACCACAAGATAACTGATTTCATGATCCTGAGGAAAGGAAGGAAGGAGAGAAGCAGAGTAAGGACCTTGGCCTTCAGAAAAGCTGACTTGGACTCACTCAGGAAACTCATAGGAAGCCAGTCTGAGGGGAAAGGGAGTCCAGGAGAGCTGGCTGTATTTTAAAGAAAGGATGTCAGGATGATTGAAGTCCACTTGCATGTTCCTAAGGGTGCAGGAAGGAACCATATCAATGCACAGGAAGCTAGCAAGTATGGCAAAAGACCAGCAAGGCTTAGCAGGGAACTCTTCAGTGAGCTAAAACACAAAAAGGAAGGTTACAAAAAGTGGAAACTTTGACAAACGACAAGGGAGGAGGATAACAATATTGCTCAGGCATGCAGGGACGAAGTCAGGAAGGCCAAAGTGCAGCTGGAGTTGCAGCTAGCAAGGGATGTGAAGGGTAACAAGAAGGGCTTCTACAAGTATGTTGGAAGCAAGAGGAGGACCAGGGAAAGTGTGGGTCCCTTACTGAATGGGGGAGGCAACCTAGTGAGAGATGACGTGGATAAAGCTGAAGTGCTCAATGCCTTTTTCATCTCAGTCTTCACAGGTAAGGTCAGCTCCCAGACTCCTGCACTGGGCAGCACTGTCTGGGGAGGAGGTGAGTGCCAACAGTGGCAAAATAACAGGCTACAGACTTTTTAGAAAAGCTGAACATATACAAGTCTATTGGGCTGGATGCAATGCACCCAAGGATGCTGAGGGAGTTGGCTGATGTGATTGCTAAGCTCATGGCCATCACGGTGCATGGTGAGGGTCCTCAAGGAATCCATTTCTAAGAACTTGGAGGAGAAGAAGGCAATTAGGAGCAGTCAGCATGGATTCACCAAGGGCAAGTCATGCCTGACCCACCCGATTGCCTTCTATGATGAAATGACTTGCTCTGTGGATGCAGGGAGACCAGTAGACGTGATAAACCTTGACTTTAGTAATGATTTTGATACAGTCTCCCACATTCTGGGTAGGATGAATGGACTTTAAAGGGGACAGAAAACTGGCAGGGTCCAAGGGTAATAATCAATGACTCGATGTCTACTTGGCAGCCAGTATGAAGTGGAGTGCCCCAGAGGTCGGTCCTGGGGCTGGTTTTATTCAATATCTTCATCAACAACCTAGAAGATGGCACAGAGTGCGCCCTCAGCAAGTTTGCAGATGATGCCAAGCTGGGGTCAATAGTAGATACGCTGGAAGGTAGGGCTAGGATTCAAAGTGAACTAGATAAATTGAGGATTAGACCAAAAAAAATCTCATGAGGTTCAATAAGAAAAAGTGCAAAATCCTGCACTCAGGATGGAAAAATCCCATGTACCTGTACAGGCTGGGGACTGACGGGCTAAGCAGCAGCTCTGCAGAAAAGGACCTGGGGATGACAGTGGACAATAAGCTGAACATGAGCCAGTAGCGTGCCCTTGTTGCCAAGAAGGCAAACAACATCTTGGGCTGCAGTGCTAGGAGCTGCCAGCAAATTGAAGAAAGTGATTCTTTCTCTCTATTTTGCACTGGCGAGATCACATCTGCAGTCCTGTGTCCAGTTTTGGGCCCCCCACTATAAAAAAGGATGTGGCCAAGTTGGAGAGAGTCTAGCAGAGGGCAATGAAAATGGTTGAGGGTTAGGGCACATGACTTGTGAGATGAAGCTGAGGGAACTGGGTTGATTTAGTTTGCAGAAGAGAAGACCGAGGGGGATTGAAGAGCAGCCTTCAGCTCCCTGCAGGGGGGGGTTGCAAAGATTTCATATATTTCATAGACATCGGGGCTGGAAGGGACCTCGGGAGATCATCGAGTCCAGCCCCCTGCCCAAAGGGCAGGAAATCAGCTGGGGACATAGGATCCCAGCAAGATAAGCATCCAATTTACTCTTGAAGAGGATGGAGCTGGACTCTTCTCAGTGGGGGCAGATGACAGGACAAGGAGCAATGGGCTCAAGTTGCAGCAAGGGAGGTTTAGGTCAGATATTAGGAAAACTTTCCCACGAGGGGGGTGGTGAAACACTGGAACAGGTCACCCAGAGAGGTGGTGGGATCTCCATCCTTGGAGGTGTTTAAGACCCGGCTAAACAAAGCCATGGCTGGGATGATATAGGTGGGGCTGGTGCTGCTTTGAGTAGGGAGTTGAACTAGATGGGACCTCCCGAGGTCCCCTCCCAGGCCTAATTTTCTACGATTCTGTAGAACACTTACATTTTGATAAAACCCTATTCACTTTCTTGCTATTAATCTCCATAAGGGGACTCTATCTCAAACCACATACTTCTGCAATACATTTTTTGTATATCTTTATTTAAAATATGCTGCTATTGGGGGGAAATGATCCGCATACAACAAACACAACAAATTGGGGCTGGAGCAAATACAGGTTTGTCAAACAAAATTAATTTTAAAATATAAAATCTGTGCAGCACTTGTTGTAGATGCACAGATCCTAAGGCCAGAAAAGAAACGTTGATCATCATCCTCTATAATACAGCCCAGAGTGCTTTACCCAGCAAATATTCATAAAGGTGCTTGTGTCTTGCCTTAAGTTAAAATCTTCAGTTCATAGAAAATCTATCATATTCTTAGGTAAGTTGTTCCAACGGATAATTACAGTCCCTGGTTGTGCCTTATTTTAATATGAATTGTTCTGGCTTTATCTTACAATGGCAAGATTTTATTAAGACTTTTTATATTAAACTGTACATACACAAAGACCTCTTCCCATAGGAATATTTAGCCATAACCGTATACTCAACTGTGTACAGGAAACAAAATGTATATAATAATATAGACATGGATTTGTGGCTCTGGGATCATTATGTATTGTTTATATATAATATCTGGTTGAAAGGGAAGGCTCCCTTCCTCCATTCTTCAGTCTCAAGGGGGCTGGCCCATTCAGAAGACTAAGGTTCTCCATCAACAAGTTCTTAATGAGCCGCCCCCAGTTTTGGTAATTTAGATTAACAGTGGGTGTCTGGAGAACGTCGAGTATTTCTTGTATCTCAGGAGCCATCTCAAGGAAGCATGACATTGATAAAGAAATCCAACGTCACCTCAAATGTGCAAGTGCAGCCTTCGGACACCAGAGGAAATGGGTGCTTGAAGACATCAGATCCAAAACCAAGATCATGGTTGATCAAGCAGTTCTGATCCACCTTACTGTATGGAGCTGAGACATGGATAATGGACAGGAGATACTTCAAGTTACTGGAGAAGTACCATCAATGCTGCCTGCCTTCAAACCCGGTGCTAAGACAGATGCACCAACATTAGCATCCCCTCCTAAGCAAACACTGTAGGACGATGGTCATCCAACATCAACTTTGCTGGGCTGGCCACAACATCTGGATGCCTGACTCCAGACTTCTGAAGCAAGTCTTACTCCCCCCCGCCCAGTCAAGGCATATGCTGAAGAGGAGGGCAGAGGAAGAGCTTCAAGGATGTCCTCAAGGCCAACTTGAAAAACATGCAACATTGACATCAACTCCTGGGAAACTATTATCCAGGACCACCCCAAATGGAGAAAGTCTTCTGCAAGGATCTCAGTACTTTGAAGCTTGATGATGACAACAGGAGACAGAAAAGCGAGTGGAAGGAACTGCATGTCTCTGTCCGAATCAAGAATCGCGAGCCATCCACCCCACATGGAAACATGTACCCAAGCTGCAGCACAGTCTGTTGATCTCAGATTGGCCTCATTAGCCATCTTCAGACCCACTGAGAAAGCAATCATGGAAGACAATCATCCTTGACTGCGAGGGATTCCCGAAGAAGATGATATATTTTGTAACACTGAATCTTTTTTTTTTTTGGTCTGTGTGTGTGTGTGTGTGTGTGTGTATGTATACACAAGCATATTTTATATATAGTTATGCACAAAGGGTGAATTATTAACCTGTGCAACAATTTGCCACAAGGTACCATGAAACCCAAGACCTCAGCATAATTTTAAATAGGATTAGACATTTATATGCATAATGTGAACATCCACAGTTACACTGAATAAGATAAGAAATGCTAGGGAAATAACCCGCATGCTTCAAGGCATAAATCAACTATTAAATAACAAGGGTTGAGAAGAAACTTGGCAGTTTATTCCATAATTGTCCTTTATGTGGGTTTTAGCACTTCTTCTATAGCATCCTATGCATACTATGAAACTATGAAACTATCCATTACTGGACTTTATCAGAGGCAGAATAGTGGACTAAATGGATCACCTTTTTGGTCAGGTAATTCTTCTTTTCTTACAAAATCCCACCAGACTTCATAATAATTGCCATAATAATATGCAAACAAGGAGACACTTCTGACATGCTGCCATGGGCTTACCTATATCATCTACACCTCTTTCTCATGCAGGCCTAATAATGGATGTATGTGCCATACATAACAGAGACATAGATGACATACAACGATAGCAAGGAATAAAGAGCTACAGAATCCTTTAGGATGAAATCAAAACATGCGTGGAAAGAACAGTTTTCTTCAATAAGTTATATACCTGTCCAGTATTGCTTCTACAAAGTCCAACTGGTTTCATCTCTATGGAAATCTGTGGGACTTCTCCATAGAGATGAACACACAGACATTACGTGTCCTCTCTGAATCCACCCCATGATGTTTCACATGGCATAATAATTGCATTAATAATATGGCATACTTGTTTCACGTAGGATTTTTTTTAAATCAAAATTTGCTTTTTCAATGAAACGTTTTCCTGACAGTGTCAATTCTGAAAGCTCTGAGAGCTCAGACAACCCATGTTAGCTTAGTGGGGGGGGGTCTCTCGGTCCCCTCCATCAGTATCTAGTGGTCCACAAAATGAATTCAAAAGCTAGGTACATGCATTCAAAAAGCCCAAGGCAGTGTTAATCTAAGTTACGTAGTTTTCTTTAAGTGGAGTAGTTTATGTTGGTAGCAAACAGAAATCACGTACTCCCTTTGATGGTGTGGGGGGGTATTACAACAGGTTCTACCATTTTAAAACCAGTCTATGTATGCTGAACTTCTGTTGTGTTATGGTTATAGACTGGTTTTGTGTCCTGAACTGGGGTTCTGTTACTGGTATAGACCAGTTTCCAATCACCGATAAGTGTAATGCCCATACCTGGCCACAACTGCTTCCAACTAACAGGTTTAAACCTTTAGCTCCAGTGATTGACCTTTAAATCTTTTAGACAGTGATTTCCTTGTTTCTCTTCCAGCTGAGGATCCACGAAGGATGTAACAATTCTGTATTCAAGGGTTGGCAACTTATGACCAATGGGCCAGATCCACTTTTAATGAACCATTGCATCTGGTCCACAGGGCTGAAGGGCGTCATCAGGGTTTGGCAGCACAGGACTTCACTTCTTCCATGTGCAGGCAGCAATGAGAAGCCATGGCAGCGCCCCGGTCCTAGCACTGGCTGGCCTCAGACCCAAGGTGGGCCATTTTGGTCCACCTCCAGAGAGCCTTGTCAACTGCTGCTATACGTGGTCAGCACATCTGGGAGCACCTTCAGAGCCACCTAACTGCCCTCCTTGGACTTGCCTCACTTGTGAGATCCTTAGAAAACACTCATCAATGCCCACACAAGACTAGTTTTCATGGCCACCTTTTCAGCTTCCTTGCCTGCATGACTCCTATAGTCTTTCACTTAGACTGCAAACTCTTTGCAGGGAGAAACAGTCCTTTTGTTATGGACGTGTACACACTTGATGTCATGGGGATCCTGGCATCTAAATGCAAAAGTACTTCAACATGAATAAGGTAGGTAGGTAGATGGGTAGATCAATCGAGATAGATAGATAGATAGATAGATAATGGAAGCAAAATAGGTCAGTTGGCCATTTGGTTCGGCTCTCAATACAGTCTAGGAATAGGCACAAGCTCTTTATTCTTTAACTACTTGATTATTTCCTAAACGGACAGATTTCACCCTCCACCCACTTCCCCTTCTCTGTCCCTTCCCTTGTTTCTAGCCTTTTGCAACATGAACATCTCATTAAGCAGAAAGAGACAGATAACCCTCACCCGCTCTGCTGCCAGCAAAACCTCTCTAAGAAAAAAAAAAAAAGAAGGAAAAAAAAATAAAGGAGGGGTGAGGAGGGGGGGTTAAAAATATCTCAGTGCCTCAGCCTCACTTGCAGGCAACTTTCAATCCCATTTATTTATTTATTAATTAAAATCATTTAAGCCAGGAAACAATCTCTGGAGACGCGGCCTCTCATTTATATTTATTTATTTATCTCGCTATCTATCCATCCTACTCTTCGCACCCTGGAATGATCTCCCATGCGTCTCCTTAGGGGAGAAATAGCTTCAGAATTAACTTGGGCAGCCTTGGGTGTATGTGTGGGAAGTATATTCATTCAAAGCTAGAGGCTGTTCTGAGGCACCTCCTTGAGATTCACCCCCGAATTTTGATCCAACAGGGAGACACCTGCCCTTCCTCTCAATTGCTCATTACATGAGGAGGCAACAGACCTCCCCATCCCCAAACTCGCTCTCCCCCAGTATCACCATCGTAACAGTTGGGCTAGCAAGACATGGTGAGAGGCACCGGGGAGGGCTTAAAGAGCAAGCTGCAACACCAGGTCGTGAAGCCAAGTTATAGTTCAATTCCCATGATGGCCGCTCTCGAAGGCGGGAGTTGTGCCGACAGCCCCAAAGAGGAGGCAGCAGAGTCCGGATACAAGGAAGGAGCTAGTAAAAAGCACCAGATGCCAAAAGACTCCAGGGTCCAGGGCACTAAATGGTCTTTAATGGCCGGCTCGCAGCTTCTGAGGTCCGAGCCATTTCTTCCTCTCTCTGTCAGAGCGTGAGCAATTGGTCTTCTGGCAGTAATATGCATTAATGAAAGCCTTTTATTCGGGCGGTATTCCCATTAGAGGGAGCCTGCTTCTCAGCTCCAGCCCTCTCTAGTTAAGGAGACAGAGAATTCACTTTTGGCTTTTTTAAATGTATGCAAGCTTCCACATAATTTACTTCTCTCTCAGCATGCTCTCACCCACCACAGTAGTTGAGGTTCGGCCCTCTACATATCATTATTATCATCCCCCCCCCCCCCCAAAAAAAAACCCAACAACAAACCCTTCTGCAATGTGCACACATGCCTACATAGAAATAAATGCAACCCATCCCAACACAAGCTTGTGCTCAGACACACGCGCCACAATATGCCCGACATAGGCAACTATCCCCCATGCTAACACACGCACTTGCACACTCCCATCCGAAGAACAAATCCGACCCCCACATACACACACTACCCGCAACAGTATATTACACCACACCCCAACTACATACACACGCAGCCTCACACCAAAATATGACATCTCCTTTCACGCCTTGCCTTTAAAACAGCGTGGACATTTTGCTTCGATTTCCTCAGGCTAATGCACCATCCTTCCCCAATACACCAACATGCTACAACTTAGCACACATGGACCAAAAAAAGTGCTGCCATCCCAGTGCTTTTCTACCACAAAGGCCTTCCTCTCCTCTTTCTCAGAGCATATAGTTATGCTCCGTGGACCAGCTCCCAACGGGCACCGTTGTCACTAATAGTGTAATGGGGAGAGTGGGGCAAACAGGACATACACCATGGGTGTCACCTAAGGGGAGGGATCCCAGAAGGAGGGTAAGGGGGGCATCTCCTTCTCCCATTCCTTACTCTGCTTGCACTTGGGGCTGCATACCGGAGTGGCACGGGAAATGTGCACCATGCATGCTGGGAATCATCGTTTCCTACAGTGACAGTGCAGCTCATTGCTTTTGGGGTGAGAATTGAGCTCGCTTTTTGCCCCTCTCAATATGGTTTGGTGACAAAAAATGGGACCAACGTGCCCCCCACCCCAGCAGCGGTGAACCGCACTGCCACTCGAGAGAACTACAATATCCAAGATACCTTGCACTCCAGGACGCAAACTACCCGTGCCTGTTGTTTGGTCCTACCCTAAGTGCTTCCTTGTGGGGAAGGGTGAAAGAGGACTGCCCCAAGTGCCTTATTCCAAGGCAACACCTCTGGTTGTCATTCATTTGAAGATAATCGAGCCATGCTGGTTCTGTACCAGTGTACCGGTCTTCACCCTGAGTCAACTTCTACGTCTCTAAAGTCAATGGGAGCTTTACTGTTCACTGCAGTAGACTCTTTGTCTAGGCCCATGAACTTAACCGGCCAGTTTATCAGTTATTAAGCTAGGTGCTGAGACACAACACTCAAGTTTTAATCACCAGGAAGACTATCCAGGGAGGCAGGTCAGTCTAGTGGAAAGGGTATTGAACTGGGAGTCAGGCGACCCTCGTTCCTGTATCTCGCTAACGAGCTCTGTAGTGGTGTTCAAGACATTGCACCACTGTGCCTCCATGGGTCCCCTCTCACTCTTGGGATGCTATGTCTGTTGTGGCTTTAAGTTCTTTGGGGCAAGGATCACATCTCATTATAAGTATGGACAGTTGCCAGCATGGCAGGACCCTCATTGCCAGACCCGGAGCCCAGGCAACCCCTTCTCTGCACCAAAAAAATACTCTTTTGCAAAATCCAGTCATTAACCATCTATTTCTTTGTCCCTGGTGGGATGGAATCTGTGTGCCCCTTACCAAATAATTAATCTATCCTCTTTGAGTCATCTTTAAGGCTGCTTCTGTACTTTTCAAATGGGGAAAAACTGAGGTGCAGAAAGTGGCCTGAAGTCACTTAGCTGAAGAGGGATAGGACTGAGAATAGGACCCAGTTTTGAGGCTGAATCATCAGACGGCCTTTCCTGCCATCACAGCCAACTCTTTATGAAAGTGTTACTTATCCAGTTAAACTCACATGGCTATATAACCTGAGTGTCCGGTCAGAGACGCAGCGAGACCAGTGCTCTTGGTCACGCAGGGCTGTAATGTCCAAGTGCTCTATAAAGTCCCCGTCTCTCTTCCTCCACAACCCCTCACATTATTCATCATAATCATAAAACATTCATTTGCGCTTCTGACCAATTGGAAGGCCCTCGCGGGAGGCCATAAAGGGGGGGCGTCAGGGTTATAATGAATGTAAATGCCAGGTGTTTAAGCTGGATAATGTGCAATTTGCAACTCAAGCAATCTGCACAATAAGCAAACCTAACGTTATGGTACCTGATAGGAGCACGATGGCCATTCAGAGAGAATGAAACATTTTACGACCTCTATGTTGCCCTGATCTCATGATCTAATAATAGTCCAGACAAAATTAGTTCCTGCTATAATGTGTTAGAGGGGTGGGGGGGGAATGGGGTGGGGGGAATGAAAATTATATATCAGGTGGCTAAGCTGGAGGTTCAAAGGATCAAACAGGGAATTGCAAGCTGCGTGTTCTGTTTAAGACAATAACCTTCTGCTGAAAGTGAGGAGGTTGGAGCTGGGGCTTTCGTAACAACCACACATGCACAACCACAACCACAACCACACACACACGCACGCACACTCTCTCTGAAACGCTTTCTACTGACAAAATTAAAAAATAGGTTGGCCCCGTGCGAAAGGGTTGATTTACAGAGAGCGCTGAGCTGGGATAGACCCATTGCCCCAATGTCCAAGAGACCGTCAACTTTCAGAGTTTTGAGCTAGAAAATTACCGCGAAGAAGAGCGATTCCTCCCACCGCAAATGCACATTACATCTATTTTCCTCCTTCCCTGCGAGGCCAGCTTTGGTTTGGGGGGGGATGAAGCACAGAGGTAACACTGGGCCTCTCTCCCAGTCGCTGAACATCACAGAGAATCGCCTGCCTGGGTCAAATGGATGACCCTAGCAAGGTCTCCCCGTGTCTTAGTTTCTGTGAGTGCTATGCATCGCTTTTTAAAATGCTGTTCAGATGGCAGGGGATATGGAAAAAAATAATCCTTCAGACAGGGGCTTGAAAGCTTCTGAACTCACCGTTCACCTTGGGGAATTCAATCAGGTTCGTTTCTCTAACCCACATGATGCAAACACTTTCCTCTTATGGTGAAACAGTTTCATACAGCATGCACAATAACTCCACAGAGCAAGAGCGGAGGCCAGAGGCTAGCCTAAAGGTCAGGCAGACCTGTCGAAACCATTGGTTTAGCAGAAGTTAGCTGCAAACCAGATCTTTCTCCGACTGCCTCCTTTCTCTTGGAAACAGCCGATCAGCGCTTCTCAACAGCCAGGCTATCACTGCTTACCACAATACTCAAAATGACCCTTCCTTTGCTCATGGAGATAGACTTATGAGATACAAAGCTTGTATTGCATTTGGATGCGACAATGGAAAATGATCACAGCACATTGCTGCGCTGGACTATGTGCAAGAGAGAGATTGTGAAGTACTAACCAGGACTCAAACTATCACTCCCTGCCCATGTCCCTGTTAAAAGGATTCTCCAAAGGAGATATTAGGTCATCATATCTGACTCAAGTAACTCCAGTGCTTGTTCCAAGGAGGCAATATCCCAATTCAAGGCACCTCTCCCACAAGAGCCCAACAAAGGAAATCATGTCAAGTGCATCGGGTGACTCCAAGAGTCCAGATATATTCCTGGCCAATCTTGGACTTGGAAGCTGGTGAATAAAATGCAGTGCCTACATTTTTCATGTGACTTATTTTCAGCTACCTGTGATGGACTCTTCTCTGTCCTCAGCTAATTAACTTACATTTGTTGCTGATTTAATGAACTTGTGTGTGGTAGAGAAAGACACTGCGAGACCAAGCCACATCTATGCCTACCCATGGTTTACATTTTACAGCACACATTGTGGAATATTGCATATTTAATGCTGAAATGAAACTTTCCTTATAAGTCCTCTTTTTAAGGTACTCCTAACTATGGGGTGGGGAGATGCCTTTTGAGTTAAACTTTTGCATGCATAAAGGTACACTGAAAACTTCAGGAGGGTTTCTGAAGTTCAGCAGGGTGGGCGAACGCAACCCTAGCGGCATGCTTTATCTTTTAAGTCCCAGTTGGAGATCCCATGCGTGCATTTGGTCAATGATGGATGAACAAACCATCCACACTTAGTCTGCCTTGTAGATATCTTTGTGATCTAAGACCCAAGCCACGTGTGAAGGAATTTGCTGTGTTCTGGCAGCACAAAAAAAAAAGTTTCCTTTCCTTTGTATTGTCAGAGTTGCTATTATTATTATTTTTTACTTCTTTTTGAAACCTATCTAGAGCTTAGTAAATTTGAGTTTAAGCATGTTTTTCAATTCCAACAGGCTTTTAAAACCTGCTGTCCCTTCCAAACGTTGGCAGTCTGGGTCAGGAGATTGCTTTTTTCCCCACCATAAATGGTCTAATAGGATAAAAACTGTGCTAGAAAATCTGCGTTCTTTCCTGACCTCTGCTTCACAAAGCCAGGGGAAAAAAACCCCTCTGTATACACTTTATTTAACATAGGCCTCACAAATCTTACTGGAAGTAAGTAGAATACAACTATCTTTTCTTCCTAGGTGTGGAAAGTCAAGCTCAGAAGGATGCAGTGATTTATGCAAGATCACACACAAAAGCAGTGCCAGGACCAGGATTAAAATCCACTTTCCCAGACTCTTAGCATCAGGCTTAGGCTTAATCCACTGGACTTTCACCCGTTGACACCTCTGCCCCCAGAGCCACGTCACGCTGCAGTCGAATCGGACACATTTCGTGATTTCAGGCAAGCATGGGAAATAGCTTTCCTTGGTCCCCGGCTTCTCTGCAGCGTTGACGGACAAAAAAAAAAAAAAAAAAAAATCCCTTTCCACCCCAAGTCAGGCCTCTTTCAAAATCGACAGAGATAAGAATATGAAAAAAAACCCCTCAGAGCACTTTTAGTCCCTCAAAAAAAACCCTGTGCTATTCAAGGCTGTAGATTTTAAGGCCACTGGGGTCCTTTATGATCATTTAATCCATCTCCCTGGAAAGCAATCTGTGTAAATCCTGCCCGGTCATTGTGTATCAAGCCCAAAGAGGACCTGTTCCTGGATACCAACATCTCTGAGCACGACCCACAGTTGTTTCCCGTTTGTGTACAACAAGGACGGAGGGCGGTATGTTAAACTTGCTCCATAAAATGTTCATGAGTTGTTCTTTTTTTAACTGTGTACATGTTAAATAACTTTGTGCCTTGGGAGAAAAAAAAATGCCCCTCCACAACCCAAATCCTGTGGATTTTCTTCTCCAGAGCAGCTGATGATCTTTGCTTATAAGCAAAATTAGGCCAAATTCAACATTCTCACAGATGGAAGAGCCTGAATTATTTATCAGAGGTTCATGGGTTTTAAAAAAAAAAAAAAAACAACAAAAAACTTGTAAATATCAAAGCCTAAAAGGCTGATATTTATTTCAAAACTGAGATCATCCCCACACCAGCTACCCGAGAACAATTTATATCCATTTATCTCTCTTGCCACCTTTTGGGGTCAGAAGTGTCCCATTTTGTATAAATAATTAAATATTAATTGAACCAGAGAAAAAGCGACTGGCTTGATAAACCTGTGGACAAGTCATGCATGGGCAAAAAGTATTGCCAAGAAAAAAAAAAAAATCAATGCTACTCAGGGCTATCCTGTTCACATGATAATGTAAGTGCATCAGATGCAATGCAATGGTACTAAGGACCAGGTTCGAGCGCTCTGGAAAGTGGGGAGGAAGACCCTACATCACAGCCCTAAAGATTCACCCGGGCAATGTTGTGGATAAATGTGTTAACCAAAAGCCCAATCTACTAATGTTACACAAGCCCCAGGCTTTCCTGATCACGCTACTGATCCTGTGACTTTGTCTTTTCAGGCTCATTATGATGCATTATCAAGACACAGTGCATCATAGCGGGCCTGAAAAGATAATGCTGGACAACTCCGCTAGTGAAGTAAAAAAGGATTGGCCATTTTTAGAGCAATGAATGCAAAGCACTTCCAATTAATTGGATAGTTTTGAACCAAAACTTCACTGGACACCCCCCAACAGCTTATTGGACTGTGGGACCCACTTAAAAATATAAAGCCTTATAAAATACATACCAGCATGAAAGACAACAGACTCAATGATGCAAGTCTCACGCACCCTCTCCTCCGAGCCGAATCGGAATAAAACGAGCTGTTCCAAACAGGAGATTTTACAACACTTTCAACTCTCTTATGAAATATGAACTTTCATTTCCACCTCGGAGAACTTTTACAATCTTTTCGACTATGGCTGAAGAAGGAGACTTTTGCCAGAAAGACTTTATTTCTGCAGAAATCTAGTTGGTCTAATAAAAGATATCACTTGTACCACAAGTTCTGATTCACTCATAAAAGCAGTGCTAAAAGCCCTTGGACTTCAGCACAAAATCATACCTCTCTAACACCTGACCCATACCTCCAGACCTTAAGCTGGAAGAAGGAACAGCAGATCCCTTGTCTTTACACCAGAGGGTGACATCCTACACTCATCCAGCATGACGGTGTTGCCTATGAAACACACACTAACAGAGGACACTGATAGTAAAGGGGCAACAGCGAAGGGACCATTTATTGTTGGTGTTTAGCAACAAACTGGCACAGCAACCAGAGAAAGATGTCTGATCAGTCTGCCCAGCATCCTGCAGATGTGTTCCTGTCAAAGCAGCTGAAACTAAATTGGTTTTCCCTTTGACTGCCATTAAACCTGTGTTACGCTCCACTGCCCAGTTGATCTAATGGAGAGGTCAATTTTAGTGAGATATGGTAGGTAGGAGAGCTAAGGAGATGGGTCATTTTTCATCTAAGTATCTGGCTCCTTCATGAAAAGAAATCTTTCTGGTAAGAGGCTCGAGATAAATAAAATTTAATGAATGCTCTAGCGTCTCTCCCCACCCTCCCTCCTCTTCACAACTTTCATCTCCACCAAATTTTACCATTCTTTGATTCATCTCTCAAAAATTACCTTGAGAGAAGCAGTGATGAATACAGCACCCCTAACCCCCTGGGGGAAAAAAAAAAAAAATTGGCCACCTATATCAAACATCCATCAATGAGCCTCCCTACACCCACTCCCACACACATAGACACTTTGTCAAAGCAGCATTTGTTTCACTAGCAAGAGTGGTGGGAAAGCGCTTCGGTTGGAAAAAGAGAAAAATCTATTAAGCATCTATTAAGCATATGTGTTGGCCTCCCACGCAGGAAAACTTAGATTATAGAGAAACATAAGGAGTGGAGAAGGGCGAGCGTATCTGTGAGTATGAGCATATGCTTGGGAGGAATGCGTGCTCCATTAGGAGATGACCCAATCTTGCAAGATGCTCAGTGCTCCTACTGCCGACACTGAAGGGGGTTCAAGATTTGTGGCTTGTCACTTAACTAACCAAGACCACATGGGTACAGCCTCAGTGACAGGTCCTTAGCATATATCAATGAGCCAGGAAGGACTGGGTTTGACAACTCTGCTCCTAAGACAGGACAGGACTTGCTACCCCGAGACTGAAGCTCACCTGAGCAACACCACACCTCTATTGGGGCTGGGCTGAGACTGGGGAACAAACTCTCCCAGGACCATCCCAAACCTCAGCATCTTCTGCTCCTGTGCAGGAGACCCTTCTCCCAGCTATATCTTCTTAGGACAGCATTTATGGTTTTGATAGCAAAACCAGAGGATGAGAAAAGAAATGAACCACATGTCACCTATTAGGTTGCTTATGTGAGGAACTGGTCCTTGCTTGGGCATGCAGGTATCGAGTCTGGCCCAAGTGCCACTGGAGTTGCAGCTGGTAAGGGATGAGAAGGAGAACAAGAAGGGTTTCTACAAGTATGTCAGTAGCAAAAGGAGGGTCAAGGGAAGTGTGGGTCCCTTGCTGAATGGGGGAGGAAACCTAGTGACAGAGGATGCAGAAAAGGCTGAAGTGCTTAATGCCTTTTTTGCCTCATTCTTCACAGGCAAGGGCAGCTCCCAGACAATGGTACTGCCAGCAAAGTTTGGGGAGGAGATGAGCAGGTTAGGGACTCTTTAAAAAAGCTGGGCATGTACAAGTTCATGGGACTGAGTGGGATGCACCCAAGGGTGCTGAGGGAGGTAGCTGATGTGATTGCACAGCCACAAGCCATCATCTTTGAAAACACATGGGTGATCAGGAGAGGTCCCGGATGATTGGAAAAGGGCAAATGTAGTGCCCATAATTAAGAAAGGGAAAAGGAGGATCCAGGGAACTACAGACTAGTCAGCCTCACTTCACTCCCTGGAAAAATCATGGAGCAGATCCTCAAGGAATCTATTTCTAAGCACTTGGAGGAGCAGATGATTAAGAGCAGTCAGCATGGATTTACCAGGGGGCAAGTCATGCCTGACTAACCTGATTGCCTTCTATGATGAGATGACTGGCTCTGTGGATGCAGGGAGTAGTAGATACGGTGGAGGGTGGGGCTAGGATTCAGAGTGACCTTGACAAATTAGAGGATTGGGCCAAAATGAATCTCATGAGGTTCAACAAGGACAAGTGCAAAGGATGGTTCTGTATGAACTGGAGCACCAGTATGAACTGGAGGCTGATTGACTGGGAAACAGCTCTGCAGAAAAAGACCTGGAGGTTACCGTGAACAGCAAACTGAATCTAAGCCAGCAGTGTGACCTGGTTGCCAAGAAGGCGCAGGGCGTCCTGGGCTGCATTGGTAGGAGTGTACCAGGAGGTCAAGGGAAGTGATTCTTCCTCTCCATTCAGCACTGGGGAGGCCACATCTGGAGTCCTGTGTCCAGTTTTGAGCCCTCCACTATGGAAAGGATGTAGACAAGTTGGAGAGAGTCCAGTGGGGGAACAACAAAAATGGTCCCAAACCCCCGCACAAGCTCCATACCCCCCATAAACCCCACACCCATCCCACCCAGACCCCACATCCTCCCCACAAATCTCACACCCTGCGTGCCCAATTGGCCAAATGCGAGGATGGGACCTGCTGGCAGCAGCCGTGGCTACAAGGCTAGTTGCCACACTGCATTCCTGCCCTGTGCCCATACCAGTGCTGGGACATGTGGCCCCAGCTTGGGGTGGGGAAGAGTCCTGGTTCTAGGAACCACGTGGGGGGTGTGATGGGCTGGAGGGAGGGGTGGAGGTGGCAGCAGGGGTGTGTGTAAGAGATAGAGAGAGATGGGGGGGCAGGCGACGGGGGGATGCTCTGAATAGGAGTGGGCATTACAGCCAGGCTTAGAGCCCCCTCTAGAGTAGCCTGTGCGGGAGAAGGTCAGCCTGGAAGGGAAGGGGCTTGCCCAGCCCAGTCCCTGAGCCCTAGTCAAAGACTTCCCAGGAATGGCATGGAGATCACTGGGGCCTGGGCACAGGCACAGGGACAGAACAGCAAGGGCTGGCACTGCTCAGAGCCACAAAGCAGCAGGTGTGATAGCTGCACCTGGACCCATGTCCTGGGACTGGGATGGAGTTGCTCCTGGGAGGGAGCTAGTGGGGGGCCGGGCAGGGGTGAGGGGCATTGGTGCAGGGGAGGAGCAGTTTGAGAGAGGGGGCAAGGGTAGAGGCAGGGCACTGGCGTATCAGGGCTGCTCAGAGCTGCACATCCTGGTCAGCAAAAGGGGCAGGGTTAGCTCTGATTTTTGTACGTAAAAAAACCCAAAAGTAAACACCAAAGTGTATTGCTATTTAAAATGTGTTTATTATGATGATAGAGGCACACTGGTAGGCTTCCAAATTGTTTTAAAATTGTAAATATATCAATAAAACATTGCCCAACTGATCTCTCTATATAGAGTGGGGTTTCATTTTAATCATGGAAAAACATGGATTTGAGGTATTTTAATGAGAGGATTCGGCAGGGGCGGTTGGGGGGGACGGTTATCAGACCATTTGACATTTTTAAACAGGGAACACCAGGATCTCTGCTGGTGAGACCCAGGCAGAGGAGCCTGCCCAGGGCCAGTGCCAGGGACCTAGCTGGAGGGCAGATGAGGCGGCTGTGCCTACGAAGCTCCTGAGGGCAAGTAGCCCTAAGCTGCTCATCAGGGCAGCTTTTTATACTGCTGGGGCCAGCACAGGTGCTTCTCCTAGTTTCTAGTTCCCCCAGCTGAAGATCCAGGAGGAGCTGGCCAGGATCAGTTTGCCCCAAGTGACACAATTTGCCCCACAACAAAGTGCATGTTCAGGCACATGTGCTGAGGCACAAATCTCTGGCACAAATTTGTGCCGCTGCTATTTGAGCTCCTGCAAGTGTACGTGCCTGCATGTGTGGATGCTCACTTAGAGTTCAAGGGACATTCGTGCCTCTTTATAGCTCCGCCCTTTAAAAAAGAAAACGGGACCATCAGCAGCAGTCTGGCCCTGTTCTGGTTTCCTCCAGGACTCAAAACTGGTGGTTTGATTTGAATATAGCCTTCAAATCTACCCCAAAATTGTATTCCCTGCTTTAATTGATGGAGAGACCCTTTAAAAGGGTAACTTAGGCAAAGCCTCCAGGTACACGATGCCTGGCAGCCAACATTAACAAGGACATATTTAGTTTGCCTGAAGAAACAAACAAGCATGGAATTGATAACTAGTTCATGAATGAGCTGTAACGTGTTATTTAAAAAGGACATTGTCAGATAAAATACACATTCTCAAAGGACAGATGTTACTACCTGTGTTATTAACAAACACTAGAGACTATTAAAAGGGAAAGCGTGTTAAAATTCTAATTCACTTTTCACCATTAATGCTGTTTACTTCCTTGCATTTCTCCCAGTCTGGACAAGGAAAACAGACTAATCAATTTCACTTTCGTTTCTAGTCAATTTCACTTTCTGGCTCCAGCAACAATGCGCTTGGAGACGCACGCCTGGGACTTGCAAACTACACAGACAAGGTGCAGAAGGACAAAGGGGGATCTGCTGCAAAGCAAACAGCGGGTGGAGGAATGGTGAAGATTACGTGGGCTAATTCTCTTACTTCTGTGGGGGTTTTCCCCTGGTTGAAGCTTTCTTTGGAATTTGTCATGCATTATTTATATCTCATTAGTATCTAAAGTCCAAAGATAATAAGGGGCCCATAGTGCTAGGTACTGTACATACACGATCTGTACCATACATTCCATTTAAAATAGACACAGCAGACTGCATGGGAAAGTGAGCAAAATATCCCCCACCCACCACCACCTACCTGATCTCCTCTCAAAACATACACAGAGGAATCACATGATTTGCTCTAGGGCCAGAAGGAAACATGCAGCACAGCCAAGAATTCAATCTAAATCTCTTGAAACCCAGTATCTTATTCACAGGCCATACTTTCCTCCATTATTTAGCTTCTAAGACATAGAGACCTTTGAAAGAAAGGTGCTTTACAAAGGTGCCCTGAAGGAGGAAGAACCCATGGGCAAGTTGCAAACTAATCTGAAGGACTTTGCAAATTCAGAGAGTTTACTTAAGTCATGGGAAGGCTCCTACTGACCTTCCATGTTTTAAAACTTTGCTTTTCCTAAAGCTGTGATCTTGGATTGAGCATCCTCTCTTTAAATGTGAACCAAAAAAAAAAAAAAAAAAAAAAAAAAAATTAGAGATTAATTTGCTGAATGTTATAACAGACTAAAAAAGCAATATGCCCCTACCAGCATTTCAATATAAGCTATTTAGCTGCACACTCACAGACATAAAACAATTCCACTGAGGTCCCCTTGCACTCAGGAAATTCTTCACAGGTCACTAACCATCATTTAAAGGGCACGTCTTGTCCCACTGTCCAGCATGAATTTTTCAAATTAGCCTTCAGTAGCTGCCTCTGCAGTGCACACAACCGCTGCTCAAAAACCCTGAGCTTTTCAAAATGTCCATTTTGCCTTTTAGCAGACTTAACAAAAAAGGGGCATGTCTCGATGTTTAACACATACAGTAAATTCCATGTCTGTACGATGCAAACACGTACATGCACCTTATAAATAAAGGTAATTTTTAGCTTGGAACTGCACGTCTCCTAAAGATTTCCTCCAGTTGGGCTCCCTCCTAGGTGGGAAGGGATGGATGGGTGAGAACTGCTAACGAAGAAAGTCAGACTGGATAGTACTTTCTGCCCTTGAAATCCAGGAATCCCTGCCGTTGCTTCTGCTCGAGATAGGCATGGGAAAACTGCCCTGAAGTTTGTTGTGGATAAACATCCTAACGAAATAAAAAGTGCGTTACGGGCTGGCGCGACCCCAGAGACATTTCAGCCGTTTCTGCTGTCCAGAGAGATGAGTTTCTTGGACGTGCGACACACTTGCCAAAATCCGAGTTGGTCTGCTCCGGCGCTCTCGCTCAGATCCCTCCTTGAAACTCACCTCCGTGGTGACATCTGCAAACCGCTCAGTCGCGAGGCAGCTGGCATGCTATCGCTGCTGCGTATCAAACCAAGAGCAAGCATCTCACTATTAACTAGCACTCCCTTCATCTGCTTCTCGTGCCTGCCCGTGATGTCTTCTCAGATGCTTCTAACATCAGTTCTCTGGGGCAGAGACTGCCCTTTCGCTGGGGGCGTGCGAGGCACGATGCGCCCCCGGGGCCATCAGCCCAGAGCAAGGCCTGCAAACACTGCCACGGTCCAAATAAACAGCCTCCACCATGCTGTACCCGAGACCCATTTTACAGCTTGGCATGTGTTTGGCCCCATTTCTCCCGTCATCCTCAGAACATCCTGCCGCTTCTCATCCCCTCACTTGTTGCTAGGAGGATGAGACAGACGCAGACTTGAAATATGATCATCTTGATGGGCAACTCCCAGCTAGAAGCATGAAAATGCTTCTTGCAGACACAAACAGAAAGCATTTCCTTCCTTCTGCATCACATCTATTTCCTCAGTCCCTTTAGAGATCATTTCCATCAGCTCAGCACAAGCCTGCATGGGAAGCCCTGGATCCCCTCCAAGAACAAGTGGAAAAATCCATCAAACAACTAATGTGTATTTTAAAATAACTTACATGCACTTTTCCCACCCTAAAAACAACAGCAACAACAAAACTCACTACTTCCCTCTCCCTCTGCCCAATACCTGATAAATCTGCAGCCCTAGCTTTCTTCTTTTTAATAATAAAAAAAAAAAAAATCCTATAAATCTTTTTTTGTCACCCAAGATAAAGCACCGATGGGCAGATTACCTCGGCGAGGTTATTTTACCTTTTTCCAGTAGAGTTCAAACTCAATTTTCTTTACAGGAGCAGATTAAATAAAAGACAATCCTTTTGTTTGCTCCTATAAGGATCAGGCTATGGCTAGAATTTCACACCGAAATAGCACCATCAAAGTGCTCTAACAGACAGTAAGTTATGGGGATCACTTCATTTCCTGTGTATCTTTGGTCTCTGTGCAACTCTTTTCTGGCTGTGCAATGGTGTTTATACCTCCTGTTTTCCTACTCTTTTGCCCTCCTTGTCGACTTGGTTATAAATATGCTAGAACAGGAACTCCTTCGTACTTTATAGTACCTAGCACAATGATGATATCTTCATCTCCAGTTTGGGTCTGCCCACACAGTTCTTTGGGTAAATGTGATATCTTTTATTAGACCAACCAAATAGCTGGAAAAAATTGTCCTTTGCAAGCTTTTGGCCACAAATAGGCTTCTTCAGAAAGGAAGCAGAACTCAGGGCAGAGGTGATATATGTTATTAGATCATTTGCAAAAAAAACCCAAAACTGTATTTGCAAGCTTCTGGGCACAGGTACCCTTCTTTAGGCACAGGAGGATGCAAAGATTGTGTGGTTTTTCCTAGGTGGAAATGAAAATGCATTGATGTGTCCCTTCTTCAGAAATACCTTCTTCTTCCCACACTTCTTTCAAGGTCTCTCAGCCATAGACCTAGCTCTGCTTAGCAGCCCATGATGCAAGAAGATATCTATTCATCTACTTGTATTTAGTCTGACTTCCTATGTGCTACAAGCTCGAGATTTCCCTCCCATCATTCCTGAACTAAGGCCATCGTTGGTAAATACCAATGGTAATGTCAATGCATGTGGTCCTACTGCATGAAGGCAGTATCATCCTTAAAGCCTCAGCTCCTGATAGACAAAGGAACGCAATACCCATGGATTTATCCCTTCACTTGGTTCTTTTAACTGAATACACCCTTAAAGGTGCAGGAAAGGAACCTGCGTGACTTCCTTGTTTAACCTCGTGGTTCTTTTTTCAACTCAATTCCTGATTTTGGAAGCCTTGCCTTGGCCTTATTGTTTGAACCCTGACGTTTTTCAATACAGTTTCAGTCCCGACAGAGCGAGCAGAAACCTTGGCTCAGTGCTGGGTTGCAGGAGCACCGTTCTGCACAGCTGGATCAGCAAAACCCGATGGCCCAGCATGGGCCTAGGGAGAACCGGGCTCTGGAAAGCGTCTTCTACTGAGCGAGGCAGACTGACCATTTGAGAGTAAGAGTATTGCAGAGGCCTGTCCAGAAGTGCATCCCGGCCACCAGGACCCATCCCCTTCCTTTCAGTTTATTGCCTTGGTTTGATGCATAGCTTTATGTCTCTCTATCTGTTTTGGGGAGGTGGCGCTGAGGTACGAAACGACCAAAGAAAATAGATCCTAGCTCGCACGGACGGTCCTTTTTACCCCCCTCTCCTCTTGCTGTCACCTTGTGGGCCTTAGCAATAGAAGAGATATTTTATTTGTATTTAATAAAGCCCAGTAGTGGGGCTGCTTATGAATCAAGCTGCATCATGCATGGAGCTAGAAAAAATATATATTGGGATTTTCTAGCTCACTAGAGTTATTAATCTGGCTCAAAGCCTACAGTAGGATTTAATATATTAAGTGAAATTGCAGGCCTTTGCCCCCTGTCTTTTCGCTAAGACAACAACATACGTACGCCATATTAGATTCCATTTTTTGTACGTTTCAGATAAGGAGAGGATTAAATAATGAATGAGATTCCCATTAGCTTGAAATTTTGCTTATTTCAGGCAACTCTCTCTCTCTTTTTTTTTTTTTTTTTTAATCAAAATGACTCCACCGTGGAATATTTTTGCATTGATTTGAAGGGATGGGGGGGGAGGTTAAGCATTCATTAAATTTGCATTTACACATCTGACAATACTTTTTGTCCCAGACACTGCACGTTGCGTAGAAAAGAAAAAAATCTCTTCGCTTGTAGGCAACATTTTCTTTGAGTCTTTGGGTGTGACCCAATTTTCAATGAAGTCAAAGGAATGATTCCTATTGATTTCAGCAGACATTGGCTCAGGCTCATTGATATAAAAGATGAAACAGAGCTAATGTTGGATCATCTTTCCCATTCATACCAAACTGATACAGCACTGGTCCTTGCAGTATATTGACCTAGGTTAACATGGAATATTAAATATTCCAAACCACTCGGTTTCCATCACTTTCTTGCAAAGACTGATCTATAATCCAAAGGACTCCAATGCAAAATAGTGTTGTGGATCTAAATTTGGTGTGGTTACAAAACCCTCTGTCTGAGGCCCATAACTGACAATATTCATGCTTTTGAAAGTTGGTGCAATGTACACACAAATGGCATCTCCTCATCAGGCAAAGAAAGGATGCACAAAAAAGGGCAAAAATCAAAGAAAATCAGTCTCTTCTCGACTCACAAATTTGGTTAGGTACAAATCAGGCAGGCAACACAATGCTCATCACACCTGACCAGTCAGTGTAGACAAGAACTGGTCACAATTAATATAGGGGGAGCCACTCATGGTTATAATCGCATTCCCAATGAGACCTAATTAATTGACATGATGCTGAAGAAGACCCACTTGTCTCTTCATTCACTAGTCAGGTGCTGCCACTGGTGACGATCAGGTTTAAATGCAATTATGCTTCTTGGTGAAAACAACATCAGTGGGAGTAGAAAGAAGCCCATAGTATTTAACCCTGGGCAAGTCACTTAACTTCCCCCATTCTCTAATCACTTGCATTTCTGAAACAAGTTGGAGGAGCAGCCAGGCCACGAGCGAGTGGGTTTTACAACAGCCAGCCATCTCTCCTGCCCAGAAAAGTTGCCTGTGAGGATTAGCTAAGTGAGTGTTTGCCCCTCAACATGATCAAAGTGCTGCATAAATATTCATTATCATTATCTCACCCTTCGCAAAGCTCTCCTGACATTCAGCTGAAATTTCCTTTTGCTTAATTTCCTACTACAGCTCCTAGTAAATCTCCTTTTGTACCATCATAAGCAGTTCATCTCCTTCCTCGGAATTTACGCCCGCGCAAATATATGGAGATAAATATCGTCTCCCCCTTAGTCATCGCTTGGCCAAGTTATACATATTTGGTTCTTTTAATCTCTCCTCGTAACTCAGGTCTCTCCAGGCCCTACATCATTTTTGTTGCTCTTGTCTGAACTCCCTCCAATTTGCCAGCAACTTCCTCACGATGAGGGGCTTGACACTTGAACACGGACCGAGAGCATCTCCGTCGTGCCACAGACGTCACCGCGCTGACGCCGGGTGGACATTAACTTTCGCCCCTTCCTAGGCAGTGCTAGAGCAGGATCAAAAAGTTTCTCTTGTTACATTCCTGGGACAGAAAATGGCTTTGCAGCTATATATATATATTTTTATAATGGATAGGATTAACTTTCATCGACCCCCCCCCACATATTATTCCCATTCTCACTCACTTAAAATCAAACAAACAAACACACTCTCCAGGTTTTCAACAAAAATAGAGAGGGGAAAAAAAGTGTCAAGGAAATGGTAGGGGGGGAGGAGAATCATTGACATCTTTTTCTCTTTTTTTTTTCAGAAGAAAAATAAATATCGCCAAGTTGGGCCAGCATCGGACAGACTCTTTGGAAAAGAAGGGTGCGAATTGTTGCCTTGCTATTTCTGTTAAGTTAGCAGCTCGGGTTTTGCGGCAGAGCGACAAAGGAGAAATCCTCGGTTACTGTTTTTCTCTGCTTACCAGGGTGTTCAAGACTTCATTAATTAGCGGGGTTACGTGCTGAGATCCTCATATGTAGGCATCACAGAAGTGCAAAGCCTTTCTTGCTTTCTCCCGGGCTGCCCAAGCAAAACACAAGGTGTGCGGTGGTGCTCTCTCACCTTGCTCCTCATTGGTTATTTGTATTACTTTAAACCCTGACAGCCCTCCTCCGGGATCGGTGCTGGGTGCTGTAGAAACCCAGAACAAAGCCACGGTCCCTGCCCCAAAGACAATCTAAGTATAAAACCAGCTATAACAGATGGTTACGGACAGATGGTGGAGTGCAAGGCGGCAGGATTGGCCAGCATGAAAGACAGTGGTCTGAGCGTACCAGCGGCTTCCTACGTTTACCAGTGTTTAATTTACAACTGTTTGAGAGCTTTTTAATTGCACAGGAAATAAAACACTACACGGCTTTTCCCTCCTCCCCTCTCTCCAGCAGTGATGGTTGGTTTATGTATCTATCCTGCAACAGGTCCTTCTGAATTTTATTTGTCCTCCAAATGATGGGCTGCTTATTCACGAACACAATTAAATATGAAGAGGAGGGACAGTAAATTCCCAGGAGTCAAGAGAAGGGCGACCAGCCAACCCCAACTTTGAAAGTTTGATTTACAGCGTAAAGCTAAAAGCATGGCAGGCATTTCCATAGCACTTCAGAGATGAGAAGGATCCACTGCCTCTCCAAAGAGCAGCAAGAGAGGTCAATTAGAGAGGGGCGAGGAGCTCGAGTCAAGACTCCTGGGCTCCTCTCTTGGCTGTGTCACTACGGTACCTGAACCCTACGCTTTCCTTCACAGGAGAAGCTCAGGTAAGTAATGGGTCTCGGAGATCTTCAGGCGAAAAGAAAAAAGCAACAATCATTTCATAGATTCGTAGAGGTTTGGGCCAGAAGGGACTTGAGTAGATCATTGAGTCCGACCCCCTGCCCTGGGCAGGAAAGCACACTGGGGTCAGATGACTT
Source organism: Crocodylus porosus (assembly GCF_001723895.1). NCBI lineage: Eukaryota > Metazoa > Chordata > Crocodylia > Crocodylidae > Crocodylus > Crocodylus porosus. The sequence goes on along the minus strand of NW_017728909.1, from coordinate 18,518,968 downwards.
TAATAGTTTTCCCTCCTTTTCTATTTGCCCTTCTTTCCCCCAATCTCAAGGGACTCGTGGGGGGCTCAGATGTGACCAACAAGAAATGCCACAGACCGAGGGAAGCGATGACACCGATGGCCAGGGCGGAATGAGGTTACATTTGGAGCGCTGCATTCATCCCCAAACAGCTTGCCCTCTACTGACAGCATCTGATGAAGTGAGCTCCAGGCCATGAAAGACTGTGCCATGCACACACACATACATACATGCGTGTGCGTGTGCGTGTGCGCAGATTTCTTGTTGATCGTATCTGAGCCCCCAAGTCCCGCTGAGTTCGGGGCGAGAAGGGGAAGTAGAAAAGAAGGAAAAGTTACCCAGAGAGGTGGTGAAATCTCCATCCTTAGCTATTTTTAAGACCCAGCTAGACAAAGCCTTGGCTGGGATGGTCCTGCTTTGAGCAGCAGGTTGGATTATGTGGCCTCCTGAGGTCCTTTCTGACCCTAATTTTCTATGCTTCTTTATTAATCTACTTTGGTTAGTCTACAAAGTCAACTTTGGTCAGTCTTGGATGTGCAAATCTACCCAAGGCCTCTGCTGGACAGAACCTCACCCTTGTCCAAAGCACATGGTCCACACTGCTTTCTAGCTCAGCAACTTCTCCAACCTTCACCGGACCCTACGTAGCAATACGGATCAAGTAACACGCCGTGGGCAGTGATGCAGCCTGCCTGGAGAAAGCTGTCTCGGTAGAAACCAAAATGTCTTGGGGCCCCAAACAATGCTGGAGCCAGCTGCCTGTAAACCCCAAATAGGGACCAGGGCTAGTCAATACAAGCCCTACTATTACCTCGGCTTATAGACAAGCCCTTTCAGCCCCCACCATTGCAGCTATAGGATGACCTCTACTTCAGGACAACAGCAATATGCTGTTCTCTTCTCCATCCTCATGGGCCAAAACACTGGAGCAGGACTTCACACGACCTTTCTGAGAGCAACATTTATGGCATCACACACTTGCTTCCAGGTTGAGTATCCTCAAGGTGGTAACAAGTGCTAGGAGGCGCGTTCCAGAAGTGCCTTTGCTAACTTGGCATCACTGGGAAAACCTCTTAGCACGTAACCTCTATGATGAACAAACACATAAACAGCAGGCATTAATCTTTATAGAGCCCTACTCTTCTCCTCACCCTGGACACCAGGCTGATAGTCGCAGTGATAAGGCAGACAGAAAAATGTCTTCCACGGAAATATGCATGTCGGTGTGTGCACATGAGGTGGAAGGTGGGGATGGGAACGGTGGGTAGATGGAATAAACTAAGCAACTTTTCCAGCTCTTCCTTCTTTCAAATCTTGAGCAAAATGCTCATGTGAGATGCTTCTCCCAGCCCCCACCCTAAAAGTCAACACTGTGCAGAGCTGCAATACAGCGAGCCCTTTTGCTGTAATGAACCAGGAGGCAGGTGATAAAGAAATGTGGCTCTAAATCCCAGGGATTTGAACAGAGAGCCTGCACTAGTGGTGTGAGCAACTGGCAGTAACAGATTGTTCAAAAACCTTCTATTCATCCAAAAAGAAAAGAGTGGGGAGAGGGAGGACATGTGGGGGGGGGGAGGGGCAACCCTGAAATGAAAATAAATAGATAAAAGCAGCTGGCGTCTGGTTCATTCTGCATTTGCGACAAGCTCCCGTTTTGAGCGCCGATGCCCCACGCTTTTGGCTCGCTTTCAGCCTATGCCACGTGAGGTGCATTGTCATTAACATATCTCAGGACGGCCGGGAGGATAGACATGAGGATGTGTGCTGGGGAGATGTGTGCTTCCTCCAGCTCCTTGCTGCCCCAGGAGGGAGGCAGCACTGAGCACCCCTGGACACCACCCCACCGAGGCCTTGTAGTAATGCCCTGGAAGAGCCGATGGAGGGACAAAGATGGAAAGGAGTGAAGAGGAGAAGGAAAAAGCAGGGATCTGTAGGAGACATCATCCTACCAACACAAGTTGCTCCTCCGCTACATATATATATAACCCCAGCCTCATCAAGGAGTCGTAAGAGCACGCAGCGCTACTGGCAATAACAGCCGCCCCACTTGTGTAATCCGTGTCCTCGTAGACGTGTTTCTGTCACTGAAGAGGAAAAAGATGCATTAGGTTCTCTGATGCGCCTCCACCTATATGAAACATTATACCCCATCCTCAATTGGCTGGTCTAGGTCTGTGTGCCACACTCTGGTTTCCATCATTTCTTTTCAGAGACCAGTCAAGTGGAAGAATATTTAGTAACTAAAGGAAAAGATTGGCTGCTCCAAGTTGTACTGTCCATGGGCGAGCTCAAGGTATGCCTCTTCAGCCTTCTCTGTCTTCGGGGGTATCATAATATCTACACCTGCCTCTTAGGATTGCTGCAAGAATAATCCGCGAAGGGCTGCAGTTGGAATCAAAACCCAGAGGAATTGCTCAGGCTGGGTGCTCATTTCCCTTGGAAAGTTGCAGCCGTATTGCTTCTGAAGTGTTTCAGCATCTCCACAGCAGTGGCATTACCAAAGGGTAACGCTCCTCAATAACGGGAGATTTGGCTGTCAGGCAACTTTGCTGCCTAGTCCGCTTTCATTCAACTATTTCTAACTTCACTGTGGACAGGAGGCATGAATTATTGGCCTATGGCATCACTCAGCATCACTTCAGTGGGGCTATAAGGCTGGCAAGCTTCTTTGTGTAGATGGGATGTCTTTTATTAGACCAACTGAGAAGATGGAAACAAGTTCTTTGCAAGTTTTTGGGCACAAGCGCCCTTCTTCTTTCTGTTGTAAGTATACGTCCATGGGCTTTGCAGGGACCTCCAGCCCTGGCTCCTCAGGGGAACAAAGGGTTTTTCACGGCCCCGTGCCGTGCGCGGAACCGATTTCTCAGACATTTGACGGTGGCCCTGCCCCTCGGTGCTGACTGGCAGAGATTCAATGAACTTCCAAGGTCCCTTCCAGCCCTAATGGCTATGAAATCTAAGAAATATCCACCCTGGACAAGATGGATGGATGGATGGATATCCACCCTGGATAGGATGGATGGATGTTGATGTTGTGGTTTCTGCAAAATTCATGAAATTGCTAATTAAGTCAATCCCTACCTGTAATGTTACATTTTAACTCCTGCAAGAGGCAAGTGTTGTGTCTACTCATGACCTTCCCAGTACATTCAAGGTGCGGTTGCTTATTTACAAAGCTCACCATAACCTTTCACCAAACACATCCCTACCCCACCACGCCACCCTAACTTGGTCCATATGCCTGTGCCTTCCCTGGACCACTTCTTTGAGTTCACTCATCATGCCATACTTGCCATCTTTCAGAATATTTATAGAGCAGGTTCCTATTTTTGTGCTAATATGCCACCTCCCCTTCCAAAAATATGTCAGCGTCAATCTTTCTCCAAGTAGCAATGCTTTCCTTTCTTCCCATCACCCCAGATACTTGGGTATCTCCCCCAGGAGGAGGTAGCTCCATCTCATCACACCTCACTCCTCTGGCATGGTTTAGCCAGGGATGATCCTGCCTTGAACAAGGATTGGAATAGGGGACCTTGTGAGTAGTCCATCCACCCTGATTTTTCTATGGCTCAGAGACCTGATATTTTCCAGCTGCATAAGAATAATAGCAGCTTGCTTACAACCCATTTGAGAACAAAAGGACTTGGGTGAGCAGGAGGAAGGGGTCTTGTAGTTCAGAAGTAAGGCTTCATCCCTTCCTGTCAAATCTGAACTGACTCCAGGTATTTGCTGAGGTTGGTCACATGAGGTGACAAACTTCATTGCTCTAAGGAAAAGATTGGGAGGCAAAAACTTCTTGAGCTCCACACTGTTTCCTACCATTCTGGGGAAGCCCTGGGCAAGGCAGGTCAGCAGGCCGGGATAAGTGAAGGGGAGGGAAACCCCCGCAACTCCTCCATCCTACTATCGGTGCTTCCCATTGAGAATTGATGCCTTTTCCCAACCATTGCAACTCCCAGTACTGAGGACGACAGAATTCCCATTGCTCCCCTTTATTGTTTGGTGAAGATATCTACTTATCCATCCATCCTATCCAGGGTGGCTACCCATCCATCCATCCATACTATTCTGTCCAGGGTGGATATCCATCCTATCCAGGGTGGATACCCATCCATCCATCCATACTATTCTGTCCAGG
>NW_017728909.1:18490335-18514712 GCF_001723895.1 Crocodylus porosus | reverse complement strand
CCATCCATCCATCCATACTATTCTGTCCAGGGTGGATATCCATCCTATCCAGGGTGGATATATATCCATCCATCCATCCATCCATACTATTCTGTCCAGGGTGGATATCCATCCATTCATCCATCCTATCCCAGTAGTTATCTATCTATCATATCCAGGTTGGCTATCTATCTATCTAATACGCGCTCTTGATATGCTAGATATGTTATCTATAGACAAACACACACACACGCACGCATACATAAGTTTGACTATTTTGAAATTAGGCTTATTCCCTCTCAAAACGACATGGATTCATTTTTGGCTGTTTTTAGCTGACAAAAAAAAAAGAAGATTATATACCCCACCTCCATCAACTGATACTTTATCAGGACAGATCCCACCCTGCTAACAAAAAAAAAAAAAAAAGGGTTTTGATGACACTGGTGTTCAAACTCTTGTTAAAGGAAATTGCTTCACTCTGGGGCCCAGAGAAGCAGAGAGCAGAAGCCCCCCCGCCACCCTTTATTTCCCTCCCTCTCCTTCAATGGCACTTCGTGGAGTGGAAGCCACCAGCATCTGTCAGGATTCGTCCCTCTGAGCCACCTCTGCTCAGGTAAGACCACGGTGGCAATGCTACAGACTCATCAGAGGTCTCTTTCTTCTCACACAGACCAAGAAGCTCTATTCAAATAAAGACACCAGTATTATCCCTAGAGCTACTTGAATCCTCCCTGCATTTCCCTGCTGCCTAGAGATTTTCCCTCGGCCCCTTTCTTCATTAACTTCTCACTACTGATTAAAAAAAAATAAAAAAAAAGACGCACATAACCCTCATCAGCACCCCTTCTTTCTCCCGCCTGCAATATTACCAGCAGATCTCAGTGCTTCAATTTATATTTTCTTTGCTGCTACTCTGCTTTTCTCACACCCTTCCTTAGACTCCCCACCCCACCTCCCTTCCCCCACCTCTGCCTTGCAAAGTTGTAAAAGGAGAGTCCTTTAGGTCAAAATCTTTTGTTTAAACCTCTGAAAGATGAGACTCAAAATGGGTTTTTAAAAGGTCAGAGATCTAAGCTTCCAATTCTCTGTGAACATGAAAAGTTTGAATCCTCTCCAAGACACCGCCGTTAAGCAAAAAAGCGCTCTGGGAAAGAAAGAAGAAAAAAAAAAGGAAGAAAATTTGCATTGCCTGATGTGCCAGAATACGATGCATCGTTACTACCACCCCCCGTCTGGCCTCCCCGTTCCCCTCCGCAGCTCGCCCCAATTGGTAACGAATGGGGAGACTGGTCCCTGGTCCCTTCCATGCTGCATCCTCCATTCTCTTTTCGGTAGCGGCAAATATAAAACACCCCAGAGAGGTTTTTGCCGGTACAGGCAGCTGCTGCTGGAGGTGGAGGGAGGGGAGACCAGCCCCAGCCAACAGGGAACATATTTCACCGGCTTTAAAGTGTTCACATCACAACTGTACCTGATTACCACGAAGTACATCGCTCACTTTAGAACCAAATTTACCCACACAAACTCGGTGTTCTCTCGCTGTTTATTACTGGAAGTTATTGCCCTCGGAAAGGCTGACTCATGAAACCCAGCTTATGAAAAACGTTCTCGATGTTAAAGCTACAAATCCTCCCATCATCGCTGGCTCGTGCCTCTCTCGCTGTAGAAGAGCACGCGCGGGTGACAGAGCCTGGACCCCTCCGGGACGCCCAAGGCCTGCCTCTGCCACTGACTGCTTGCATGACCTTGGGCAGGTTACTTAAAAAGCTAGGCCACGCCTGGTTCCTGCCTAGACAAGAGCACTTAAAATGCCCACCCCACCCCCAAATCTCAAGTATTTAATACTCGAGTCATTGCCTTCAAAATCCTGAGTTCCATTAAAAAAAAAATCCTGTGATTTTTTCTCAGTCGAGCTTCCAAATGCAACGCATTCTTCTTTGAAACTGAAGAAGAAAAAATTGCATTCAAAAGCTTGCGTGTGTCGACAAAAAACAGTTGGTCTAATAAAAGATATCGCCCCCAAACATTACTGATTCACACACCAAGTCTAGGGCTGGAAGGGACCTCGTGAAATGGGGTCCAGCCCCCCTGCTCTAGGCAGAAGTTTTTCAGAAACTTCATACATTTCATAGACTTTAGGGCTGGAAGGGACTTTGAAGATCATCAAGTCCAGCTCCCTGTCCCCGGGGCAGGAAGTGAGCTGGGGTCACAGGTTCCCAGCAAGATAAGCATCCAAACGTTTCTTGAATGAGTCCAGAATAGGTACCTGCACCACTTCTGGAGGGAGTCTATTCCAGGCCTTGAGGGCTTGGACAGAATATATTTTCCTTATACCCAGTCTGAAACCTTCTTCTAGGAGTTTATGATTGCTGCTCCTGGTTCTCCCCTGGGGCGCTTTAGTGAATCCTTAGCACACACATCTTTTGGCCCAGCACATGTACAACCTCGTCAGGTGATTTTTTTTTCCTTCTTTTTTTCTTAAAGCTTTTTAAATTCACCATCATGCTTATGCACCATTAGGGCTTCACTTTTTCAAGCTCAGCTCCAAAACGCTGAGGGTGAGGAACTTTTAATAACTCACTGAACACTGATTTTCCTGTAATCACATGACTCCAGGAGGTGAGACTCGGAGGATGACTCCAAATATGACCTACTTTTGAAAAAATGCGACTGTTGGCAGGAGTAGATCTCTGTTCCCTGCTAGGCATGTTGTCAGGGTCAATCCACTGCTGTTTGTAAAAATACTTTTTAGACTCTTAGAAGGAAGGCATGGAAACCCGTATTTTGTGTGTGTGTGTGTGTGTGTGTGTGTGTGCATGTGCAAGAGGGAGAGAGAGAGGGTTTATTTAAGGCCTGAAAGCTCAGTGCAGTATTGTAAAGGTGAAAAATACACAACAAAGCATGTAGGGACTGAGATCCTGAAATGATGCGTGTGACAGCCCGAGTGTCACAGAATAAGGGAGGGCTAGTGTGTGCAGCCAGCCTACAATAATGGTGCTGGATCTTCTCTCACGACTGTTGTTCCCCTCCATATTGATACAGCGTCTGCCTTCCTGAGGTCCAAGCAGGACCAAACGCACCAAAAGACTTCAATAAAGACAATTCCCGTTTTATAATCCCAGCCCAACAAGAAGCAACACAGATTGAATTGGGGGACTGGTTTTCTATAGGGCTTTTCTCGCCATGAGAGTTGGATTAGAACTAGCTGGGGGAAAAAACTGATTTCCCCCCCCACCCCCCCCACCCACACGCAATGGGGGGAAAAATAAAATGTTCCCAGTGAAAATTTCCAGAATTTTTTTTTTTTTTTTACCTTTTTGTTGTAAACCAAATGCTTTCAGGCCAAGCACTGGCCACCTTTATTTCTCACTTCAAAAGGTCACATCTCAAGAGCATTTTACTTTAGTCAAAACCTCAAATTTCCATCAAAAAGTTTTGATGGGAAATATGCAGCCGGCCCTATCTGGAAAATACCCATGAAATTTAACAGTAATTCTTTGCTAGCCTTTGGAAATCCTCTGGTTAGTGCCTATGATGACTGAGAAATAGGAGCTGTTATGGAGGATGGGAAGTGAATTTAAGGGACCCTGTTCCTTGCTGAATCTAATACCTTTTTTTAAGTCCCCTTTTGAACCTGGCCATGCCATCTACCTCCACACTCCTGTGGCAGTGAATTCCACAAGTTAACGACCCATAACACAAAAAAGTACTTTCTCTTGTGCTTACTGTAGCTCTGCGCTGAACTGTGATCTACCTACAGTCTTCATCGAAAAGAGTTATTCTACTTAAACCGTTGCAAATGATCTTCAAACTGGATGCACGGGTAAATTTATTTTGCCACCTAATGCTCCTATAGCCCCAGTCTCACACTGCATAAGCATTTCAGAGTCGTTAACAAATATTTCTTGCAAAGCCCAAGCAAAGTATGGAAGCATTATGCCCATTTCACAGATGGATCAACAGAGGATGAAGTAGTATCCCCAAGGTCAGCCAGGGAGTCAGTGGAGGAATAGGCACGTGCCCCAATGTCTCCCGGATCCCATCCCACAATGTTATTTGGTCCTAGATAACCCAGTGGGCAGAGCTGCTCCCAGAGGCCCTGCCTCCCAGCCTGGCGGCGGACCATTCGTTGAGACAATCCAACATGGGCCAGACCTGGGTGAGCTCACAAATGGTTAAATGGATTTGACATTTCAGTGCAGGCCTGCAGCGTAAGCCTTTGCCAGCTGTAGCCGGAGCCCCGGATAGTAGCGAATCAAGGCTCGTGGCTGGGGCACTGTGTGCGCACAGTCTGCTGTGCGTTAATATTATTGGCTCGCTCCTCAATCATGCCTTTTCCAGCTAGCTGCTCCTGTCAAAGCACATCTCATTAGGCCTGAAGGCTCAATGAAATGGAAATTCATGTTTAAATTTAAAAACAACATATTGACCCTGGAAGCCAACGATGTCTACATTTTTAATAACTCACTAAGAATAAAAAGTGTGCCTGCGTGCATACGTGTGTGTAAGGGGGGGGGGTGTTAGGCAAAGAGAGGAGGAGGAAGTGTAGCAATGGAGAAAAGTGGACATGGACCACTGGCCAGTCTTGGGCTCCCATCCTCTCTCCTTCTCCTCCTCTTTACAGTTCCTTCCACCCGACATGCTCCCTTCGCTACACAGAGAAAGGGCTTGGGGGATGCACTTAAAGGGACCTTGTGTCCTCTTTGGCATGGCTTGCCATATATTAAAGGCAAAGATAAAACAAGAACTTAGCATCTTTAATATGTTGCACTCCCCCCTCGCCGCCTCCACCGACATCCCAGTCCCTAAGCCTCAGGCAGACAAGGAGGTGTTTTATTTATGCAGAAAGGAAGCGTGCTGCAGAGCGTGTGTCAACACAGGGCCTTTCAGAGGAGGATTTGAAGGGAACCACGCTTCGCGTGCCCCGCCACGTGGAGCCAGGTCTCCTGCCTGCCCCCTCCCCATCCCCGCGCCGACATCCGTCCCGATCGGAGCAACTCGCACGGGTCCCTCGCCTTGCCCGTCACGTTGAGCGGGCTCCTCCCAGAGGGGCACGGATGGTGCCCCTGTCCGACAAGATTAGAGGAGAGGTGATGCTCTTCACGCTGTTGGCCTGAGGTGCTCTGTGCCAGCAACTGGGACTGTCAGACGGAGAGAAAGCTCAAGGCCCGACCTTTTTGTCATCACAGGAGACCCCATGCCTCCCTTCTTAAGGGCGAGTGAATTTGTCTTGGCCAAATTCCAGCTCGGGAGATTACACGCTGCACGACTAACTTCCCCCCGCAGCTCCAGCTGCCTGAAGCCTTCTTCTTCCATTCCTAGCCTGAAATGCCAGGCTATGCCATAGCATCCCTTTGGGCATCTCAAACCCTCCACCCTGGTGACAGCTGCGTTTCCAGGGGTAGCTCAAGTGAGCCCTTTCGAGCTTCATGAGGGGCAGTGACGGACATGCTTGGCATCTTTGCACAAATCACAGCTACAGAGGGGTATGAATATTTCCAGCCATAGGGGGCTTGGAACAATTTCACAAAACCTGGGATATTTGTGTGCATTGCCACCAGCTCGGCATAAACCGCCCGAAGGTTGTAAGTGCCCAGCAGTGCATGTGTGTGTGGGGGGCTCCAGTCTCTAGACTTTTGTTGCAATTCAGCATGGGATGAAAACGATCTCTTCCTGAAACCAAGGCCTTCCACCCTCCCAATGTCCACTACTACCTCCATTCATCTTTGAGATGAGGCATGCTGTTTCCCAAGCACATTGTGATTTCTCCCGCAAATTCACATTCATTCCACTACTTCCTTCTATCTACTATCCCCTGAGACAACCTACCTGCCCTCTTGGGGCACATTTACATGGCGAAGGGCAATGGAGCTATTTGGAAATAGCTGTAAATATGCCAGGTTGGGAGCTAGGGTCTGCATAGCATAAGACAGCACTATGGAGTGGTACTCAAGATACCTCTGGGCATGCTGTCTCCAGAGCTGGAAGCAGAAGGGTTGAGTTACTGCAGCCCCACACCTGGTCTAATAACCCCACTTCTTAGCACAACTCATTTACCTAGGTGCAACATTACACTAATGAGGCTAGCCTGCAGATGTCATGCCCACATACTCTTAGTTTCTTACCCATGTTTTTCCACCTGTCTTTTATTCTACTGGGCCTCACTGTGCATCCCACCTTCTCTCTACAGCTCTTCTGATGACACTGATAGTCTCACCAAGCCCTTTTCTATTCTGTGTTCATCTCCTGGTATTGTTGGTTCACTTTATGTACAAGTTTGCCCATAGATTTTAATGCCAGACAAGGCTCTTTGACTGCATAGCAGTGAAGTATAGTGAGATCCTTTGAAGGGCACCACAAGGGCAGAGAAGATAAGCATAAGCTCAGGCTGTCCCTACCTGGCCATTCCCCTGCCAGGATGCCCTGGTAAGCACTGTAATAAATACATTTGTTTTTTAAACGGAGCATCACCCAGTTCACCCAAATTAGGGAGGGGAGCTTTGGGTCTAAACAGGTTGAAAACTGCTGCAGCATCACAACCTGCACATCACATTCCTTCAATTTTCACCCATTTCCTCGATATATGTAACCGAGCACGTTCCAGAAAGGCATCTGGTCTTGAAGACTTCAAGAGGGCATCTGCCATTTCCATTGGTAGCTCATTTGCTCTAAGGTTAATCTCCTTCACCAAGGAGGAATGCAAATGCACAATTTATTCTAATCTATTTCTAATTTGAACGCCTTTCAACTTCCAGGTTTTGGTTTGTGTTTTGCTTTTGTCTTTCACTACGCCGTAGAATCAGAGAGACGTAGGGCTGAAAGGGACCTCCAGAGGTCTTCTAGTTCGACCCCCTGCCTGCAGCAGGATCATCCTGGTCCAAACTATCCAATACAAACCGTAATCTAAACTCTACCTAAGACTACCGTATTTCCCAAACTTTGAATACTCTAATATTTTCCGGTCTCTACCCCTATTCTCCCTCTCTGTTGCTTTAATGACCAGTTTGGTCCAACTTTCTACTGCTGCCCCTTGATAGAAACATCCCCAAGCCTTCCCAGTTGTCCCCCTTGATGCATCTACCACTGAGATGACAAAGCAAATCCCACAATTTAGGATGTTTTATCTGCATAGGGGCAAGTTTCACTCTCCAGGATCAAAGTCAATAGCTATTGAAGACCTAGAGGAAGACTTCCACCGACTTCAGTCGGCTGGCCTGATGCAAAGCCTACTGAAGTCAATAGAAACACTCTCCCCATCGAGCTGAATGACCTTGTGCGCGGACGGGCGTGCCAGAAGAGAGGAGACACGACTGCCGGATGGGTCACGTCTACAGATTATTTAATGGGGTTTTATTTTTTTAAATTTATTTATTATTTAAGCCAGATGAGTGCAAGGAGAGATGGAGGCACTTTGTTTCCCAATTTGTGTCTATTATCTATTGAAATTTGACATAATGTCTCCGCAGTTCCCCTTAATATTCCACTGTATATAGAATGTGACTGGCTCCACCATGTAATGTGACAGCTTAGGAAGATTAAAAAGAAAAGCTAAACTAGCAGTAGTTGGAGATGAGGAAAAGTAGCACATTTATGAATAATTTCAGCTGAATTCTAACAACATTGCATTCCCTGGACAGGACACATTTATTATCTTATTCGCCACGACTACTGCAACATTAGTGATTTGTTACTGAATCAATTATTAATTCATATGAGTGAATAAGGCTCTGTCATTTAACTCTTCAGCAGGCCGTACCTGCTCAATGCTGATTGTATTTTTAACTCTCTGCTCTCCCGCCGCAGCCTTGCCCCTCCCTACATGTTAGGTGCAGAAGAGGCATTGGTCTCCATTTCATTAACCAGCTAGACAAAGAGATACTACTTAGTTTTTTTTTAAATAAAGTTATTGTCCCTCCTCTGAGCTTTTTGTATGAAACCTTGGCGGCTTGGTATCCAATAGACATATGGGGATATTACAAAATTGACTGAGCCAGGCTTACCTTGCATTTAAAAAATAAAATAAAATAAAGCAGGACAGAAAAGACTATTTTTTTTCTTCACTTTGAACTTCGTGGAAATTCAGGGCCTAACGATCCATGAGGACTTAGCCTTAGCTCTTGTGTAGCTCACTTCACCAATACAACTCCAAGCATGCCCCAAAAGCAAGCCATCGTCATCACCTTCTGCTGGGGAGACTAAATCACAAAGCAGTTCATTGAGGAGAGGGAGGAAAGATAGGCATTTTAGGAAGGGCAGCAGCTTTTAGTTCTAATTATTACATGGAGACAAATTAGGAATTATATAAATGCAGCAGAAGCACTTCAGTTTTAATCCTGGAGTTAAAGTTGGAGTGGTTTTGCTACATTTGCGTTGTTCCCGGCTTGTCCGTACCTAACACTTAGGGTGTAACAGCTGCTGCCTTCTTGAAACGGCTCCAATTATATGCATGCACGTACCCTGACGTGTTCGAGCTCAAGTTCCCTGATCCCAAAATCTGCTGCTGCAAGCACCCAGGCCTCTGTACTAATACATCCATTGGGTGGTTGGAGCCCGGGGCTATGAGATGTGGACTCCAATACTGAATCTGCCATGGGGCCCCTGCGTAATGCCTTGGGCAACCTTTGGGAGATAAGGATGATGCTGCCGACCCACTGCGAACAGTGTTTAGTGCTCTAGATGAAAAAGGGGCATATTAAAATCTTTATAATACCCATTTGCAAGTAATTAAAATTACCATTATATCCTCCTTGTTAAGTAGAGAGCATAGAATGAATACCAACATTCGGCAGAAGGTAAAATTGTGAGAGCTTTAATGGCAACCACTATAAATGCAACGTATTCTGCTTGAAGATTAGACTCTGCTTGGTCCCTACATATGTGAGATGGGAGAATGCGTCCAACAAGGTGCAATCAAATTATCTTCTAGCACCTCCCCAAGAGAGCAAATATCCTTCCCTTACTCAATGTAAGGAGACTTCAGCGTATGTAGCCCCTGACATCTCAAGACAGTCCAGTGCAAAGTCAGTACCTGGCAATGCAGCTCCAATACAAGTCTGTGCCTGTAAGTTAGTGTTTTCTAAACATCCAGGTCTGTGAGCCAGGGAAACCCCTGGCACTTTCCTGACTTCCTGGGGGAAAACGACTTTACACAACCCAGGACCCAAGAGCTAATCACCGTGAAGTTACTATCATGGCATCATCAGCATTGTGGAGATGTAGAAACCCTCATTCTCTCTCACTGGTTTCTTTCCAGCCCCATCAGATGGCTTTGCTAGCATCAAGTGAGCTACAAGACTGTACAAGAAGTTTGGGTCCTGAATCCAGCTCCAGGTTTTGAATTTTGGATACCCAACTTGTAATGCCTTAATAGACCCTGGTTGTTAGAAAGGGTGGTGGGGTGGGAGATGGAAAGGGTAGTGCTTGGTACTTTCTGAGAAGCTGGGCTCTCAAAGCTGCTCCTGCTTGGGCATGCAAAATCATTAGTGATAGCATCAGGGACTTACTTGGTTTTTGCACAGTATAGGATGGAGCTAGCCCTAGGAACTAATGACTAGACTGTCAGTTTGGGGGGTTGCAATACAACAATAACTTCCATCTTCTCTGTCATTGTTGCTGTACACCTCAAAACACTTGCTAACAGCACGTGCTGTGGGGATCTCTCCGTAGCTCTTCACAGCACTGCAGGAGGGGCAGGCAGACAGCAGGTGCCTAGCACGTTAGATGAGGCTGGGCTAAAAGGAATAGGAGCCTGGCCAAAGCCCTTTCTCTTGGGCAAGGTGGTCCGTGCTTCACCATGGGATTTTCTTTCTTTCATTTTGCCTTGTTTCTTTCTGCCTGGGCTTCTGCAGGTCTGTCCTGGCTGGGATGCGTATCTGCCTTTCTAAGTTCTAGGGTTTGAAAGGAAAAATATTACAGGTGTTAAATGAAGAGTTAAATTCAGCTTTCAGCTAAACCAGTGAATGTTTGAAGGAACACCATTCAAGTCAATGGAGCTAACTCAGGAACCGACATTGGGTTATAACCCTTGAAGAGGAAGGATGTGGTCACGTGGCCATTTCTGTCAACGTCCTCTTCCTTTGGGACTTCACAAAGCAAGCTTTAAGAGTGTGACCCTGTGTCCACTCACTACTCAGCATCATACCCTCCTGGTCTAGCCCATAAAGAAACCAGATCCCATTAGCAAGCATTTCAGTCTGTGGGTCCATCCCCTAAATCATGAATTCTTCATCATGTCTCCAACTCCAGACTTGCTATATGATTTGAATCATGGGTGCGCCTTTATTAAAGCCCTCACGGCTGGGGACACAAAGCACAACAGGTTTTTTATGACTGGGGTTGATGATATGCTTATGTGCAGTGGGTAGACACTGGGCTCAATGGCTGTAGAGGTCCCAGGTATCCTACGTCCCGATGTGACAGTAGAAGAGACCCAAAGGGATGCAAGTTCCCATGAACTAGTCTGACCTCCCCGGGTGTTTCACTGCCCAAGCTAAGAGCGGTACTAGCAAAATAAACCGATCGCCTACCTGGTAATCGGTCAATCAGAGGATTCGAATCATGTCCCATTTCATAATCCGGAGCATCGTAAGCAATGCAGAGAGGATTGTGTGCACCCACCGGAATAAATAGTTGATTTTTATCTTGACATTGTCCTTTCAAGGAAAGTCAACAAGGGGAAAGGATGGCAATTGCAAAAGGTGGCTGTACCGCAGACAGGCCTCAACCACAGCACCACCCTGCTCAAATGCAAACACGGACATCCCCCCTCCGTTTCAACTGCTCATCAAAATCTCCTCCCCTGCTTGCTCTTTGCAAAGGGGGTGGGAAAAAAGGCAGCACCTGAAAGTTGTTCTCCAGAACATCAGTCCGCACTCAGGAAGCTGAAACTCTGCTACTCGGTGATCTTTTATTTGTGCAATTCATTCGGATGAAGAAGAGAAAGCCTACATTGGTTTGTCGAATAGCATGGCTCAACACTGCGCAGGGAAAGCAAAGCTGCTCATGTAAAACACTGTTTATAAAAGCTTAAAAGGACATATATATATATATATATATATATATATATATATACACACACACACACACACACACACACACGTGCGCGCGCGCACACCCTTTATCATTTAGGCCTGACCATAAATCTGGGTAAGACTGCAAAGTTGCAGCTTGCTTAGTGTATTTTATAGACAGAGATCTTGCTGACTTGGCTGACACGAGGCAGGAGGCGGGGAAGGCAGGAAAGTTGAGATTTGGGGTAGGTAAACATCTCCATCCATCAAGCGATTGGATTTGCAACTAAAGCGGTGAGAGCCACATCAGATTAGCTTTGCTGGGGCACGGAAGATGGGAGCGTCACCTGTCTTCAAGGCGAGTGACCGGAGGGAGAAAGCACAAGCGAGCGGGTGCCATGGGAAGGCTTCGGCCCCGGCTGCAAGCGCAGGCCAGATGCGGGAGGAAACCTCCCTCCGTCCCCCACTGGTCCCCACCGAGAAGCCTCCGCTCTCCGCGCCTTTCCTCGGCACTTAACGCCGAGAGAAGCAAACCTTCAATTTCCCTTCAACCTCCTGTCTCTTTTGTTCAGAGCAGAAGCCCCGATTGTGCTGAACTGTGTGAAAAACCTACAGAGGCTTTTGTCCTCCTGAATCTCTTGCTGAGGGAAAGAGCTGAGACGAAGCAATTTAATTCACTTAGGACCATTGTGTCTTAATCCACAGAGCAAGGTTTTCAGGCAGCCACAGGGAAGCTTCCCTCGGTGCTCACCCAGGGAAGGGGCTGCGGGTGTAGGAGGGGGAAGGGAGCGGCTGATCTGCATTGACCCACGCAGCTCCCCCTGCCAAATCGGGCCCCTCGCCCTGGATGACCATTTTCAGATGCAGAAAGGCTGTCCCTTTTCGTAGGCTATTTCAGTACCAAATGACCCTGGAAGCAACAGGGTGGGTGTGGAGTGCCGGCAGGAAGGGTGAATCCGATCCAGCCCCACTTAGGATGAAAGCTGTCATTTGGCGACTGGGAAAGGACATGTGGAATAAGGGGAAGGGAAGAAAAAGACAAGAAGGAAGGCAGGGAAGTAAGTAGAGAGGAAAGGAAGAAGAATAGAAACAAGGGAAGAACAGAGAAAGGTGGAGGGGGGAGAGCGGGAGAGAGATGGAGGGGACCTGGGGGACAAACATGTTGCTGCCGAGTGTGTTTTGGGTGGGACGGCCGGGAGAAAAGGAATGAAAACCTGGCAGGGGGTGGAAACCGTGGGCAATCTGAAATTCGGTTCCAGAAAAGCAATTTTGGGAGGTGGCGGTGGGCAACCTGGCACTGTATTCAGGGCTCCTTCATAGCTTGCTCCATTCCCCAAAAGGCCTACAGCATCATGGTTAAGGTATTCTCCTGGGAGAGGTGGGGTCTGAACCCCCTCTTCACGAGGAAGGAAAGGACCTGGGATGCCCGTGCGGCCTGGGCAAGGCTCTAGCTGCCTTGGGTGAAAAGAGGCACCAGCACCACTGCCAGCCATGCTTCGAAAGAGAAGAATAGTGCCCGCTGCAGTGAGTGCACCAGGATCGCCGAGGAACAAGGGTGGGACTTACCCTCATAAGTAAAACTGGGATCAGCCATGCTTGGTTTCCCACCTTTCATCTGGGCTTACCTATATAGACTGCAGCCCTTTTCAAGGCAGGGACTCTCACCAAACGCACGTGCAGCAGCGCCCTGATTTCTTCAATGCCTATCGTCATTGCCATCACCAGGCACGAGGCAGCCTAAGAGATGCTTTCCAGAGTCCGTGGCAAAGCCCCTGCTGCTTTAGTCCCCAGGCACTAGCCTGACTGAAATGCTAGACGACAGACCTGCGATAACGAGAGGACATCGGGATCCCATACAACGACACGTCCTGGATGCTCTGACCGGGAGGGGGTCCGTGCACCTGGAAGATGCGCGTGCACTCTCCCATGATGCAGCACTGGAAAACGGAAGAGGACCCAAGGTGCCTGGAAGGAAACCAAAGCCCCTCTGAGCCTAGACAGTTAGCAAGAGCCTGATCTGAATTTATTACAGCAAGCAAAGAGGAGGTAAATGCCACTTTATGAACTCCTCCATTTATTGACTCGCCAACGTTGTTTACTTTTGGGGAAGCCGGCGACACTTTAATGCCTGTTGTTCTCCTCACTCTTGCTGCAAGGAGACTCCTGTTCATTTATCCGGCTGGGCTGGAGGGATGCCGCTCCTTTGTGGACTGGCATTGCCATCTCACAGGGCTCACAATCATCCTGCTTTCCTTCCCCCTGCTTTGCGGGACTGCCAGCGTAGACAGCTCATCCCTCGAGGGACTCCAGAGACGTTCACAACCCGAAGGAGGTTTCTGAGTCCTCTTTCTAATGCCAGGCACAACCTGCCCCAAGCCAGCGACTGCTACCGGAGTGTGGAAGGGGTTATTTATCCTCTCTGGGAGTGACTTCAGGCGAGCCGCTTGGCGCATGTCTGCGCTGCGTGCTGCTACAAAGGCTGCATCCCTTTGCTCCAGTGTCACCTGGACCAAATCGGGAAATGAGGCAAAGAAGCAGCTCTGGGTATATGCCCATAAGCAAGCTTGGTACAGAGAGTTCAAGAATGGCGCTGGACATGCATTCAACGCTGCTCTCCATGCCTTCACTCGCTTGTTCTTAGGTCTTGGTGGGAATGGCTCATAGCAGCGCTCCCAGGTCCAGCACTCAGGTGATGCAGATGTGTCCCAAGTTCCCTACGTTGGGCATCCCAGCACTCCCTGACCTCATGGGGAGGCCGAGAGGACAGATACACCCAACACCGTGTCGTGCTCTGCTGCCAGCATACTGGGGCCATACTGACAGGTTGCATCTAGACAAGCAGGAGAGCTGAAGGAAGGGTTAGCTGGGGATTGCCCACCCAGAAGAAGAGACCCGTTGCTTTTCAGTGCATGGAGATGTTACATGAAAAGAAGCCCATAAGGGGCAAGAGCAAACTTGGTGCCTGCTTTAAGAAAGCTCTCTGTGGCCTATTGCATCCATGGCTTGCACAGCATCTAGCACAGAAGGGCTCCACTAGGTTATAACACTTTGAACACTTTTTAGCAACCAGCCCCTGTAACAGCCACTGGCCATCTCTCCTCATTGCCACAGGACGAGGCCCAAACAAGAGGCTTGGGCTTGAATGAGTGGGTGTAGAAGGATGAAGAAAAAGGGAGATAAGGAGGGCAAGGAGCAAAAGAGACCCCACCCCTGCATTAAGGAAACTGTTCTTGTGAAGCTCTTAAATATCACCTGTCTTGCAACAAGGGCAGGGCTACAGAGGAGAGCAGGGAGCTGGAGAAGAGTCGAATCAAGGCCCCAACCCCATTGCCTATCACTCCAAGGAAGGGAGCTGGCAACAAGAGGGGATGCGAGCTCTCCTCCTTGCAGAGGGAGGGCCATGCCCAGGGCTCAGCTTGGCTCATAACCTCCATGAAACACCCTTGTGCAAGGTTCAGCAGGGATGGGCACAAGGATGTCCTGAGCGAAGCTCGACATTAGCTGCAGAAGCACAGGACAGTCAGACGAAAGGGTAAAAGTATGGTCCTGAAAGACAAGCAGTCACTCCAACTGTGTGCTGGAGGTAATTACTGCTATATAAATAAACCAGAGGGGGAAAAAAAAATCTTTTAAAAATCTAATTACCATGCAGCACTGTGGGTTTCAACCTTGGTCAAGTACAGGCAGACCTGATTTACACTCCATCATAAAATCCCAAGCACGAGGCTAGTCTCTCTCTCTCTCCCTCCACAATATGAGTCAAGGAAGCAGCCTGGGAAATTCTCAGCGAAGAGCCGTCTATGGGATAGAGACAGCCCCATCTGGGATGCATTCAGCCTCTGTACCATAGTCAGGGGTACACCGATGAAGGCATGCTGTGAAGAAGCACCGACGTTGGTGAATCTAAGTCTGTCGAGCTTTCCTTTCCATAGTTCTCAGAGTATTTCGCCAAGGTGATCTGTGGCCCTTCATCCTCCTTTTACAGATGAGATGAAGAAAACAGAGAAAGAGCTGTATCCCTATTAGACTTTAGACTGCTTTGTCTCCAAGCTGCTTTCTCCATCTTAGTAATGCTGTCTGCCTGCTTTGGGATTTCCCGATGGGGTTTACCTATGCTCCCGTTGACTCATCTTGTGTGCTCAGCACCTCAAAAAATCAAGACTTGAGTGATTTGCTGAAGATTGCACTACAAATGCAAAAATGGGATTAGAATTCAACATGCCTTTCCTCCAGTGGGGCAGCAGGTTAGTAAAATATGAACCTGGCTCCAAATTCCTGCTTATTTTGCACTTGCAGAATTAAGCACCCTCAAAAAACCCCCAAAGCATTGATAGCTCTGCTCATCTGCAAACAAACACCATTCTTCCCTGTCCGGGTTATACAAGCCAAGCCATAAACAATTGCTGGAGACAGGCACTTAGCCCAGCACTTCCAATCAAACTGATCATCCCAGCATCAAGCTTAGGGCTGGCAGGTAAAATGAATCAGGTAGGAACAAGGTTTTGTTTGGGGGGGGGGGGGCGGGTTCCCTGTCCAACAAAAAAAATTGAGATTTCAATTCCTTTTTCACTATCCCAACTTGGAAGAATATTGAAACCTTCATACTTTTCTGCAAAAAAAGAATGCAACTGCCCGTCAAACCATTTTACCAAAAGATCTCGTTCTGCTAAGGTTGGCCTTTTAAAATCGCTCAATATAAGTTAAATAACCAACGTTTCAAAGTGTCAACTCAAAAGATTTTTGTTTGCTTGTCAAAATACAATTGGAATGGGAAATCCCAATGGTTCAGGAACAGGTGAGCAGATAGAAAAAGAAGGAGAGATTTAGGGAAGTGTGGGTAAGCAGAAATGAGTCGAAGCTGGGCTAACAGAGTTGGGGTCTTTTGGAAAATGAAGAGTTGGCCTAGACAGGTCCTGCAGGAGCTAAGCAAATCACTTTTCAGATTTGAATTTTTCAAATAAATTGAAAAAGTCATGTCCCTCAGCCCAATACCTACAAATTTTAAGGCACTTGCCCCTGCTATTCTAAAATTGCTAGTGCTGACACACCTTCTTCCACAGGTGAACCTCAAAGTGGATGCTCAGCATTATTAAGAAAAGAATCAGAGAAATGAAGGCAAGAAAGGCAACTTGACCGAAGTCACCAACAAGTCAGTGGCAAAACTGGAATGGGACAAATGGGGTCAAGTTGGTCCCTAGGTGCAAATTAAAGGGAGAGGCATTTTTTTCCAAACTGGAGGAGAGGGGACACAATGAAAATTCAGGATGGTTTCTGATTACATTTATGATTATGACAGGGTTGCCTGCAATAGTAAGAGTCTGGACCCAAAGAATTGGTAGATCCTAGCAAAAGCTAGGGCTCTGAGTAAATTAAAAGTGGGAGAGATGCGTGTAAAATTGTATACTTTTGCCAAAATTTAGTTTGGCTTTTATTTTTCGCCTTTTTTTTTGCATCCCCATCAAAGTTCTGTCCCATTTTGATCGCCTCCATACAGGATATGGGATAAGTTCAACAACAACAAAAAAAGCTGGCTGAAATTTTACAAGCTTTGAAAATCTGATGGGCAGCATGATCTTCGAAATGCTGCTAAGTCCACGACCTGCATAGCTAAATTTGATTGCATCTCTTTGAGACCCTCTCTACTGGAGTGAATGTAAGCAAAGAGCTCAAACTGCCAACAGATCTGTTCACTTTGCCTTTAAAAATAAAATAAAGGAACTAAAATTAAAATGTTGCTGCCTGAATAAAAGGAGAGAGAAAGTAACTGGAATAACTCTTGGGAATTGCCCTTGTCTCGTGAATAAATGCCTTGCAGTTTACAGCCTTCTATAAAAGAGGTGTTTTCTTTCCTCTGTCTCTTTTCACAATGAAGTAAAACAACATGTGCGCACACTGCTTTATGGCAGAAAACACCAAAGGATTTGATGAGCCATTGTGCATGCTGTTTATACTGGAACATAAGGAGAAACACGTACCAACCTCAGCTCAACGTGTGCTGCTTAAGCGCTTAGCAAGTCGGTGCCACATCCTAAATACTTCTGTATGCATCTGCAATTCAGGGGCTACATGGGAGCCATAACCAAGAGCATACTGAATGGATGTGGCAGTGAAAAGACTAATGCCGGGAAATCAAGGGTCTGATCCAGAGAAAGAGCTCGAGCCAGCAATGCACCTGCTTTTGCTTTTGTTTCCCTCTCTCTTTCTCCTCTTGTAACTCCTTGCTCTTCTGTCTCTGGGCTCCCCCTAAGAAGGACATTATAGTCCATTTACAGTCTGAACGATGTACTGTGATGCCCTCATACAACGGGCTGCCTAGCAGAGATCTTCCCAAGAAACTTGGCTCGGGTGGTCGCTGTAGCTGGTTTCATGTTGCTTGCTTCCAGTAACACCCAACTGCCCTTGGCAAAAACAGATGGATGACATCCCGGAGCCCAGTCCACTCCAGATGTGATGGAAATCAGGTGGGCAAGGGGCAGAAGCACATTCACCTGGCAACAGGTTGTCTGCCTCCTTCCCCAGTATAAGGCAAACGGATCAAATAAACCCCAACATGCACTTTTAAGACGACACTGGGAGATGTGGACCTCATCTGCATCTAATGTGCTGTGAGCACAACTGAACCTAAAGGACCCAGCTACAAAATCCACATAGTCTGGAAGCACTTTAGGATCTCTGGTATAGTCCACTGCAGCAATGGGCTACGCCAAGCTTGCAACTGGCTCTCAATGCCCTTGAAGCCTGCGAGTGGCTGACGCACAAGTTCATCTTGAGAAGAAAGGGGCACATCTTCTAAGCATATATTAGACCTTATTTTGGTACCTGAATGAAGGGGATGGACTTTTTAGCATGTCTCAGCCCTCCCTCGACCCAAGGGAGCACAAAGAGAGCTGCCGGGGAATTGTTCTAGCACTAACACTCGGGACACATGGGTTGGGCTATAGGCTTCACAGGTTTCTAGTCTGTAGACTACAGACTTCTAGTCTGGCCATAGGAAAGTCATGCAATCCACCCGGTGCCTTGATTTCCCCATCTGTAAAAGGAGAGCAGCCCTTGCTTAATGCATTGAGGACATAATCCATTAAAGACTATGACGGACTTAGACATTAAAGCCCATACAATGAAAAAGAGGATTTTTGAATATCTATCCTGTTTAGGAATCTAGATATAGGTGGGTTTGAAATGCCATGCGCTTGAAAACAACCTCTGTATTTCTTCAGGCCTTTTTCTTGTTGTCTTTATCTTACACGGATAAACCAGAGTAAACTTTATTTTATATAGTGCCGCCTCCCTCCTGCACATCTATCTCGAACACTTCACCGAATTAATAATAGAGGTTCTAAATTACATAACAGGGTTAGAGAATTAAATTATAAATAAGGGATAATAAAAAATAGATAATAATAAATAATAGAATTACAGAATTATGCAATAATGGGTCTATTCCAAGAGCAAGAAGGAAGGGAAGTCCAAATCTTGCGGACGGGGCTCCGTAGCCACTGCGCCATAAGCAAGCCTCAAATTTATCAAGCCATAAAGCAGTTATAAAAGTTACAACAAATATATCCTGCAAAACAGAAGGCAGGACATTGCATGCAGCTAAGATGTCTACCTTGAATTTATAGTCTTGCCCTGAATATAGATATGAGAAAGGATTAAGAGTTGGCTCAACTGTATACTTCCTTGGTTAGAACCTGATCGAGCAAAAAAATAAAATGAAATAAAATAAGGATGCACATAACTAGCCTACAGTACATATTGCTGGATGTATGCAGGTATAACGGAGAATGGGATCACTCAACTGGATTTTGAGCTCTTTAGGCTAAGAAACTTGTTCCTGTAAATACATGAGCAGAGAGCCTGGCCCTGGAAGCCGTTGGAGTTACAGGAGTCAACATCAACTGAGTTCTTGCCCAAAGCTCTTGGATCTTGTAAGGGACTTCTTACCTTTGCTACAGCATCACAGCATACCAAGGTCACTGCAAGAGCCTTACAGACGTGTCAGGTTAAGGACACTGTTTGCTGGCGATCGCAGCGCCTCCTATTTATTGTGCGTCACTTAGGGGATGCAGGATATTACTTGGACACGTTACTAGATGCATCAGTGCTAACTGATTTGCTCCGAGGCACCACATGCTAATCAAATGGGGTGCAGTGTATAATGTCACATTAATGCCATAATAAAGGAAATCTCTGTGTGTTCTGTAATGTCTTTACGATTATCTTTAATTTCAGCTAGCTAGCGAAAGACTGCGCTCAATACCTGGATCTGCTGTCTAATTACCTAGGATATAACACGAACCAAATGTATGATAAAAGGCCACATTTTTACTGGAGGTTGCTGGTGACAACATAAACCATAAGAAAATCTTACGAGCGGTTAGAAGCCAGAAATAATGTATGGGCCTGATAAGCATGTGTGATTTTTTAGGTGGATTTTGATTTCTTTGTTTTTCTTTCTTTCTTTTTTAAACCTTATCTACCAACCTGAAAATAAACTGTAACACAGAGGGGTATATTTTCAAAGCCACTCCCAGGGGTACTAAACACACCGGTCCAACAGCTGTTCTACATTTACTTGCACAAATAAACATGATCCCAGTTCTGTCATTCAATTCACACCAACTTGTATGCCCATAGTAATCTCTCTGCTAAGAGTTAGACCAGGCCTTTGTTTTTTGTTTTTTTCAGCCCTGCAAAAAGACTCCTTAACACTTTGCTGTCTAATACAGCAAAAACACTTACCTACTTAGAGTCTGGACACTTGTTTTGTGTATTGCATTCAACCCAACTCCTGGTTTTAATAATAAGTAGGTCTCTCCTGCACTGGCACTTCATGGCTTTCGAAGCATCTTCCACAAAGAAGAAATCATGCTTATCCCCATTTTACAGATGGAAAAATCAGGGCATGGAGCTAATACTTCAAGTTATGGAGCAGAAGCATGAATAGAAGCCAGGTGTCCTGACTCAGACCCGTACCCTGGAGGGGAAACATTTTGGGACAGGGATTTGCTTCATGCTTTTATGGCATGCAAAAGACTAGCAATCATAAATATTTTGCAAACCTTTCTGCAATGAGCAGAGCCAGATGATGTTTCAGATGCACCGATCTCATAGGTGTTGTATTTCTCTGGGACAAGGAGAATTTGAGGACCTTGTGCAGGGGGCGGGCGTAAGGTAAAGTTGCTGTCTACAGGTGCTATGGTTTTACATACACAAACACATGCACACACCAGGTGTTTGGGCCTCGGTTTTTTTTTTTTTGTAACTTTTCAGACCAGCTGTTGGACAGCTGAGCTGGTCCCTGGGCATATGTGCTACTGAAGGACTATGACGTGCCAGGCCTAACCTTGCCATCGCTGCGCATCTTCCAGCGAGTCCCTTGTTCCCACACTAGATGCAATTCTTCCTCCTTTCAGTAGGACCAACAGGCTGACACGGATTGAGTTCCTCCAAATTGTTACTCGCTATAACGGAGATCAGGATCTGGACCGATGCAATCCCAAGGGCAGGGGTCAGGGTGGGAGAAGAGGCAGAGGGTAGAGAGATGGGTAAACAGCAGGGACTCAGATGTCCTGATTTTAATCTCTCTCATGCCGGTATGAACAAGGAATAATACAATTCAGGTCAATGGAGTTATACCAGTACAGATGTGGTATAAGCAGATTGAGCGCCAGGCCTGGGAGTTAAAGCAATGGAGCTGCCTGGGCCTTAAGAGACAGAAAGAAACCATTTGATAGAGTAAAATCCTGGTTCACTGAGAAGCAACCTGCAAGCAGGCGCCTTATTGGCATCGTTAATGCATTCCCCAAAGCAGAAATCTGAAGACTTTCCAGGGGAGTGAAGTGGTAGAAAGAGGTTCCCTGTTTAATGGCATGGATGAATGCCGGCCCCGGTATGCAGGTGAGGATCCCGGCTTCCCCAGACTTGGTGCTCTCTCGGGGAATTCAGGGTTGAACAGTGGGTCAGTTCAATACTGGGGTCATTTAGAGTGTGGTTGAACTGAATGGTTTAATCTTAGAGAGAAAGTGGGATATATGAAATATGAGATCGTTGCTCCTTCGTGTCTGCTCCGTTACCCTTTGCAGCATGAAAGGTGGTAAAGACCGGCCCCAGATGGGAAAGGCTAATCCTAGAACTCGTGTATTGTATACAGACAAGGTTCTTCGGGTAAACGTGGTCTCTTTTATTAGACCAACTAAATAGTTGGAAAAATTGTTCTTTGGGCACAAAGATATCTTTTATTAAACCAACTAAATAATTGGGAAAATTGTTCTTTGCGAGCTTTTGGGCACAAACACCCTTCTTCAGGCATAGGGAGAATATACATACTATATATACAAATACATACACACACACACGAATACATACACATTTATACAATACATATACAAGGTTGATCTAATAAAAGATATCACCTGTACTATGAGCCCCAGTTGATTTACACTGTAAATATGCACTCCAGTGGATTTGTGGATGCTTGCTTTAAAGAGGAAAGATGACAGGATGACCAGCTAAATCCAGTGATTTGGCAAGAAGGCCATGGGGTACATAAAGGGACTTGCTGTCCTGTGGTAGTGGCATCCGGGTTTCTCCCCCCATCTTTAAGCACTGCCCTCCTCATCTTGGATGCTGTACAAATCATTGAGTTCCTCTTACCTGCCTATCCAGACTGCAAGATCTTGAGGTAAGGGGCCATCTCCCTGCATTTTATGCTGTGTCTAATACAACAGAGCCCTGATGCTGACCCCTTGGTACTGCCGTAATAACAGAGATTGTCCACGAACAGCCAGCAATCAGATATCCCCGTTGCATTGGCGTTCAGAAGGAATTAGCTGCTCCACTGTCACTTATGCCCCTGAAAATCTTCCTTGAATGCTTCTACAAGAGCAGTAACTACAGTTATTTACAAAGTATAGGCTGCAAACTGCAGTTCCTCTGTGTTAAATCTCTCGGCAGCACCCTATATTTCTCCCTTTTTATTATTTCCAGACACTTCATTTGGGGGTCCATTTTCCAGGGGTCTAAATCGTTCCCGAACTTCTTTTTTATTTAAAAAGGGAGGCAAGAATGCTCCCAGGAATAAATGCTCCCATATGTTATCGGCCCGCACAGACATGTTATCTGCACGTCCCAAACCTCAGAACTGGTTTAAACTTCACCTCTCCCAATGCAGCACCTAGAAAAATTGCCCACTGCAGGGCATCCTGGACTTCAATTTATCCCACTAATGTTGCCGCAGTAGAGTCAAAAGTTGAACGCATGCTCCAACCCATCTCTGGCTGGAACCTGAATTAAACCTGATTCATTTCTGGGTTTGCTTAACCTGTATTTCTAATGCTGTTTGTTCTAAGTCAGCAAGCCCCGATTTCCACAGGGAATGTTTGAACTTAAGTCCTAATCCATATGAACGATGGCAAAAACACATAAGAGGGGGAATCGTAAATCTGAAGCTTTTTATTTTATTTTATTTTCCATTGCCTGATCATTCTGTGGCTGTAAGCATTGAGGTTTCCGCAGAGGGTAGCAGCACACTGCCGGTAGCTTGCTTAATTAATTTATCGTTACGTGTTCCATGTAATTTTTCCACCCCTCCCCTTCTCTTCTAGAAGGGCTAAACAACTGAAGATGAAGAGAGGAACAAAGCTGAATCCACTGAAGGTTCAAACCTAGTATGATGAAGTATGAAGGATCAAACCCAATACGATCCCAACATTGACTAGGCCATACAGACCAGTCCCATCCTCTTGGGATTTGTATTCTGTGCCCCCACACTCCCCTCCCAATGGCGATTTAAATAGGAGCTTCACTGGGTCACCTTTTACCCTATGAAAGCTATATCATATTTAAATTGACCCCATATATGTAGTGCTCACCAACAGAAGGGTTCAAACCATCTTGCTACAATTAAGTCTTGCAACTTCCCCATGGGAAGAGGGAGTTTTAACCTTGTTTAAGCGGATGAGGTTCTTTGGGTAAATCTGATCTCTTTTATTAGACCCACTCAAATATTGGGGGGGGGGGGGGAATCTTCTTTGCAAACTTCTGGGTACCCTTCTTCAACTGAAAATACTTCTTTGCAAGGGCGTTTTTACCCGAAAGCTTGCAATGAAGAATTTTTCCAACTGTTTGA
This sequence comes from Crocodylus porosus, assembly GCF_001723895.1. Classification (NCBI taxonomy): domain Eukaryota; kingdom Metazoa; phylum Chordata; order Crocodylia; family Crocodylidae; genus Crocodylus; species Crocodylus porosus. The sequence continues at coordinate 18,491,591 of NW_017728909.1, read as the reverse complement.
GCTGGTCTAATGAAAGATAGTGCATCCTTGTCTGCCTGTGTCCCTAGACCAACACAGCTACAAGCAACATGGAAGTTATCCTGGTTTAATGAATACAGCCCAGGGCCCAGATAATGAAGTAGGGAGACTCATCTTGCCAGGAGTTGAGCATTTCTCAAGTACTAACCAAATCAATGGGAGATGAAAGCCTTCAGCACCCCATAGAGTTAAATTTAATGTCAACCTTTATGATCCCCAGTCCTGTTTTCTAACCAGGACCTTTGCCCAGTGTGTAATGCAGGACCCTACCCTAGACCCCATCCCCGCAGCATCCGAACCCCTCTCCCTCTTCAGATCCTCCAGCACTCTTCAGAGGTAGGGAAGTGCAATCACCCCATTTTACAGATGGAAAGCCAAAGCTTAAATGATCTGCACACACTTGCAAGGGAAGGCGGGTGCAGAGCAGGGATCCAGACCTTGTCATAGCTGCGGTGGGCCTCCGTGGGCGCAAGCATAATACAAATAATAAACAGCTAATAGCAAGAGTGCAGTGATACCACTGCAGGCTCCCCTGGGCTGTGGGATAGAGAAGAGCATCTTTCCCCTTTCAGCCCACAGTGCTGTTTGGTCTCATCCCGCACGCACAGGCTTCCCAATCTTCCTTGATGAGTTAGGCATATCTGCTGGCTTTGTTAAGGCTCTTAAGGAGTACTCAGCAGGCAGCTCCCTAAATTAGCAAAACGACCCAGTTAGACGCATTGTGATAAGTAGAAAGGGAGGGAGGTAAAAGCAAAACTTTGCCACAATGCAGGCCACCCTGTAAGCCAAATAGCTGGTACTCTGCTGCAATCCAGGATCTTTTTTTTTTTTCCTTTCTGTACAACAGCTGTAAAACAGAGAATTAAGTTAGCATGTCACTGAGCCTGGGAGCTCTCCTACAGAGGATAATTCGTACTATCACAGCATAGCAATTTGCTGCTCTAGATTCAAGGAACCACTGAGCTCATGCAATAAGGCCAGCTAATTGCAAATACTCGGTGCTAATGCTCGATGCCTGGGTACACAACAAAGCCAAGGTGTATTTCAGACCAGAGTGAGGTCTGCACTTTTGTGCTGCATTGCAAAGTGCATCTGGCAGAAGGCAGGGTTGACTGCAACCTTCTTGGACAATAAAAGGGTAGGCACGAGTGATTTCATAGACATTAGGGCTGGAAGGGACCTCGGGAGATCATCGAGTCCAGCCCCCTGCCCAAAGGGCAGGAAGTCAGCTGGGGTCA